>NW_026611628.1:1200000-1800000 GCF_027946475.1 Didymosphaeria variabile | reverse complement strand
AAGCATCCCCTACCTCGTCAACAGCAAGCCCAGGCGCATGCTCCATGAAAATCTTCACGGCCACTGCTTTGGCAATACCCTTCCCTCTCCACTCAGGCTCCGTGTGCAGCGTTGTCAGTGACCCGTCCAATCCTAGAAATGTCCATGCCACGGGTCTATCCGTAGATCTTTCAAAAACACCCACACTTTTCAGACTCATCAATGTTCGCGTTGTCCGCGGTATGGACGTGCGTGTCTGCACAATTGCCATATCCGTTTCGCGCATCTCGCCCCAGCGCAGTTCCTCGGGCAAGTCTTTCGTACGTGGTAAATCAGATACTTTGAACCAGAATTTATTCAATTCCGCTTCAGGCCCTGGGAACTCTTTACACAGTATGCCCGCTTCCGCCAACACTTTGACAACTTGCTGGTGGCAGGCACCCAGCGTGACGACAGTCGGAATGAGCAGATGTCGCATGTACAGCCCCGGGCCTGGTGGATATTTTGCATCTGGTCCTCGTTGCGGAAACTCTTGCTCATGCTGCCTTGCCAGCTCGAGCGCAGGCTCGCTCTCCGGGTGCAAAGGCGGAATCGGTAGACGACTCATATAGTCTATCAACGACAACACTGCTTTTCTACACTCCGGGCAGAATTCTTGGTCTCCCTTCTTCTGATCTGGTGACGTATAGTGCTCGGGAATCTCTCCAGTAGTGAAGATCCAGAGTTCTGTTTCGGGGCGCATGGACCGGTCGAAGTAAGCTGCGGCCCAGCATCGTGGTAGATTTTCGGTGGTGGTGTTGGGAGGGAAGGAAGCAAGTACGTGAGCATCTTTCGTGCGGTTCGGGTGTTTGGTGCGGTAGGAGAGGCTTATGCTGTGGGGAAGGGTGGATTTTAGAGCAGCTTGGAGGGTGGAGGATGCGGGGTGTTCGTAGACTTGCATCTTGTGTTCGACTGGATCTAGTCAAGCGAAGTCATGTACCGATACTGATTCTTTAGAAGAAAACAGAAATCGAAAAGACCTGAGAATTCGACGATATGTTGTTGAGTCACGTTGCAAAGCTCTTTCCTATTTGAGTTTAGGAAGGTGAGATGACTAATGATCACTTGTCTTCTGTGTGCTGTCTCTCTTCCGCTTCATCTTTCACATTGGGAGGTGACATTGCCTCCCGTTCTTTCATGTATGCTTTACCCGTTGCTTGCAGGGTATAACTAATTAATATACTCAACGCTGTTCTTCATGAGTGCAGATGTGACCGGACCAACCTTATCATCACCGGGGGATGACTTGAATCTCGGTGACGATCCCAACGGAATAAGATATATACACCACCGCTAAAGCTTCAATTGAAAGCAGCTAAACAGGTTTGTGAGCACAGGTCTTGAATGACGGGCCACAGGTAGCAATGCATCGTCGACGTGAAAGTTTCACACAATATCGTGAGGACCATATACGACGACTTCGTAGCCATTGCTTCCATCAAATGGTGCTAGACTACGGAAAAGGAACCGATGATAGTATCCCATGCGCTATCTCATGGCAGCTTGGCCTCGGGTCGTCAGCCTACTGGCCGGTCAATTCGTGGGTTTTCAGTGCCGCCGCCTACCTAAAAAGCTCAGCTACTTGGGTTGTTCTTACGGTTTCAGAGTCCTAGAAGAAGCAAGCTAAACATGGGTTCCTGGCCGTCTTACCCTCGAGGGGGCTTGTATGTCAGGTTGTTCATTTGCTCGCTCTCATCTTGGCGCTGCACCTCGAACCCTGCGCTGAGTATGCCTGCTAGTAGACATCTGACAGGTTGAGGCTGAACAGAACGGCATCATTTCCCTACTCGGGTCCAGGCAGGTTTTACTTAGGCAACGTGCCTGTTTTGCGCCAAAGCGTTGAGTGTAGCTTCCGGACATCTATCACGCCATCCGTTCGTATTCTCGCATGTGAGCTGAAACCTTTCACACCACACGACAGGTTCAAACGGAATTCGATGTTACTCTGCGGCACCGCCTTTAGCGTTTGTTCGGGTGCAGGATAACTATGGTAGCGCAGGGCCCACTAGCCACAAGATCTCCGTCATGGATCCCCGCAACCCGTCAATTTCCCCGCTGCATTCCTGATCGACCACTTCCACTTCATGTGGCTGGTAGGAAACGCAGTATGTACTACAATAATTGGTGCTATGTACCAAACAGTTTCAAACTCAACACGGACTTGCTGGACATCTTTCAATTACGTTTCCCTAACATCACATGATTCATACACCAATACCTCAATGCATCCGCGTGCTTGTCTTGAAGAGGCTGGTCAACTGCACGCAATCTTAGGTCATGCAGGGCTATCTATGAAAAACGCATACGGTGATTGGCCACGTCAGCACTTGAGAAGCATCGCCTGACGACTACCACCAATCACAACCTTGTCCATACCTCCGGCGTCGCCCACAGCAATTCTCCTACCACCCCAAATGAGTACAAACGAATACACAATCGGAGCTCGGAGCGCGACGCTCTTTCGGATCCCCGATGAGCCCGCTGGTAACACCATAGACTATGAGGTCCCCTTAATAGGCTGCCTTGTTCACGCGAGCCAGGCTTGCAAACGCTCTTATAGTTCTTCGCGAAGGAGAAAAAGGTCTATACACTCGCTGATACTGAGCAAGGTCGGGAAACATGGCACAGCCAGGCGCCCCCTTGTTGCCTTCATGGTTTAAACCATCACTTCTTCCGCTTGCGCTTGTAGTCGCCGTCGTGCTGAGAGTACGTATCTCGATTTCCATTGGACGGCTTGTACTTACTTATGCAGTTTGCCTACGTTGCTGCAACTTCCCCAACACGGAGTCTTCCAGGTCCGTGGCATACACGATTTACCCACCTGCGCCTCAAGCGCGCTGTCATGACTGGCCAGCGATCGTTCTACATCCACTCTTTACACGAGAAGTACGGACCCATGGTTCGTATCTCCCCAACGGAAGTCGCAGTAGCAGACCTCGACGCGTTTCGTGAGATCCACAAGATCGGTACCAAGTATCTCAAGAGCGAATGGTATCAGCAACTTGCAAATTTCCCGAAGGCAGGAATCTTCACTATGATCGACCCACGTGAACACGGCCCCAGAAGGAAGCTTTTGTCGCGTTCCTTCAGCCGGTCTTATCTTCTCGAGCATTGGGAATCGACTGTACGTGAAAAGGTTGTCCTTTGCGTCTCACAAATCAAGAAAGATGCTACTAAGGATGTTGCCGATGTGTACCACTGGTGGATGCTACTGGCTTCAGATGTCACTGCTCATCTCGCTTTTGGCGAATCCTTCAACATGTTGCAGACCGGCCAAGTATGTATTTCCAATGCAACGTGCATCAAGGAAGACTGACGTTATATCTAGGCCAACGAGTTCATACGGGTATTGAAGAAGCTCATCATGGCCGCTGGCATTATGGTTGAGGCCCCAATCCTTCGCCTCTTCCGTTTCGTTCCTATTCCCGCAGTCCAAGAGATTTTCAACTGCAATGAATACATCTTCAGAGGAGCCGACCGCGCCGTGGAACTCGCCCGCTCTCGCTCGGGCGAGAAGAACGTCTTTGCCAAAGTTATAGAAGACAGCGAGAAAGAAGGCGAAGGCACGATCGACGACATGGATGTCAGAATCGAAGCCAGTAATGTCATCATAGCCGGAACTGATACGACAGGTGTAACCATGACTTATCTCACCTGGGCTGTGCTTCAACGGCCAGGGCTGCAGAAGGCTCTGGAAGAGGAGGTTGCACAACTTCCTGAAAGATTCACAGAAAATGACCTCCTCGACCTCCCGCTTTTGAACGCGGTTATCGAGGAAACACACCGCTTGTACGGTGCTGCACCTAGTAGTTTGCCTCGTATTGTTCCGCAGGGCGGGAGCCAACTAGGAGGCTACTACATTCCGCAAGGGACGACAGTCAGCACGCAAGCATACACTTTCCATCGCGATGGCAAAATATGGTCCGACCCACTCACGTAAGTCTACTACCGCTTCATAATCATCTCCCCACCATCTCCTCCCGCCATACTAATACCCACCCAGCTTCAACCCCTACCGCTGGATCGCTTCCAAAGAGGGTGGGCCCGCGGAAGCCAATTCTCCTGATGCCAAACTTGCCTTCCACCCCTTCGGCGTGGGCGCCCGGTCGTGCGTTGGCATCCACCTCGCACGCATGGAACTGCGGTACGCAACTGCGTTCTTTTTCCGCGAGTGTAAGGGAATCAAGCTGGGTGCGAGGACGACACCCGAGACGATGGAGTTTGAGAATTTCTTTTTGGTGACACCGAAGAGTCATCGTTGTGAGATTACTTACAGGAAGGACCAGATGCTGGGGCAGTAGAACAATTAGGATCATTTCTTGGGGTTGGAAGGGTACTGCCACGATGCATGGGGAAAGGGGTTTGAGGGCCGTGCCTTAATAATTATATCCATTGATGAGGAATAGTGTGATTGATTGACTGTTTTCGTGCTATTTGTCTTCAAATGTTTGCACATGAAGGATGCTGCAACAATACATGTGGCGAACCGCGACAACAAGTTGAAAGTGATACAGTTTGGTACACTGTGTAATCTTAGGATGAGCCATGTAGTACACACCATTGTGACAGTCGTATATTGTGCGGCGAAGCCACGCCTTTACCGTCAACACCTGGACTGTATTGCCTCAAGCTAAGATCCCGTCGCGACCTGTGGAATGCCACCCTCAATCATTGGTCTGACATTGGAATAGAAATTTCGAGTACCTCTTTCTGTTTTCAAGAAGAAGTCGTCCGGAATCTGGCCAGGTGGCCGTGACAGCGTGGGAGCTTTGAGACAGGTTCTTGTAGCAACTAGTCTGTTAGGCTAATCTCCGCAGTGCCGGGCCACTACAGCAGCATCTACAGGATAATGAGAGCAGATGGATGAAGTCTTTGACAAAGTAATGGTGGCATCGGCACGAGGTTTGAGTGAAAGAACACGGCATGGCAGGAGCGGACGGGGGCGGCGCCAAGGTAAGTGGGCCCCTCCGGCCCGTTCGTGACGCCGACGGCTCAAGCTCTCCTCCGCAACTTGAGACTTCGAAGCGCGACGCATCGCGCGCCCGAACGTCAAAGACAACGCACGCAACGCAGCAGGGCCGCCTGTAACCGCCGCACGCCATGGACGAAGGCGTCGACGACCCCGCGCTCGCCAGCGCCTTTACCGTCGAAAGCCAGCGCCTGGAGTTCGACATCAGCTTCCGTCCGCGCCTTCTGAAAGCGAAGACGCAGATTACCATCCAACCGCAGTCGCCTAAGCTCAAAGAGATCCACCTGAGCTGTCGCCAGCTCAAACCGACCCGCGTGCGCCTATCAAGCCGCAACGTCCACCTCGAATACCATGACCAGTATGACCATCTGGGTCTGCCCCCGCAACACACCATCCACCAGTACCACTTCTTACGCAACCGCGTGGGGCGCCATGAGATCGGTGTCGAGGAGGAGCTGAAAGTGCCTCTGCCGCCGGACTTCAAGATTCCGACGCGGCGGATGCAGGGTTCGCAGGAAGTTGTCTGCGATCCGTTGGTGGTGGAGATCGAATACAAGTTGGACGACTTTCGCGATGGCCTGCATTTCGTCGGCACCGGCGAGGGCGACTCGCGCTATCCTCACGTATACACGCGCAACACAGGTTTCCCGGGCTTCGCTTCCTCCTTGTTCCCTTGTGTCGACGATGGAAACACACGAATACCCTTCGAGCTGTCCGTCCGATATCCACGTACTGTGGCAGATGCGCTTGGCAAGGGTCCCGCGTCCGACAGCCGACCCCAGACAAACGGCGCACAGAAGGCAGATAGCGTCTTAGACGGGTACGACGAGGATAATGAGTTGACCGAGGAGGAACGAGCGTTGGAGATGCGGGCTGTTTGCTCCGGTGAGCTGACTGATACTGTAAGGCCTCATCTTCTCGTACTGGCAGTCAAGCTAATGTTGATAGATTGTCGACCCTACAGATCCTACCCGAACTACGTCAAGCTTTCGGATAGACCCTATCACCGGAGGAGGTGTCCTCCCACAGCACGTGGGCATTACGATAGGCCCTTTTCAGGAGGTGGATCTTTCGCGATTTCGTACCGAGTCTGAAGGCGACCGTCTACAAGATCAAGCCGTCCGGGTGCACGCCTTCTGTTTGCCGGGGAGGGAGGACGAGCTCAGCAACAGCGCTATGATGATACCGAAGACGCTGGATAGCTTTGTCGACTGTTACCAGACATATCGACTGGGAAAGTCATATGAGCTTGTGTTCGTGGACGATCTGCCGCACGATACTGCCCATACCATGGCCCTCACCATCTGCAGCTCTCGATTGCTGTATCCAGAGAGCGTATGGGAACCACTAGAACATACTACACGGACTTTAGTGCACGCTGTGGCCAGCCAATGGATTGGCGTAGATGTTATCGCACAAGAACCCCGCGATCACTGGATCATAGCAGGCGCATCATGGTTCATGACGGAATATTACCTGCGTGATCTGTTTGGACGCAATGACCATCGATTCCGGCAAAAGGCAGCCATGGATAAGCTCTTGCGAATGGATGTGCGGAGGCCTTCATTGTATGAGCTAGGCCGGTACATTCATCTAGATCCTGGCGCACAAGAGTTCATGGATCTCAAAGCTTTGGCTGTTCTTTCTATACTCCATAACCGCCTTGTGAAGACGAGCGGAAAGAATGGTGTGGATCGATGCCTATACAGACTGTTGCTGAATAGAGCTGGTGGCTCCCTCAACAACGGTGCCATCTCTACGGACGCCTTCCTCTTACTATGTGAGAAGGTCGGCCACCAGAAGCTCGACAGCTTCTTCAAGCAATGGGTGTATCAAGCTGGCTATCCCATATTCGAATGCCATCCGACCTTCAACAAGAAGAGGCAGACTGTGAATTTGACTATCAGACAATCACAAAGTGGGCTAATACATGATGAACCGCTCAGCTCCTCTGCTTTTATGAGGGAAGCTAAGGAGCGAAGTCGATCATTCGTTCCCAGCTCAGATTTTCCTGCCTTTGTCGGGCCCATGACCATTCGGATACACGAAGCGGATGGAACACCATACGAGCACATCATCGAAATCAACTCATCGAACGTGAGGGCCGAGATTCCCTATAACACAAAGTACAAGCGCATCAAGCGTAACAAGCTCAACAAAGAACGACAAGCTCAGGCGCAAGGAGGTGATGCAACTGGGGAACAAGATGAAGTCACTATCTATTCCCTGGGTGATTTGTTCTTGAACTCAGAAGAAGTGGAAGAATGGAAAATCCAGGATTGGTCAACTGAAGACGAGCAGAAGATGGAGAATGAAGCGTACGAGTACATCCGCGTGGATGCGGACTTTGAATGGCTCGCGCGCATTTCGATCACCGACATGCCATCCTACATGTTTGTGTCGCAGCTGCAACAAGACAAGGATGTTGTTGCACAGGCGGAATCCATCCAGTACTTGGCTCGGAAACAAGGCCACGGCATCATCTCTAGTTTCCTTGTCAAGACGCTTATGGACGCCCGGTACTTCCATGGTATTCGAACGATGGCGGCTGAGGTCCTGGCGAACCAATTTCATGTCGATGGCCCGGTCGAGCTTATTGGGCTATACCATCTTAAAAAGGCTTTCCAAAAGCTTTTCTACGTTTCGAACTCAGATATGACACGACCCAACGATTTTACCGACCGAGCTCTATACAACGTTCAGTGTGCTATTCCTCGGGCTATTGCCAAGGTGAAGGGGCGTGACGGTAGAACGCCTGCAGAGGTTAAGCAGTTCCTGCTAGACATCATTCGCCACAACGACAATCGGGGCAACGAATACAGTGATGACTTTTATCTTGCCACGCTCATGCGGGGGCTAGCTGAATGTCTCGCCGATCCAATATTGGACGATTCTTCTATCGATTTCATGGCGCAATCAGTAGAGGTTGAGTTCAGGAAGAAGGCAATGGGCGAGATTGATCGCCACAAGCGCCTTGATGAATGGATTCCATCGTACAACAACGTGTTCACCACGACCGCACTTGATTGCGATGTTCGGTTAATGATGAACCGTCTGAAGCCGCTTAAAATTTCGGAATTCTTGTTCTACAGCCAAACGGGCAACGCAGAGAACGTCCGGTTGAAGGCATGGGAGTGTCTTGTTCGTCTTGGCGCATTTTGCACCAAGGACAACATCACGAAGTATTTGATCCATGAGCTCTATGCGGACCCGTCTCCGTACTTTAGAACTCAGCTGCTCCGGATAATGGGCTTAGCGATCGGCCAAATTGCAGTTGGCGACGCGATCATATTGAATGATTTGAGGAAGCGCGAGGCAAATGATGGTCTTGTCCTCGGTAACGAGGACGACGAAGGCCAAAGCCGTAAAGATAAACAAGATCGCGCTAAGCTGGACGGTGCCCTCCGTGCACTGAGGATTAGCTTGGGCAAGAATCTGGCCTTCAAAGAGGCACTAGAGGAAGCGCTCAAGGCTAATGGATCATCATTGCAGATCGTGTCTGAGCTGCTGGATATCTGCGACATGTTTGTTGACCAGATCAACAGAATGGTCGTGGTGTTGAAGTACCCGCGCTATTGGAAAGTGGCGCGTCTCGACCCTCCGCGAGCAAGCAAACTTCGCATGCACTTCTCTCGAGGAAATATTCGAACCAAAATGCTGCGCCCGCCCAAGCCTATTCCGCCGGCTGTGGTTGAAGAGGCAGCAAAGCCGCCGCCGAAGATAGCGATCAAGTTTGGCATTGGCAAGAGCACTACAGAGGATCAAGCACCAGATGGATTGCCCACGAGCGTCAAAACATCTCTTACGGCCCAATCACGTCCGGCGTCAGAATCTGCGCCGGGTACTCCGATACGAGTAACTACCCCAGCCGCATCACAGGACAACCGAAAGCTGCCTGTTGCTGAAGTGCAATCTTCAGTTACCTTGACCGGTACTCCAGACGGGTCGAAAGCATCCACGCCTGCGCCCTCGCAAGTACAAGCTCCTTCTCCAGCATCGACACAGGCTCCTGATATATCGACACCTATGGAAGGTGTCGAAATAACCTCAGTACCTGCCAAGCCCCGACCTCAGCCTCCGGTCAAAGCTTCGACTCCCGCTCCTGCACCCTCCCCAGCTCCAGCTACTGTCCCCGCACCGGCGTCTGCAAAACCCACACCTACCCCTACCCCCACACCCACCGCAGAAACGCCCAAGCCGCCAAAGCTCAAACTGAAGACCAAGAACCCGCTCAAGGCGCCCAAGCCATCTTCCTCCCTGCCCAAGGCGAAGAGCAAGCGCATCGTCCTCCGTCTCCCACCAGAGAAGCTAGCCACGCTCGGAAAGCGAAAGGCCCAGACGGACATCGATCCCCGGCCCGCGAAGCGCACGCCCACCGCGTCGCCGTACCTGAACGGCGGCACATCCACGCCCACTCGCAAACTAGTCACCGTGGAGAAGAAGACGGGCGAGCGGCCGCGCCTGCTGGTGAAGATGAAGGTGGGCAGTGCGAATTTGGCGCGTCTCGTGCGCTGAGTGAACCAAATTATGGCTTTGCACCTCTCCTTGTACTGTACATTTTACAGAGTTGCATTTTACGGCGTTTAGTGATTATCGCACGGTATCGATATGGGATAAATTTGTCGCTTTTTTTATGTAGGGGTGCATGGGAGGATTACGTGGCATTGTTTGCATCAGCGGTGGCGTTTGGGCTGGCGATTTATGGTGGGTCGATGGTGGATATACCCTTTTAGCTGACGACCGGGCAGAGTAGCTGCGCGGGAGTGTGATTGAGAATGAGTGTGGTATTCTATCGAGAATGAGTGTGGTGTTCTTGCTGTTCTGATGTGCGTGGAGGTGACTGTTTGGAAGTGAGTGTGACTGCGTGTTGTGCGTCGGTGTGCATGTTGGCAAGTGCGTGTCAGTGGAAGTGGAAGTGTGAGTGTTGGTCATAGTAAGAGCCTTAGGGTACTAATAGAGTAGCTATATTCTACGTAAAAGTAAGCTTAACGAATAAAAACCAAAAGAAGTCCCTTTCTGTCTCTCACGCTCGAGGGTCCGCTCTACTGTAGACAGTCACCAGGCTTGATCCTACCACGTTTGTCCTTGTAATGCAGATGACAACTACCCACGATTTCCTCCATCTTAGACCATGCGTCAGCCGGATATACAAGTTTTGCGCTGCATGTCAGCCCGGTTCCTTGGACCCTAGTTTGCTCGAGCAGGTTCTTGGGATGCTAAAATTCCAATCGGATTTCCTTGTTTTTGTGACTGGCGTCTCTGCGGGTGTGGGGGGTTGTCTGGTGCAGACATGCCGGAGTGTTCCCGGAAGGATGATTGAGCGCCGGCCCAGCACTCCAAGAGACAAGACAATAGATGGCAAAGTAGGGGAAGAATGCTAGTGTGATGCACGCGGGTATCTAGCACGCAAACGGTGGCGATGCGCTCCACAGCTCACAAAGAGCAACAGCAAGCGCGCCCAGACATTCTGGGTTCCCCACATCATGTGACTTGAGGCCATCCCGGTTCAGACGGCGCCGCGCCTGTGCGGGCCGCGCGTGCATGGCTGTCACTTGCGTCATAGATCATGTCCATCAGTGTTGTCAGTCATGTCGCGGAGCGCTGGCCGACATGTAAAGCCATCACAAGTGCTTGCGATGCCAACGTGACTACGTGGTCCCCGGGGCCGCAGCCGGACAGTATGCGTGTCCGGGTATCACCATGGGAGCAACTGGAAGAGTCCCTGCAGGACAAGGTACAGTAATTTGTGGGTGTACAAACAGCCCCTGTCCTGTCCTGCCTGGATGCGTCTGCCCCATGCTGGCAGCTGAGCCGCGCTGGCTGCTGTTGTGTACGTTTTTCCTATCCCGGCCTGCTCGCGACAGCACAGCCTCAACACCATCGGCGCCAGGACGCGCCGTCTCGCCTGGCAGCAGAGCGTTCAGGTGGTTGGGGGTGAAGAGCCAAGCGGCTCTGTAAGCGGCGCGGTCCCACCGCGTGCCGTGGTCGTATACAGTAACAGTCGCCCAAGCCAGCCTCGAAAGCTAGTTAGCTCCAATATTGCAGACCCATTCAAGGCTGAATACGTGAGCAAAGAAAGACACGGTTGCCGGCGCATCCGCAGCCGGCGCACTCGGGGCTCCAATGCGAAGGACGAGCAACAGGACGACGCGTAGCGCGAGCAGCCTTTCTTCTCCACAGCCCATGTCATCGTCGCCCACTCGTCAATGACGCCCGCCCAGAATTTCTGAGCTCCACTTGCTTGCTTGGTCCATGGTCCATAGCTCCGCGCTGCCCGGGAGCTCAACTGTCTACGTCCGCTCACCGCACACCGTCTCTCCAGACGCTGTCCTACACCTCCCTCTACCTCCCTTGCCGCTTCCTCTACAGCGCCCATTGCTGCTTCCACTCGCTTCCGCGCGCTTGCCATTGCATCGCATTCCTGCCCACGTGCCTCGGTTGCCCTGGCCTACCGCCTTCGTCCGCGTCCGCCGACCCAGAAACCCAGGAAGTGAAGACCACGCGCCTCAACCAAGCTTGGCTACCACGCCTGCGCATACGTCTGCCCTCCAGCGCGCTGCTCGTGCGGCCAGTTACCCCGAGCCACCATGGCCCGTCCAAAGAGAGGTGCGTGTGCCCCGCTGTCCTTCGTTTGCGAGCTGCCTTCACCTGCGACTGTCACTGACTGCTTGCAGTTCTCTCTTTCATGTCAGAATGGGGGTACGTACCTACATATAGCCGCGCGCCTCGCAGACCTGCCTTAGCTGACTCCATTCTTCCGCCGTTAGTGGCAATAGACTTCATCGGCGCAACACCTCGGCCGCCTCGATGCCTGCCTCTCCGGCGCCCGCATCTCCTACCGTCGCGACCGCACCGCCCAAAGAACCGAACGCGTCCTCATTCTCCGTTACATCCGCGAGCTTTGACAACCAAGAACACTCGCAGGCGCTCCCAGAGCAGCGGGCATCCTCCCGCCCAATGTCCATGATACAGACATACCAGCCGCCCGTCATGGAGGTCGGCCAGGACACTCTCCCAGAGCTGCAACGTATCTTCATGTTCCTAAACAGCCATTCCAATAAGCTGTACCAGGAAGGCTACTTCCTCAAGTTCCACGACACGGATACGCGTACGTCAATCTTTGTTATCATGCATGCTTGTGGAATTAACAGCTGCAGGCGGCCGCCCCGCTCCAGACCGTGTCTGGCAAGAGTGCTTTGCCCAACTGGCCGGCACCATTCTGTCTCTATGGGACGCGAGCGAACTAGACAAGGTCAATCCGGACCAGTCTACTAATGATGCAGAAGTGGTACCGACGTTTATCAACCTGACAGATGCTGCCATTTCCATGGTGCGTTAGAGAACACCCTTTGTTGCGAACTCCCACTGACCGTAGTAGATGCCCTCGATGACGCTCACGGACGACAAGAAACTCGACAACATCCTAAGCATATCTACCGCTGCGAGCAACAAGTACTTGTTTCACTTCAACTCCTTCAACTCGCTCACCCAGTGGACTGCTGGTATTCGACTCGCTGTGTACGAGCACACCTCGCTACAGGAGGCATACACCGGAGCACTCATCGCCGGTAAGGGGAAGCAACTAAACAACATCCGCACACTTTTGGACCGACAGCGTACAAAGTACGAAGACTGGGTGCGCGTGAGATTTGGCGCAGGAACGCCGTGGCGACGGTGCTGGTGTGTTGTAAGCCCACCAGACGAGAAGGAATTCGCCAAACTACAGAAAACAGAAAAGAAAAAGGACGTCTACAACCGAACCCCTACTACCCTTAAAGGCGACGTCAAATTTTACGACTCGAGAAAGGTCGGCAAGAAGACACGACCAATTGCAACAGTCACGGACGCCTATTCGTGCTATTCCATTTATCCGCAGTCAAAGCAACTCATTGATCAGTCAACTCTGGTCAAATTGGAGGGAAAGATTACCGTACACTCAAAGCCCGAGCAGACAACCGAGGGATTCGTTTTTGTCATGCCAGAATCACGCCCCGCAATCACTGGATTCGAGATCATGCTCCAATTCCTCTTCCCCGTCTTCGACACCTTCGCTTTGTACGGACGCCCAAACAAGCTCGTTGCAGATGTATTGGATTCTCGTGGTCTCATGTTTGCCATGCCACCAGACAGGCGCTACGGTTATTTGGAAATGTGGGACGTTGTATCTCTGATTCACACCGAGGGCAGTGACAGCTGGACGGAACGACAATGGCGCCGAGAGCTGAAGGATCTGACATCCAAACGTATGGCAACAATGCCTCGCACACGCAGCAGGGCTGGAACCGTGGGCACACGAAGGAACACGTTGCAAGGCCGGACGTACCTTCCACCTTCGCGCAGTGGAAGTGTGAGATTCGAGGAGCCAGGCTCCGTAAGTTCGCAACCTTCTACGCGCCAGCCATCTCCGACTTTGGTAGAAGGTGTCGAACCAGAGGCGCAGCGACGAGTCGACTCGGCACCGCCAACTGGCGCATTTGCGACCCCTCGTCATCAACGATCTGTATCAGAACAGGTCAACGGGTACAAACAGTCACCATCTCGTCTGGCACAACTCGAAAGCGTCAATGACTACAGCGCTATGGCTCCCTCTCTGTCAAACGGTCAGGTCAACGGTACATCCAGATCTGTTGATGAACCCGAGATCTCGGACCCTCCAAGCCCGGACTCAGCTGACTCGCCATTGGAACCTCGCGACCTTCCTCAAGTTCAAGTTGCACCCACTGCTCCGCCACAGGGTCCTGTAGCGTCTCCTCCTAGTTTCGCTCACGCTCCGGGCCAGAAGCCTCCCGTACATGTGCAGCACCCAGGCACGAAGCCTGATGCCCACATGGACCCAGCAACGTTGCATCAACTGGCTGACGCAACGAATACGCCTATACCCCCGGGAATCGCTGTCGCTGGTGCCGCTGCTGCATGGAAGGGTCAGGATGGCTCGAGTGGTTTGAGAAACGGTAATGCTGGAAACGAGATGTATCAAAATGACGATACCAATCATCTCTACGCCCAAGGTGCGTACAACAGCCATTCCGGTTATTCCGGTAACCGTCTTTCTACTATTCCTGCGTCACCATACGTCGAGCAAGATCAATTCGTAGGATCACCTGCCACGTACCAGCCTTCCGGCCCTCCTGTTCCTGAGCATGTTGAGCTACCGCAACAACAAGGTAACGACGACTATACTCAAAATGCATATCCTGGTAGCGGAGGGGGCCAACTTCAGCGCAAACCAGTACCAGGTCGGTCATTGCCCCTACGAGGGGACGACACCCGCTCAACTCGCTCAACAACAAGCTCAAATCTAGACAGTTTACGAAACGTTGTAATCGACCCCGAAGCTCTCGACCGCCTAGAGTACACCGACCCTGCGTTGTTGAGGCACGCAAGTCAGTCAAGCAGTCGCTATAGCCGTGATGATGCCATGTCTACATCCACGCCGGATTATGCTAGCACGATAAGCGAAGAAGCACAGCCCCAGCAGCCAAACAGGCGAATGCCAGATCGACCGCGAAGCGGTATGCTTAAGTTCGTGGGAAATCCCGATCTGAACCCCAAAACGGAGGTGGTGGTTGGTGATACGCACTACAAGCCAAGCGACAAGCCGCTTCAGGCGACATCGGACATTCCAACCATTGACTTTGGTCCTACATATCTCATGGACCCAAATGCCAAACGCCCCGGAACCAGTGGTACCATGACACAAGGTATGCATAATGGCACTTTCTCAGAGGCAAAGGAAAATCTAGCGCTATCTGGCGAGCAAAAACGGCAGTCATATACCGGAAGAACCACCCCAACCATGCACATGCGTACCACATCGGGCTCACCGCAGATCTTGGACAATCGTAGCGTGGCATGGTCACCCGGTATGGTGTCCCAGCCCCAATCAAACAGCCAGAAATTGGAGGCTGAGGATTGGGTAGCTCAACGTGCTGCCGTCCCTAACCAAACTATGACGCCTTCAGCAAACGCTCATTCTAGAAGCATGTCCCACACACCGCCTATAAGTCGAACGCAGTCGGGCGATTGGTCACATTACTTTGGCGCAGAGAACAGTCCTGCACGGTCACCAAGCCGTCCGCTCAGCCGACCTTTGTCAAGAGGTGCCGGTCAGCTACTTGAGCAGCGCCCAATGTCTACACTCATTGACCAACGTCCGACATCGCTTAGTGCTCGCGAACAAGAACAAGTCGCTAGGATCACAAATACACCTCTTCTCGACCTGTCCAAAAAGAACAAGAAGGAGCAGAAGCCGTCTTCTGCAGGTTTGACTGCATATATCGATTATAGGGAGAAAGAGAAGGCCGCCGCCAAGTCCAATCGTGGTACATCGGCGGCTATGCAGACTGAGATTGATCGACGTATGATGGCTGCGCAACAACGCCAGATGATGGAGATGCAGCATATGGGACAGCAAGCACAAATCGGTCAGCCAATGGCCATGACTCCAAGCGGCTATGCTACGCCAAACATGATGGCCACACCGCAAGGATACCCCCAAGCATACGCGTACTCGACGCCCCAGCAGATGCAGCAAATGTACCAACAGCAAGGTTACTTTCCCCAGCAGATGACTCCGATGCCAGGCCCGATGCCAGGCGGCTGGGGTACGCCGAGCCCGCAGTCGATGCCCCCGCAGTATTTCATGCAGCAGCCTCAGCAGCAGCAGCAGCAGTACCAGCAACAGCCTGCTACGCAGCCGTACGGCGCAAGCTTCGACCAGGCGCAGGCGGCGGCGCGATATGCGCACCAGCAGGGACAGCAAAGAAGGCAGTACTAATCGGAGCGAGAGAGGGCTTCAGACGGGATCGAAAGATTTACAATTAAACGAGGAACGATTTTACGAGTGAGATTCATGTTTTGATACGATTGCATAGTTTTTTTTTTTTTTTTTTTTTTTTTGGGGTTGGATTGGGGATTGGTTGGGGGAACAGGATTGTATGTTTTATTTAATGTGCATATGCATTCGCTTCTGGTGGCATAGTTTTACATGAGGAAAAGGGGTTTTTGTGCATTTTTGGTGTTTTGGGTGTATTAGGTGGGGATGTCATATGGAGAAAGGGGGATGGGATGGGAAGGAGAGGGAAGGAAGGAGAGGAAGCAGAGGAAGGAGAGGAGAGGAGAGAAACGGTAGATAGATAGATGTAATCACTGAATGGGAGGTGTTTGGGGTGGTGATTTGATGATTGTTTATTTATGTGTATATGTGTGTGGTATGTGATGCGTGTCTCTACTTGTGTGGCATGTCTTTTCTTTTCTGGGAAGTGTGCAGCTTGGTTGGTACTGAGCTGAGATGCTGGCTGGTGTTTTGGCCTGGTTTACCTACTAAATTTGGTTGGTGGGCGTGTGGGCGGGGAGGAATCATTCGGTCTTGTCTTGGATATACTCCGATGCGCTCGCTGAGAGGATGGCTGGCTGGTGGAGAGCGCGGAACAGGTTTGGTTTGGATGTTTTAGCTGGGCTTCCGGGAAAGTCGAGTGTTGTGATGATGAGCAACTTGCGAGGCTGTGATGTACTTTGTGGTGCGCTAGGCGGGGTTTCCATCCTGTGGGTGCGGTGCATGGGTGTCACCAGTGCTTGTGCGATTGTATCGTAGTCTTACCTGTGCTAGATTTGTTTCTGGGTCGCGGTAGATCGAAGGGGAAGGAATGGTTACCTCAAGTAATGGATAAGGAGGTCCGTGAGCATATCTATCCGATGTGTGAAAAGAACTTTGGAGTGAACGCTTCCGGCTGACGGGATTCTACGTTGATGCTGGCCAGTCGACCGCGCATATTTGGGAGGTGCGTGCTGGCTTGTCCAGTAATGCTGTGCACCCGTATTTGGTACTTCTGCAGCGTCAATGACGTTGGTTGGAAATTCTTAAACGGCCCGGATAGATATTAGTTGCACTATGCTGCACTCAATACGCCATGGCACTTTTGCTTTTATGTTTCAAGCCAAAGGCAGAATATTCAGCCATGATCAGAAGTTTAATTGTAATGTCAGATCGATATGCATATATCACCGCTAGAGACAACTTTTATAGCAATCGTAGCAGCCTAAAAAACGATTACTTGCGCTCTTGTGATTCGTGGGCCTGACAAAACACCAATTTTCGAGTATGGAGTATTTAGAAGTTGATACACCGCTTCATGGGTACGATCGTCTAGTAATAATCCATTGCAATAGTAGTCTCCCACTTGCTAAAAGCCGGGTGGGATCAGCTCATCACCTCTCATTACTCTCACAAACATGTCACGTGATCTCACGTGTGCAGGTGAAGAAGATATAATGACACCATATAGTGTGATCGTTTGCCAGCTCTAATGGAATTTGGATGTCCTCCTTACATAGGTTTGATGAAGTTCACGTGCACAAGTACATTATGACATGCTGGGCGCATGCAGCCAAGCATTGAGCCGGTGTAACTCTCCAAAGGAGCCAGATCCCGAGACACGTGACTGTATCCTGCTCATCAGCCTGGCCGCTGGTGGCCTTTCTGCCAACTTCTCCGATCGGCCTACTCACTTACTCTCGTACTGGTCTGAATATAGCCAGAGCAACCGTTACATTCCAACTGCCCTCTCCCTTGTTGCACTTTATCTTCATCTGTTCGCTCCTCATACCTACTCCTTATGCGTCTTTTGCGGCTGGAAAACGAGGACGAGCTCAGCTTCGCGGAGTTTGTCCGAGAAAACCCTCCATACGCAATTCTTTCGCATACATGGGGAGAAGACGAAGTGTCATATAGAGACCTCTGCGATTTACACACGGGTAGAGCCCCGGATAGAGCCAAGGACCGCCAGGGTTATGCAAAGATCCTCTTCTGTGCACAGCAGGCCAAGCGTGATCGGCTAGACTACTTCTGGGTGGACACCTGCTGCATCGATAAATCGAGTAGCGCAGAGCTTCAGGAAGCGATCAATTCTATGTTTCGATGGTACCAGGACGCAGCGAGGTGTTATGTTTACTTATCTGACCTCTCCATTGACATGTTCAACCTGAACAAACAGTCTTTCCAGCGATGTAGATGGTTTTCTCGGACATGGACCTTGCAAGAACTTCTTGCCCCAACATCAGTCGAATTCTTCTCCTGGGAAGGTGAAAGAATAGGGGACAAGCGTTCAATGGTCAAGGAAATTCATAGAGTTACAGGTATACCTGTCTCGGCGCTCGAAGGAGCACCACTGTCAGGCTTCGCTGTCAATGAGCGGCTGTTATGGGCAAAAGGACGCCACGCAACGCGTGTGGAAGATGAGGCATATTCTTTGATGGGTATACTCGAAGTTCACATGCCTATGTTATATGGGGAGGGCTCTAACGCATACGATCGCCTGCTGAGTGAGGTCAGAAAGATGTACAAAGACCCCTCACACCCAGCCTTGGAAAGAAGCGTGGATCCCCCGCTCGGTAGCCCAAACCGCGTCGAAGACCCAGAGCTAAATTTCACAAAGTCGCATTTTGGAGCCATACCAAGCGGCGTGGATCCCCTGCTCGTTGTATCGAAGCGCGTCGATGACCTGATGCTGGATCTTGAGGTACCTGATACCGGCATTTCCACATACGAGCGAAGCGCAGTGCTGGACTCGGATTCCGATTCAGAGAGCGAAGTCGCCAGTATCTTCTCTTATGGTGCCATGTCTACCTCGTCAGCATCCACTGCCAGCCTAAACTCAGTTCAATCAGTCGGAATTCGTGAGGTCTCCCAAGCGCTGTTGAGCAAGGAAGATCTGAAAGCTATTTACGCTCTAGTAGTCACCAACATCGATCGACGGAAGGCACATTCGCATATTCGAGGTTTCCTTAAGGAATACGGTCTGGATCTTGTTAAAGAAGCTTCCAACAGGACTCTGGAATTACAGGCCGCCAACTTCATAAGAGATTTAGCCGGTCGCATCGCAGACGAAATTGCCTGGAAGATCGCCGGATTTGAGGAAGAAACCAGGTCACCGAAGAGTTCATCAGATAAGAATAACTTGGAGACCTGGCTATCGTCCCTGCGGCTTCCGGGTTCAGGCGCCGAAGAGGAGCCAAATTCCCCAAGGACAGGAGCGAATGTTGAGGAGCTATTTGAAAACGAAAATTCTGATGACGAGCTTAGCGACGACCTCATATTTCCCAATATTGATAAGGTCAAGGATTTTCTTTTGACGTCTGAGGCTATCCAAGTACACGTTTCAGCAATGCGAAAATGGATGAAAATGGACTCTGTCGAACAGGGCGATATGGAAGGACCAGTCGAGGACCTTCCAGACCGCATTGCGCTTAATGCAACAACTAAGAGCACATCTCAAACCCCAGATGCGCAGAAGACACCTCAAGTGCTTGAAGAGACAGAACCATTTTCGCAACAGGATACAGCACAAGAGTCAAGGCCGAATTATCGGTCTATACAATCCAACCACCTCGTTGATCTGATTTCTGGCATCTTAGAATTCGACCTGTTCACCCCCCGCATTCGACCTGGCTATAGGAGATTGCGATGGCGCTGTGTGAGTCTCAACGCTAGCATACCCATATGTCGTGAGCTTACTGAAACTTGCTGACCATTCCAGTCATGCAACACTCTCCTTTGGGGAGACTTCCTTGCTAACAACGATACCGCGTTTCATCGACTAAAGGAGGATCTGTTGCGTTACAGAGAGCCTCTACATCGACAACCAGCCCCAGGTGATGTACCAATGATTCACTCAAACGCGAGATCCAACGCTGGCAGCTTTGATTCCACACGAACTCGCCGTTCGGAGGCAGCGAGACAACCTTCAACGCAAGCAGGCCAATTACCTAATGGGCCACGTCCCGAAATTAATTCCAATGCTTCGCCTCCCGAATCAGATCATGTGGTAGACATTTCCTTTCCAATTGAATATCTGGAGGTTTGTGTGAGCACAAGCAACTATGCTATCGACCATCATGAGATAGATATCTCACGAGTGACATCAGACGGTGAGCTCTTCGAAATGATATGGGATAAGTACAATATCAGCCGCGGCTTTGGCCTGCGGCGACTCTTTCTCCGACCGAAGGATATCAACTTTGTTTTGGTGAGCGTTTATGGTTTGTTGATGTTTTTACTATACGCTAAATCCCTTAGTTCTCTGTCAGTCGGCGTAGCCGGTATGGAGCTGGAATCCACAAGAAGCCCGATGAGTTCCCACCTCAACAAGAGCTTGACGAGAACCGCTACCGTTACTATTGTCCTCCAATCAGGATGCCGGCCAATATTTTCCTTCATTATTTACATCGAGCTAGATGGAATATCTGGGGAGAGCATAGGGAGAATACTTGGCTGCAGCGTCTCCCCAAGAAGCTAGAGCAGAGTTTGCTCGTGGAAACACGGCAAGATAATGTGGGAAACCAGCAGGGCATAGATGCTCTGAGAGACCCAGATCTTGCATTCGGATGGGGAGTTCATATTATCAATGGACCAAACCACGCTGCACTCAGTCTGTTGCTAGCTATTGGAATTGCTGTTTCATTCGTGGTTTCCGCAATGGTCGTTGGATTTGCAAAAACGCAAGAACAAGGCTTCGGGATCGGCAATTTTCTCCTTGCAATCCTTGCCAGTGGGATGGCCGCAGTATACTTTAAATTTCAAGACCAATGAAGGAAATTTGTGGCCTAAAGAGCTAGGCATCGACTTTCGAATCTTACTCAAATCTAGCCTTATTCGTTGTGTTTTATCAGCCAGTCATTGCAGCACAAAATGTACGTTGCTAATAGCCAAGTAGCCTCTTCTGCGAAAGTCCTTTTTTCAGGGTATTCACGGCTAAGAATTCCAGTTAAATATGTCGCAGCCTTGCTCCGGAACTTAGCGGGCTAATCATTACTGGGTTACTTTCCAAAACTAGCTGTAAGAGTGGATGGCTATGTAAGCTTTGTTGATGAAAGTTGATTGAATTTGCTATGGATTTATTTGACTGTAAGGTCCTCTATATACGAGTACGATTACTAACGATGACTCGCTGATTGGTGGTAAAGTGTTTGGAAAGTAATTTCTTTCGAGAATCGCGATGGCCTATACATCCACGGTCCATAAAGATTTCCCCCAAACCTGGAGCTTCTATATATAGACGAAATCTGGTAATCCCATACACCTGTGAAGAGTACTGCCAAGTTCAACCTCAACCTCCGTTTTCGATGTCTCTCTCTAGCTGCGCCTGTGCCTGTTCCCTTGTCACTCTAACCCTCTGCATTAACGACACGCTGGTCCATTTCCTCTTGGCCTCCCCAGTTGGCCTAGCAAATGTCCGAATAGGTCCAGCCTCATCAATGATGAATAAGACTGCAAGAATATCGTACAGCCCTACTATCACCATGGCAAAGATGATTCCGATGTGGGAATGTTTCCAGGGTCGGGACAGCTCGCGAGCCGCAATGTAAGTGCCCGCGTAGCAGGCAACAAAGAGGAAAGGCAAATATACATAAGTATGCAACAAGTCGCGCAATCTGTCGCTAATGCCGGTCGCTGCTGTCCAAGGCAGCCACTTTATCACCCAGTCGTCAAAACAGTCGATAATGATCAGTCCATCGATGATGGACAATGCGAACAACGTGATGACGAGAGGGATCTGAGACTTTCCCCATGGCTTGTAAAGCTCAGATGCGCAGAAGTAGGTACCGAAGAAGGCGTCAGAGATCCCACAGAACAAGAAGAAGCGCGTGTACAGTTCAAACCAATCAATAGACGCAATTCCACGAGGTTTTGGCGCAGGCGCAGGCGCCGCGGCTGGGACCACTGCCTGAGCTGGTGGGAGAGCGGATGCTGGCGCAGACATATGTGTTCAATGAGATGTGGAGCGCAGAGTTGATTGTGGAGAGAGAGTTGTGCGTGGCCAATGTAGTTTGAGATTAATCGGTCCAGTGGTTGCGTCAGTCTCGAAAGCGATGTAAGGTTGTCAATATTCGAATGACAACAAAGAACTGTTCTCATTAACAGTCCTAGATCGATCTGGCTCGGGCGAAGCCAACAGACGCGGGGGTTACACCAATCACCTCATCAGTGACCCACCTTCACGCACGTGCAGGTTGCTTGGGCAGCAAACCAGCTAGTCAAGGCAACTGTCAGTAAGCACATGAAATATCCTTCTGAGCGAAGTGATAGAACGAGGGAAACAGACAGGAAACAAGTATAGCCAGCATAACCAACAGCAAAGAACGTGCGTCGAAGCGAGTGACTACAGCACACGATTTGGGGAACTGAGTGATAAAGCAAATTATTATTGGTGCCCTCCAAAAGTTCCTCCTCGAAGTTCTGATAGCATCTCTGATTAAAAATTGTTCTTCAAATACTTGGATAGCT
The DNA here is from genome assembly GCF_027946475.1 of Didymosphaeria variabile. Taxonomy (NCBI): domain Eukaryota; kingdom Fungi; phylum Ascomycota; class Dothideomycetes; order Pleosporales; family Didymosphaeriaceae; genus Didymosphaeria; species Didymosphaeria variabile. Next base: position 1,777,732 of record NW_026611628.1, on the reverse strand, counting down.
TGTATCCCTACTGCAAATTATACTGTAACTTGAATACATGAATCTTACCTGTCTAATTTGATTAGGAAGAGAAGAAGTTGATTAGGAGGTCGTTAGCATGCAAAAAGGTATCTAGAACCATAGGGAAATGGGAGAGGAACTATTACAATTGATTATACCGTATGCATTCCACCTCTATTCGTCTTCATAAGCTTGAACCTTTTTGACGGCAGCAAAAAGTACTGAACGAAACATCTCGCGATCCTTCCAATCATGTCAATTAGAGCCTCCTTTCGGTCGCTTTCATTCAATTCCTTCCGATATCCGTTTCTCAGCTTTACTCTCCGCTGGACGAAATGCCTCAAACAACATTTCCAATATCCCTCTCCAACCCCTCTTGTGCTTGTGCCCTTGTCACTCTAGGCCTCTGTGCCAACGTCGCCCCACCCAATTCATCAACGCCAGTTGAGTGGGCCTATAATATCCGCGACCACCACTGATCATATCAAGGATGCCACACATTATCCAAGGAATCATGAACATGTCCATAATAACTAGAGGTATCATAGCTATGATGATTCCAAGGTGATGAGTATCCCAAGGTTGCGAGACCTCGCGAGCCGCGAAATAGTTGCCTATAAATAAGCAAGCGGTGGAAGAGGCGCCAAACAAGCGCATACGCATCTTGTCGAATGTCTGATATTCTGCGCTTTGCGTTATGGCGGTCCACTTGGTCGATACTTTGCCGGGCATGTGAGGGATCAAACTCAGTCCACTCGATAAGCTGGGTTATATTGAGAATGCACAGCGGAACGAGGGCAACCACGACCGGAATGTGGGATTTCTGCCCCATGGCTCCGAGAGCTCACATGCGCAGAAGTAGGTACCGGTGAAGATAGCGGCAGCGAAAATGACTCGAATGCAAGTCCAGAACACCTCGGAGCTTGTGCTAGGCAGATTCGTGAGTTGGACTGCAGCTCCAGGAGCAGGAGCTGGTGCTGGTGCGAGAGCTGGTAACAGGACCAGAGGCACGACGGGACCGAGAGTCGGCGCTGGCGCAGACATGATGTATGATCAAGGCGGGTTGAGGTGAATTGGAGGTGCGCAGGTCGCGTCGTGAGGGAGCGGTGTGATATATATGGACAAAACGATGCTCCAGAGACACAGTCTCATTGGCAGCTTGAGCTCGGTCCTGGTGAAAGAACTAGTCAACGAGCACGTGGCACCCTACGTGCAGTGATAAGTATCTGGATGAAAACATCAATCTTCAATCGATCACCAGGGACGATAACAAGTATGGTCTTGAATAAGCACAGCAAATGATTCGCAGCTCGTTAATAAGGCCCAATTGAGCAGGCCATTATTATCGTTTCCTTCAAATTTTTGGTCACTTTACCAAGGAACAAAATGTGGAAAAGTGGGCATAGTCTAGATGATATTAGCTCTTCGGGTTTAGTAGATGTATTGTGGTTATAGGAACCTGTCAACCAACGTTGGAGAATTAATTCATGCGATAGAAAGTAACAAGGACATTCTCCACATTTTGTTCCTCGGTAAGGTGGCCGTAGAACTTTTCGAAAAGAAAACGATAAGGGATGCGCTCTAGTGTACTACAGTCACTGCCTTTCAATGGTGCTATCTCAGACAAGTATGATTAGACGCATATTCATATCGTGATCTTCTTTCATCATGCCATCGTTTCCCTAAAAAACTGCCAAGATGTTGAAACCACTGCTTTCTTCGATTTGCCACTTCACTCCATCGCATTCCGTCATGAAAACATCCGAGCCTGAAACCATGCGGAAACCCGACATCGTCTCTGTTCAAACAGCATGGGGGTCCTTCAACACTGCCTCTACCCCCGCTCCCCCCCCGGGGACATGCTTCGAAACCTCCCGATCATACCACGCCTTGTACTCCGCCCAGCACCACGAAATCAGCAGGTAGGTCGGGCAAAGAAAGAACCCCATGATAGCCAAGCTAACCGTAGCATCGGACAGAGAACGCTCGTATAGGAGCTCCCACAACGCCAAACAGGCGAAGGTAAAGCTCTCCGCCAGGCAGCCCATGGCAACGAAGAACTTGAAGCACAATCTACACGGTGGCGAGTGACCATGGTCGATGGCGGATCGAAGGCTTGCTCCGGATGGAAAGCGCATCGAAGATAAAGACTGTGGAAGAGGGACGGTTGCTGCTCCATAGAGGAGCGCGCTTGTGGTCAGGGCGATGAAGATGAGTAAGATGGTCGACATGATCTAGTAAGACGCCAGTTGTTGTTATGCTGGTGGTGGGTGGTTGAGGTTCCGAGAATGGCTGAGGGGAGATAAAGCAGGCGACAGTAGCAGAAGCTTTAAGTAGCATATCGAAGGCAAACATAGGTTTCACTCTTCGAGGAATGTCCATTAACCGTGGGTCGAGCCAAGCGTTTGCAACTTTCACTTGGAAAGAGTTAAAGATGTCTAATGGGCACAAACATCAACAAGCCTTCACGTGTTCGGCATATTGTTCAAGGTGGATAGAACGGTCAAGCACAGCAATGCTCTGATCACTGCATGATTATTGACGAGACCCCGAACTTGACCGAAGCGCATTGCAATATCGTAACCTTTTCTTAACAAAAGACAATCATCACCAGAATAGATAGCATCGAATTGTCACAAGATGCAAGGAAGAACGGAAACGCATTACAGATACAATAAGGGCATTGGCAATGGCAGATGGAACGATTGACCTGACGAGATCGTAATACCACACCGCTACAAACCCGTCTATGTCCTTTTGCGAATTCTAAAGAGCCTGATATCATTTCAGCGTTATTCACGAGGCCCGGTTTGATGTATGCTAACAGGGTAAGTTTGTGACTACATTGGACATCACACAAAATAGAAATTGTAGTTAAAAAGTTCGGCATTGCAAGAGCAAATCATAAGAATGTCAATTATTGCGGCATCAGAATTAGTGGCTCCTACACAAGCGTGAGAAGACTCTTTTCATGGTCAACCTAAAATCAAACTTGAGCCAAAGCCAAGGACAGCGGTAGCTAATATGCTGCTTCGCTGCATCATACGGCAAAAGAAAGGGCTCTATCGCTTCGCATTGATCTATACAAAGCTGCAGAGGTATGGCTGCGCTGTATGGTGACATACCCATATTCCAGGCGCAGGGTTTCAGTATGCCGCCCAAGTAAAGCTTTCTCGGAGAAGACCTGTGGTCTCGTCGACTTTACGATGCTGGCACGTTGTATCGCATGGCTAGGAACCACAACTCGTAAAATCTTCCGCAAGTGTTATGAGTCGCCACAAAATATTCTGGGGTCATCGTCGGCGCACGAGGATTGAGCTGGGAGGAAGTTATACACCCTGAGTAGGCCATAGGTGAAACTAAAACCTGTTATACTTTGGTTGTGCGGAGTGCCCAGTGCCTCAGGAAATTGTGAAGGTAGTCTTCACGCAGATGAGCCACGGTCTGCAATGGCCTGGGATACGTCACTATCTTTGAGTTCCATGGCTCTTGACAGTCATGCCAGGAGCCTTCATCTGGTTTGATGACACACAGTTTGCTAACGTGGGGGATGATCAGGTCACGCACTGCTCTGTCGATCAGCAAGGACGCTCAACATGATACTGAGATGCGGTAGTATAATGCAGTGAGCATCATAAGAAGACATTGCAAAAGAGAAGATAAATCAGCAGGCACACCAAATCCTGCCATTGCAAAGGGGCCCTCTCGTTGAGCTTGCTAGCGCAATTTCCCCCACTACACGTTAAGGAAGGAGCGATTGACCCACGTACGAATTCTCAACATTTGATCGTCAGCGCTGGTCGTGTATCGTCATTCAAGGGGAGGCGAGGGTTATTCCCGTGTATGTAGCTGTAACGCACTTGTCATGGTGAAAGTCGACATCGAAAGTGCATGACACGCGAATTCGGATGGAAAAGGCAGCTGCGGGACGACGTGGAGGTTATGTGAATGAGGAAGGAGCACGTGGCGTAGTAGATAGGCACTTCACAAGTGGTGTTCTAGAGTATGCATGGAACACATGCAGAAGGTCTATAGCAGGCGTAGAAAACGTGCAGAAGATAACACTTGCAGCGCTAATATGGGCTTGATGTTCCTTCCGTTTCCGGCAGGTGCTGTGGTCGAGTCATCGCAGCACGATGGGAGCCGGTGGTGGGAGTGTGTATGAGGTTTATGATGGAATTTTGGTGGATGAGAATACAGCTGCCAGATTCATCGAGTTCAGTGTTGCATGGCTGCGATGCTGCTGCGGATGGTCTGGGATCATCCGCAGGTTACGAGGTTGGCAGGCCAATTGACTAGACTACTAAGCGATGCATCGCTTTGCTTTGTCGGCTACTGCAACGGCTATGAAGATATGTAGTCTAAAGTCCAATGGCAGTTGCAATGCACTACTGACATGTAGTAAAGCCAAGCAACAGACAGTCGGATGTCGGATGTCGGTCATCATCACGTGAGGTCGTTCAGCCTTGTCCTGGCACTGTCGGCTAAACACGAAACCTTATTCCAACCACTGGCCCTCGAGACGAATACCTGCCGCTCGTACCTGCCGCTCGAAGCGATTGCCCGCTGTTTTTTGTCAATATTAGGACCTGGTCGCATATTAGGTGTTGTATGCAGTAGGTTGTTGAGGGTGCGAGGATCGCCGCAGGGACAAGCGAATATGCAGGCTGCGCGGGTGTGCGACCGACCGGGGATTTAGCCATAACCGTTGAAGGCTATGTTGGAGGTCGAAGCACAGACGCCGAGGTGTTCCTACACGAAGGGTCCATGTGATGAATATTGACTATATCGTTGTGGCGTGCTGAACTTGCGTGAAGAAGGCAAAAGTCGAAAATATTGGTTGACCAAAGCTTCATTGTCCAAGCCCACCGGAACGGAGAAATTGCCCCGAGAAACACGTTAGGAAAGCAGATCGATGGCGATCAATAAAAGCGAAGGCGGGACTTTCGTCATTCCAGGTACCAACCACGTGTCCCGCGCGTGTACTACCCGGTCGAATATTCGGCGGGCGGCTCGTATACAACGGCGATAAACACCTTCCAGAAAAGCACGGATCGTTGCGGACATGTCGCTGCTGGTTATCGCGCAGTAGTGCACATGCCCCATATGCCGGTAACGCATTGGTACGCGATTACTCGCAAGTAGAAAGCATTTTTCTCAGCACACCCATCAACGTCCCGTTCTCTAGCGCAGCTGCTACCCTTTCCTTGTCACCTAGCTGCTTGTTGACGGCTTCATCCGTGCTGTGGGTGCCTTTCTTGATGCGGACATCGACTCTAAAGCGCGGTGGCAAAGCCTGTTCAAGTCGCACACGTACTCCTAGTCCAATAACGGTCGCCAAAGAGCAGTGCGTGATGGTGGGCGTAATTTCCACAAGGACGGTGCTGATAGACGAGTGGGGGGAGCTCGGGGGTTGGATGTGAATATCAGGCAGGTTCACAACAGCGAGGGAGCCAAGTGAGAGAGGGTGTTCGGGGTCAGATATGGACGAGATCAGGTCTGCATAGTGACATGGTCAGCGATTGCACATGGAAAGAAAGACTCTTGAGCCTTCGACCGCTGGCTCTCGCTGGGGCTTTGAAACGCACCGTAGACCTCTTGCTCATCGATGTCCTCAACCGAGCCATCATCAGAGTCGCTGGATGATAGCGGCTGCTCGAACGGGTCGTTTAGATAGCTGTACTGGGGTATCAGGTCGTCAAAGAGCCCTGTGGCGCCGTCATCCCGCCGCTTGACGTTGGATTCCCTGCGGCGGGAGGGCAGGTCCGACAGGCTTAGGATTGTTGGGTTCGCATTTTGCTTGTCGTCCATGGTGCCGCGACACGTCAATCAGTGACCAGGTACGGTTACGGGTCCTATACTGCGGCGGCGGGAAAGGAACCTTAGGGCAGACTGCAGGCTTGATGTTGCATCTGTGGTGGCGTAGATCGTAAATCTGTTCGCCAAGCCCCGCTCTGCAGCGACCCCACCAACATCAACACGGCACATAATTACTGGGGACGAGGCCCGCTTACTGAGCATCAGAGCACTCGAATGGCCGCCGGCCCCGCTAAGACTTTCTCTTACCACATGCGAGGATATCGCTCAAGTGAACTAGGCCGCAACCGGGAGCGCGTTTTGCGGGGTTCGCACGTTGGGCCTTCGGACAAAAGTTGACTGACAAGGACCAGGTGCATGCGGGCCATTGCTGAGCGAGCGGCCGTTCCACCGCGCTGTCATGGTCGGCGACTACCGGCGCCTCCAAGTCCAAGCTACAGGCGCAAACACCCAGGGCGATTCGAATGGCGACGGATCGGGCAAGTTTGCTATGCGGCTTGATCTAGCGGCTGACGCGGGATCTGACAGGCAGGCGGTTGCAAAGTGCGAGCCACGACTGTTTGGCCTGGAGCGCCGTCAGCGCCCCCTTCGTTGCTAGCTGCTCCAGAGCGTGGAATCTGTAACGGCGTGATGCGGGCAGTTCAATCAAGTGGGCCGCGGCGTGAATGCCTCAGGGTTTGCCCACCGTGTGGATCCACCGAATATGCTTTCACCGATTTTCCAGAAACGAGCCATAGCTTCCACGGCACCAGAGATATCGTCAACCGCGCATCTCAAGACTCTCAGCGTGGGACCACCGTGTTGATCATCTCCCACAGCCCGCCCCTGTCAGGCACCAAGCGGCGTCACCGAGGCACCCTTGCAACCTTGTACATATCGAACCGGGGAATTGGGCCTGTGGCCAGTGACGTGGTTGGCCAGATATCCACTCTCCCGGCACTGTGAGGTCTGCGACTTCTACCTTCCCGCAGAACATCCGATAAAACTTGCGGGTGCATCACAGTACACACACCCTCCACTTGCCGAACCCACAGTACCTCCTGACGTCTTGACATTGTAGCACTTGAAACCGCTGCTGGCCTCTAAGCCTTATGGTACCTTGGCCGGATTGACTTCGGGTCTGCTCAGTCCATGTTGATGCCACTATTGAGAGACAATTTATCGAGTTTGTCTATCCAATCCTACCGACTTGGCAGGATGACGTTCTTCCTTAAAGCATTGCCCTGGAATAGTTTCGTGGCACGGTCTCACGAACTAATCCCGGAGCCGTGGATTTGCGAATGCTGTGCTTCCCATGCAAATGAACCTCGTGTGTCCTTTATGCGCTGGGTCAATCTGCAATCTTAGGGGCGTCCGGCGTTTTCACATTTTGTGCAGACTTTGATCAGTAAAGCAGGCGGCGAAAGATGGCGTTGGTCCACACACTGTAGCCAGAGACCAGCGTCCAATTGCCCCGATTTGTGCCGCCGAGGCATCTTACGCGGCAAGGGTGTGCTGATGCACCGGCGCAAGTACGGATCGTCTCAAGGCAAACCTGGCGTCAAAAGGTGCAAACCACTGTGGTCCTTATTGAGTCGGATATCGAATCCGCGCTCTCGGAGCCGGTGCCGGTCGAATGCCTGATCCGCAATACACGAAGCTGAGGCAATCTACCGCAAGTCTACTTACGTGCGTGGCTGTCGCATACACGACACATGAGTCTAGGCGTAGACTACTGAGCAACAATGTACGAGTTGTATAATGGGAGACAGAGACATTGTTTCTCTCCTTTTCCGCCATGTTTGATGAGGCGACTCCAAGATCGGATCTGCCAGGGGTTCGCATTGAAGAGTCGTCATGGTGGCTGGGCTGGCAATCTCCAACGGTGCTGGCCCAGGTAAGCACCGTGGAGGCTTCATTGAAGTCGACTATAGATGGCTCAAGGGAAGGGGCACACGCGGTCAATGCAGGGGAAGTTGCAGGTAGACTGACGGCGCAGTACATATGATCAGGGGCCCTAGCCGGCCGCCTATGGTCCACATCCACAGTAGCCGTGGCAGACAGCGACGTCGCGTGTGTCGAAGGATTAACGGACTAGCGGGCGCAGTGGCTCCTGATTTGCCTTTGCAGGACACCATCAACGACTCGCTTTCTTCGACGTTCGGCGCACTGACAAGCTGTATTACACGACGCTTCTGAATCTATGCGCTGCGGGCAGCTGCTCGTGCGACCGAGGACGGTGGGCGAGGCCTAGCGGAGCACAGTGGCAGCAAGCTCGAATTCGCCCCAAACCCATGTTTAATAGGCGCCAGGTCGCCATCGCGGGAGTCCAGGTAAGCTGCAAGGTAGCACTCGTGCACACGCTCTATCGACACCAGGACTTGGAGCATACCCCTGCCCTGCCATCCGGCCTCGTCACCCCCACAGTACAACGGGGACTGCCGCCCGCTGCAACTCTCTGCGTGCGCTTGCCGACTTGGGTGCGCCTGTGTGAAAGCGCGCGCTGCCGGATTCGAGAAGTGCGTCCCAGGCCTTGCGGCAGGATTTTGGCACACGGCCCGCTTACCTTCACCCCCCTCGACCCCTTCGCGCCGCAGAGCAGCAAGCCCAAGAGAAGAAGGCCCTGCTCGCGCCACCATCTGCGCGCGGGAGCCACACTGCGCGCCTGCATTCTCGAAACCCCCGGCATGCCATACGTCGTCTCCACTAGCCTCTATGCGTCCTGATCTACTGTCCCGTATAATACTACCGTATAACCTAAATATCACCCGGCGTTGCGGAGATTTCTGGCCCGCAGAAGAACCGTACCTTATTACCAACCTCCGCGCCCTCGCGCCGTCTTGCAAGCAGCTTTCTGGACCGGATACTGACGTGCTGCCGGCCAGAGCGCCGTTCGAAGCGCCCCTTTGATTGGCTGCCATCCAACCGGCCAGGCGCGACCGACGACCGACCCCGCTGCCGTTTCGACACCACCCACACCAAGCTCGCCAGCAGTGAGCGCACACATTCATAACGCCAGCCATGCCCGGAGATTCTGGTGGACGGCCGTTACTGCCCCAGACTGCCCAGATGCAGAGCTTCACTTTTGCCCCGCCGACTCTGGCGCCGCGCGAGAACCAGCGCAGTGAGTCTGATGCTCGCATGGTCCGATGCGCCCGGACAATGGCTGACATATCGTCTGCAGATTACGTCTTTGTGGACGAGCATAACAGGCACAAGCGCCTGAAAGGTGCGGCGCAGCAGTCTCGCGGGGCCCCGCTGGACAGAGAACATCATTGCTAACAGACATAGTCATGAGAGCCTGCGAAGGCTGCCGGAGGCGCAAGATCAAGTGCGATGCCGCGACCACGAATGCATGGCCTTGTGCTGCGTGCATTCGTCTGAAGCTCAACTGTGTACCCCCAACCGTCAGCTATGATAAGGACTACAACGTAAACACCCAGACCTACGAACTCGAGGAGAAGCCGCTAGAATACGCTACTGCGCCTAATCCGCAGCACAGCTTCCAACGCCCGCCGGTGATGCCTGGGTCTCAGGGACTGCCACCACACCTGACCAGCACCATGGCGAGCTCGGTCACTGCACCCTACCAGGACGGGATGCGCATGTACCAGAATCCCCAGTATGACGAGCATTCGCCTCATGATCACATCCAGTATGCGTCTCTGCCGCAGCAACAAGTCGTGCAGCAGAATCTGAATTATGCTCCGCAAATGTACTCGGAAGCACCACCGGCTGGCCCAACAATGACTATGACTCCGCCCGAATCCGAAGGTCAATGGAAGCAAGACGCTTCATCCAACCTAGCTGACGCGCTAGGCGAGCTCAAGATTGACCACACGGCAGTTGGTGAGGCAGTCTCCTTCTCTCTAATTTCAAGTGTTGACAGAAACAGCCCCTTGGATCACCAGTCAAAGGAAGAATCTCGCCGAGACACCTGCCTTGGAAGAGTATGAGGTCCAATTACCGCCGTTGACAACATTGGACAACACTGTGCGGATACCACCAGAAATGATGCCTTCCGAAGAGCAAGCATTGCACTACTTTGACTATTATTTCGACAATATTCACCCGTATTTTCCCGTGGTCAACAAGACATCGTTCTATCAGCAGTGGCAGGGAGCACGAGAATCATTGTCACCTCTTATGTTGGAAGCCATCTTTGCCTGTGCGTCTCTAATGCTAGGAGAAGACGCCGAAGGCCACAGATGGTTGGCACTTGCAGCGAGTGAGTACATTAGTTCCCGCGCGATGGGCAACCAACTAATAACTTCTAGAACACGAGGAAAGCTTCAAAGACGTCCCAAGGCTAAGCACAATGCAAGCTATGCTCCTCCTGTTGAAGGCGCGTGAAGCGTCTCCCAAGAGAGGCTATTTTTGGCGCTCATGGATGACGGTGGTCAATCTTGTTGCCATGGGCAAGGGATTGGAACTGGATGAACATTACGAGAACCACCAGATCGGAAAGTCATGCGGTTCCAATATCCATGACTGCATTACCAAGACTCGTGTATGGCATATGCTGTTCATACTGGAGGTGATGGTTGGAGGACCGCAAGGTGAGTTCAGCGCTCGTCTAACGAACCGAATGCTTACGCGCACTAGGACGGACCAACTTCCAGGTCGAATTAGATTCCATCGATTTTGATATGCCGCGACCCATACCGGGCTTGGATCCCTTCGAGCTTCAGATCTCTCGCCAATTCACCCAGTACGTTCGGGCTTTGAAAAACGTGCATTTTACAACTGTAATGCACGGAAAATTGAGGAAGAAGACGCCTGATTGGGCCCTGGATCCTATCTTTGTTGGTCACAACGCAGATTTTCCCATGTGGTTGAGAGAACTGCCTGAAGACATGCAGATCTCTTATCCGCCCGATGGCTCCGCTCCATGGATTCCGTCTCATTTCATCGCTAACATGCATTCTTACCACTATCTGGGTATCATCATGCACATGCGGCCCCAGCTACACGCCATATCAGATCCATACGACGGAATGTGGAAGCAGCATATGCTGGCGTGTTATTCAGCGGCGAAGAACTTGTGCAAACTCCAAGAAGCAATCTTGAAGACTTACGGTCTTCCCGGTCTGTTGTGCATGATCAGAGGCATCAGCTTCACCGTTTACGCTGTCCTCACTTGCACAATGTTGCACCTAGTAAGTATTACTTGCGGTAAATTCATCATCAAGCTAATTGTTCCAGGTCGCCATTACTTGTCCAGACCCAGACTTGAACAACGACGCACGCGAATTCTTCGTTCGCCACATGCGCATATTGGAAGAGTGCGCTCCGGCCTGGCCTATGCCTGAAATGCAGCAGCAAGTGAACAACCTCCGGCAGGCATTCTCCGCAGATGTGACAAAGCCTTTTGAGCTCAAGCCGACTTTTCCATTTGGAAGCCCCCAAGTGCATACACAATCGAGCCCTCCAAGCAACCCAGGCTCATTCCGGTCTCGTCTTCCAAGCCAGCAGTCACCACTGGATCAACCAGGTCAGGTTAACTACCATGCACACCCCATCTCTCCACCAATTTCGGCGTCCGATCACGACACCACGGCTGACTCTCCCGTAGCTCAGTCCCTGGTCATGATGGCGTCTGGACAACGTGCCCCTCAACCGACAACGGGAATGCAAATGCAAGAGACCGTTCCGTGGAATCCGCAACGTATCTTTGAGTAGGTCTTAGTACTTCTCCTGTCTGTCAAAAAACTAACGTGTGCCCAGTCAATGGAATGTCGCATTCGGTACGCCGCCTCCAAGTTCGGCAACACAATCCTCCCCACCGCTAAGACCGCCCCCCACAGGCACAGGCAACAACTACGAATTACGAACTCCGCAGGATGGTACTCAGTCAAATTACCAAATGCCTCATGCATCTCCACAAGCGAGCGGCCTCTCTAGCGCCCAGTCCCAAATACCGCCCACGACGACTTTCGCTACTCCTACCGCGACGTATGTCACGCCGACAATGTGGCAAGAGGTAGTGGCCAGCTCGTTCCAAGATGGCTTGAAGCGTCGATGGGATCATGGGCAAGCTCCGATGATCGATCAATCCATGTACAAGAGAGCGCGATGATCCCGGCTGCAGCATGAGATTCAGGCCCATTAGCCATTTCAACATGCCGTCTCGACATGTTACCACGCCAACCTGGCCAGAATAGAGACGCCCCAGACAAGCGCAGTAGCACACTCTGCCTCTCCATGAGAAAGCCGAGCCAAGTTGGACCTCCTTCGACCACTCTCGGACCGAGCATTCACAGATGTCAACGAATCCCCATTACAAAGAGGAGCGCAGGGCCATACAAGAGCTGACCGGTCAGGTTCAGGCCATCCGTCCGGATCAGCGGATTCTTACCTTCGCATCCAACCAACCTTCTCACGTTACGTGAACGAATCGCTTAGATAATACTTCCCTTTGTTGGCATATACCCAGGGTGGCCTCGTGCCGAAGGAAAAGCGTTCCGGTTTTGCCCACTAGTTTGGTTGGCTAACTATGTTGTATACTATTGCTACTCTGCAGACGGCTCTGGTGTTGTAAGAGGTCATCAGGACTTTGAGCACCGCCAAGCACCAATGATATGCCGCTGGGCAGCGGCCTTAGTCGTCATCCTATCTGTACCTTCCATTTTCATCCAACGGCCATGTGTATCTGCATAACACCATCAGGCAGCGTCCACAAGGCAGCTCAGCACGAATGTTCTATCTTCCTTCGTACAACGGGCGCCGCCGAGATTGTTCCGCGTGTTGTCGACATTCCTACCAGTGTTCAACATGCCTATTCCGACCAAGAACGATTGCAGGCGGCCGCGTCCGCGAAAAGCGCCCAATGGCGGTTCGGATTTTAGGCAAATTCATTGCAGCGGATATGCATGATCATCTGCAGAGCTAAGATTTCTACCTTCCTGTACGCGATACGTGGAAGGACTAGAGGGGTGCGCACTGACACCGAATCGTCTGGGTGTCGCCAACAAGCCACAACATGGCCAACGGCGTCAAGTTCACCCGACTTCTGTCCGCTCTAGCCCCATCCGTGGAACGTGCAACCATTGGCGTGGAATCTATCAAACCAGGGTCCAGCGTTCGTGCATTTATTCGGTCTAATTGTGACGATGCCGCTTCAACATGAATCGTCGTCTATTTAAAAAGGCCGTGGTTTATTTGGGACGATGTTGCATTCTACGTCACCGGGCAGCGAAGATCGTTGCTTGCATGCGTAACACAACCGGGTTATGTACGAGGCACTACAAGACCCGCGGAAGGCTAATCATCCCACGTTCCGTAATGGAAAAGGCACAACCTCACAGGGCTGCTCGGCAATCGTGGCACTATCTCGAGACGACAACTCTTGTCCCGAGGTGCAGCGCCCGGCTGACTCTTGACATGTGAAGTCTCTGGGTGTCTAGCGGTAAGGCGCAAGGCACGCGCTGGTGGCCAAGGATGCGGGGGGCGCATTGGGGGACTGTGCGTGGCGAGAAGACAGGGACCAGGCCAGTGAGGACTCGTAAGCTCGTCTTGGCGCTGGGACTTGGTGCGTGCCTTTTTGTTTGCTTCTTCCCTACTCACGCACATTGGTCCCCCGAGCCTCATCATTCGAGCACGCCCGTCCACCCACCCACCCGGAAGTCGTTCGCCGCGCTTCGCTTCGCTTGCCCTTCCCTTCAATCTCGAAGAAGGCCCGAGCACGCTCGTGGCGTTTTGACAGGCGTTTGCCGGATCGCGAGCGGTGTTCTAGAGTTCTAGAGCTTGTCGCACGATTGTCTGCCATGAGATGAGAAGGCATCAAGGCAGTGGCATCGCAGCCTGACGGTGCGCGCTTAATGCCCTTCGGAGCAATGGCCCCGACTTCCTTTGACATTGACAGGTTGTTGGATCGCGGCTACCGGTCCGTGAGGCTCATGGACCCTATGAAGGTCCGCCTCTCTTGCTTGCTTGACCGTTCGAATCCTAGCTCCAGGCTCTCCAGGTCGCGTGCCTTGCGCGCGGATCGCCTTCGCGCTGTTGGGTCGGAGTCGGCCCTCTGCCGCCCAGGCGACTGGCTGGCTGCCTGCAAATAGTACCACAACGTTACGTCAGCATCTTGATTATGGATGCAATTCAATAGGGAAAGAGGTGGTGTATAGGTGGTGCACATGATGATCCACGCGGCCTTCACAGTGTTGGGTAAGCACATTACCATTCCTATGGAAGGCATGGTACTGCAGGAGATTACTCTTCACCGGTCGCAACACGCTTGCATCGCCTGTGCCTGTACCTGAAGACGTGCGTGAAGCACTTGAGATGAGCTTGCAGATTGTAGTTGTCATGTCAGGTTTCATCTAGGCTAGCCTGTGTGGACACGTGGTGGGGACTCTGGTAGTCTTCACCTGCCTGCCGCACTCGTGGTGGTGGGGACCGGAGACAATCGGCATCGGGCAGTACCGCTGTCGCTTGCGCTGTGCGAGAAAGGTTTAAGACCTTCTTCATTATTATAACGCCTTTCGTATAGACTAGACGCCAGCTCGTCATTTATGCCAAGTGCGAGCGGAGAATTACGGAGGATTGTTGACCTTCCGCGTTGGGAGCTGGTCGCCTTGCATTGCAGCTGTCTGCGAGTGTGCGTGTTAGTGTTTTGGTTTAAGATCTGGGATCATGCGTTGGAAGCGCGTACGCAGGGACTTGCTTAAGGTGCGTGAGTTTGTAACGTCGCGGCAGATATTCGGAGGATCCCTGGCTTGTAAGGAAGGGTTTTACCGCTTTACTTACTCGTACGGTATTGGAGCTGTCCATTTTTTTTATTGGTCTTTTATTGATCTTCGTTCACAATGGTACAGTGCGGGATGATCGTTCTAAAAATGTTCGAACGAGCTGTCTATTCGGATACTATGACTCCTTGCTGTGTAGTGGTAGCTTGGACCATGACATGCGCTCGTCGAGAAACCCAAACCGGCAAGCTGCGATCTCAAGGTATACGCAAGCCTGTCTCAAGCGTGAACCCTACTTCCCGACGACCACCTGTTCTAAAACCGTAACGAGCCCTTTATCAGACGAGCTATATGATGGCATTACCTTCCTTCTTTCGGATAATCCTCCAGAAGAAACGCAGATCTTGTCCTGTGCTGAATCTACCACCCTTCAGTCTGCCAGCCATCCAAGAGCATGAAGTCACGCACGCAGGATCTAGGATGACTGAACCGTAGCCACGTAGTCGAACTTGATTGAGTCGACCCCTTACAACGACCAATTTAACTAACCTTAAGGAAAGAGTGCAGATAGATCATGGGCAGCGTCTACATAGTAGCATCACGTTTCCCGTGTACACAGCGCGTAAACAGTACCAACCCCAACCTCGCCATACCCCACCCTATCTCAGACCTCCTACAGCACTAACGTGGGCTCTTCGCATATTTGCAGGCCACGGCACGGTAGCACTCGATCTTGTTGATAGTCTTGGATACATCTGCAGTGACAAGCCCAGAAAACCAGTACCACTTGTACTAATCACAAACACAATCACGATGCTCGTCCGCACAAGAGCAGTAGATCCGTTCGCGGACTCACTCAATTGCCTTATCGAAGACGTGAATGAATACAATACTCAAGTCTCCCTATCTTCCATGCACATTCCTTTCAAACAACGATATAAAAGCCGGTGAAAGAGCACGTGAGGAGCTTCGCGATAGGCTAGACAATGTGTAATTGGTCTGTCGACGTTTCTACAATCTACTTTGGAAGAGCTCAGCTCATGTCCTGGAACCTCGCTGCTTCGATTTATGTTCTAGGAGAGCATGGCGATACTGCAGGAGACTTTGTCCCGTGAGAGATCTGTTCTCTAGTTGGAAAAGACACGCTGCTATTACGAGCCTATTTCTCAAGCTCGCGAATAGGCTGCTTACTGATTCATCGAAGCATAGGCGTGGATCGTGGACATAGGCCAGCGATTTCATTTTCTCCGCCATCGTTCGTGCTCAGAGCTAGCTCCTTTTTCACAAGGCAAGGAATAGGACTGACGTAACACTGCGACACCACAACCACAACCACAACATATAAATATCAAGCTTTCTTATAGGTAGAAGCTAGACGTACAGCCTTCGCTATCATCTCGTCTAGTTAGAAATATCTAGTATAGTGGTAGACGGTTGATAGTACGTTGCGTTAGGCCAAGTTGTTGGCGTGCGTTCCTCGTGGAAAAGAAGCTCTTCATTTGATAGGTTGCAATATTATCGTTTGCGAATAGAATGCCCCCACCCTACTATAGTACAGATCCTCAATTTCTGTCAATTGTATCATATATTCACTCTATTACTAACTAGATCTTATTAAAGGCTAGCTAGATCTTGTTAAACAGCTAAATTTAGTTGGGGTAGACGTTAAAATAGGGTACCTAGCCGTTAGAATAGGCGTACTAACGTATTTAAACTAATAGTAGAGTAGATATTTAAAATACTTATAAAAAGGGGAAGCCGTACCATAGTAGGGCTGGGGCATTCCTTTCGCAAAGCACCGATAGTAGCGGGCGGACTTTTCTGGGAGCACTCAACTCCTTCCAAGATACTTGCGTGGGAATGGGCTTGAGCTGTCTGTAGTACAATGATATCACTTTCGCGTCTGTTTCCTTAGACTTCGGCGGGGGCGGCTTCTCTGAGTATACCGTTCGGATCGGTCTGGACATTCTGATGTGCGCACTTGCCAGGTCTGACGGTCGACTTGCAATACTGAGGCTCATCGCGGACAACTGGTTGACGGCGTCGGGAGTTATCCCCCATGCGAATTGGTCTCAAGAACGATGATGACCTTGGAAGGCTTGCACCTACGAACGGGCTCCCAATTGTTGCACGAAGGGCCGCGCAGTCCTATGATTCTAGTCACTCGGTCGATGTTTCCCAGGATGCTCGTAGCCAGGGTAGCAGTACGTGGGTGGCAGTCATCTTTCCATGTCATATAAAGTGTCCTCATTCTCAAGGTCTAGCTGGGGGGCGTCTTCTGCGCTCTTTCCCTGATCTTGAGCTTGTTGGCGCTATGTCTTCCGAATTGAGTAGCCAGTCGCTTTCAGCATATAAGCCTGTGGCCGATACTTCGATTAATATTTGCTATTTCGCTCTAGCCCAGTTGTCTGGTTGCAAACGTAGCTACGCCTTCACCCCTTTCTGCTTGTTGGGCTCCACATTTTCGATAATTGGCTGTGCGACCATAATAAATTTCTTCTATGCATCCATCTTTTCCTTGAGTGCCACGTAGAAAGCGACATCCCAAAGGGCGTCCCTTTTCCATTACCGCCGCGGTCGTACATGACAGGCCTGGACAATCTCAGTGCGCAAGCATATCAAGACATTGGGCTTACTGAGTGTGAACTCTGGGTTTGGCTCTATCAATACAGTGTAGCGCGCCTCGGGATGGGGAATTACGGATCTGACTACTGGGCCACTCTCCTTCGTTGCATCGAGAAAATCCACCCTGGTACGCTTACGGAATACCACAGCCACGACGAGATGGAACGACAGTGGGACGGACGAATTTGCAACGTTGGATATCCGTTTGCTCTTAGAGCGGCAACAAACGGTCATTTTCAGCGCTGATGGAGATCTTTTCCGAGACAATACTAGGAGACGCAGCTGAGAGGTGGCTATAAGAAGGGAATTAAGCACGTTTTATTCCCGAAGGCTTGTTTTGAACATCCCCTTGAGCAGGGTTCATAAGAGAACGTGGAGGCTTGTGACCCCTTCTCCAGCGTTTTTCTCTCTGGCACCCTCTTATGTTTGCATGAGCACGATGTTTAACAATCATGCTTCTGTCTTATAATGCAGCAGTAAGTTGAGGACGACACTGTGGCAGACACAGTAGTTGTGCCAAAGTGGAGGCGGTTTGGTAGCTATCCGCCCATCATGCACATAGATAAAGCAGAAGAAGCAGAGGGTAAGACAAAAGAATGGTATCATTAACCCGCTAAAGGCGATCTCCATATTACATTACCGTATCATCCTCGCCATATCCATATTACAACGTTACCACGTCATCCTCACGATACTGCATTACCACCTCCACCACCTTCACCCCCCATGTCCAAGTACAGAGGTCCGTAGCTGTCGCTAGTGTTGACGTTCACCCTTGCACCGAATCAACAGTGTACCATCGACAAGCACGTTAACGTTCCAACGATCTTCTTTAGACCGTAGCAGGTGCAGCGCCCTCCGCAGGAGCAGCAGCGTGCTTATCAGCCTCAGAAACGTGCGCCGCCGTCACGCGCTGAACATCCCAAAGCCTAGCCTCAGCGAAGAAGCCCACAAGACTCGTGAAGCTACATCACATTAGTACAACCTTCTCACATATAGGTTGAAGGGAACGATGGCACTTACAAAGCAATAAAGGCAAAGGCCTCCAGCGTCCTCTTTAGTCCGGGCTTGTCCACGCCCGCCGGCGAATTGAACATCTGTCCACCGTTGTAGTCGTAGTCTTGGCTGGCAAAGACAAAGGCGATGAGCCACAGGTAGCTCAAGGTGAGGGCCAGGGGTGCGAGGTAGCCTTTGTAGGTCTTGACGAGGGGCAGGAAGAGGGAGGGGAGGTAGAAGAAGGTGTCTACGGCGGCTACACCGATCCAGTAGCGGAGGTGGGTGTTGGCATCGAACTTGGCGATGAAGTAGCCGGAGATGCCAAGGACAATGACGGAGGATGCGAAGTGTAGCGCATGGTTCGCAAGGAGGAGAGGACGAAGTGTGCGGTCTGCACGGGCGGGGCCAGGTGTTCCGTAGTCGTTTGTTGTGAAGCGGGCCATTGCAACTTGGTGGTCGTGAAGTGTGAATTGAAGTGGAGGGCTAAAGTGGTGGTTGGGTGATATTGCAAGTTGTTGCTGGATAAAATATGATGGTTCATACGTTCATTCGGCAAGGCTACTCTTATACTGTATAACTCTGGTCATCTGATATGTGACGATGACGATCTCAAGACATATCTTCGTGGTGTTGGTCCAAGGAAAGTTCTCGCACTGGACAGGGATGCCATGATTTCATCTTGACCAGAGACGTGCTGCCAGCTAACGATACCTCACCTTATCCATCAGGCCAGACAAGATCGCCCATTCCGCCTCGTTCCGGAGACCGCAGTGTTTGGCTAGAAGTGACCCGCCATTGCATGACTTCGACCGGACACCATGTCAAGGTGTTGCCATGTATGCAGCGCGCAACATCCAAGCCAGTCAAGGTGAAGAGTCATCAGCTTGCGGTGTGAGGAGCCTATTGCATCGTATGCAAGTCGTCACACAAGAGTCGTCACACTTTGCAAGATAGCTTTATCCTAGTATCTGCGGTTGAACATGCAATCGGAAGTCGGAGGTCGTGCATGTGGGATCGGCCTGCAAATCCAGCCTAGACTGGTGAACAGATCAGATGCAGGGATAATGCGAAGTCTTTTTTGTTGACAATTGATGAACCTTCTGGTGATCGTGGATGTGATGGCAGGGGTTTTGATTGGAGTTTCGAGACGGACGTTGTCAATGCCCCACTTGTGACGCCACAGCTAAATCGCATAAAACCTCACCTGACCGTAAGTTTCGAGAAGCACACCGAAAGTTCATCGGGTTTCGCAGGGACTCACGTTTGAGCCATGGTTACAATGATTCCGAGAAAAGCCCGCAGCGGGGTATCTGTCATCTGACTAAATCGGAGATCAGCATCTCCGGTTTGGATTGTAACAAATCATGTGAAGCCAATTCTACTGTGTACTCTTCAAAGTCTCCTCATAAGGGAGATTTTAGAAAGCAAGCAATGTACTACCTTTACGCCCTTAACGATGAGCTGTCGGCTCCATGTGTCAGCAAATATGTTGCTTGTCTCATACATCTTCTCAAGTTCTTAAAGCATCATGATCGTGTATGCCCTCATGCACCCGTCCACAAATTCCAAGCACACCTTGTTTCATTATTCATACGGATCCTTCTCGCAAGTACGGAACTCCCGGAAATTCGACTGTCAAAGACCAAGAAGTGAGGTACAGGGCCAAGCTGCTCGTGTCCGACACCGTAACATGAATGAGCAGCTATTGTACCCGTACTTCTCTCTACGGTTGCGATGTACGGCCACCAATTCCACCTTCATGTAACTTTCTTTCGTCGACCATGCTATACGTAGTAGATGTAGGCGCAACTCACATATGGTAATTGAGGGTCACGCCATCAGTCTTGGGTCGTGAGTTCTCGTGCGTAGTTTCATCGGTTCTCCAGTCGAACTTGAGCACATCGCTCGTCTTCACATCTTCCAAGATCTGCACGTCTACCCACGCCCTGAAATAAGGCATCATGCGGCTTGCATGCACTTTGGAGTTCGCGGTGAGGTCAAGCAAGTCTAGGCCGAACATCTTCTTGAAGAGTTGGTTCTTACGGCGAGTAAAAGTCTCCTGTCAATGCGTCAGTACTGGATCAGCAGGTGCATGTCGTTGTATGTGTTACCTCGTCATTCTTTGCAAACGCATCGAATGTGCTGACAAAGTCGTCACCCTCTTGCCAATTTCGAACCCTTAGCCCACCGCCAACGATGTATTCATGGAGACGTGGGCCAAAAGCCATATACGATTGAAACATCACCACGCCTTCGGGTCCCACGCCCAGGAGGAACGAGTGACTAAACGGCACAAGGTCTTGCAGTTCTATGCTCATCAGATTGAGCGCCCTAACAAAAGATTCGTTCTGTTCGCAGTATGACTGGATGACGTCGATAAGTTTCACCCGGAGGAGGGTTGTCTTCTGGGACTCGAGTGCAGCACGCTTTGCATATTTATAGGATTCTAGGAGGGATGCTGAGGGAATAAGTTCCACCTGAAAGCCGGGGTTATAAAGACCTCCAGCTAGCAGAGGGTTCTCATTGCCTAGAGTGGATTCCATGACAATGGCTCTCAGGTCATGCACAGGTGCCGCGAGCGTGAAGATGCACATGCTGGTGACGTCGCACGAGTGCCATGGAAGTTGGCATGCCATTTCATGCATGAAGTCGCTCGCTCGCGTGTTCTTGAGCCTGATTGGTACTCTCATACCTGCGATAGTGCTGCCCATCGTACCAATCGTCGAGCGGTAATGCTCGAGCAGAAATCCCGTTACCTCGGTGTCCTCAGAGACAAGAGTCGTGAGATACTTGCAGATCATTTTCAATGGAGAGTCTTCCGGAGACAAACAGTTTAGGCTGGCGACAACCCTTTGCACAGGCTTTTCATCGACGTCGACGTCGCGAAAGAATGCGACAGGCTGGATCCTCACTTTGGAGAGAACAAGTCCGCATTCACAGAGTCCATGTGAGTCCTGGTCGCGACCTTTTTCCAGAAACATGGTTGTACTCTTCACAGCAACGGGCGATAGGGACAACTGAGATTCGCCATCGTTAGCGGGTCCTGTCTGCCGAGCTATCATCGATTTGGTGGCATAGAAACGGTGCACCACGAGGGCCACTGCGTGGAAGTTGGCTTCAATGTTTCGATGGTGGACTTCGGCAGTGGGATTGGCATCAACATGCCGTTGCAAGAGAGTGAGCTGATTAGAATCCAGGTGTGCGACCCATCGCTCAACGAACTGCTTGCTCGTCTCTGGGATCGCGGGGTTCTCCTGGGCGATGCTATGGGTAATCTGGCAGAGCCATGGGACAGACTCCAGCTTGGACATCATGTCTTTCGATGACTGTGAAGTCATTCTACTCCAGGCTACTGGTTAGAATGTAGTTGGCATACGCGGTGCAGTTGGCTCACCTTGTCCTCGGATGCGCAGGCACAGTCTCAGTAGTGCAATCGGTTCTTGACCGCGAGTTGTCTTCGATTAATGTAGTTGTTGTGGTTAGAATAACGGGCCACAAATGGAGCAGGAGCTAAAATTCAGAGGATGACTCTAGCAGGTTCCCGGGTGAAGGCAGAAGCCAAGTTGCTTCAGCAGCGACTCTCAGGTGAAGGTGAGAGTGACCACAGGGATCTATCGACACTGTCTTTCTACTAGGGATTTTTGACCCAATCGTCGTTAAGATTCGACTGTTGCTCTTGCGTGGATGCTGGACACCGTAGGACCGACTGGCCTTTTTGCCCTCGTTTCCTCGATCATACTCTCAGTCGAAACCTCTTCTTCTTTCAAACTGGCTCGCTGTATCTGAACGAATCCATGGCGGCTTCATCAGCAGGCTGCGTGTATACTTTCACGGGCCAAGGTGGTTCGTCCGCGGATTCCACAACAGCGAGACCGTTCGGCGACATCTCAGAAACGCAATTGAACTTGTCTGCCTGCTCATAGAAGCGATCAATTTTGGCAGGGATTGCTCGAAATGCGTCGCGATCTACCGTGTACTTATCCACGCTACCGTGAGACAAGTTTCCGCCATACGTGTGCTCCATTGCATCCTTTTACAAGGAAGTAGGTCTGAGACCTAGCGTTCGATAGAACCTCTGTCAAAGTTTGGGACCGTCGAGTCTTTGACGGCAGTGCTCGAATAGAGCCTGTCAATGACCTCTTGATTGACCATTTGGGTCAAAGATGCAGTAGAACTCGGTTCTGAACGAGTGAGTAGTTGAACGACAGAGAAAATACGGTCTGTAGATAACTCACGTCAGAGTTAGGCGGTGGACCTGAGTAGTTCGTCGCGGTCTTGTGGTCGGCCAACATCAGCGTGGTTGGAGTCGTTACGTTCTCCCTCCTGTTCACTTTTCGGAAAGCTCAATCCCCCAGTCTCATCTTCCATGTTCTGCCTCATGAATCAGCCTCTTTCCTTCTCTTCCCATATGAAGTTCACGAAATCCACCATCCGGTCCCGCCGCTCTCCACATCTCGCGTCCTCGCCTCGATGCTTCGCAACCTCTCTTCAATCCAATACATATCGAGAATCTTTGAGCCCATGTGCTACATCCACGTATCATATAGCAGCCTCCTTCCTCCTCTTTCCACCCTTCACAAACTCCACCGCCCGATGCCTCCTCTCCTCAAACCCCGCGCTCTCACCCCGATGCCCCTCCATCCAGCAATTTCTGCAGTACAAATCCCCATCACATCCCAGACACCTCAAGGTAGCATCGTCGCTACAGATGACACACCACGTCTCGACTTCATCATCAAGATTCTTCGCAAAACTGGACTGAACGGTGGGTGCCTTCTTCGTCGGGGCGAATGACGGTGCCGAGGGCAAACCGAGGGAATCTGTTTGAGAAGGAGATGGGGAGGAGAGTGCTGCAAGGCGAGCGGTGAGGGCGTCTTCGATGGCTTGCGTGCGGTCGAAGTCGTCTTGTGGGAGGGATGTTGGCGCTGAGGGGAGGGAGAGTTCGTTGTTGCTCTCGTCCTCGCCATGGGTTGTTGACTTCTCCTTCTGCTTCTCTGTCTTTTGGTCCCCCGAATCTGAGTCTTTGGCGTCTTCAGAAGGCGGGGAAGGCGGGTCGTACTTCCTGCTTATTTCCAACTCGGCCATAACTCGTGCAATGATATCGTCTGCCTCACTATCCTCGCTCTTCTTCTTGCCTGTCTCGCCGTCCTCACTCTGTTCTTCGGGATGCTCTTCTCTTTCAACGTTGACGCCGTTTGATCCGATATCGACTTCCACATTCTCCCAATCTGTCAAGCCCTCCTTCTCTTCCTGCTCTTGCTTTCGGCTTTTTTGTACCTCCGGTAGTATAGTCTTGATATCCCTCAATAGCTTCCCTACATCTTTCTCATCTTTCTGATTTATATCCCACTCCTCCCTCGGACCTAGCTCACCCAGCAACTCCTCCAGGCTTCTCTCATCTTCGATGTTAGCTTCGGTTCCGGCTCCGCCAACACCCTCTGCTATTCCTTCGAGATAGCTCGGTGCACCCGGGGCTATGACAGGCGCTCCCTGTGTCTTCTCCTCCGACGAAGTCGTTGAGCGTGAAGGTCTCGGCGAGCTCGACGGGCTTGCAGACCCTAGGCGGGCAAATCGGGCCGCGAGATCGTCTGACGCATTTGCGTTCGCGGTCGAAGGTGCTATGGAGCTGGAGAATGTATTATCTAAGCTGACGCTGGATTTCTTGAGGGCGTTGAGGCGAGCTAATAGGGCGTCGTCGCCGGTTGGAGGGTCGGGCATTGCTGGGTAGGACGCGGGGAGCTATGCGGGAAGCGAGGAATCGTGTTCACGGTCTGGGTACGGTAGAGACAGTGGTCGGAAGCATGCAGTCACAAACTCAAAAGACTGAAAGCGGAAATCTTTGGGGGGTAAAGGAGCCGAAGGCAGGTTCCGGAAGCTGGAGTTCGAGGTAAGAGTTACGGAGCTGTCAAGCTTCCGCGAGCTTAGGTTACGCGGCCGAGGCCCAATTGTGGGGGAGGGGCACGCAGCTCCATGATCTACGCCACCCATGATACAAAGCTTGTTGGTCTTTAATTCAATCATAGACATATACGCCGTATGTAATGCTACAGGAAGCCCTTTGCTTTCCCAGTCGTCCAAAAACGCCAATATGCTTTCCGAACCCGTTTACCACCTCGCAATCAGCCAGAAGTACCAAGTCAACACTAGCAATGCGACACTGCCCAGACTTCTCCCAAACTCTGCCCAGAACAGTGACATACCCGTCTTCTTGCCTGAGCTCTTCTTCGTGCTAACATTTCCCCATGCTCTAGCCTGCGCCTCCCGTCTCTTCTCCTGATCAGCGCTCTGTGAGGGTTCGAAGTAGCCCGCATGCTGGACAAGCGGGTACGAGAATTTTGAAGACTGTGGAGCTGAGTTTGCGGGAAGACCGTAGCCGCCCACAGGTGAGACGCTGCGAGTGCGAGCTTGAGTGTTGCGAACTTGGAGATTGTTGCTGTTTGAGGAAGTTGAGGAATTGGAGGAATCCGAGGGATTAGGGGCGAAATCTTGCGAATGAAGGGCAGCTTTCTCGTGTTCGGCGGATGAGCTGTTTGTAGGGAGCAGAGGGGTCTCTACAGGTTGTTGCGGTTTGATGACACCGCGTACGACGAGTGCCGCTCGGACGGCAAGTACGAATAGGGTGAGGCCAAATAGACCTGCGTACCGTATGAAGATACCGAGCTGGTCAGGCATCAGACATAAGTGCGTCTGAAGCGTTTTCGAAGCGTCGCCGGAGAGCGGTTTTCCGCGCTCATCGACAGGATTCCACATGCTCACCATGAGCATGCCAGGATGTCGAACGCCCATGGCCCATGACAGCGACTTCACCGTGATCTCTTTGATACCTCCACCACCAGAAGTATACGCATGATGAAGAACCTCGCAATAATCGTGATCGTCGCCCGAGAACGCATATCGAATGTCGCCTATTTTGTCCGCAATGTCCACGGTAATCTCCTCATGGAGCACATTCTGATACTGGTAACCTCCGCTCAATGAGATTGCATTTCGATGGTCTTTTTCGAGCGGTTCTTCTCCCTTCCCGACCGGTGTTGGCGGGTACTTTTCTCTCATGGGCCCGCAAGGCGTACCGGGCGGCCGAAAAAGCGGTACATGGGAGAGCAAGACGGTGGGAAACTCGGTAACGTCGTCATCCGAGTGTGGTATCTCTGCCTTCGCGAGCTCTTCTCGCTCCAGAACTTTGTGCTCAAACCCGGGGTATGGTTGTAATTCCTGCTGTATCCTAAGCTCCCTCTGTATCAGCCTCCTCTTCTGTTTCTTCGCATTGTCCAGAAAATCGGTCGTAGGCTTCCAGAGATGCTGCACGGCCTGTGGGTTCGCCAGTCCCTTCGCTTCCAAGGAGACGCTGTCGATCGAAACAAAAGTGTGATTTCCGACGATATCGATCCTGTTGCTGTCCCCAAAGTATGCATTAAACCTGTCGCGCACGCTTGTATCCACACCACGTGCGAACCCTAGGTCGTGGTTTCCCGGCAGACTACTTATGAGCTTGCGTCCAGGTTGACCAGGCCTTCCTTCTAGCCCTCCGTCTCCCCAATGGCTAAAGAATATGCGCCCAAAGCGACGATACTCGTTCATCCAAAAGTCGTCGCCGTACTGTTGCCATTGCTTATCTGGATTCTTGTGTGTGTGCGTCGACCATTCCCTCCCTCCATCGAAGAGGTCTCCCAAGAAGAAGACAGTGTCCGGGTATAAAACCTCCTGTATGCGCGAATATGTTCGACGGAGGTATTGATCCACGTATCGAATGGTAAGATCGTTCAACGGCCACGGGCGGCCAGGGTAGGTATGCGGATCTATGAGCTGGGGATCTGCGACGAAGACGAGTCTGTGTGGGTTTGCGCCGTCTCCCTATGTTTTGTTAGCTTCGGAACAGTTTGAGGACCAGGTTGAGTGATTTCGCGCACCCATTGCTCCCAATTCTCCCAGCGACACGCGTCAACGGCATTCCGAATAGCGCTCCGCTCTCCGAAGTAAACGGCAACCCACCACACCACGACCAGCACCCATGCCGCACTAAATAGCCGCCTCAAGCTCCAGTTGCCTCTCCTTATGCCGATCCACCTCTTGTCCATCTCTGGTTTGACTCGGTATAGTGCGAAGGCACGAGCGACTCGCCATACCTGGTGCGGCAGGCTTTCCGGCTCGGAATATGCGCCGACGGGCATGCCATAATCGTCGTACGCCGTCATGATATCTTGGGCGGGAGAGTGTATTGTAGAAATAGCATTTTAGGCAATGAAAGACATGTCGGTGCCTATTGCGCGGTCAGTGACGGTGTGCGAGCGTAAGCGCAAAGGGGTGCATGCGTTGACGGTGGTTTCGTCTGGGGTGCATGCGTGCGATCGCCGCTAGTACCCGTTATACAACGCGCACGTGTCTACCTCGGTATGGAGCTACTGTTTCGGGACAGCCCAATTCAGTAAGCATGTGGTCGTGATGATCATTCAAATGCTGCATTACACAAGATACTGGTACATGCTAATTCCAAAATGTAACGCCCTTTTGTCCCAGCTCTAGTACTCCAGAGTGATCTCTTGGCCCTTCACCCTGCCGATGACGACTTCGGGTGCGTACTTAGGAATAACCTCATCGTCGTGCAACATCTCGAACTCCTCCGACGCGTCCTTGCCCATGTGGCTGAAAAGCGCCTGAGGTCCTCCAGGGTGTTCGTCTGTCCAGTTTGTTAGGTCCATGACGACACCTTTTACTGCAATCCAAAGATCATCCTTCTTGTTGTGCTTTGCGACCTCCTCGAGGGTGTACTCCTTAGCAGGGACCTCAAACTTCTTAGGCTCGTTGGGTTTTGACACCTTGCCGGGGTCTTTCGAATCAGCATCCGACTTAAGCACGGGGCCTGCTGACTGTTGCTTCTGCTGCGCGATTTTAGAGCCGTCCGACGATGAGGAAGCAGAGGCGTCGGTACCGTTACCCCAGTCAACCGTGACCCTGCCAGGCTGTGAAGGATCGATGTGTAGTGAGATCTGGCCGAGACGAGAAACGGCTGAGCCGCCTGCGCTGTTGAGCGCCTGCTGGAAAAGGTACTTCGACGCCGACTCTCCTGCTACGCGACCGTAGACAACGCAGCCAAGCAGCGACGATCCACCGAGACGGTTAGCACCGTGGACACCACCAGCCAATTCACCGCAGACAAATAGTCCATCGAAGGGCTTGCCGTCGGCATTCAAGCACTCGGCCTGGTCATTGATCTCGATACCACCCATGGTGAAGTGAAGCACGGGCTCCATGAGGGCGACGTGGAAAGTGTCGTTAATGTCGAAGGGCACGTTGTGGAAGTACTTCTTGCCCCACTGATCCTTCTTGTCGCCCTTGGCGATGGCATTGTAGCTTTGGAATTCCTCTTGGAGCTCCTTGTCACTGACACCAATTTCCTTTGCCAACTCCTTACCGCTCATCTTCTTCATCAGGCCACGGCCAGAGTAATGCCTAGTGTGGAAGTCGAGAACATTGGATGCTTTGGAGTTGAGGACCAGTCGGATGGGCCACAGGTCCTTCTTCTTCTCCTCCCACATCATGCCGGAGACGTAGTCACGGTGTCCGAGGTCGTCGCAGAATCTCTTGCCCTTGCTGTTGAGAAGGATACCACCCTCACCACGGAGAGCTGGAAAAGTCAGTCAATGCCCTCAATTGTCAAGAGCAGATTCTACACACCTTCTGCGGCCAAGAACTTGGTCTTAGCCGTGGGGTCCTTGGGGTCAACCAAACCAGTTGGGTGAACCTGGACCTTGTCCATGTCAATGCCCTGGGCACCGACAGACATCAACATCTTGTGACCGTCACCAGTAGCGTGTGCGCCGTTGGTGGTGGAGAGGTCGTAGGTGTCTGGCCTCCACTTCTTCAGCAGAGAGGTCTCTGTGAAATCAGCGGCGTAACCACCAGTCGCAAGTACGACTGGGCCTTCGAGTGTTGTCTCTTCGCCGTTGAAGACGTATGTAACACCGGAGGCGGTGTTGCCGTTCATGTTGACCTTCTTCACGTTCGCCTTCTTGATGAGCTGGACGCGCTCCGGCTCGGCCTCGGCAAGCTCCTCAAACCGCTGCATGAGGGCGTATGTGATGGCCATGCCGGGGAACTTGGCATCGTGGCCACGGTGCGTTCTCGGATGCGAGTGACCACTAACAAAGTCAGTTCATGGTTTTGTTTGATCGAATGATGCTGAACTTACCCTAGTCGGGAAACGAGAGTCAGGTCGAGGTTGAAAACATCCATCAGCCACTCAACGGCAGCGGCAGACTTGTAAGTCAGGACCTTGATGAGGTCTGGCCGCGCCTTGTCTCGGGCGGACTTGAGGGTATCATCGTAGAACTGCTTAACGCTGTCCGGAATCTTGTGGTCCACCTGTGTCCGGGTGAGGGCACCATTTATTCCCGAGGTAGCCTTTGTGGAGTTGCCTCCCATGAAGTCTGGCGCGTGTAAGGAACCGCTTGTCTAGTATGCATGGTTTCAGACTCACTGTTCTTATCGAGGAGCACTACATTGCCACCAGACAAGTAGATGGTGTGAGCAGCGCTCAAGCCGGACACTATTGCTTATTAGCAGCCGCATCGTGGTAGTTCGGGCGGAGGAATGCACGTACAGCCAGCACCAACAACGATGACTCTCTCAGGCATTGTGATTGGTGATGAAGCAAGGGTATAATGCGGAGGAGAGGAAAGCGTGGAGAAAGCGGGAAACAGCGCAGAGTCTGGGTCTTTGTACGGGAACTGATGACGGGCTCGATGCACGCTCCGCTCGGCCTCAAACTAAGCGTGAGATGGGAAATGCCTCGGCACTGACAAAGGTCTAGCGTAGTCACGCGACGAATCAACCCGCTCCTGTTTGTACGCGGCCCACGGTGAACCAACTGCCTGTCCTGCGCACCGAGCAACTTATACACCCAGCGTGGCGTCTTCGCACATGTGAAGCCGCCAACGCTGTCATGTGGGCACACGCCGACGCCTGCTGAGCCGCCGAAACAATCTCCTGGTCACTCGCCGCTGACCTCGGAAGGAAGGCCGAGCTGGGGAATCTGGGGCAGCGCAAGCGCCATCTTTCTCTGGCATGTGAACGTCGGTCAAATGCCATATCAGACTGCGCGGTCCCCCGACGCCAGACCACTGCTGGAGACTGTCTCTCGCCGTTTCTTTCACTCCATGCTTCGATTTTGCGACAGAAAGTGAACAGAATCGAACCCATGTTCTACACCTAGCAACTATCCCCGCTCACGCTACCCTTAGCTTTCTCAAACGCCGCGGCGTCTGCTCCGAGCGCGCCTCCACCGGAGACAACAGCGCGGGGAGAATTGCCATATTTCAAGCTTTTTGAGCATTGAAGTCCGAACTCTGGAGTTCTCCCCTGGTGCACTTCAAATCAATTGTTCGACCACGTTTTGAAGACTTCCTCGTCATCCGATATTGGAATCTTTTCTGTGTTGTGCTTCAAGCCCTGGCTTAAAAAGCTGGTCGGGCGATCTTGCGCCGAGGTGTGAGCCGCAGTTGTGTGGGGAATCAGACCATGGCGTAGCTCACGCCGACCTGCGCCCAAGGTTGTCGAATAAAATATTCTGGAATTAGTCGACGCGACCCAGAAAGCAATGCAGCGTGGATCCTACGATGAGTGCACGAAAAGCTGCGTATACTCAAGGAACGATGAGTCGTGTGATTCTACGTCAAAACCTAGATTTCACCGATTTCACCACGAAACTTTCTTTAGATCTATCCGTTCGTCCCTAGCCGTTGTTGTTGTAACTCTGTATTTACCTGCAGAAATTATAAAGCCCCGCGCCGCCATATCCGCATAAGCCGTATGCTGGGCGAATAACGCTGGTATTGCAGCATTCGCATCGATCCGAAACCATCGGTTGAAATATCTTACACTGACTACGTGGATTACTCGCATTTGGTTCACTCCAACATATAGCGAAGCTCGCAAAGATCTCCAGGCCAGCCTCTAGACGTGCATCTTTTGATTTGTTTCTATTTGATCGACGACAAGTGATTGCTAGGCGGAGGTCGGATGCTACTCGCTGCATATGCGTTCTGCACCAGATTACCTAGGGAAGTATTGTGTACGGGCTCATCATCTGATATTGTCTTCACGCGTGAGCATTAAAACGTGGGACCTGTTACTATGTGGTGCCTCCTTAGTATTGAATTACGGTAAAGGTCATAGGCACGGAAGTTATCATTTCGTCTTCCTTTTTAGATTGAGTGGGACATATGTGCCTTCCCAAAATAGACGAACTTTTACTCCGCTTAATTATATACCGCAGCAATTCACAACGATAACCATCTTCCTTTGCACACGGGTAAACAATCTCTACAGCACAAAACGGAGAGATAGCTTGACTTCCACTTATCGTAACATGGGGTAGAATGCAACACGACAACAGTCCGTTCGTGAAAGCATGCGCCTCCCCATTGATCTGGCTTAGCCAATTATAGATATACTCGTAACATCTTGCCTCCCTCGTTCGAACAAAATGCTGCCAAATACAGTCAACAACATCAGGCACAGTGACCCCGATGAGCGTACAACCCCAAGCCACAGACGATAGGACCAAAGGTGGCAGCAATGACCACCTTCGCTTCATGCAATATTACAACTTCCCCTTCAGATCCTCATCAACAAGCGTATGATACTCCGCCAACGGCTTCGTCCCACTAAACGGCGTATTCGTATACCACTCATCCAGCTTCTTAATCCTCCCCCCTTCAACCACCAAATCGATGACACCTCTAAACTCAAACCTCTTCCCGGTAGCCTTGTGCTTCCCAAGATCATTTTTGAACGTGCCTACACGAATCCCTCGTCAGTGACACCCCTCCCTCAAGACAACGCGTAGAACGAATAGAGAAGAGGGAAGGAGATGAGTGTACAGTTGCCTGCTTCTCATGCGGGCAACGAGAACAGAGGGGAAATGTACCTCTATTAATCGTCCTGAAACTCACCCTCCCGTTGCCCTCTCCGTCCAAATCGTACCACACCGGCATACCCTCTGCGACGCTCATGACAAAGTCCGGATTTGCGGTACGCCAGAGGCTCCAATGTCGGGCTAGCGTTTTGTGCCCGGTTCGACGGATGAGAAAGGCATGGTCGATATACGTTCCGTCGGGCGTGAAGAGGTCGATCCATGCTTTTTGTGTCGAGTCGGAGGACCAAGCTGTTGTCCAGCGGGTGGGGAGGGTTTTTGGATCCATGATCTGGGGTGTTATGTGGGGGAGAGAGGAGCCGAGGGTTTCTGGTCTGCCACGTCGTAATGCTGGGTGTTGCTAAATAGCTTGCAATCAGCTTACGCCTATGCACACTACAGGTGCTTCCGGTCACATGCAGGCGTCATCACCCGTTAGGGTTGTAGAAGCCACAGTAAAAGCCACGTCTCCAGAGAGCGCAGGCTATGCGAAGAGCGGCATGCGAACGCGTAAGAGGAGAATGTCCAGAGCAATGGCCGCTTTGGGATCGTATTTAGCAATAAAGTTTCCGTGGTCGCCGAACGCAGTTTTTCCGGAACATAGCCTGAGGAAGAGCTTCTATAGACCTTATACAAGCCTCATCGACTGGTGTGGGAGGTTCAATAAGTTCAATGTCAAGGGTTGAAACAATCTCAACGGAAATTGTTCAGATCGCATCAGAGGCGACAGATTGAACAGAGAAATTGAGATTGCTAGATACAGTTCGAACGCACTCGCTCGGAACAAAGAAAACGGTAGTACTAGAGGAGCAAAAGGTATTTTGATGTTTCGGAGACGCCATCTGACCATTTCAAAAGAGATTTCCTATTGAGACAGCTGATGGCGAGGACGCATCTTCTATTATACATCTAATCTCAGAAACCGATCAGCACATTTTACCCCGCAAGATCCCAAAGAGAGTACCCACTCCTTAGATCTTCCTTTATGTGAAAGACTTGGTGAAGCTTGTGGCGACGTCCTTGAGCTTGGCCTCGAGGTCCTTGCTGAGCGCACCTTCCCGGTCGATCTGAGCAAGGAGCTCAGACTCGTTTGATCGGAGGTGGGCAAGGAAGTCAGCCTCCCACTGAAGGACCTTGCTGACGGGCACGCTATCGAGGATACCGTTGACACCGGAGTAGATCAAGGGAACCATCTCGTTAACGGCCATGGGGGAGTACTGCTTCTGCTTGAGGAGCTCGGTCAAACGCTCACCACGGCTGAGGGTCTGCTTGGTGGCAGCATCCAAATCGGAACCGAACTGGGCGAAAGCAGCGACCTCACGGTACTGTGCCAAGAAAAGCTTGAGCGAACCAGCGACTTGCTTCATGGCCTTGAGCTGGGCAGCAGAACCGACACGGGACACGGAAAGACCGACGTTAATGGCGGGACGGATACCCTTGTAGAAGAGCTCAGCCTCCAAGAAGATCTGACCGTCGGTGATGGAAATGACGTTGGTAGGAATGTACGCGGACACATCACCACCCTGGGTCTCAATGATGGGAAGGGCAGTGAGGGAACCACCACCGAGCTTGTCGTTCATCTTGGCGGCACGCTCGAGCAGACGAGAGTGGAGGTAGAAAACGTCACCGGGGTAAGCCTCACGGCCAGGGGGACGACGGAGCAGGAGGGACATTTGACGGTAGGCGACGGCCTGCTTGGACAGATCATCGTAGATGATCAAAGCGTGCTTGCCGTTGTCACGGAACCTGAGCAAAATTAGCGCGAGTTACAATAGAGCTTGACTGGACTTGACATGCCATTCACCCATCGAACAGCCTGTGAAAGGAGCTATGAAGCTGTCAGTAAGTGCATATGTTTAGTATCACGGAAATCTTACCGATGTACTGTAGGGGCGCAGCCTCAGAGGCGGTGGCAGCGACGATAATGCTATACTTCATAGCATCGTTCTCCTCGAGGGTCTTGACGAGCTGAGCGACGGTGGAACGCTTCTGACCGACGGCGACGTAGACGCAGTAAAGCTTCTTGGTCTCGTCGTTGGCGTTGTTCCATCGCTTTTGGTTCAGCATGGTATCGAGAGCGACGGCAGTCTTTCCAGTCTGACGGTCACCAATGATAAGCTCACGCTGTCCACGGCCAATGGGCACCATAGCATCGACGGACTTGAGACCAGTCTGTACGGGCTGGTTGACGGATTGACGGGGCAGGATACCGGGGGCCTTGAGCTGGGCACGGCGCTTCTCGGAGGACTTGATGGGACCCTTTCCATCGATGGGGTTACCGAGGGCATCGACAACACGACCGAGAAGACCCTCGCCGACAGGGACATCGACCTGACATTATTAGCTGCGTAATCCGTACTGCGACCGATGACTACTCACAATCTCTCCCGTACGCTTGACAGTCTCACCCTCCTTGACCAATCGATCGGAACCGAAAAGCACAACACCGACCTGGCCAGCTTCCAAGTTCATGCACATGCCCTTAACACCGGAGGCGAACCTGCATTATCGTCAGTGATTGCCTCCCTGGGCCTGGGGTGCTGGTTAAACGTACTCGACGAGCTCCTCAGCCTGGACGTTGTTCATGCCGTGTACACGCGCAATACCGTCACTAGACACCTAATGTCAGACTCTGAACTTGCTTTTGATGATGGCTGCAGCTGTCGTAGCTTGCGAGTTGGCATACCCGACGGAGAGAACACGTCCAGTCTCGGCGAGACCGGCCTCCTCCTGGACACCACGGATCCTCTGCTCGAGGATGGAGGACACCTCGGTCGGCGAGGCCTTCGCGTCGGACGCATAGCTGCGGACAGCGCTGTTGTAGAGAGGTGCCGTTGCGCGGGCCTGAAAATTCGTCAGTACTCGGCTCAACGGGAGCTTCCACGGAACCAGCGCGGCAACACCAACCCATCAACCAAGCTCCAATGCAGCGCCAATGGCATCGAGAATCGTTTCCGGAAGCTGGCGGCGATGGCGAGATGGATTGCGGGCGCAATTGCGGCTGGCGTCGATGGACTTACAGAGGAGATCTGTGCCCGGGCAGACACCGCCGCGAGGCGGCTCGACTGTCGGAGAGCTCGCGAGAACATTGTGGATACCTCAAGAGGTTATTGAGGCGGTTCTGCGATCAATTGCTGATGCAGAAGGAGGATGAGCGGAGATGGGTTGGAAGAGATGGAGCTCTGAGGTTGAGGGTGAGAAAAGCCCTTAGGGAAGGAACGCTTGGACCGGTTAGCGGCTGCGACTTTTCCCGATGTATTCCCTGAGCAACCGCGGCGTCCTCACCAAGCTCCAACTACACTCGAATGCATCGTAACTCGCAATATAATGTAGAAGATCTATCGTTCAAGAAACCTTTGGCCTATTGCGCATTGTATTGCACCTTTACGTCCACGATCATGTGCAAACTGCCCCCCTTTCTGATTACCAACGTCGCAGCTATCTAGAGCTTGCATGAGGTCTACATAGAGCTTCGTCCTTAGTCGATCTGTATGCAAAACAAATTAGAGGTACTTTTTTGGGTCATGAGCATAGTGTAGAGAACGGGAATTGATAGAAAATTGGTGCCAATGGAATTGGAACGTCAAATGCTCATTGAGCAAAGGCTTACAAGGCTGGTGAGGAAGTATTGTGGCATTGCATTCTAAGTGACCAGGCTGATGTGGGACAGCAACTATCATGTAGAAGAGGCAAATGAAGAAGGGTTCCGAGGTGAGGAAGTAGAGCTGAAGTCGAGGAATTGTAGCTAGTAGGCATAGTAGCGCCCACTGTAGCAGGTCAGTACCCGGGAGTTTCGAGCCATTATTGCAAATCTTCTAAACGAAGCGTATAACGCGAGAATGTTCCTTGTTCAAACAGACCGCTGTTCTAGCAGGCCATCCAACCTTGGAATCGGTTTCAACGCCAGCATAGAGACCTTGGTCACAAGCAATCCAAGAACGCCAAGTAAGCATCCGTGTTTGGGTGTTGTATTGGGTAGCCTGAGTTGACTTGACGTGCGATGCAAGTGTAGCTGTTGTCGCATGGGCGAAAGGTTGGCGCATACGGAAGTATTCGTACATATTACGTTCCCTTCAACAAAAATTATACATTTGTGGCTCAAACTCCAGGCTTGAAAACCGAGACCCTGACACGACTCGATACACATCGCGACGGCCAATGTTCCCTCGCATCTTTAACTATTACACCCAGCAATGCACATTGGTATCCTACCATCCGCTCAAATGCAGATACATCTCTTACGAATCTCTGGACAGATCCCTGCTATAGCAACCATATTCAAGTTATTCCTAGAAGTCTCTCGAACGCGTTCCCATCACGGTACTCTAATTATTCCCTCTCGCCAATTCGGGTGATCGTGCTCCTCAGAGCAGGTCCCATGTGTCGATCAATAGATCGTTCTGTGGGCGCTCTAGTGTTTGTCCTAGCATCTTGGTAGACGGGTTTACGATGTCATGGTTCCGTTCGCGCTTCCATTCGCCGTCTGTCCTTTCTTTACTTTGAATTGGCGAATGTCCTCTTCCACGGCCTTGTCTACCCGCTTCTTCAAGTCGGGTCGATATCCAAGCGTGAACAGGATCTCGAACCAGACGAAGAACGGAGCGAGAAGGAAGGCTTGCACGATGTTGTCAAGCAGTGCGGGAGCTCTCCCTTCAAACTTGCCGTGCCCTATGAATTGTGCAACCCAGGAAGCAATGAATAAACCTCCAGCCCATTTGTTCGCATTTGCGCCGTACGTCGAGGTAAGATGGTTCCCATAAACGGTAACACCAATCAGTATAGGCGCGAGCATGGCTCCTGCTACAGGCTCCATGAGCATATATGTTGTCGTGTACAAGACAAGGAAGCCAGCCGCAAAGTTGAGGGGCAGGTGGGGAACGGTAAGCCACGGTGGCAGCGGTATTTCGGGGGTGTTCGTGAGCTGTAGTTGATCAGGCCTTTTCCTTTTCACGTGCTTGGTTTAACCTACGAGAACAACGCTCGCGAAGAGGATGAGGGGCACGCAGACAGTGTGTATGCCGATATTTACCTGGGGTGGGCGGTGTGAGTGGGAGCGAGCACTTCGCAGGTCACTTTGACGACCCTACCTTATTGTGGTGGTATGCACCATACTGTCTTGTAGTTAGGGTTTTGATAGTACACACAAAGAACGCAGTGACGTACAAAGCGCAGCTGTTTCTCAAGGTTGAGAGCCATGGTGCCGGATGTGGTTGGAGTTTGATCGGTTATCGGTGTAGCAGGGCTAACGACATAGCTTTTGTGAAGTAGAGATCAGGCTCGAGCCACTGGTTCTATTGCACCCGCGGGACGGACAGCAGCGGCTTGTGGAGCGAGATGGTGTGGGTGAGACGGAACAGGACATTCTTCACGTGCCATGGCGAGTATTATGTAAGCTGCGACAGGCGCAATGGATCAGCGTTGCTCGCGCTTCTGCTTCAAAGGCAGCTGTCGAACTCCAGCCGCACCCCAATCTGTCCACGAGGCCCCGCGAGACCCCCTCGACGGACGATAGAACATTGATACACGCGCGATTTGGAGGAAGGGTGCATGGAACGGGTCTGTCCTTGATATCCAGGTCGCGGTCGTCTCTTTGAGACTTTTGCGCGAGCCTCTGCCGCTCTTTCACGGGTCGTCGCGCGAATAATAAGAATACAATACCACTGTCGCCTCAGCTAGCGCAAGCTGCCTTTCTCTCATACCCACGCTCGCCGTCTCGACCGACGCGTCAACGCCGCTTGCCCCCACAAGAGCTCAACCCGCAACGAACCTACGTGGTCGCAATCAAAATGTTCTTCATAAAGGAGCTCGAAAAGACTATCACACTGCACCCATCGTACTTCGGGCCGATGATACGGGCGCATCTACACAGGGAGCTTCTTTCGAAGGAAGAGGGCTCAAATACGGGGTCCTTCACCATTGTGTGCATTTTGGACTCGTTCGATATCTCTGACGGACAAGTCGTACCTGGGTCCGGCTCCGCTGAGTACACAGTGCACTACAAGGCTATCGTTTGGAGGCCGTACAAGGGAGAGGTCGTATGTGATGCCCGTGAAATGTGTGCCTCGCAAGCAGGACTGACAACTGCTAGATGGACGGTATCGTGACCTCTGTCGTCCGGTCCGGCTTCTTTGTCAGCTGTGGCTCCTTGGAGGCATTCGTGAGTCGCGCGGTATATCTACCCTCGACGATGCTTTACCTTTCATTTGCTAAACCAGCTAGATGATCCCGTCTGAGATCAGGTATGATGCCAACGCAACGCCGCCGCATTGGACGGACAACGCCGACCAGGTCATCGAGAAGGGTACCAACGTACGCATCAAGATCAAGGGTGTGCGTTCTGAGGTCGACAGACAGTTCGCCATCGGAACTATGAAAGAGGTATGTTCAAAGGAAACCACTGTTCCAGAGTGCAGTTCAGCGTACAGATTATTGGCTGTGCAATGTACTCTGGAACGGTTCGAGCCGCAATGTATATCCACTGTAGGTACATGGGCTGACTATTTGGTAGGACTACCTTGGCCCTCTACAGCAATGAGATGCTGAGCCTAGGCGACGTCTCATGATCGCGCTTGGCAGCCAACTGCAAGTTTTGCAAAAACGTATCTTCGGGGATTGGAATGGGCTTCGTGACGGGGACAGAAACGATACCAAACTTAACAGTGGTGCGTGTGGCGACACTGAAGCCAGAGTATGGCTGCAGCATTTCTCGTATTCCATCACAGAAACGCACACTACATGGTAGTGCCGGGCAGAAAACATGTGGACTGACACATGTGCCCAAAGACCTTCCCCTCACATTTTGCAAGTCTGCTGTTTCCTGACCTATCTGGCAATGCTGCGACAAGTTTCTGGAACTATACATGAGTTTTGCACTCGGGGTGTATCAAAGCAGTGGAGAAGCGAGGCCAATTCCAGACTCTTGACGGAGTAGCTAGTGACTTGGCTCTTGGTCTTTGTTCAGATAGTATGCTACATTCGGACTTGAATGAGACGGTTCAATGAATTATTGAAGTTGGTGGCGTGCCCGTAAAGCTGCTGGTAGCCTCGACTGTGGCTGCGGTATGCTTGTCTCGGACCTCCGCCCCCCTCCGCCGCTTTGTCCAGCTGTGCCTCGTAGCCGCCCTCTGGCCACAACCTTCGAGCTTCTCCACACATGTTGCTCGTATGAACGTCTGATACGCTGCGTTCTAGACCATCAGGTCGTGATTCCTATAATTCTTGTTTATGATGATAAGATAATACAGCACACTCGCGCCTCCCTACAACAGCCACCATGAGCCCTCGTGAGCGCGCCGTGAACGACGAAGAGACGGAGCCTCTTACCCGCGCCGATATACCCTCTCGTGACTCCGCAGAAGGCTCCGGAAGCTCCGTGTCCTCGGTCTCGACGACGTCACTGGTGTTGGAACACATTCACGACAATGCGACAAATGGCGCATCGCGTGCGACATTCGGGGAGAAGTACAGGGACGACGATAACGGGGAGCCTCAGCGCAGGCGCGAGCGCTTCGATGTCGAGGATGGGCTATCACAGGGTCTCAAGCCCGTCCAAGGGGTAGACAGGAAGACACGACGTCTGCTCTGGATCATTGGTACCATATGCGTAGCTGGTTGGGGGCTCGCGTTGTTCTCATTCCTCTTTAAAGGCGACTACAAACACGCTTCTACCCGACCGCATGATCCCCTCGCAACTTCCACAAAGGGCTCGGGAAAGAAAGTCACTCTGGACAGTGTACTGAGCGGACAATGGTACGGGGACAGGCAGAGTGTATCTTGGATTGCAGGGCCGCAAGGCGAAGATGGCCTATTGCTCGAAAGAGGCGTTTCCGAGGGCGGGTACTTGGTGGTAGAGAACATCAGGGATCAAGGCACGGCACAGGTTGCCGCGAGTAGGACCCTACTCATGAAGACTCGCAACTTCAGAATCAATGGACAGTTCGTCTACCCGAACAACTTTTGGCCAAGCAAGGACTTCAAGAAAGTGCTCATCATCGCGGACGAACAAAAGAACTGGAGGCACTCTTTCACGGGAAAATACTACATCTTCGATGTCGCGACCCAGACGGGGGAACCGCTGGACCCAGCGAACCCAGACGGTATCGTTCAGCTAGCGTCCTGGTCGCCACAATCTGATGCGGTTGTTTTCACGAGGAACAACAACATGTATCTCCGCAAGCTAGATTCCGATACGGTTGTACCCATTACAAAAGATGGAGGCACTGAAGTGTTTTACGGCGTTCCGGACTGGGTGTACGAAGAGGAGGTGTTCGCGGGCAACAGCGCGACCTGGTGGTCGACAGACGGAAAATATATCGCCTTCCTTCGTACGAACGAGTCTACCGTCCCTACATTCCCTGTTCAGTATTTCGTCTCTCGACCGAGCGGAAAGAAGCCTAGGCCTGGAGAAGAGAACTACCCTGAGGTTCGGGACATCAAGTACCCTAAGGCAGGCGCGCCCAACCCTATCGTGGACCTACAGTTCTACGATGTAGACTTGGGCGAGGTGTTCAACGTAAACATCGAGAATGACTTCGCTGACCATGACCGTCTCATTACCGAAATCACCTGGGCAAGGAACAAGCAGGTTCTCGTCCGTGAGACGAACCGAGAAAGTGATGTGTTGAAGATGATCTTGATGGACGTGGGCAAGCGAACAGGCAAGACTGTACGTACCGACGACGTGCAGGCTTTGGACGGCGGGTGGATGGAAGTGTCTCACACAACTACCTTTGTGCCGGCCGATCCTCAAAAGGGACGCAACGAAGATGGATACGTTGATACCATAATCCACGACGGTTATGATCATATCGGTTACTTCACTCCGCTGGACAGCACAAAGCCTGTACTGCTTACCCAGGGCGAGTGGGAGGTAGTCGATGCACCATCACGAGTCGATCTGAATAATAACCTGGTCTATTACATCTCGACCGAGCGCGGCTCTATGGAACGTCATCCTTATGTTGTCAAGCTCGACGGCACAGGAAAGAAGGAGGTCATGGACAACGCTGCAGCTGGATTTTACGACGCTTCCTTCTCCACTGGCGGTGGCTACGCTCTGGTTACCCACGAAGGCCCTAGCATCCCATGGCAAAAGATCATCAGCACACCGTCCACTTCCTCAAAGTTCGAGAAAACGATTGAAGAGAATAAGAAGTTGGCGAAGCTCGCCGGACAACATGAGCTTCCTATCCTCAACTATCAGATGGTAGATGTCGATGGCTTCAAACTCAATGTCGTCGAACGCCGCCCTCCACACTTCAACGAGAAGCGGAAGTATCCTGTGCTCTTCTTCCAGTACAGCGGCCCCGGTTCGCAATCGGTAGATAAGAAGTTCTCGGTCAATTTCCAGTCGTACGTCGCATCCAGCCTGGGCTACATTGTTGTCACCGTCGATGGTCGAGGTACCGGTTATCTAGGTCGCAAATTGCGTTGCATCACGCGCGGCAACATCGGAGGCTACGAAGCGCACGACCAGATCGCCGTAGCCAAAATGTGGGCGAAGAAGAAGTACGTCGATGAAGAGCGGCTAGCAATCTGGGGCTGGAGTTACGGAGGTTTCACAACGCTCAAAACTTTAGAACTAGATGCTGGTCAGACCTTCAAGTACGGTATGGCTGTGGCTCCTGTAACAGACTGGAGGTTTTATGGTGAGCACTCTATTCCCCCTCTCATCGCATTACCATGCTCATATTTCTTGCAGACTCCATATACACCGAACGCTACATGCACACGCCGCAGAACAACCCCGGCGGCTACGACAACTCCAGCATCCACGACGTCAAAGCCCTGTCCCAGAACGTTCGCTTCTTAGTCATGCACGGCATAGCAGACGACAATGTACACATGCAGAACACGGCCACGCTTCTTGACAAGCTGGATCTCGGAGGAGTGGAGAACTACGACGTGCATTTCTTCCCAGACTCGGATCATAGCATATACTTCCACAATGCGAACAAGATTGTCTACGACAGTAAGCACCACCCCTTCCTTCCTCAGAAATCATCTGCTAATGTTGCAATTAGAACTAAGCTCATGGCTCGTCAACGCGTTCAACGGCGAATGGCTACGGTTACAAAATGTTAAACCGAAAGCGCAAGAGAAAGAGCGGTAGCGTGGCTTTTTCGCGACAGATCTAGGGGCATACTGAGCGCATGGCGTTGGGTGGAGTTAGGAAGGCAATGTTACGCAATTGTACCAATACTAGTGGTCGCGCTCCTCATCATGCCTGATTTCATAATAGATCATTCATACGTGAGGTTTCCTGTGTATACTCGAATGTGGATGAGTGTCTTGCCAGGTTACGATCAGGCACGAGTTCGTCATCATCGAAACGCAAAAGTGCCGCAGGGAAAAGTTACACAGTGTATAGTGAAAGTGACCCATCAGTTCATTGGCGGTCGCTCGTTGGGTCAACGGAGAGTGGCTTAAGAGTGCCGTGGTAGGTTACATTGTGAAGTGATAAACACACATAGACACAAAGCACACATTCACAACTGCAAGAGGAACAATCATAGTATGTCCAGACTCTCCTTGATGAGCAGTCTGAAGTGCCTGGCTCTTACGTCGCAGGTCTTGTGTGATTGGGTATCTATTGAAGCAGATCCTTGATAACTCCATCCCATGCAAACGCTATGCTGCCATATCAAAACAAAAACCTCCATGATTGTACACTTCCATAACGTTCCGTATCAGCACTGGCATTCTGGATTGATGCGGTTGTACTCAAGACAATAATCCGAACGGGGCTGTACTCAAATCAATAACCCGAACGTTTTTCGCTAACATGCCCGGACGCCCTCCATCCTCTAGCTGTTGAAGGAGTCAGGCCCGAGAGTATCCTTAGTGGCGAGGAAGAGCTGCCCAGCGGCGTTGATATCCCACTTCCCGGCTTCCAGGCACTGGAGAGCCATCTCGCGCTTGAGATTGGTCTGCTCCATGACGTAGACGACCATTTGCTCTTGCTCAGGGGTAAGGCCAGAGACTGGGACTGCCGGAACTGTCGGTGTAGGTACTAGATCGGTTGCCGGCGCTGCCGGGACTGCTGGGCCGGCGGCGGCGGGTGCGGCTGGCACAGGATCAGGGCGAACCTGCTGGCCATTGAGGATGCGGAGCTTGGGAAACCACGAGATGAGTTCCTCTTCCCAGCCCGGCTCGGTGATCTCGACGATGAGATGTTCGAGTGAACGGAACCTATTCTTCCACGGCTTGAGCACGCGGACACTGGCAAACTTATTGCCGGATAGGTCGAGGTTCAGAATGTGAGGTAGTGTCGTCGAAAGGTTGCGCACGACATCCAAGTTTGGTAGATTATTGCCTGCGAGCGTTACGCTGTGGATCATTTCGCGCTTCTGATCTTCCGATTTGAGAGTCTGGTCGCAAATAACCATCAAGGCGGGGAAAAACTTCTGCTGAGTCCGCGCATCGTTGAACATGCCTGACTTCGCCACCTCTTCGTCGTCGGCAATCTTTGACAGATTGAGCAGCTTCTCCTCTGCTTGGTAGCGGCGGAAAAGGAAGCCTTTGAGCATTTCGATGGTCTCCGACGTTTCTGGTTTGTCGGTGCTCTTGTCTTTGTCGCCAGACGTTGTGTCCATGGCATTTGGGGACTTGCTGCGGATTCCGGGGCCGGTGATGGTAAGTTTCTGAGTACCATGCGCGGAGTTGAAAGTGAAGCCATTGATTTTGCCGAAGGCTGGGACATCGTCGGGACGGACGAAGATCTTGAGGAGAGTGCCAGCTGCTGAATGTCGCTTGACCATCTTTGGTGGTACGCTACCCTTTGTGGTCTTCTGGCTGCGTCGTGCAGCATGGCGCTCGAGGAAATTGAGGATCTTGGCCACCTCTTTGTCATCGGTCCAACCGGTCACCTTGAGCTCGGTGAAAGGAGCCGTGTGTGATTCTCGAGTCCTCGGCTTGGAACCCGAACCCCGCGCAGCCGTAGCAACTCGAGGTGCTGCACCCATGACCAGGTCACCGTCTCGGTCGCGCTTCTGGCGCTGTTTGCGGATGCCGCCGCCGCGCGGACGGGAGATAGCAGAGCCAGTCATGGCGACGTGGAGCTGGTTGCGGGGGTACTTGTTTGAGGAAGTAGAGCGCCTCTGAAGCACCGAAAAGCTGCGGAAGGGTTAATTTGGGTTGTTGTCGCATGTCTCGTGGGAAATACCGACCCGAAAGTGGCAGGAACGACCGTAAAGGACTTCGAGGTGTGCGCTTTACTCGAGCGCGGAGGATTTCTAGTGCGTCTGGCGGGGAGTGAGCTGTTCCGGGTAAGTGAGCGCGAGCGGCGGGGTTGTCTTCGAGAGACA
Source organism: Didymosphaeria variabile (assembly GCF_027946475.1). Classification (NCBI taxonomy): domain Eukaryota; kingdom Fungi; phylum Ascomycota; class Dothideomycetes; order Pleosporales; family Didymosphaeriaceae; genus Didymosphaeria; species Didymosphaeria variabile. Next base: position 1,734,416 of record NW_026611628.1, on the reverse strand, counting down.
ATAGGCAGCAGAAAGGTCTGTTATATGCGCAGAGGCACGAGAGGGCAAACTTTGGGACCACGATAGCGCACAGACAGTCTTGGCAGTCGCAGAGCCGCAGACACACTAGCGGCTTCGGTGTACCCGTTGAAGTTTCCCGTTTCTTTGCTACACAACCATGCCAACACACTCATGCCAACAATTCCCTGCTTCTACCGAGTTCTTCGACGCTTGATCACAGGCGGTAATGTACCTTTTCTACGACCGATTATATCGTTGGGTGTATTAAGGCTACAAGGCATCTGCCAGGCAACAGCCAGGCTATGGTCAGGCGCGACAGGTGAAAGAGAGTTGCTGCTACCAAACGCTACTACCTTAGTCAGCTGTGCTTTCAGTTAACAGAGCCCGGGCCGTTTTCCGTTAAAATATGTCTGAGTTCTGGTGAATTAGTCACAACATACCACAGGTGCCAATTCACTAGACTTCGCGTCGAAGATGGCCATGAATGATCAGGTCACAACTTTACAAACGTTCTACAGATGGAGTTGCCCTAGGCTGCATAATAAGCTAATTGACTTCTTATAGCCTTGTTAGCTGACAAGCTTGACACCAAGGTCTGGTATTAGTAGCGTCTGGCGTCCAATGGTTCAGTTCTCTATGTCTATCCTAGGAGCGGGGATGATGCGCTGCACCACCTAAATGATCAACATATCTAAATGAGCATTCAAGGGACTTGGATAGCCCAACCTAATACAGTAGCCCGAGGCATTTGCTGAAATCGAGTCGCACTTCAATCTTTTAATGTAACGATATTGAAGAATGCCTTAGGAATACGCAAAAAAGTATTACAACAGGATTGCGAATGTACTCCTCCGACTAATACTGAGTAGGTGTATCTGTACTAAGTGAATCAACTGTACGAATGCGCGAACCCTTGAAGATCCCTGCACAGCTACCTACCCCGCCATGCCCCGCCACACGTTCACAGAGCACGCGTGTGCGCCCGACGGCTCCCTACATCAACACCACGGCTCATACCAAACACTCGAGTCAACGCGTCTCGCTTCACATTGACAGCCATGGCTACCGAATCGTATCCAAGGACAGTACTCTACTGCGGAGGTCAGTACTATTGTTCCCCCCCCGCACACGTTCTCAGATAGCTGATCTTTTCTCAGTATGCACGCTCCCGCCTGAAGTAGGTACGATCCTGCCCTGCGTCTAACGGCCAGACATCCTGACGAATAATCCCAGTATTGCGAATTCGGCGGTACCACAAGAAAGTGTGAGGAATGGCTTGAGGAGAACAAGCCGGAACTGCACAAGAAGTTGTACTCACAAGGTACGCCGCCCAACTACACCAGGTCCCATAACAGTCTGAGACTCGTCGAAAGAGTCTCAGTTGTACCAGAGATGGCCAAGCTAACTTTCCAACAGAAGCCCTCGAGCAAAACCTCTCCGCCCTCTCCCTCGACGCCCAAAAACGCGCCGAAAAAGACTCCCAGAAGAAAGCCGCCAAAGCCGCCGCCGCCGAAGCCCGCGACGCCGAAACGCGCGCCTCCTCCAAGATTTTGATTAAGCGCATCGAGCGCAACAAGCGCAAGTACGTCACCGCCGTACAAGGTCTCGAGGCCTTTGGCCTGGACATCAAGAAGGTGGCCAAGGACTTCGGCAAGAAGTTTGCGACGGGTAGTAGCGTGACGAAGGTGCCGGGCGGCGGGGAGGAGATCACTGTGCAGGGAGACTTGAGTGAAGATATCCAGGAGTATATCGAGGAGAACTATAAGAACGTGCCGGACGATAATATTGAGTTGATTGAGGATAAGAAGAAGAAGAAGGCGGAGCAGCAGGCGGTATGAGTTGGGTGAGCGGGACGTGGAGAGTACGAGTGAAGTGTTGCAGGAGCAGGGAAGACATGAGCAGAGATCCATCATGCGGAGCCGGCTGTGGAGTCGAAAAAGACCACAGCGTCTCAGACCCCAGCGGGTTATAGCGCGTGCGTGTTGTGCACCTACATCACTGGTCAGGGAAATAGATTGGGACAATGAAATCGAACCACGACTTCAATCGAAGATATGACAATGATGCATCCTGACTTTGTGGCCTCATAGCCAATGCCATTGTATAGGTCTTCGCCTAACAGCTACATATGGCCCTCTGAGTAGAGCCGTTGATTTTCCAATATGCGGATCTTAGGCTCCATGCGCACCTCTGCCCAATAGCCCCTCAGAAGCTGATATCTAATCAGACCTTCCGCCGTACGCCATAACCGCGCAATTCTCGTTGACCAGTTTTCACGAGCGTTATCCCCTCTGTCCACCACATCAAGCGGTTCGACCGGCGATCCGCTCTCTTCATTGGGCTTCAACACTCGCACCCCACCAAAAGCATAAACCACGTGCACCGTGCTCCATGCCCCGATAATCTTCGCGGGATTCTCGGCCAGTACGTAGTGAAACTTATTCCAGAACCTTGGGTCCAGCAAAACCTCCGGATCTTCCGTCTTGTCGTAGGTCCACTTCCTTTTACCAACCAAGTCTTGTGCTTCTAGGACATCAAGAATGGTTTGCGGTCCTTCGTGATTTTCCAAAAATCGGGTGACGCCGGTCTGGCACGCAAGGTTGTCGAAGTAGACATTAGTGTGGTCCCAGTGAACACCGAAAGCGCCATTGATGTTGTTGTGGAGATGTTCGATAGCCTCGCCGCCAGGATAGTTCAGGCTTGAAATAGCCAGCAGAGCTGTTGATGCTACGAAGGAGACCAGCACCGAGGCTACTAATGTTAGACTGAGCACCGCATAGATGGCCGTCTTGCCTCGTCGCGTCCAGATCCAGGAAGCTCCAACAGCGGCGACACCGGTCAAGGCAGGAATGATATAGATGACGAAGCGCCATTCTTTGTGTGGTAGAAAGCTGAACAGACCGACGAATGCTAATGTCGGAATCAAGAGATCGAGACTTCTTCCACGGGTGGCAGCAGGCAGGAGTGCAGCAGGTATGCAGAGGAGATACGTAATGGGGTTCAACATCAACCGCGGCAGCGCATTGACAAAGTAGAAGTACCATGGAGAGACACCCCAATCGGCGGAGTGTCCTTGGACAGTGTTGTAGTAGAATGCCACCCACTCGGGCCACAGTGGCTTCGATTGCCAGAAAAACGAATCAACCGAGATAGTCGTAAGAAGTCCGATCGCGGCTCCGGCGAGTCCAGCAGGAATGATCACGCCAATGATCGAGATCCTCCCAGAGACGAACAGATAGAGTGTAGTTGTGGCGACCAATATGGCAAGCTCGGAGCGGAAGACCACGCCAGCAAAGGTCAGAAGATACAAAGAGAGCCTGTAGCTTCGAGACATGCTTCTAGCGTCCCATGGCGTGGTATAAGCATTGAGCAGGCTTCGCAATGCTATGTTTGCTAGGAGGTGTCAGCGAATTGCATGGGAAGATCGAGAGGGAGACTTACTAAATATGAAAGCGAACATATTGGGCAACGTTCGAGATGCATAGTAGATGACATGAAACTGGCTAGCTTGAAAGAGTGCGAACCATATACCAGCACTCTTGCCAAATACCCTTGCAATACTTCTCCCGAAAGCTACAAGGGCTGCGGCGTTCAGTAATCCCAAGATACCGCGAACTGATCCAAGCAGTTAGGAAAGGTACATAAGCGATTTTGACGGGGGACTGACCGAGGAATTGCAACTGCGTCGGGGAACTGAGCAACCACACGAATGGCCTCGATAAACCACTTAGAATCAGCGCACCCACAAAGGTTCTAGGCACGCTCCCGGGAAAGGAGAAGTGGTCGTAGTTCGCTGTGAAGAACTGATCTGCATTTTCGCTCGGTATGCCGTGTATCAAGATGTCGTGAATCGCCTGCACATTGAATGATTCCTCGACTTTAGTATACGGCGAAACCCAGAGGTGGAGCAAAATGAAAGTCGGAACGAGGGCGTAGAACGCCCATTCTATCCCTGCCATAGCATCAATCACGACTCTCGAGCTACCAAAGAGCTCGCAAATAGATACAGAAGGTGATGATGACGGATGGTTGAATGTAGTAGGCTCGCTCGGCTGCAGCTTACGTGTCGGAATTCACGTGCCCAGGCGTTGCGCTAAACCCCTGCACCTCATCCGACCGCACCACAGTCAAAACCCGCGATGGGGATCACTTCCCTCAACCAAATTGCAGTACCCGGTGTCTATCTTTTGATTTTCTTTCTCGGGTATCCGTCGCAAATTTTGTTTTATTACCTTGATCCGGCGCCGTTGACGAAGAATGAGCTCTACATTAGTAACGTAGTGCTTGTGATCATCTTCATCACATATACCAAGTCTGTTTTCGTAGACCCCGGGACGATACCTAAGTCTCATGGCGAGGATAATGAAAAAGAGCATGGAGCAGATAGAGAAAGGCGAAGAGATGGAGTGAAGAGGACGAAATGGTGCCGAAAATGCGACGCTGCAAAGCCGCCGAGGGCTCATCATTGTAAGGAGTGCAAAAGGTATCTTGTTCTGCTTCTTCGAAAGACAGCATTCAATGTTTTAATCGGTTATCAAACGCGCAATTCCACGAGCATTGGCTGACAACACCCCAGATGTGTCCCGAAAATGGACCACCATTGCCCCTGGACCGCCAACTGCGTCTCCCACACCACCTTTCCCCACTTTCTCCGCTTCTTATTCTACACTTCTGCCGGACTCTCATGGCTAGAATACCTCCTCTGGATACGCATCTCCTACCTCTGGGAAAACCGCAACATGCCCGCCTACCTTGGTCCCAACCCCTTTCTAGTAGCACATCTCTTCGCCACGACCGTAATCAACTCCATCACCCTCTTCGCTCTTGGTGTTTTGTTCATAAGAAACATTTGGTGTCTCGTCGTCAACACAACAACGATCGAGGGTTGGGAAATAGAGCGCCACAAAACCCTCTTACGACGCGCTCGGCACTTCGGAGGCGTCCTGCAGAGTCCGGACGGAAGCAAAGTGCCCATCAGGAGACAGGAGTTCCCGTACGACATCGGCATATGGGAGAACATCAAGCAGGGTATGGGATCCGGAAATGTAGGTATCCACCCTCCTTCCTGTCCTGACTACTGCTTCCCATCCTCAAGACTAACACCGCCCAGCCCCTTTCCTGGTTCAACCCTCTCGCCTCAAGCCCATCCGTCGCCACAGGCCTGAATTTCTCCACCAACGGCTTCGAAGACTCCTCCGTCTCCTGGCCTCCGCCAGACCCGGACCGCTCCTACCGTCGCCCACCCCCCTCAGCTGACACCTCAGGTTTCACATACGTCGAGTCCACGCTCTCACCTCAAGACTCGCTCGCCGCCTTCCGCGAGCGCCAACTCGCCGACGCCGTACGCCGCCGTAAGCCATTCGTTCAGCGCGTAGAAGCGCAGCTTGCTCGAGACAGAGACGGGGACGGCCTCGGAGACGCGTACGGCGATGGTTTGAGCGAGGGCGAGATGAGTGACTCAGACGATGTGCAAGGGGGAGGCAAGCCAGGGGACGCAGACGGCGAGGGCGAGGAAGCGTGGCGCAATTCCGAGGGCGAGAGACTAAAGGACTTTGGCGTGGACGAGGACGTCGAATTCTACGATGAGCAGGAGGACGACGACGTACCCTTGGGCGAGCTGCTGGCGCGCAAGAGGGCCGCTTTGGGAACGGCGAATCCATGAAAGGTGGGGGAAGTCAGAAGTGCAGTCAAGAAAGAGCATTTAGAGGGACGAGGTTTCGCCCGATTTGTATATTCGATATCTACACATAGATCTGCATGACTTGGCGCGTAGCCGCGCTCGGCGATGTACATGTTACACATCAACAGCAAGCAGTCAGGTGGTACGTCGCCACCACCAACCGTGTCACCCAGTCGGAAACTTCTGCCCGGTGCGGACCAATCAGCCCAAATCCACGCACCAATCATTCCAAGTCCACGGATCAAGCATGACATGGCCGCGTGTTTGGACGGGAAGATGCAGGTACATCGGGCTTGTACCTTGCAACAGGTACAGTGGCGCGTCCGTCATGTACATCAGGTTAGGGTACATATGTACATGTACATCCGCACGTGGGCCGCAGACTAACGTCCCAGGATCTGCAATCGTGACTAGAGTACTACTAGAATAGGCTATAATGAGTGGGTAGTGTACTACAGGGGATTGCGTGAGCAATGGAGAAGTCTATTCCAAAAATGTCAAAGAGGGATAGGTGCCTGATGTGCCATCGCCCGACCTTCCCGTGTCCAAGACAACCGTTACGTCCAACCAAAACCCCTGACAATGCTATGCCCCGATAGTTTGCCGGAAAGAAATCGCTTTCGACCTTCATACAAGATCAACCATGGAAAGCCTCCATAATCCTCGCGACCTCAAAATGAATCGTACAGTCTGATCCGCCATTGCTACTCATCGTCCACGTAACCGCCTTCTTTTCCGGTGACCAAGATGCCGTCCCAAGACGAGGTGTGAGTGCGGATTTGATATGCAGCTCTCGCTCACGTCTCTTCTCCGCGGCTCGGCGTTTAGAACTCGGCGGCGCCGTTTCCGTTGTGGACGGTGTAGCCAAAGGCGGTGTTGTCGTTGTCGGCCATCTCCGTGTCGCCGCTCAGAACGTTCGGGTGTTGGGCACTCTCTGCGCCGGGATTGCCACCTGCAGCGGACCCTGCTGCATTGAACTGGTTGGCCCCAGCAGGTTTGTTCTGATTTGCGAGGAGGGTCTCGAGCCACCAATCAATAAAGAGTTCAGAACGTGTCTTCGCCAAGTGGAGGCAAGGGGGCGAAGGAGAGTCTAGTAGCTTACCTCGCGGTACCTTGATAGATAGATCTTGAGCGCTTCCGAGTAGTTCTCGAAGCCCAAGGAGGTCATGGCGAACAATATGTCCTCGCCGTTGACCGTCTTGCGCTTCTCCTGCTGGCACTTTTCGCTGGCTGTGCACAAGGTCAGCGGGCACGCACGCGTGCTTGCTCAACGGGGGACTCACCCTCGCTCGTGATGAAGGAGATGAACTCGCTGACGCATTCCTGCATGCATTCCTTGGCTTCCTTTGCAATCTTTGCGTTCTCGGGTAGGGCCATCTTCATGATGCGGGCGACTGGAGCAAAATTGCGTATGTTAGCATCTGCAGCAGCAGAGTTTGCGGGCTTGGGCGTCGTCTGTGGCGGCGAGGAGCTGCTCTGCGGGGAAGCGGACGACATGGCGCGTCTGCAGGGCGGCCGTTTGCTGGTACACTCGAGTGGCAGGCGGTGATTCGGCGGGCAGACGAGGCAGACGCGCGATTGACGGGTATGCGGGCATCCAGCAACGCCAGACGTGGGCAAACGGTCGACGTGCAGACAACGCGCAAATCAGAGGGCAGAGGGGAGACGTGAAATAGACGCACCATTGGCGATTGGAAGCCATCGGTCCTGTTCCTTGACTTCAAACTCGTACCCGAGTCCCTGCGCTTGTGTTTCCTGAGCTTCTCTGTCCATATGCGGCTCCGAATCGTCAGGCGACTGCGGTGCTTGTTCCACGCCGTCATTCTTGGGCGGGGTGGACGACATGTTTATTCGGCCTGTTGCAGGCCCTAGCACGGCTTGCGAGAGCCTGTGTGCGCTGGCTATTCGCTGGCGTCCACGTCACTGGGAGGATGCAGCGCAGCACACTTCGTGGGTGCGACGCCTGGGGGGTTAGCGTGCATGCGGGCGGCCAGAGGCACAGGAAGGCGCGGGCAGGGAGGGAAAGGGCAGCGCAGGGCGGAGGGCAGGCGCAAGGGGCAGGTTGCAGTGGAGGAGCGGTGCGGTGCCGTGGGACGCCCGTTGAGACGGCCTCGACGACCGCGGGCGTGATTGGGCTTACACACGACGGGGCTTGCTGTTGCTGCGTCCTGGCTCTTGTCGTTCTACCGTGGCAGATGTCACTCTCCACCGTGTGCGACGTCTGGGGCGCGCCGCGGGCTGGGGCACGATGGCGGGCGGTGGGGACGGGCGGGCAGGCTATGCGCGAGTGGTCGCAGGAGCGGCCGCAGGGGGCGCGTGCTGCTGCTGGCGGTCTGTCTGCGGAGCGTGAGCGGTGGCTGCACACGATGTCGGTCGTTGCGGTTCATTCAACAGCTCACAGGAGCTTGCGCGCGACACCACAGCGGCCGGGCACGCTAGCCTGCGCGCCGGATGCGGACTCACCAGGATATGCGCCGAGCTTGGACGCGTGAGCGACGTGTGCGAGCGCAGCCAGTCGGAGTGCGCTGGCGGTCAGAAATCCGGGCGAAGAGCGAATCGAACGAGGTGAGCCGCCGTCGAAATGTGCGCAGAGCTCCACTCATAACCCGAGGAATTTAGGCTCCCCGGCCCCTTCAGCTCCCCGCTGCGGCCCGCCCGCTGCTTTCCCCTCAGACAGAGACAGCCTTGTTCTCGCGGCCGGCCCTCATTTCATCCACCCGAGACCGTTTCAACATGCTACAGCGACTGCTTCCCAAGCCATCCGCCCTCTACAGCGTGTTTGTTGGCGCTGACACGGGCGAAAATACGAGCCCCTCACGCCATGCTCGAGCGAGCCAGCCCAGCGCAGGCGGCCGTTCAAGAGGCCCGCCGATCATGCATATGCGGGTGATCGTGGTGTCAGCTCTCATTCGACTGCCCTGTGAGCTCTAGCAACGCGCTTGCTTTTTCTCCTACTGGGTCGCTTGCTTCTATTCGAACGTCGTCTGTAGCACTACAGTGAGCACAGCAGGACCGCTGTTTCTCCGAATAGCTTTTCTTTTGTTGAAACGTCCGGCTAGCGACTACGTCCCCCGCTGTGAAGGATGACGCTCGTGCCCCCGCCATCGGGCCTGCAGACCTGCCTGGCGATCCGCGGTTCGCTGTCACTGCAGCTCGGCCGCGAACGCTGCGTTGGCCGGCACGGGCGAGGCTGTATCCCGGCTCAGACCTACGTGGTCGCGCCGAAGAAAAAGTGCCTAGGATGTGTCTTCTCAACCACTTTACCGTCATCAGTTCGCGTGTACACCTCGCATCTGAGGTGGTGTTCTGCCTGGTCCACTCACCGACTGTTCCGTCTGATCCCAACGCTGCAGAGCTTATTATGATGGTATCCTATAGATGATCCATCCATGCAGACGGGTCGACGCCGCAGAAGAGGGCGTCGATCTGCTGAGCTTAAAGGCCAACTCATCGCGCAGCAGCCATTGATGAGCCGTGCCGTCTCAGCCTTGTCGAGTCCGGCGGGACGGAAACCGCGACAGTCGTCCACTGGAAACACGGTTCACGAGGATGCAGACAGATCCTTGATACAGATGACGATTTTTTCATTACTGTGCTAGTCGTGTCCCATGTCATGAACAACTCATTGCTCGATTCGCACCATTCGACCCATGTTCGAACCTGTCAGCATTCAGGGTCGAACAAATCAGCCAACGCATATTGACTTGACCCGAACCTGCGGCTGTACAATGATGCTTGGGCGTAAGATGAGGGCCTCATGCCCTAGGCGTGGGGGTGAAGGCTTGGACCAGCTATGCAGAGTGATGTCGAAGCAAGTGAGAACGCTCAAGCTGCAGACATCGTTCCGGGTCCGAGAAAATTTCTTCGGTGTCTCGTGCCCAGCCCCATGCATCATCTGTCATAGACCACGGCATGCGTACGCCGGTCTTCATGTTCCACTGCTCTCACTACTGCCCTGGCTGTTGGACGACCTGGACGTTATTCTTCTTCTGTTAGGTGACGCAGTCAGCAAAGTTCTCTAGCACAAGCTGACGTTCAACCACTCCTTGGGAGCACATCCAGCTGCATGTGTCTATGGGCAACACAGCAAGCACATGACTTGACGGAACTCACCTTCCACTTCTCCATCTCCTCCTGTTTCAACTTGTACTGCTTGACAAGCTCCTCGAGCGCCTTCTTCAACCCGTCCGAATTCGTCTTCAAGATCGGCACTACTTCCTTCACTGTCCGTTCAGTCAGGACGCCGTTAATCATGCGGAAGCATTTCCGGTCGCCCGGTAGCGGCTCTAGAGTCTCCAGTACAAGCCTGCATAGATTTAGTCTGCAGATCTATTCGGGAGGGAATATAGCGGTGAGCAGCGGGAATGGAAGGCAGTGTCAGGTTGCCTAGTGCAGAGGTGACTGGAGGAGAAGAGCGGTGTATGATGCAGGGGTAAAGTTTGAAGCTTGATGATGGAGAGGGGCATGAGAGGCATACTTGTGCTCCTCGGTCTCTTGCTCGATATCACCGATCTTTGAGGCTATTGTTTGGAGCGTGCTTTTGTAATTTTGGTATGTGGTTTGCAGGTCTGATATCACGTTAATTTTGTGCCCTTCCCAACACCAAACCATTAAAATTTCAAGCACTTACCCTGCTGCTTCTTCAACGCAGCTTGAGAAGCCATGATGTTTTCGACTTCCAAGTTTCGGCCGTGAAGATGTTGTTTCTACCGACGCTGCGGGGGAGCGCTGCGCGAAAAGGTAAGAGCGCACGGGCCGCGTTCACGAAATCTTGTGACTTCCCGATCCGACCATCTTCAACCTCAGAGCTGTTCACGCCACGCCACCGTAAACCGTCGCGCACCACCAATAGCCCCTCTTCCTCTCCTACAATCCTAGTACCACGTCTCACCATGCATCCCCATCTCCACACCGAGGAGGTCCAAAAGAGTAAGCTTAGATACACAGCTGTGGGAGCGGAGACGGCTAACGATCCCAGACTGCGCCGACGTGGTCGCCATGCTCGATGAATGCCACGCCCGCGGCTTCATGCACAAAGTTTTCGGTGGCTGCACCGACGCGAAGTACAAAGTCAACATGTGTCTTCGCGCACAGCGACTCGAGCGCACACGACAGAATCGCGAAGAGGCGAGGGAGAAGCGGGAGCATATTAAAAAGGTGTGGGCGGAGATCGATGCGAACTCATAGTTGTTGGGTGCAAGACAATAGAGAAAGAGAGGAGGATCAGCATGCATTTTCAGGAGTCCGGATTGGAGTTCACGCTCGGTTGGCGCTTTGTACACTATCGTGGAGTTGTCGGGAGTGGTGGTATACCAACGTTGTAACAACAAGCATGTACAAAGCGCGAAAGCGCGGGATATCAGTTGGTGGCATTGATACTATCTACTCTCCATCTGAAGCACTCGAACCCGTGTCCATTGGCGTGGTCCCAAGAGGTGTTGTACCCAGACTATCGAGGCCTCTCTCCGCGATCAATTTGTTCCCAGTACTCGAAGGTAGTGCTGGTAGACCCTCCTCTTGTCGAAACTTCTCAAACTTTTCCGCAGTTTCTTGTAGTTGTTGTTGAAGATACTGCTTTCGCTCGGCGACACGGACCTTGTCCTCCTTCAACTCCTCCAGCTTCCGGCGAATTAGCTCTTGTCTTTGCTGCTTTGCGTCTATGTCTGATTGTAGACTTGATAGGATATCTCCAAGATCAGGCAATGGTGTGATCCGCGGCGGCGTTCTGGCCCCGTCTTCTTCGTCCTGGTCCTTTTGTCCATATCTGCCCGAGCGAGCTTGCGCTGCAGCAAATGCTGCGTTGCGCTCTTCCTCTGAGTCGTCTGAACTATCATCTCCCAATCCACCTTCAGCATCATTGATCAATTCAGCCATTTCAGCTCGCCGTCTTCGCTGTACCTCGCGTTCTGCTTTCCGTCCCATCGCTATCTTTCCGTCCTCGACAAAATCATCGAAGCCTTCCGCGATGTCTTCGTCATCACGAACGAGGCGAGTTTCACCCCACTTGTCCTTCGGTCGCAGAGAGATCTCGTTCTTGTGTGTGCGGAACTCGTCATCGTCATCTGAAGCCCACGGTCTGTCCTCATCCTCGTCGTAGGCCTTTTCCTCTTGCGCCAATCGTCTCCGTCTGGCTTTCTTCTCCAAGATCTCCGCCTGTGTAGGAATGGCAGACGTCTCAGGTTCGAGAGATATGGGCGCCGCAGATCCGAACTTAGAAGCAATATCAAGCGCTCGCTGCTCATCTTCCTCTTCTGCTGACGGTCTGAGATCTTTCGGCTTCGAAGGGGTAGAGTTGCGCAGTTCCGCGAGGTGGTCTTTGCTATAGCTCGGCCTATCCTCGTCTGTGCTGGGCCGCGATGCCTCTTGCACGAGGGGTGATCTTGCCCTGAGTTGTGCGCTTTTCTCGAGAGCTATTCGGCTAAGATTAGACTTCTTGGGTGTGAAAACGCCGGCATCGCTTGATTCGTCGCCATCGTTCGCATCTGAATCGCCAGGGCCGAAAGAGACGCGCAAGGATGAGCGCTTCTTGCTTTTCCCGAAAGTTGGTCTTCTGACTACAGTTTCTACCCCGTGAGTTAGCACGGCTCTCCTATGAAGGTCAGAAACAGAAGCTTGCGAAAATGACGCGCAAAACGTACCTGGCTGGCTTTGCGCCTCGTTCTGCGAGCTATTCGCGCTGTCTGCAGAGCTGTCCTCGTATGCGCCAATCTTTCGCGCTACACGTCCAGAGCCTGATCGCTTCATTGTTGTGTTTGATATGGTCGAAGATGTGAGGTTGGAGTGAGAGAGTCGCGAAAAGACCCAGTGACTTCGTGCCTAGTACACGCCAAGACCTCCGAGTGTCGAATTGCGGGATAGCTTTTCGATCTGCGCAACTCGATAACTCCACCACACGGCAACGCCAATACGATACACCTCCAAACGCTCTCTTCCCTCAAGGCTCCGGTCAAATCTCAGTATCGCATTTCCTAGCACACTTGCACCGAAGCGACTGCGCGACCATACGTACACTTCACACCGCCGCCATACTCCAAGATGCCTCAAGCACAGCCTGAGCTCAAGAAGGTGAGACATGCAGTAATTATTCCTTGACGGGGTATGCTAATCCGCGGCAGTATCTGGAAAAGCGCATTCTCGTGTCGCTTAATGGCAGCCGCAAAGTCCAGGGTACCCTACGAGGTTACGATGTCTACCTAAACGTTGTGCTGGACGAAGCTTTGGAGGAGAAGAAAGATGGCAGCAAAGAGAGACTCGGTATGGTCGTCATTCGAGGAAATGCTGTCGTTCTGCTCGAGGTCCGTACAGCTGCATATCCTTTCGGCATCGCAAGATCACTAACAAAGGGTCAGGCGCTCGACCGCATCAACACAGATGACCACAGGGGTGGAGGAGGAAGACATTGAGCGAGGGACATCACAAACGAGCGCTGCGTACTATCCATGAGTTGGGGTCTATGAATGATGGGACGAGTGGAAGGCGTTTTGGGAAAAGCTTGTGGGTACGTACCCAGTTACTTCACATCGAACCTCTCTGAGACAGGTACATGTGTTGACAGAGCCAAACTACAGGCCAGCAAGAACATGATACCATTTTGCACTTTGCAATTTATGACATATTGAGATCATCGGCTATGCAGAACAGTGAGTGAATGTATCCTGCAGTGCATGTGCGAGAGGCTGTGACTTGCTCGGATGGCACATGTAAGCTTGGAGTAAATCAAGTTGAGCTCGTGTGACCTTCAAGCACCCAAGTAGCATTCAAATCTATGTCAGCGTCAGGATTTAATGGCAAGTCAATGGGCAAGATTAAGCATTTATTCACCACCTTGTTCTCCTACCAGATCTTGCTCGCAGTGATAGGAACGTAGTCGACAATGGTTAATGGTCAGACCCACCCTCAGGACATTGTGTTCTCCGAGAGGGTTTTCGCTGAGGCTATGGGGGGCGAAACTTATCCTTTCCCCGGATGATGCTTCTACAAGTCCGACGACATCCGAGGGTTTCCCAGGCGAACTCGTGTATGGAAAGTCTTTTGAAGCATGAGTGAATAATACTTCTTCGGTTGTATACATTCACAAGAGCCATAGCAGTAATCAGGCAGAGTTCTGGGGAAACCTGTGTCGCTAAACATGGACTTGTTATATTTACACTATAGCCTTGCTTTCTCGTGTGATCTCTTATAATCCTGCACCAAATCCCACGCGGCCTCAGCAAACGGCTTCATCAATAAAGCGTACTCGTGAGCCTGTGCACTACTCGCTTGACGCAGCGCATACCGCGCCGCAATGCCCTGCATGATGATCGCCGACCTGTACGTCGAAAACGCATGTCCCCAAGTCAAATCTGGTCTGGGATCCCACCCAGCAACTTCTGAGTACCACGCAACGAGCTGGTCTTCTGATGGAAGGCCTGGCGTCTTGCCAGGTAGAAATGCCTCGTTCGCGCGGCTGCCCAGTGCTTTCTTTTTATCGGCCCACAGATATGGCGCGAATACGTTGTTCAAGTCGCTCAAGGGGTGTCCTATTGTCGACATTTCCCAGTCGAGAATACCGATAACTCTAGGCTCGGTCTTGTGGAAGACTACATTGTCGATCTTGTAATCGCCATGCACAAAGCTACTTCTGTCTTTTGGTTGCGTCTTGGGGTCGCTGAAGAAAGCTACCATATCATCTTGATGCGGAATCTTTCCGACTGGTATCCCCGTCTCTTTATCCTTTGCTGCTGCTTGTGATTTCGAGATTGTGTTGAATGTAGAGATTTGACGATTGTAGAAGCCGGACGGTTTCCCATAGCTCTCGAGGCCGACGGCTTTAGGAACAACGCGGTGGAATTTGGCCAGAGTTGTAATTGCGGAGTGCCACCTGCAACCATGAGTCAATTTAAGCTTATCTACATGGAATGGGACTTACATCTTCGTGCGCTCCTCCGGTGTAACTTCAGGAATCGCTGGATCCTCAAAGATGCGACCATCGAGAAACTCCATGATGTAGAAGTCAGATCCTAGAACTTTCTCGTCCTGGCACAAGGCATAAGCTTTCGGTACAGGGACATCGGTCTTCTCTAGAGCGTGAATTATCCGGTATTCGCGGTCGACTTTATGCGCTGTCTACTATGTTCAGCCCGCGGTTGACCACAGCTCTCTTCGTTATCCATACCTTCGAAAGAAGTGTCCCCGGCGGCTTCTTCCGCATGACATACTTCTTGCCAGTTTTATCTGTCAACTGGTATGTAGGGTTGCTCTGGCCATAGCCAAACTGCTTTACATCGATCGGAACCGCGATTTCCGGGACATTGGCGGAGATATAGCGCTCGAGGGACGCGACGTCTATGGGCTGTCTGACTGCGCCAGCCATCGTGTAGATACTGTGGGGAATCCGGGGTGGAAACCTGGAGAAAGAGGCATGGCTCTTGTGTTTTGTAGACGCGGCGTAAGATGGGAGCGGCAATCGTTAGCAGATCTCCGAGCCGAGGCAATTGGCGGAGGGGTCGCTGTTGCCGACTCGGGATAGCTGCAGAAGAGCATCTCGCTTGGGAACAACTTTTGAACATACTTCGAGTCAACATACAATGATTGAGTCTCATTGGCAACATACTATGTAATCGCTTGAAATGCCTGCTCTTAGAACAATGCCATGGTTTCAGATGGTCGCATCGACCTTGTCGACTGCCCATACGACCATGTCACTTATGACACTGCCTCTAACTCTAGGGAACCTAGCCTTCAGCGAAACGCTGGAACTTACTCTGTTTCCACGTGATAACGTGTCTCAGCCTTCGAAAAGCATACACGTACAGACTCGTATAGACTTTACTGGACTTACCTAGTTTGTCGGCTTCAACAATGCCAATTTATAAAGATACTTATGGTGTAGCATGCTACCGTAGTATTGCCCAGCTACAAAACCGTTCGCTGAGAAAATTGGCTACCCCTGAAGGTATGTGTCTCATACCCATCTTCCAACGCCGTTCACTGAGATATCTACCTATTCCATCCGATCCTGCTGATTAGAACGCGTTACCCTATGAGACAGCAAGATCACCTCCGAGACTTTGGCAACTCCGCTATGTCACTTACCTAGTATGTTCACTTGTGTCAATTGTATGTCTCACAAAATCGAGTGGTAGCCCCGCGCAACAGTAGATTTCTAGTGTTGCCGTAGCACGAAACTGCAAGTGTCCGTCTTGACACCGGGCCCACACACACTATGGGAACTAAGGTCGCACCTGCATGTGCTAAAGTATGCTGCAAGATCTTTCTTCCCATGCGAGATCACTCATCACATCCATTCCAGCGTAAGAAACAATATCTGTAATGCGAGGAGGACAGCCCGGAGATTGCTGTTGTAAGCGGCACTAGATCAAAGGGCGCAAGATGAGTCTCGTAGACCGATTCACAGGCTGACATGGAATTTTGTACGACTCCACGGCGGCGTGCAATTGATATGGCGATTCAAACTTTGTCCTCGCATGGCGCACGACTGGTCTCCTTTGGGGTGGTGGATGATTTTCATTGGCGTGGGGCGGGCCCATGCGACCGCGTTGTGGCTTAACAACCGTCTCTTCTCTTATGACCCTAGTCAACAATAACATTACACTCCCGGGCGGGCTACACCCAGGATGTCCTTACAAACGCCCGGGACGCCGCGACGGCTTGGTCCGCCGCGTCCCTCTCACACGCTCGCAAGCGTCGCTTCTTCACCTAATTTATCGCTTGCGCAGTCTACAGCAGTCGCCAGGAAGGCGAGTCTGAACGCTCTCGTTGGCAAACCCACCACCCCCACCAGCAAAATGGGCGGCGACGGCCGCGAACTCGAAATTGGCGACCTCGTGGACGTGCCTGGGTCTATGACCGGTGTTGTCAAGTTCGTCGGCAGCGTGCGCGGCAAGCCTGGTGTTTTCGCCGGTGTTGAACTTAGCAGACAGTATGCTTCGCGCGGGAAGAACGACGGCGACGTGGATGGGTACGTGAATTAATGTTCGATAACAGCACACGAGTATTGACTGGCGCATAGTACGAGCTATTTTAACACCTCCATCCCCGGCTCTGGGATATTCTTACCAGTTCACCGAGCAAAGAAGCGATCACCTTCCGGCTCCGACCTGCCCCCAACCCCTACGACCCCTTCGTACGGTAGCAAGTTCAGCGCCTCCTCTCGCGAAAGACCAAACTTCAGCGCATCGACACGCGCAAGACAAGACTTCAGCGCCTCCACTCGCGAGAGACCAGACCATAGCCCTGATACGCCCTCGATACCCAAATTCTCTCAGTCCCTCGGTCCTGGTGCCCGGGCATCGAGCCCACAGTTCAAACAACCAGGCAGACCCTCCCTACCGCGACCCGAGTCCCCTTTTCGCAAGCAGCCCAATCTTGCGCCCACACCTAGTAGAGCTGGCTCGATCACACCATCGGGTTTCTCCAAGAGTATCGGCGCTCCCAGGTTCAATAGCCCTGGACCTAAGACTTCGGCCTTCCAGAAGCCGCGGACACCAGGTCCACCTCGGCCATATTCGCGCAATAATTCGCGTCTGGGTCATCACGATACCATTGACGAAGATGCAGAGACTACACCAACAGCCAACAGAGTCAGCAATAATTCAATGGCAAGCTCTACTCGCCGAAGACCTGGCTCGAGTCAGTCCGATGAGGAGGTGACGCGTCTGAGCAAACTCCTCGAGGAACGTGACAAGCAACTCAAAGAGCAAGCTGCATCGCTTGCGGAGATGGAGTCTAGTCTGGCAGAAATCCAAAGCATGCTACCAGAGGACGGTATGAGTTTCGGGTCATCCTCCCACAGGAACAGTGGCGACGAATCGAACGATGTGGCACAGTTACGGTCGCTGCTTCGCGAGAAGAACGAGAAGATCGCTATGCTTACGGCTGAGTTCGACGCACACCGAGCGGACTTCCGAAGTACTATCGATACTCTTGAGCTGGCTAGCACGGAGACTGAACGTGTATACGAACGGAAAGTGGAAGAGTTGCAGGAAGAACTGCGGGAGCTACATTCGAGAGGCGAAGATGTTGCAACTGTAGCCATGCAGTTGAAACAGCTTGAAGAACTTGTGCAAGAGCTCGAGGAAGGTCTAGAGGATGCTAGGAGAGGCGAAGCTGAAGCTCGTGGCGAAGTTGAGTTCCTCCGCGGTGAAGTCGAGCGCGGCCGGTCCGAACTGCGTCGAGAGCGGGAGAAGGCTGCAGCAGCCTTGAAGGGCGCAAAAGCGATCGAGGATGGTCCTGCGAGCCCTGGCGCGCGTGATCTGGAGCAGCGAGACGATGAAATCCGCGGTTTGAAAGCTATCATTCATTCATTAAGCTCTGGTCCTGCCGAGGAGCACGGCCGTTCACCATTATCACGTCATGGATCCTCCGTGAACCCTGAAGAGCTTCATACTGCAAATGCAAGAGTGGAGGCAGTAGAGCGAGAGAAAGAGGAGCTTCGTGGGCTTGTCGAGCGCAAAGCATTCAGGGAGGAGGAGCTTGAGCGGGAGATTGAGCGACTGAAAGAGCAACTCAATGCCAATGCCCAACGCGAGAGTTTCATTAGCAATGGCGTCTCGGAGCATACCGCCAAGGAAGAAAAGCGGTCCTCCGGACGCGATTCGAAAGGGACTGTAGTGAGCTGGAGAGGTTCTCCTCAAGCCACCCGCCGCGACGCTCCACCGCTACCACTCGTACCCATGACTGAATCCGCTGATGGCCTCTCCTCCGGCGATGGCGACAACATGTGGTGTGGCTTCTGCGAAGGCGGCGGTCACGACATCCTCAACTGTCCATCTATGGGCGGGGCAGAAATCTCAAAGGCACCAAGCGGTGCTCGCAACGGCAAAGATGCGGTCATCGAGGGCCTACGAAACCTTTCTGTATCTTCCAACGGGCTACGTCCCTCAGCAGTAACTCCAACAAAAGCGCCGGGCAATGCTCCAACTGGTGAGCTACCTCCGCCGCCACCGCCGGCATTTAGCCCCAGCTCTCCGAGCGCAGGCCTCGTCCCTCCCAAGGGCGAATCAGCACCTGACCCAGATAAGTGGTGTGCTCTTTGCGAAAACGAGGGCCACGATGTTACGGCCTGTCCTAATGAAGATGCGTTTTAGGGGGCGCTCTTTGGGGGCTGTAGCCCATGTCGTCATTCTTTTGCAAGATATCCATGATCATTTCGAGCTAGGTTCTTTAGGATACGACCCGGTATATACGCTTAATACCATTGCTATTTTCCATCGTTGAAGTCGTTATTTGTTCCCGATCTCGAAATTCTGAGGCGCCACTGATCCAGAGCACGGGCTACACGAAAGCTCATAGACAAATTAACACGAGTTGATTGAAGTAATTTCATGTTAATTCGTACTCTTGCTCTCAGGCCTTTGGTGAAAAGGCTACGATAAGCAGGGTAACAACAATACACAATAGCTAACAGTACTCGTATCCAGGACTCAATCCAGCCAAGAGAAACGACTATCGCCCAACAAACAGCATATACTCGAAGGATATCAAAACTTCGCGACGAGAACGCATATATAGCATCAAACCGTCATGTGTACGTGAATAAAAGAAAGCGAAACTCAAGCAAAAACGCCAGCAACATGCATCGCAAAAGCACACCTGGGCCATCCCAGCTCTTGGGGCGGTCCCAGCCCAATCGACCAAACGGCCTACCCATCAAACGATTCGTATAAAGAAGCATACCCAAACGCCGATTCCATGCTTGTATATCCGAACTTGAGATCAACGGAAGAGATTAAAGAGGAAGAAAGAGATAGGAGTATACAACCCTACTAGGTTCTATACGCGTCGAAGTCAAAGTCGTCACTACTCTGTTGCTGTGCCTGCGCCGCATACATCAACTGCGCGTTGTACAGCGATGCGGCAGACGCTTCGTTCAAGTTCATGTCCACGCCGTTGTACGCCGCGAAGTCGACGTACGGGCTGGGTTCTATCGACGCGATGGAAACGTCGGTCTGCAGCGGGGGGTACGCGAGCTCCATGTCGTACGCGGCGTCGGCGTCGTGCTCGGGCGCGCTGTCTGACGAGCTCGCCGGCGATGCAGATGCGTGGCTGTCCTTGCGACTCTTCATCTTGTTCTCGACCTCCATCTCGCGGATCCAGTGCTGCTTGAGGTAGTCCATGGGCGGGTCGTCGCCGCCGCCGATACCGCCGCGCTTCTCGTCGTTCTTGCCCTTCCGGCCGCGCTTACGCGGGTGGAAATGGGCACGGCGCAGATGCGCAGCGGCGTTGTAGTAGGCGCCGTAGACCTTCTTGTTGCGGCAGTGCTTGCAGCCGCTGAGGAAGTTCTTGTCGAAGGCGGGCGCCACGCAGATGTAGCCCTTGCGGACGGCGGTGTGAGCGCGCGCAACGTGGCGGTCGAGCTCGTGCGTGCCGCGGAAGCCCTCGGGGCGCTCGCTGCAGTGGGGGCACAGGATCTTGGGATGTTGGGGACGTACATACGGCGCTTTGCTGATGACGCCGACGTGTCGCGAGGTGCCGTCTTCAGACTCGATCCGCATCATTTGAGCATTGGGTGATGCAGACCTCGTCTGGGGAGCGCTGGGAACGGCCTTGGGCGCGATCCTGCAGCTGCCGGCTTGCGCGATGATTTCGCGCTCGCGGCGAACATGGCGGTTGTGAGTGCGAGGCGCAGAAGCGTAGCTGGCGTCGCTCTCATTCGCCGACATTGATGATTCTGAAGCCGACCTCCGCATATCCTCCACCAGGCACGGCTCACTCTCTTGACGTTGTGCAGCAAGTGCATGAACACTTGCAGAAGAAACATTTGCAACAGGCGAAAGAAACGAAGTTTCACTGGGCAGGCCAGTGAAACCGGTAGAAGCAGATAGGAAAGGAAGATTATCAGCGTGACCGCTGATATTCTTCTGTACAAGATTGACATCGGATGGAAAAGAAATAGTCCCATCTTCAGAGAGGATGGGGTACATTTGAGAATCTGAGCGCAACATTGGAACGTCACCAACGAAATGAGGATTGAAGCTGCTCTGACGGCTCATTGAGTCACTTGATAGAGTAACCGGCGTCATGAGAGCAGTTGATGGTGTACTAGGCGATGTAGAAACGTCTAATGACGGCATCCACTGGTTGTTCGGTGTTAGTTGCAGTTGGGGGTGGTGATGGGGCTGGGAAAGGGGGTTGGGCATTGTCTGAAGTCTCGATGAAGTTGACATAGTCGTCTGGTGAGTATTCAGCAATGTTGTCATTGGTGAAGGTCGTCTCGTGGATGGGTTGCAGAACTTGTTGTCTCGACATTGATGCATCAGAGAATACATATGCGTTGGACTGGCCGTCGAATGATGACTGCCAGTTAGACATGTTTGAAGTGGACCGCTCGAGGCTGTTGTCGTTTGATAGGGACATGGAGTGTTCCATGGCTGGTGCAACTGGGGTGGATTGGACACGGCCCATGTTACCATAGCTGTTGACCTGGGTCGTGTTAAAGAGGGTAGCGGACACCAAAGTATAAGACTTCATACGAGTAGTTGCGTCATGTTGGCAGCTGAACTGGACATTGAGCGCGGGACATGTTGTGCTTGTGATTGCAGTCGAGGGCTGCTAGGCAGCTGGGCGACATGCTGTAGCCATAGTTGCTGGCGCTCCTGCTCTGGGAGATGAGAGTACTCATTACAAAACATTTGTTTGATGTGCTCGATACTACTCGAGAAGGCCGTAGCCATGGTGTGCAATGTGGGTGGGTGTCGGGAAGGCGAGGCGTCGAAGCAAACTGATGTTGGCGATGATCAGTGACACTGGACTGTCTGTGCGAAACTCTCTGGACTGTGATGGGCGTTGATGGCAGCGATAGACGCGAATAGATGGGTTCAGAATGACAAGGCGATCGTAAGTGAGGAGTAAGTGTGGAGGATGGGCAGGACGGGGGCTTTTAGAACGATAGACGAGAGCGACCCGCAATCGATGCGCTGGCTCGTGTCGGAGAGGACGTCTGACGAGCGCCCCGGAAAGCGGGACTATCGAAGTGTGCACGGCCAAGGAAAGCCAGGCCGAACAGGGCAACCCAGCTGCGATCCCTCGTGCGGCGTCAGGGGGTTGATTGGAGTCGTGTCTGCCACCGCGTCGCAGATTCGTCGCCTCGCTTTGCGGCGTGGAGGGATCGTCCCTATCGCACTCTGGAGGGCGTCGTCTCCTGCGCGCCGACCATTTTGGCACCTCCTGGCATCATCGCGGCAGCGCATCCTCGTCCTCCACAAACCGCCGGCCAGTCTCGCCCAGCCATTGCCCCCACTGTGACAGGGCATACATGAAGAGCTGCGCCCACAAGGGCAACATGTTGGATGGTGGTGACCGATGCAGTCGCAACGCCCTGTCGTGAGCGCCTGGCCAACGACGCCCTCGTACAGGGGACTCCTCACCGGAAGGCAAAGCGAGCACCCGCAGCGGCTTGCTTGTCACCAAGGCCACCGCGTCATTCCACGATATGAACCCCCTGCTCTTCATTCCTCATCAGTCACTCCTTTATTGGCCATCCGACATCGCGTCAGGCCTCCCGAGATCGACCCGCACAGATCGTCACTGCTTCAACAAAAAACATGCAATTTGTCCTTTTTCGTATTCTCAGCAATTTCAATTTCCTGTTTCGAGCTATTTCAAAACCGCCCTTCGTCAACGCGCGGACGTGCTGCGTTGTCGCCTTGTCACCCAGGTGCTTCCCGGTAATTACAGCTCTCGCCATCTCAACTAGACTTTCGGCTGGAGTTAAACAGCTGTCGCAGCAGAGGTTTGCGACGACCAGCTGTTCCAGAAGATGGTGTACATCCTTCGTCGTCTCGCAATGCCTTCTGCGACCGAAATATCCCCTCCAAGGTAGTCGCTATGCTACCTGACGGCGGCGAAGCAATAGGTGGCCGAAGCATAGATGGCATAGCAGACGCACCCTTTCGTGCGCTCTTTGCGCTTGGACCTGAGCCCGAGTAACTGTTTGCCCTGTTGCGCAGCCAATACCTGTCCAAACATGCCTCTGATGCTTCTGAGCAAACTCCAAGCGCCTCAAAGTACATTGTGATCCCGTCTAGTGCCACCAGGTCAGAGAACCGGTTGGCTTGCGGTACTCTTCCATCGTCAAATCGTTCCAAGTTAGCAACTGAATTCCGTCGAGGCGTCACAGAGAACTTCTCTTCCAGTTGGATAGGTCCTGGCATGTACACCGGTATCCTTTCTCTTGGTACGGGGGTCGTGTTTCGCGGAGTACTGTCCACGACTATCGATCTCCTCCATGGAACGCACTGAGCAACGGGACTCAATGGCAACGAGAAATGCTTCGCTCTAGTTGACAGTGTCCCACTTCTCGAAGTTCCAACACTCCTAACTGAGCTTGACGGCGAAGTATCTGCCGGCGCTGTACCATCCCTCAACGGTGACGAACATCTGGGCGTTTCACTTCTCGATGACGTACCCCTCAGAGGCGTAAGGCTTCTCGCAGGGGTCGGCGGAGTCTTCGTTCTCACGCTGGCAGGCCTTCTATAATACATAATCGGCGTAAGGACTATCGATGATGCAGGCGACAAAGGCAATCCAATCGGCTCATCACAGCCCATACGGTTGACCTTGATCATTTCTACTTTCTTCAATTTCAGCCTCTCCTTCACTCTGTCCCTCTCCGAAAAGGACCGCTTCAGCTCTGGAGGGAGCTCAAACACCTTCGGTGGCGACGACATCCTCCAAACGAGAGGCTTCGACTTCAATCCCATTCTACCTCCCGAATTCCTTTTACTCTTTCTCTTACTGACGAGCGACCTCGACGCTTTTCTTTCAAGCTTCGCCAGCTCGGTTGGCGTCAGTGTGAGTGTTTTTGATGGTCTGCGTCGGTCTCTACTGCCAGACCTCGAGAAAGCCTTTGCCGTGGTCGAACTGACGGCTCGCCTCGGCAGCTCCGGCTTGAACTGCGGTTTAGCAGCAGGAAACATCTGCAATGTTCCTGAAGGTGCAGTGTTCACGTTGCGTCTCATTTTTGGTCTTTCTGTGATAGGTTTGGCAGTTATCTCGCTGCTTTGACGCTTGCACTCAGAGAACATGGTGAACGTGGATATCCCTGGAGGAGTCACCACAAACCCTGGACTTTCCGATCGCGATGTTAAGCCTGGTGTGACATCGTTGTCATTTACGGTGTCGATGACAAGTGATTGTATATCTTCAGTTATGTCCATGGCGGAAACGCGCCGGCTCACGAGTTGGCGATGTGTCCCTGATGGTACGGGGGCTACAACTTCACCCCAGATAACCATTTTGGAAGGTTTGATTTTGAGTAGGGCCTGATATTACCTTGAAGCTGGAGCGCGCGGATATTAAGCGACATGCGTTTGTCTTCCACATGGGACCATTCTGGACTACTTCAACTCCAGCCATCCGGAACAAAGGGAAGTTTCGCCATCTGCGCTGTCATGTGCTTCTTTCACAGGTTGGTCATCCAAGTACAAGATATGTCAGTCCAAATCCGTTGCGCGGCTTCAACAATCGCCGCTTTAGAAACCCACATTTCGGAACAGCATGGAGTCTTGTCATAAGGAGTCTCTGGACATGATAGTCGACCCTTTGAAGATGTCTTGAATTATGGGCTCTTCATCGCTTCCATCGTTCGTCGGACTGGAATGGCTGTGTCGCTGCATGCCTGGTCTAAAAGTGAATAGCACAGCCCTACAAAGCTCACATCACTAACGCACTACGATAGCAAAGTAAACACCCATCCAGATACGGTCAAAGACGGTCGTACGAGCCTCTACGACGCAGTAAGCATTCTGTATACCAAAGTGTACTAACTGCAATCGCATTACGGTCCAACCCGGATCCCTGTAGTAATACCATGTCTTGGCTGAATTTCCAAAATTCTGCACGATTATTACCATATCCATGTTTTACCAACATTCCCATGAAGGGCGTACGAACGTTGGAAAATGTTCCTCTGATCCACGGCCCCACAGCTCGGGTAAGCTCCAATTCCTCTGCCCCGCGAGCTACCCCTCTCTGTACTTCTCTCCAACTCAAGTCGTAATGCGCGGCTTCCGATCCTGTCGTCTGCCTAGTTCTCCGATGCCAATCAAGCTAGTGGAAATACCACTGGTAGGCGGGGTATTTGCAATGCCATACGGGCCCCGATGGTGTCGCAATTACGTAGGATCGAAGGAGCCGGATGAGACTCAAGATATATAACCATTGCGCCCCGCGATGTGCTACCTTGATAGGCACTGACACTGTGTATGGTTCGGGCTCTGACTATGACTTCGATTGATCTAATTAACCAGGCTCCGGCTGGTACTAAGCTATGGATCCTCCACGTAGGAAACCTCGAGGCCGATGAAGGCTGGTTCAAGCGCGCGGGCAACACTTCAACCGCCTCGAACAAGAACCCCGAGAAGCTGCGCCGCAAGCTGGTCATGCTGTCCATACTCATCGAGCACCCGACCGAAGGCCTCATCCTCTACGAAACCGGCGCTGGAGATAACTACCCCGAAGTCGTAGGCTCTCCCATCAACGACATCTTCGCCCGCGTAGACCATGACAAATCGATGGAACTATCCGCACAGATCGAGAAGACAGGGCACGATATCAAAGACGTGAAAGCCGTTATTATCGGCCATCTGCACCTCGACCATGCAGGCGGACTTGATCCGTTCAGAAATACCGGGATTCCGATTTACGCCCACGAACTCGAGCTGAAATATGCATTCTACGCCGTCGCTACAAAGTCCGACCTAGGCGTCTACCTTCCTCACTACCTCACCTTCGACCTGAACTGGGTGCCTTTCCATGGCTCTTTCCTCGAGATTGCTCCCGGGATTAACTTGCACCATTCGCCGGGCCACACGCCGGGATTGTCCGTCATGCAGGTCAATTTGAAGGAAAGCGGAACCTGGATATTCACTAGTGATCAGTACCATGTCAAGGAGAATTATCAGGATGATGTGCCGCAAGGCTGGCTTGCGAGAGACCATGAAAGTTGGTGTAGATCTCACCAGATGATAAAGGGATTGGCGAGGAGAACGGGGGGAAAGGTGGTGCTTGGGCATTGTTGGGATACAATTAAAGATTTGGGGTTGGAGTTTGCGCCGAAAGTTTATGAGTGAGGCGTAGTAAAGAAATGAGAGAGTAGATTTTGTAATCATAATTTGGATTTCGTATTCGTGTTACTTTCATGATCTACTGCATACATGCTATTATACGTGTTAGGCTTCTAGCCCAGCGAGAAGGTGCGACACCTTACTTGCTCTCCTTCTCACCAACGACGTTTAAGAACGCCTGGTGCACATGCTCGGTCAAATCGCCAGCCTGCAGACTCCTGCCTTTCTCCGCAAATGCCAATCTCGAGCATTCCCTCGTGATCGCTGAGCCACCGTATGCCGCCAATGCCAGCGTCTCAGCAGGCTCCATGTCACCCTCATGATCCCAGATCTTGTCGTGGTATGCCTTCCTGTACGCCAACAGCGTCGCCAAGCTACCCGTAAGCGTGTCGCCCTGTCCGCCAGAGCGCTTCAAACCGCCCTCGCCCTCAGAGACAAGCGTGTGCTTGCCGTTCGAGATATAATCCTTCGCGCCCTTTTGTATGATCGTCACGCCACCGAACGCCTTTGCCAACTTAGAGCACAGCTCCGACGGATCACCCTCGTCAACCTTCACTCCCTTCGCCTTCGCCAGCCGGCCAAATTCTACAACGTTGGGAGTGAGTATGCACTCAGTGCAGCCCTCGACTAGCTCCGGCCGCGTCTGTGCAAGGTACAAACCATCTGCGTCCAGCACAAACGGTATGCCCTGTTTCCGCGCTTCCTGAATGACCTTCGCGCACGTATCTTGCATGAGCTGATCGCGACCGAGACCGGGACCGATGACGATAACGTGCAGACGTGAAAGCATGCCGACGACCTCAGAGGAGACGCTGTCGACGGACTCGGAGGAGGAGAGATTCTTGGATTGCCGCATGTAGGGGTGAACCATGAGGTTGGGGGAGTAGGTTTTAATGACGGCGCCGGCGCCAGGTTCGCATATTACGTGGGACTAGATAAGGTTAGGCGATATAGAGAGGTTTGGAGGAGGATAAGTACCATGTCGCAACCCAGTTTCGCGGAGGCCATTGCGGAGAAGTAAGGCGCACCTGTGTAGTCTTCGCTGCCACCGATGACTGCTACACGACCCAATTGACCTAAATGAGCGTTAGAAATGCGACTTCTTGAGAACGTCAGGAGAAAGCACCTTTGTGGAAGCTTTCGAGCATAGGTGGGATCATCTTGTAGACCTTGCCTATGATCTCTTTTCTTGATGCGCTCGCCATTTTGAAGGTAGTTAAAGCTGTAGAATGTGGGATCAAAGAAATTCAATGGATTGCACCAGGCTTTGCAAGGGTTGTTGTGGAAGATTCGTGGTGGGCTTTTGCGGGTTTTGATGTAGAGCTCCCACTTCGGTGAGGTCATAACCTGGTCATATCAAAATGCGGGGACAAGCCACAACGCCACGATGTTATCGCGTGAACACAGTATTCATGAATTTTACATAGCTATTAATGTATCATGGATTTAAGTTGCTCTTATGGCTAAGTCCTTCTAATATAGTGCATCTTGTGCTAAAATAATGTCGGGCGTAAGCTCAATTTTGGACCAGTTTGGGCCTTTGATAAATAATAAATACTAGTCAGTCAACTTAGACTACACATGCGACTATCAGAATTTTGACGTGACCCCGCATGGCCGAAGAATACATTTATGGAAGAGTGTGTCTAAGAGGACATCATTTCCAAGATACTTTATATGTTACTTTTGACGTGTCAGAAAAAAGGAGCACACGTGGGTGAAGGGTGTAGAATTCAATTCAAAAGTACAATGCAAGGGTATCATGCGTCTACTAACACGGATTGCCGACCTCGGAGAAACTCCATCATAGTATGTGCAGAGCCGTCATCATCAGTCACGACTGCAGGTGGGCTCCCCTTATCAATCTGCGCGTGTAATGTCTCTCTAACCAGCTCGCCCGTCACTGGATTCAGTCACTCTCCGTGGGACTGCCAATGCTTGCCAGGACTCGAATCCAGTTCGCGGTCGCGCCTGCTCTTCGGTACTCAAGCGACCCTCTCCGTCCCTCATCCACACATCCTCCTGGCTAACCGGACGGTCACCCTCATTGATCACCATAGCCTCTCTTCTCCGCCTCCTCAAGTCCCTTTCCTCGATATCTCCATCCAACCCAAGCCTTGTCGGCCCTTCCCTCAACCACTCCCTTCTCGTTGCGCGATGCGTCTGTGGAGTAGCAGGTGTGGGTGGCGGCACCCCATACTGATGCGCCACGTAGCCGTACTCTTCGAGCAAACTGAACGCTATGTACGCAGCATGCTTGCACTCTTCGTTCCGGGAGCTCGCATCGCGGACTAGGTGTTTGTATGCGGAAGGGTGCGCAATGAAGCGGTCAAGTAAGATCTTGGTGGCTGCCTTGCGTATCTCTACATTTTCGCACGTCGCTAGGGTCGCAAGTGACGAGGATTTGATAGCGTCTTCGGTGCGGTTTGGTGGGATTGGGGGAGGCGATTTGTGGACTTCTGTGAGAGCAACGATGCGGCGGAGGCCGTGGGCTACGCCTTTGACTGCGAAGAAGGTGAAGACGCCTGGTGATGATCAGTTGTATCTGGTTAGTCGGGTGAAGTCGAATTACCTAAGCCCAGCCAGAGCCAGCGATCTTCTATGTGATGCGCCATGTCCCGTAGGCACTCATCATTGTATGGGTGTTGTTGGCTCGCGCATCGATTTGCGACGCGATGATGTCGGCGCCCGTCGGTGTTCGGCGGGCGGGCACCACTTAAATTCTAAAACGGAAGGCGGTGTATGCACGCCAAGATTTCGACCGTGAAATTTACGCGGAAAGCAGATCTCAAAGTTACAACACACGAAAGCGAGTCGCGCTTTTGATGCCTGCTGATCTTCAAGAAGCGGTCAAAAGACTCAAATCAGCTCCGCCATGCCGCCCTCCCAGTTGAAGCGGCTCAAAGCCTCTCTCCGCGAACAAGGCCTTACCGGACCGCAAAAGTCGAAGAAGCAGAAAAAGCTGCAACCGAAGAACGCAGATCAAGCAGCAAAGAAAGCCGCCGCCCTCGCTGCTCTTCGCGAGTCTTTCAATCCGTTCGACGTCAAGCACCTTTCACGACCGAAGAAACACGAGTATGTCTCGAATATCCCACAAGATGCGAAGAGCAAGATCTTGGGAAGGCCGGGTGTCACAAAGAGCCAAGGCGAAGAGACACGTCGGAAAACGCTGTTGCCGGAAATGAGTAAAAAGAACAAGACGGGCGGCATCATGGATCGCAGAATTGGCGAGGATGATCTCACTATGAGTCTGGAGGACAAGATGATGGCGAGATTTGAGAGAGAGCAGCAGAGGAAGCGAGGCGGCAACACATTTGACTTGGAAGATGATGGAGATGATGTTGAGCTCACGCACGGTGGCAAGTCATTGCGATTCGACGAGAAAGATCTGGGGACAGAAGACTACGATGCTGCCAGTGTGAGCGGCGGCTCTAGTGATGGCGATGAGGATGGCTTCTTGAAGAGGAAGAGGCGGAGAGATTCTGAGGGTGAGGAAGACGAAGAAGACGAGACAGCTGAAGATCAACCGGAGAGGAAGAAGAGCAAAGCGGAAGTGATGAAGGAGGTCATTGCAAAGTCAAAGCAGCACAAATACGAACGACAGCAGTTGAAAGAAGACGACGATGAGCTGCGCGAAGAGTTGGACGCGGATTTCAACGACGTGCTTGCCGCTCTACGAGGACACATGAGCGGGAAACCACCCGTAAAGGAGCCTCCCAAAAACGATGTGAAGCCAGACTTTGGCATCAACCCTGATCGTGCTGCTCTTCTTGCTGGAATGGATCGCGATCAAGCGGATAAGGACTACGATGCGCGAGTGCGTCAGATGCTGTACGACCAGCGCTCAAAGCCTACGGAGCGCACCAAGACAGAGGAAGAGAAGGCGAAGGAAGAAGCTGAAAAATTGAAGGCGCTCGAGAACAAGCGCATGCGAAGGATGAGAGGCGAGCCGACAAGTGACGATGACGAACCGCAAGACAAGGGCAAAGAGAACGAAGACATCGACGAGGACGCTGAGAGCGTCAATGATGATGCTGCAGAATTTGGCCTTGGTGCGCCTCTGCCCCAGAAAAGCCGACCAGACGGCGTGGATGATGAAGATGACTTTTTGCTCGAAGACGATCTCATTGCTAGTGATTCGGAAGCCGATATCTCGGATGAAGGTTCTGACGAGGAATTCGATGCGGATGATACCATGGCTGCAGACGAGGACGACGACTTCCTCAAGGATGTTCTACCTGAAAAGACGCAACCGACCAAGGCAAAGAACGGTGTCCTCTCGCTCGTCCCTGATTCGACGTCAAAGCTGGCCTATACTTACGCATGTCCCCGATCGCACGAAGAGCTTTTGAAGGTCTTCGAGAATGTTAGTGTTGACGATACGCCTACAGTTGTCCAACGTATCCGAGCACTATACCACGCCGGACTGCACGCCGACAACAAAGACAAGCTGGCTGATTTCGGTTGTGCTCTTGTTGATCACATATCGTATCTCTCCAGCCAGACGCCACCGGCTCCTCTCCAGGTCATTGAGTCTATTATTCGACACATCCACTCTTTGTCCCGTTCGTACCCAGTGGTCATTGCTACCCGCTTCCGAGAACACCTCAAGCAGCTGCACGCATCGAATGATCCCAGCCAGGGAGATCTCACGATCCTCACGGCAATTGGCTCGATATACCCCACCTCAGACCATTTCCACCAAGTCGTCACTCCAGCAATTACCTTGATTGCCCGTTTCTTCGGCCTCCAAACTCCCAACTCCACCAAAGACGTCGCAACGGGTGCCTACCTAGGCGCGCTTTGCCTCCACTACCAACGCCTCAGCAAGCGCTACATTCCCGAATTCATCCGCTACACAATCCTCTGCCTCAAATCCCCCGACATGACCCCCGCCCTCCTCACCGCACACACCCAAAATATCCTCACCGCCACCGAAACCTGGTCCAAAACCCCCGCCTTCACCGAGATCTTCACACCTCTCCTAGCCCCTCTCAAATTCGCGAAACCCACCCAAACCACCGCCATCCACCGTCTCACCATCGCCCTGCAAAACGCGCGTCTCCATCGCCGCCCGCAGCTCCTACACAACCACCGCCCCCTCCCCATCAAATCCAGCATCCCCAAGTTCGAAGAAGACTTCGACCCCACCAAGCACTACGACCCTGACAAGGAGCGCGCGGAGCAAGCACGCCTGCGCAAGGAGTACAAGCGGGAGAGGAAAGGAGCGATGCGCGAGCTGCGCAAGGATGCGAATTTCATTGCGCGGGAGAAGCTCAAGGATAAGAGGGAGAAGGATCGGGCGCATGCGGATCGGGAGAGGAGGCTTATTGCGGAGATCCAGGGGGAGGAGGGGAAGGAGAAGAAGGAGTATGAGAGGGAGGCTAGGAAGAGGAAGGGAGGGAGGTAGATCGTTGGATTTACGTAGTGGGGGTTGTACATATCACAAATCAATTTGCATTGATGTTCAACGTAGTACGGTGTTCACATCGTTGTTTTGCATAAAGGTGACCTCGGCGTGCTCCAGCGACGTGTTATGCGTTCTACATCTCGATTCTTTCTATTTTACATTTTTCTATGGTATAACCCTACGTTGAGGGTCTGCGGGTATGATTCTAAGGTTCAAGTGCCATGCGAGCCTAGAAGCCCTTTCTATTTAGACAAAGTAAAGAAGTGTGTGTAGTACGTCGCGCTCGCGCTTACTCCTTCTTGGCGGCCTCTTCCTTAGCCTCCTTCTTCTCAGCAGCCTCTTGCTCCGTAGCCCGCTGGTCCTGCTCTGCACGCTCCGAGCTACCCATGCTAGTCGCAGAGTCTCCAGTGCTGGCCTCCATCTCGTTGCTCCCTTCAGCCTTTGCGGCCTGCTTCGGCTTATCATCTTCATCAATGTTCTCCCTATCCTGAGGGGTTTGCTTCTCATTGCCCTGGTTCTGCTCGTTCTCCTCATCAATGAGCTCTTGCTGCTCCTTGAGCACTTCAAGACGCTGTTTGTTAGTCGCGGCGCCCTCAGCGGTGTGCACCTCGAGTTCGATCTCGTGGTAGAGCTCCTCTGGGATACTGGATAGCACGGCCTGGAGAGCGTCGATTTGGGAGGTGGCGTCCGAGTCCTTGCCTTGGGCGTACACGAAAGCGTTAGAGAGGACGAGGAGCGTCGAAGGCACGCCGCTCTTGAGACGGAGGTCGAGCCAAGTCTGAAGGTCATCGCGTAACCGGGCGGGCGACACGCCGTAGGTGCGGAGACCGCGGCTTGCGCAGGCGGATTGAAGTTCAGGGACAGAAAGCGAGCTTACGCCCTCAAAGGCGATGGCGCGGTCGTCGCGCTTGATTTGGCGCATACGGACGCGGATTTGGTAGCGGAGGAAGTTGTCAGTACCGAACGATGTCAAGTTCAAGTAGCGGCAGATGGCCACGAGCTGGGGTCGCGAAAGATTGTCGAGGGTGAGATCATCCTTGAAGATCTTGCAAACCTTGACAATCTCCTCTGTTGAGGGCGCTTCTCCAGTTGTGCGGACCTGCGAAAGTCTGTCAGTGTGATGTTTGAGAGGTCACTCATGTGTCTATTGCAACGTACCTTACGGAAGAATTCGGCGAACTCCTCTCGCTGCGCATTCTCCGTAGATATCGGCAAGCCGGTCTCTTTCAATGTCGAGCGAAGGAAACCGCTGACTTCTTTCCGAGTGGTTCGCAGCGTCTTGGCCTTTGCGTCCTTGGACGACTGGCCCTCGTATGTGCTAGGAAGGAGGTTGGGGAAAAGTTTGAGAGCTACGGGGAGAAGCAGCTCCGCAAAGGGAACGATGAGGAAGACCGAAAAGGGTACGAGACGGCCGAGATCCTGGACAGTTCTTTGGAGCTATTATGTGTCAGTGGGGTTCTGTATTTGCGGCATGTGGAGAAGCTACCTGTCGGTGCTCTCGTCGAGTAAGCTCATAGCCAGCAGCCATTTTCAGCGCCAGCTTTGAGCTGATCCTGACCTCGGTGACCAACAATTTCGTTCCGTCCCAGTAGTGCGCCGCCTCCTTCTTGACCTTCTGCCACATAGTGAGCTTCTGCTTCTCTTCTTCCTTCTTGGCTACCATTTTCTCTTGTTTTGCTTTCTCCGACTTCTCGGTGGCTAACTCCGACAATGTCCGAGCCTCTTGAGCTTCATGCTTTGGCAACGCGGTGGGCTCATCTTTTGGTATCGATACATTGGGACCCTTTTCTTGCGACTTTGACTGTTCCTCTTTTGACAGCGGCTTCTTTGCTTGCTCGGTGTTGAAGCCTGGGGGCGGGAAATTGCCGTTCTGGTTTGATGAAGTCTCGGTGGAAACGGCGCGATGTGGGATCAATATGGCAATAGCGGGCATATGCTTGGGGAGCTGTCGCGACGGTCGGGCAGCGGTTCTGATGCCGGCTCTGAAGACTGCGGGAGCTGCCCGAGTGGCAGCTCTACTGACGTACATTGCACCGAGTACGGTTGCGGAAGGTAAGGAGCGACGAGGAGTGAGACAATTCGATTCAGGGATAGGAAATAAGATTCAAGGCACAGCCAGGGCACAATCACTGATGACTGGGTTGTTGGGATGGGTGTGTGGAAAGTTGTCGAGTGATGCAAGAAATTGGTAAGATGGCCGCCAGGAACGTCCGTCGCCGATCTGCGTCAGTAAAGCTTGGCTTTCTGCTTCCGATCCCCGCCGCATAACGCGTGTTCTCGCATGGCCACACGCGCATGGCCGCTCGCGGAACGTTGGGCCTGTATTAGAAGCCAGGCACGTGAATTCAAGCCATCCTCCCACAGCCTGCCACGCTTTCGGCAACCAAACACTGTCGGCGTGGTCTCGGGGCTGTCGTGGCCACTCCCGGCGCAGCCAGTTGAGCTTCCCGCGGGTTCGTTGCCGCACCCCCTCAACTCCTCTAGCGGATCCTCCGCATCTCCCAGGAATAAAGCTACCCTGTCCGACTTCCTCGGCCTACGTCTGTCACATCCTCTCCGCCGTGCCACGCCTGTGCACCACATCCACCACACTCTCCACCTATCTTTTGCCAACATGAACTTCCTCTAGGAGTCCGAGCACTTCGCGGGAGCCGGTTGGCCTCCATTCCACCGCTTCGACTTGTGTACATAATTGCGACTATCATTTTAACTCTCTCATTTTCACTGTACGATAACCAATATGGCGCTCGCGCGGGCAGCCAGGATCATTCTGGTCGGCGCACCAGGTGTCGGAAAGGGCACGCAGACTGAGCGCTTGATCAAACGCTTCCCAGAATTGTCATCAATTAGTTCTGGTGACTTACTGAGGAAGAATGTGAGGGAACGGACCCCTCTCGGTACGTGTCGCGCATGCTCATGTTCCCACGTTTCTAACGGCATGCAGGTATCCAGGCCGAGGCCAAGATGAAAACTGGCGAACTTGTTCCGGATGCTATGATCCTGCGACTCATCGTCAACGAGCTCACCACGCGAGGATGGATACAGGACAACACCCTTCGACCGTACTCGGTTTATTCGAGTTCAACGGGCATGGATGAGGACCCAACCGTCGATTCAGTACTCATCCCCTCTCAATTCCGCGCTGCAAAATATCAGATCACTGATGACCCGTCCGCGTCCTTCATACTGGACGGCTTCCCGCGGACAGCAACTCAAGCTGTGCAGCTTGACGGAATAGTGCCCATAAATCTCGTCGTCAACATTCAGACCCCGCCAGAGGTCATCATTGAGCGGATATGCAATCGCTGGGTCCACGAGCCGTCAGGGAGGGTATATAACACGACGTTCAACCCACCTAAGGTCGAGGGCAAGGATGACGTGACAGGTGAAGCCCTCACAAGACGCGCAGACGATGATCCAGAAGTGTGGAAGGCGCGGTTGAGACGCTTCAAAGAGACGAACGAAAATCTATTGGAACATTACGATAAACACGGCGTGTTGTGGACCGTGAATGGCAACAGCAGCGACGAGATTTCACCGCAGCTGTTCAGTGAGTTTGGCAAGCGGTTTGGCGCTGTGGGCAACTAGGTCGATATCCATGTTCCTTTTGTACGTGTACGCTATGTATGGGCTCAACTATGGACAGTGAGCCCGGTCTAGCTGGCTTTGCGGCTTGTGCGCTCGAGTCTCTTCTTCGCTCTGTACAGTTCAACTTTTGGCACCTAACTGGTAGCTGCACCCAATCCTCAATGAAATCTTTCTCGAGCAGCCCTTTCAGTTTTTCCGTTGTCGCGAGCGTCCAAAAATTGCTTTACCCATGCTCCTCAATTGATCCACTGGATAACGAACCCTTTCTACTTCTACCAACATAGCTATAGCTGTAGACGAGTTTCAAAGAATGTACGATGCGATCAGGGTTAAAACGGTCCAAGCGCCTGCGCCCCGCTACCAGGAGCTCTCTCCAGCTCCGATGCGACGTCAGTGTCTAGCGACTCGGCAGGCATCGCTAACCTCAACGACACCACCTTCTCCAACGCCCACGCCCGACGCCTCGCTCTACCACTGGTCTCACGTGCTCTGGATATCACCAGCTCCGGAACATCGCGCCATCATCCAGGAAATTGCTCCCAAGCCCGATTCCCCCTCGAAGGCACCACAACCAACGGCCTCGATGGCTGAGGACTTCAGCGAAGGACGCCTGGAGACGTTCGTCGGCACGCCGCAGAAAGAGCTTCCAGGGACAAAGGATGCATACGTATCCTATCTCGTCACCACAAAGGTCGGTATTTGACACCGTAGCCTGAGATCTCTCAGTACATATGCTCACGCGCATGCCAGTCCGACTTCCAATCATTCCAGCGCCCCGAGTTCAGCGTCCGCCGCCGCTTCACAGACTTTGTTTTCCTCTGGAAACAGTTGACCAAAGAGTACCCGCAATGCGCCGTCCCACCGCTGCCCGACAAACACAAGATGGAGTACGTGCGCGGTGACCGGTTTGGTCCGGACTTCACGCACCGCCGAGCTCACTCGCTGCATCGCTTTTTGAAGCGCATAACGTTGCATCCAGTGCTACGGCGCGCAATGCTGCTCATTAGCTTTCTGGAGAGCCAGGATTGGAATCAGCATATGAAGGGCCGGTCATCGAGGGCAGCTAGTGGATCAGATGCGGGAGGAGGCGGCTTCATGGATGCCGTTGCAGAGAGCTTTGTGAACACTTTCACCAAAGTACACAAGCCAGACAAGCGATTCATCGAAGTTAGCGAGCGAGCTACAAAGTTGACAGAAGACCTGTCAAATGTGGAGAAGGTGGTTGTGCGTGTCGCAAGGCGGCAAGGCGATCTCGACTCAGACTACAGTGACCTCGCAACGCAATGTCAGAAGCTCATCACCTTGGAACCTGGTGTTGAAGGTCCGTTAACATCGTTTGCTACCTCCGTACAAACAACTTCGAAAGGGTTCAAAGACTTGAGAGACAACACGGACCAGGACTACCTCACTTCCCTCCGCGACATGGACGCCTACGTAATAGCATTGAAGCAGCTTCTCCGCGCCCGAGAAGCCAAACAGCTCGACTTCGAAGCTCTCTCCGACCTCCTCGCAAGGAACGCTTCCGACCGTGACTCGCTCGCCAGCCAACACGGCGCTGGTATGGGAGCATCCGGCTTCCTCCGCCAGAAGGTCGAAGACTTCCGTGGCATCGACCACGAACAAGCGCGTCGCAACCGCGTCCGGAAGCTCGAGATCGACATAGAACGTTTAACGGGCGAAGTCGAAAGCGCAAAGAAAGCCACGGAAGCCTTTGACGAGCACACGGTTAAGGAAGTCGCAGACTTTGAACGCATCAAGGCCTTTGAGTTCAAGGACACGATGGGCGACATGGCAGATGCGCATATCAATTTCTTCAAGGGCACGATTGACACGTGGGAAAGATTTCTGGAGGACATGCGTAAGGAGGAGGATGAAAGGAAAAGGGCGGAGGAGCAAGAGACACAATAGGATACGGCCTCCCAGAGGTGGAGGAGTATATCTGTTGACTCCTGGGATGTGCCGTTGGCGCAGCGATACCCTGAAGCTGTGAAGGGAAAGGGCTCAAAGCCATGTGATTAACTCGGCCTGAGGCTGATTATGATAAGAGCGAGCTTCATGATGACGTATTTTACAGTTATTGATACTGCAGTAAAGATAATCATTTGCACGTACTCCTTCTTAAGCACAATTTGTCCTGAGGTGACTTGACCTCGGTTGCTGATGTAGTACGTATACTTCTACACTGCGCGCGTTTGATGGTAGTAAAGACAATTATTTGCACGTACTCCTTCTCAGGCATTAATCCACGATGTGTCGTGAGGTGACTTGGACTCTATTACTAATATAGTACGTATACTTCTACACTATGCGCGTTCAACATTTAACGTCGTATGTCTTGAGACCTCTCCACCTCGAACTCGAACTCAACCGTAACCCCTGAAAGCGGGACGCGTTTACATCTATCCCACGCTCCTCCTTTATTCACTGTTCTCCCTCAACATGTGATTGATTAGCTGCCTTACTACTCCTCTACGTACCCGTTTACCTTTCCCGTGAACGTCCCCTCCTACGTAATATCCCCCCTCCCACGCAAACGTTAAGCGACTCCAGCTAACTATACTCGGGATCCTCTCCGACTTCACTTCATCTCCGCCTCACCACTCCGCAGCGTGACCGTCCCCTCACGTAACCTTCTCCTCCCACGCAAACGTTAAGCGATTCTACTTGACTACTTCGAGTATACGCTCCGACATTACCTCCGCTCTACTCCGCTATCACCTCCACTCTCTCTCACTGCAGACGTTCATCACCAATACCCCTCGAGCCCTCGAGAGGCCTATATAAACCCCCTCTGCGCCCCCTTCCTCCTTCTTCTCTACACTCTACTTCTCTCCATCATGGCTCTCATGGTGGAGGGGATTGAAATCCAACTCCCCTTACCGTCATGGTTGGGGAGGGGAGGATTAAAACTCGACAAGGCTCTGGACCATGTGCGCGTGCTGTGGGGAGTGTGGTGAATAAAAACTCTGGATGTCTGCGGTCATGCGCGCGTGTGCTGTGAGGTCCTTCGTAAATAAAAGTTCACGATATCGACATCTATGTGCGTGCGTGGTGCGTGGGGAGGGAGTACCTTCGAGTCTCGAGTGCATGCGACCATGAGTGCGTAAGGGAAAGTGGTTAAAAGCTGTATTGCGCGCTGAGTCTACCCAGGGTGGATTATATCCTCCTCGCCGAAGATGTAGTCACGAGTACACAGGATGAGCTGAGGCCATGCATTATGTACTCGATATCATGTGTCGAGTCTACCCAGGGTGGATCACAGTGACCCTGATGCAAAGGTGATCACGAGCACGCAGGACGAGTTAAGGCCATGTAGTATGTCCTCTGAAATATATGTCGAGTCCACCCAGGATAGCTACGTTCTGGGACAAGTATCCAAGCCTAGAATCGCATCAAACTTGCGTCAAGTTATACCCAGCTAGCTATGTACACCTTCCAACCCATTTCTATATCTTACTCTTCTCCGTCTCCCTCACCGCCTGCCTTAACACCTCCCTATTTAATTCCTCGCCCTTCCTCCTAATCTCACTCATCCGCCCCACCTTCAATAACCTCCCAATCATCTCCTCATCCCCAAAATGGCTATTATGCTCAAATAGCGGTTCCTCCCCATATGCCACCCTCGATGCATCAACCAGGATCCTCGCCGTCATACCGAACACCCTGAAATTCTGGAGATCCTCAAAGGGCGTGGGCTCGGGCCGGGGATCGTCGCCTTCCGGCATGCCTTGAGACTTCTGTGTGTGTTGGGAATAGACAGAGGTGTTGCGCCGGAGCGTGGTGGGGGAGGAGGGAGGCTTGGGGATGTAGAAGTTGTGCATGCGCCAGCGGGACTCGTGCCAGTCCGTCCAGGTGCCGCGGTACCAGCTGTGCGGTTTTCCAGCGCTGTTCTGCGGTCCGAGTTCTTTCCTTGTCCAGTCTTTTTGTAGGAACTGTGCGAAGGGCGCGGTGAAGACGGCGGCGACTTCTTTGGGGTCGAGGCGCGGGATCATCTTCTCTTCGACGTCGCCTGCGTCTTGCCCTTCTGATGATGTGGAGGAGGTTGTAGACGGGCATAGAAATGCTACACATGGTCTGACGCCTAGCTCTGTCCTTGCGAGATTGGTGGGCAATTCGCAGAGATGTTCGACACGGAAGCCCGGCGGGAGCTTGGTGTCTGTGGTGGGGAGGCCTATTTCTTCGTATGCTTCTCTGCGCGCGGTCTCGAAGGGCTTTTCGTCGAGCGTATCGGCTTTACCGCCTGGGAGTGCGGCCTGTCCTGCGTAGTTGCGCAGTGTGCTGGCTTCGGTGTCAGCATATTGTATGTCGCAATTCGATTGCGGGTGTCAGGCCTTACGCGGCGCGCATCGTAAGTACGACTTTAAGGTCGCCATGACGATCTGGGAAGAGGAGAATAAGGACAGCGGCACGGCGCGTAAGTGGGAGTTTATAGTAGTTCGTGGGTGGAGGTGTGTATGCACGGAGGCGCGCAAGCGCTTGCTGTTGGATGGTCAATCTTGTGCCAATCGCGGATTGTAGTGCTGGATATTACAGCTGAAGCATGCGAAAGCATACTGGGAATCTAAGACAGGCGTTGCGTCTGCCATCGTGTTGGCCGTAGATGGTGGTTATTCGCGGGAGCTGACTTGTGGAGGGGCTGTCGTCAGGACCGAGGCAATCCAAACAGCAGGAGGATTTGCGTGCCGAAGAGATGTGCACCACCAACGTCACGTAGTAGAGATTTGTAGAGTTTCTTTTGTAGTATATTGCATTTGCAACTGCATCTATCATAAGAGACCATTCATTACTGTCATCAATGGCTCGCGCAGCCATGGAAAGGGTATCCCATCGCACTCGCGGGCCATGATAGCCAACAAACTCGCAGCAGATACAGATGGCGGAAGAGCCGATGTAAGGAACATTTTGGGAAATCCACGCACTGAACTTCCTCCACACTTTTCTATACCCGCAAAACTTCCAAGTACGTCTTTGGACATGAATGGACAAACGCCGATATGCCTCGAATGTAGATAGGAAGACACCACCTCTCATCCCCAAGCGCTTTTTAAGAAACGTAACACCGGACCGAAGCCTGTCCGAGCAGGCAGTATCCGAATTAGTGTAGCACCAACTG
Organism: Didymosphaeria variabile; assembly: GCF_027946475.1. NCBI lineage: Eukaryota > Fungi > Ascomycota > Dothideomycetes > Pleosporales > Didymosphaeriaceae > Didymosphaeria > Didymosphaeria variabile. The sequence goes on along the minus strand of NW_026611628.1, from coordinate 1,694,559 downwards.
AACCAAAATCTCCGGAACAAACAGGATATGGCTCAGCGATGCAGGCGAAATGGAGAGTCGTCTAGATGAGGTCGGCAACGTTCATGGGCATCTCCTCAATCTGGGTGCTGTAGAACTGCTCGATCTCACGCATCATGCGGACATCATCGGCAGTGACGAAGTTGATAGCCACACCCTTACGTCCGAAACGTCCACCACGACCGATACGATGGATGTAGTTCTCGCGGTTAGCGGGAAGGTCGTAGTTGATGACCAAAGAGACCTGCTGGACATCGATACCACGGGCGAGAAGGTCAGTGGCGATGAGCACACGGGACGAGCCGGAGCGGAACTCCTTCATAATGACGTCACGCTGGCCCTGGTCCATGTCGCCGTGCATGGCGGAGACGGTGAAGTCACGAGCAGTGAGCTTGTCGGTGAGCCAGTCGACCTTCCTGCGGGTGTTGCAGAAGATGACGGCCTGGGTGATGGTGACGGTCTCGTACAAGTCGGAAAGGGTGTCGAGCTTCCAGTCCTCCTTCTCAACAGCAATGTAGAACTGCTTGATACCTTCGAGGGTGAGCTCGTCCTTCTTGACGAGAATGCGGACGGGGTCACGCATGAACTTGGTGGTGACCTCGAGGACATCCTGGGGCATGGTGGCGGAGAGCAGGACAACCTGGGTGGACTGGGGCAGAAGCTGGAAGATGTCGTAGATCTGCTCAGTGAAACCGCGGGACAACATCTCGTCGGCCTCGTCAAGGACGAACATCTTCATGTGGTCGGTCTTGAGGACACGGCGCTGGATCATGTCCTGGACACGTCCGGGGGTGCCAACAACGACCTGGGGGCCTTCCTGGAGAGCCTTCATGTCATCACGGACGCTGGTGCCGCCAATGCAGGCGTGGCACTCAACGTTCATGAAGTCACCGATGGCGACAACAACCTTCTGGATCTGCTGGGCAAGCTCACGGGTGGGGGCGAGGATGAGAGCCTGGCAGGCCTTGATGTTGGGATCGAGCTTCTGGAGGACGGAGATGGAGAAAGTAGCCGTTTTACCGGTACCAGACTGAGCCTGCGCAATCACATCGTGGCCTGTATATACGTCAGTCGGTGTCACGCTACGCTGGCGGAAGCGGCGGTTGGCACTCACCCTTGATGACGGGCATGATGGCGCGCTGCTGGATGGCGGAGGGGCGCTCGAAACCGTAGGCGTAGACTCCGCGGAGGAGCTCAGCCTTGAGTTGCATAGCATCGAAGGAGTCGGTCGTCTCATCGTAGTTGGACTCGATCTGGCCTGCGCGGGGTGTTAGACTTGAAGCTGGCGACGAAGTTTTCCGCATGCGCTGGCCCCGCCTTCGCATGGCGGGCACACGCTGCGCGGCGCGCGGGAAGAGACTCACCCTCGGGCACATCCTCAAGACCTTTGTCAGCCATGATTGTGAGTGTGGAAACTCGGGACTACAGGCGCTGCGCTGTAGTCGAGGGGTCGCTTGTAGCGGGGTTGTGGGCGGTGGAGATCCTGAGGATACCGCCGCTGTAGTTTTTGAGTTGCTGAAAAGCTAGATACCAGATCCTCGCGCAGAGAATCAAAGGGGTATCTAGGGTAGTGTGTGTCTGTTGTGTGGTGAAGTTTGGTGAAAAATGAAGCGATAAGTGGGAGGCTCGGCCGTGTTTTATGTAGTACCGTGAGAATTTTTGGGCGGCGGGCGCCACGCTAGTCAAGCGAGCTCTGGTTGGAGAGATTCACTGCGAGAACCTCTCCACATGTGTTTCGCCTTCACGCACCGCCCGAGCTTCAATCGCTGACTCCGCGCTCCCCAGGATTCGTGCGTTTGCGCCGTGGCAACTGTTTGGCAGGTGCGCCCTGTGATTGTTTGGCCAGCATTGTATCTTCTCGTCCTTCCAACATGGCTCCCGGACTTGTAGAAGCAAGCCGCGTTTCCACCGACTTGCCGCCACGCAAGAAATTCAAGCTCTCATCGGTGGCGGATGTCCAGGCCGACGACATTCTCGACGCGGAGACTGCAGCGGCTACTGTCCCTCCCCATCCGCTGGGAATCAGACCAGCAGGCAATGCGTACACAGCCACCGAAAACATCAAGGCCAACTGCGGTTCATTCGCACGGCTTCCAGACGAGCTGTTGAATCACATCTTTGAGTCATTCGACGCCGAAACGCTGAGACGCCTGGGAGGCACCTGTAGAGCGTTGTACGCCTTCACTCGGCTCGATGAGCTGTGGAGGGCCTTGTTTGTCAGGTAGGTGACTGTTTTACTTGTCTCAGGCCACTCACGGGCGCACAACACTAAGCTCGAGGTTAATGCATTTCCATTTATGGACGAGCACCAAAAGACCTCCCGAAATGACCTCCATGACTCTTCTCCGTACAGCCATCAAACGAAAGGCACAGTTATGCGCTGTCCGTATTTGAGCTGTGCAATATGGGTCGACTCAGATCAGAAGCTGTTATCAGACAGTGCGTGTTTGGCTATGTCTTCCATCGTGCCGTCCGCTTGTGACTCATACATCAGCCCGGACTGCCGTCATCGCAATCCATCATGCTGAGTCCTACAAACTAACAAATCCCACAGTGCACCGCCCGAGGACTTCGTGTGGCGCGGGACCTGGCGCGCAACCTATCTAGGCATCCCTCAAGAACATGTTGCCTCCATCCCCTGCCGGAACCTCTTCTCAGACGTGCTCTACCGGCCTTTCCAATGCGCACACATCTCCCTGGCTCCTTTCACCTCCAATATCCCCGTGCACAATGAGATCGACCGACTCCCCAACCTCACCTACGAGGAGTACGCCTCCAAATGGACCAACAAACCCTTCATCCTGACCGAGCCCGTAAAACAGTGGCCCGTCTACGGAAAATGGACACCAGAGTATCTCCATCGTGAGTACCCAGACGTAAAGTTCCGCGCCGAGGCCGTCGACTGGCCCATGGTGAAGTACATGTCCTACATGTCTGCCAATGCCGACGAAAGCCCCCTGTACCTCTTCGACCGCGCCTTCGTCGAGAAGACCGGCATAGCAGTCGGTCGAGACGCCCCCAGCGCAGCCTACTGGCCTCCCGACTGCTTCGGAGAGGACCTCTTCGAAGTCCTGGGCGACCAACGGCCAGACTGCCGCTGGATGATCATGGGCCCGAAGCGCAGCGGGAGTACCTTCCACAAAGATCCCAATGCGACGAATGCATGGAACGCCGTGTTGACGGGCGCAAAGTATTGGCTTATGTTCCCGTCGAGCAGCAACCTGCCGCCGCCGCCGGGTGTCATACTGTCGGATGATCACTCTGAGATCACGTCCCCGCTGTCTATCGCGGAGTACCTCCTCACGTTCCACGCGCTCGCCCGCGAGACGCCCGGCTGCAGGGAGGGCATCTGCCACGCTGGCGAGGTTTTACACGTGCCTTCTGGCTGGTTCCACCTTGTGCTCAATCTTGAAGATGGCCTTGCGTTGACGCAGAACTTCGTGCCGAAAAAAAAGTTGGCTGATGTGCTTGGCTTCTTGAGAGACCAACGGGACCAGGTAAGTGGCTTCAGGGAGGAGGTCTGTGATCAGGCGTATGAGCTATTTGTCGAGCGGCTGCGGGAAAAGCATCCGGAGGTGCTGGAGGAGGGACTCGCGGAGCTGGAGAAGAGGAATAAAGGAGGGAGGGGCAAATGGGAGGAGCTGACCAAGGGTGATGATGAGGGAGAGAGTGGTGGATTCAGCTTTGGGTTCGGCGGGGACGATGATGAAGACGCAGAGATCCCGTAGACGTAGACATCAAGCAAGAATGTGGTCACAATTATCAGAGAAGAAACAGATAATAATGCATATTAATAAGCAGTCTCAGCAGTGTCATGCCAGACCCCTATTTACCGCATCCGAACCCAATGCAAGAGCAATATCCCACCATAAGCAAAACAAGTCCATCGTGATTAGCCTCCTCCACGGAAGACGCCAACCCGCCATCAGTATCAACGGCGAAGTTACTCAGCCAACACTGACCTCAACATACTCAAAAAGGTCGGATGTAGCTTCAGCAACTCCTCGATAGGCGGCTTCGCCGGCTCACCCGCCTTCCTTCTCAATTGTTCCGCAGCCCTAGCTCTCCGCTTCCGCTCCGCAGCAATGGGATCCGCCATATCCTCGTCATCCATGTCGCTTTCCTCGTCATCATCATCCGCATCATCGTCGAGTTCAAGATCCTGGAGATCGAGCTGCTCACTGTCAGTACCCTTTAGAAAAGACAAAGGAGGGTAGACTTACCTCGTTGAGTCCAAAATCCGACGTTTTGAACCCACCCATACCACTCAGGATCTTGTCGCTGCCTTCGTCACCTCCACTCGCCATCTTCTGCCTCGTCTTATCCTGATGCCACTTCTTCCTCGCCGTCTGCCATCTGATCAAGCTGTTGATCTCCTTGATCGCCTTCACCCTATCAATACTCCCCGAATCCATGCTCCCTTGAAACAGCGCATTCATATCGAGCTTTCCACCACTTCCAGGTCCATGTCTGAGGAAGTCGAGGATGCCTTCCAGCCAGCCCATGAGCTTCTCGAAGAGCCCGTTATCGTGGATATGCACCTCGTGGACGAACTTGTAGAAGTTGTCCTCGTGGCGGGCGCACAGGTCGATGAAGGCTTGGACGGTTTGATTGGGGTCTGCGGAGATGTCCTGGCGTTGGCAGGCTTCGATTGTGCGGATGGTGTCGTCGACAAAGAGGGCGAAGTCCGTGATACTGTTGTAGACGTTGGCGGATTTGTAGACGCGGACGAGGGGCTCGTAGAAGATGGTGAAGAGGTCGCGGAAGAGTTGGAGGGTGGTGGGTTCTTCAATGAGCTCGAGCATCATTTGCTTGTCTCGTTGTCGAAGACAGAGTTTAAGGTACTGCTTCAGGTGGGCGAACAGCTCGGCGCCTTGCCGCAGGTCTTTGTCAAGTTGGATCGGACCGTTAGTCTTGTCCACCGTCTTCGTGCTGTATGAGCTAGACTTCCGGCTGAGTTTTCCGCGTCCTGAGCTCTCCACTGCGCTATTCCAGGCGACATACGCATTGAAGATCTTCTCAACTTGTTCGGACGTTAGTTCGGGCACCAACAGTTCCGAACGAAGGATTGTGACAACAATATCGACATTCTCTTTCGCGGCTTCCTCTCGTAATATGTCCTGGACGTCCTCGTCGGCTTCGACGAAAGCCTTGAGCTTCGCACATAAGACCTCGTCCTTGATCTTCGTTGAGCCGAGAGCGTCTATTGACTTCTGCACTGACTTGACGCCATCGTTGATGGCCATGCCGAACATCCGCTGTAGCAACGACCGAGCGCCGAAAGGCTGTGCAAGGAAAAGATCTAGTACGCCAGCCATGACAGCCGCAGGATTTGCATATTTGATGACCTGTTTCAGTACGCTGTACGGGACCAGAGAGTGGATGCGCTTCGCTTGTGCGAAAAGCTCCGGTGAGTTGTCTTCGGCGAGGAACAGATGGTAAATGGTGGCCGCGACTTCTATTCGCAACCACTCGGCGAATTTTTGATATTCGGGTTTGAGATCCGCAATCTTGTTCTTGACCTTGATCTCCTGGAAAAGGTGCGAAAGACCATTGCTCTCCACGATCTCGCGCCGGAACTTCTCCATATGGATGTCTAGCTCGGCTGCTCGCTGCCGTGCCACCTCGTAGAATTGTCTTTGCTCTTCGATACGCTTCTCGTCCATTATCTTTCGCTTCTCAATGTCCTCCATCTCTTCCTCGTTCACCTCAATAGGATCACGGGTCAGAAACTCGGCCATTGCGCTAGACTGTGCAATAACCTCGTTCGATAGGAAATTTCGGAGAAAAGCTCGGAGAGATACACGCTGCTCTTCCCGATAGAGTACGCGCGGTTGCTGAAAAGCTAAATGTTCGCCAGATGCCCTAGGTGAGCGGGTTTTCGGTGTCCCTAACGAGGTAGTTGAGCTGTTTCGTTTGTGACTCCCATATAACCAGCCTCGCAGGCCGCCTCCCCCACTGCTCTCATGCTGCTCTGGTTCTGGGCCTTGGGTGGATATGGAAGATATTGAACTGGCATCATCATCCGCGGATGTAAGAAGAGAATCTTTTTTGTTCTTCCGGGGAAGTGGAGGGAGTACCTTTCCAGGTAGCTCTAATCGTATTCGTTTGTGTAACTGTACAAAATCCGCAAACCGACGACCGATGTAAAAGTCGTGGGAGCCGGATTGTTTGACTCTGATGAGATACTCCTATAGAACCGTTAGTCCTTCGCTTGTCGCTCTTCACCAGTGGTGGGGCACCTACAGCGTGAGTATGGTACCGAAGATGCTTCTTAACAGACGTCGTCCGCACTCCAGCGACGTTGATGTCCCAACCATTTATGAAGTGTCCGCTCGGCGCATTCAGCTTTAGGCCATTATCGTTGGCGCCCCGGTCGACGATTTCCATCTCCGAAAATCGTATTCTCTCCTCATAGCCAGATGCAGTAGGTATGCCGGAGACCATCATAAGCTCCACCAGCTTCTCTGTCTTCAATGCGAGCTTCCTACGCTTTGTTTCTTCCAATCGATCTTCGGATGAGGATATGTTCTTGTTCGCAAACGATTCTAGAAACTGACGCACATCCCAAGATCAGCTTGTAGTCTTCGCCACGATGTCACAGCAGAACATACCACTTGCAGTTTGTCTTGCCAAAACTCTTTCTCTTTCGCTTTGTCTAGAAATGGAAAGTTGCGAACATGGTGTACGAATATGTAGCGAAGAATAGGTAGTTCGGAATCTTCTGGCGCAACCTCACCGGCATCTGACCGAAAGGGTGCGCCGAAGCGCTGGAGGGCTGTGGGGGAAGAAAGCTCGGAGATCTCGAATTGGGTCTGCTGTGATATGAGTTCGCGTTTGAGGTCTGTTTGCGCATTAGTTTGGCCCATGTATATAGAAGTGTGCGCGTGCTGCTTACAGTGCTCTTGCTTGCCCGTCAGAATAGACCCCTCTGGAGGGACCGACATCATGGAGAACTTGGAGTAGGTCGTGTCATTTCGGGCTGGTGCACCGGGGCGCGACGTGGACGACACCGGTTCTCCAAAAGCCGGAGCAGAGGGAGTATTGTCTGCTGCTGGTTGTGCCATGGTCATAGGTTCAACTGAGCCGTTGAGCTGAAGGGAAGGAAGGTCGTCAGAAGCCATGATATAATCGCACACAAGCAAACGCTAAAGGGACGTGGGTGAGGCGAGTCGAGACCGGGCGGTCGTAGCCGTCGTGGCTAGGTAGTCTTCGATGCCGGTTCCGGCAGCTCTTGGTCACTTGGTGGGCGAAGTTCGACGCGTGGTGTATGACACCAATGACGATAGTGGGGCTGTTGTGGCTGAAGCTGCGAGCCAAGGTTACACTTGCATTTTTAGTCAAGAATCCACGAATAGCCCGAAAGTGCTCCGCGAAGCAAGATTTGTTGTTGGGCATTCACGTCGTGGTAGGTGAGCAGGTGCGTGTCAGACATGCACAGAAGCGCGTGTTGAGCCTGCTGGTTGCGTCACAGGGACATGGCTGAGCACACAAAGCGCTGATTGCCAGCATCGACAGCGCGCCGCCATCTGCGCTCCAGGGCTTCAAGGAACGCACGGCAAACTCGTCCTTGGCTTCAGCCGCTTCACTAGCCGTGCCCCAGATTCACTGCGCAAGAGTGGCTGAAAATGAGCCACCCCTCGCGCTTGGCGACTCCCTATATATCGCTTGCGGGTATGCTTTTGGAATAGCTACAAGTATTGCCGCCATCGGTGAACGACTCAACAATCAAATGAGTGTCTAACGCTCAAAACCCGAAGTCGGCATGTCTTCACATTGCAGATCTTCACACAGCATGAGCTTCACTTGCATCATGATTTTATTCTACATGGGTTCAGCTAGTCCTGCCTAAGTCAGGCATGCCAGCTGCACACGGTGGGTGAAACAAGACTGTCTTCTTCTTGAACCGTGACCCAGTCTCCGGCAAGCCACCGAGTACCCACACGACCCTAGCCTATCAAAAAGGCAGAGGCGTAAAGAAACATAGCTTGGTATGACAGTGTCCACATGCTCCTTAACGCCGGTACTATGGACAAGCATACTATACACCCGCTTCAAATGTGTTGCCTCGAAGAAATCCATACACTTACACTAAACAGTCTGTGCTCCATCTCGTCAATGCAGGGGCTCAGTAGTTGAGCTCGCCAGTGCCGCCCGAACCGACAGCGTCCAGGTCATCGTAACTCTTAATGGACCGTCCTTGAGTCGACTGCATAGGACCCGGTCCGCCTTCACCGAAGCGAGGGCCTCCTCGGCCGTTGCGGGGAGGGGGCGTCAAGCGGCCATTGCCACGGTTGCGACCGTCGCGATTTTGCCTGTCGTAGGGGCCTGATCGGTTGTTGAATCGGTGTCCACCACGTCGCGCAGGGCCTGCTTGGTGTCCGTCGGAGGAAAAGTTCGGATCCCAGTTGCTCATCGCAGGATTGAAGAGTCCTTGAAAGTTGGCCCCCGGGTTCGCTAGGTTGATGTTCATATTAGCCAAGTTGAATCCACGAGGTGTTCCGGTGGCGGCAACGTGATTACCCATTGGAAAATGTCCGTTGCTGTTCGCATCACTACGCGAGGGTGCGATATGCGCAGGGTCCATAACATAGGTATTGACCAATTGAAGCTGCGCGATGATTAGCTCGTCTGTTCAGGTCTTAGGAAATATGGCTTACATCGGTGTGCAACTTCTCAACCCACTCTGCGTGCCTCTTCTCGATATGCTTACGCCAGAAGTTCTGTCCCTTAAACAACTTCGTGCACTCTGGAACTTTGCAACGCCACTTTGACTCATCTTCTTGCTTGACATACTTAGCCAACTCGTCCTCGACAGCTTCCTCGAGGGGTTTTCCGCCCAGCTTTCGAATGTCGATATTCTCGGGCTCGAGCAGCTGCAGCAATTTCTCTTCATACGTCTTGACCCAGTTGAAGGCTCTCTGCAATTGCTGCTGTGTCTTACCGCTCAGCTTTGGCGTCTGCTTGACCTCGACAGGACTACCTTCGCCCTCACCCTCTCCCGTAGACTCTTGCTTCTTATAAGGGAAAGGCTGTCCGTTGGCTGTTGCCCTCGCCGTGGCTTTGGCAGCCGTTGTCAGGCTTGCGCGGGGTCGGCGAAGATGACCTCCAGCGCATTTTCGGATCAATTCGTGTACAGAGTCGCTCTCGAAGACGCAGAAGAAGCAGAAGTTGTAGACCCGACGAAGGTACTCGATGAGGAGATCGAGCTTCTTCTTTTTAGCTAGAAGCTCCTCATCGTCGACCTCATCATCAACGACACCCTCTTCGTCATCGTCCATCGTCTCATCCTCGCCTTCTTCGAGATCTTCAGGGTCTCGCTCCTTCTTGACGACAGTTGGAGCATTGGCTGGAGGCTGGAGCCAGCCTTTGGAGCGCAGGTCTTCCACGCGTTGTTCGATTTTGGCAACACCAGCGACTTCACCGAGCTCCTCTTCATGACCCTCCCTCATCTCGGCATCGAGTTTGTTCGCCAAGCGCTCGGCGAGCTCCAGATCACGCTCAATTCTCTCGGGTGCCGAGAACAAATCCCAAAGCGCCTTTTTACGAGGTGCAGCAGGTGGCTCGTGAACTCCTACATGGCAAGTGAAGTTTCCGCGTTGATCATCAATGACTGTCTTGCCATTGAGGGCTTCAAGGGCCTTTTGTGCGGTTCCAAGGGGTGACACGTTTGGTTTTTCATCAACGGCACGGTCTTCGCCCTCTTCCTCTACTCGACCATCACCACGATCATCGATGATCATAGACTGTTCGTCACTAGGATGAAGAATAACCCATCCGATGCGATGGCACTTCTTAAGCGGATTAGGGTCACTCATGCTCAGCCACTTGAAACCACCAGCACCTTCACCAAGGTGTTCTTTGCAGAAGTCCTCGACCTTGTCCCTGTTAACAGTCGGCGCAATGGTCTTGATCAGCAATGTGGGTTGCAGAGCAGCCTCGTCACGCAACTCTCCGCCTTTGCAAGGCAAGAGGTCACCTACACCAAGAACTTCGTTCGCTGCGGTAGTTTCTCCTTCCTCTTTCTCAACAAGACCACCGGCACCATTGGACTCATTCTTATAGATACCTTCGAGCGTGAACTCGTCAAAGTATCCATCGTCGACTTGGCGCGTCCAATCCTGGTAAATGGCATGTCGATAGCCTCGCAGTTTCTCGCGGAACGCTTGTCGGTAATCCGAGTCGTAGCGTTCTTTGAACCACTCTTCGCCTTTATGTTTGTCCACGAAGGTTTTGGCCATCTGCACTTGCAGCTTTTCCTTGTACTCATCGTAGGCCGCCTGTATCAGCTCACGCTCTTTACCACGTTCCTCCCGAGCCTCACGCTCGCCCTTAAGGCCTGGCTTCCTTCCACCGTTCTTCGCACGCTCCTTCTCTTCCTTGATGATCTGTTCTACACGCCACCATTCTGCAAAGAAATTGAACCCGACCTGATATTCGAGTGTCATAGGATTGGGCATTGGATTGCTTGTAAAAGTCGGAGTGAAGCTGTCCTGGCCGGGAACGTATCTATCGATACCAGCCTGAACAGGCGGTGGGGACGATCGGCGCCGGCCGCCCTCGCGAGGGCGATAGTCATAGTCGCGGTTCCGGTCGGGCTGGTAACGATCGATGTTCTGAGGTGAACGCGATCGTCCCCGACTCTGCCGATTGCGTCGGTCCCCGGAACCTTTCAAAGATATCAGTAAGCCTGGTGCTATACATATCGAATGTGCGCAGGTACCCACCGGGACCGGGAGACCGTCGTCGGTACGTGTCCGTGTCTTGCGAACTACAATCCCAAATTAGCGCCGATGTGTATGAATGTGACTGCAATGAACCCACGTGTAAGAATCCATGCTTGCAGGTCGATTGCGCTAAGTGGAGCTATGTGTCCAGAGAGAGTGCGAGCTCGGGTTGTCGCAAGCTACGGTTATCAGAGACGGTGGAAAGAGCGTCGTTAGCTGGTCATTGGTTATGGCGGCAGAAGCGTTTGCTGTCAAGTAGGCGACAGCTCGCCCGGCAATGAAAGTGGCAGGAGCCGGTGCGCAATCGCGGATCTCGGACTGTTTGCCATGACGGCCTCGCGTTAGAGTAGAACCACAAGTGAACAGATTACGAGAGACGCGGCGAAGAGGAAGGTGAGGCAATGCAGAGCTAAACAAGAAGGGAGCTGCGTCCGATGCAATGAATGCAGACGCGCAGCGCTGTACAAAGAGAGGTGAGGAGAGAGGTGTAGCTGAGCGGACACGCAGGCGCCGCCGACAAAGGTCAGGGAGAGCTATGAAAATAGCTGTACAAGCGTGATGATGGACTGACAAGGGGATATGTGAACAAGAGAGCTGCACTCACGATGTGCTGGAGATCCCGGTGCGAAAGAATACCGAGGGTTGGAGGAACTGGAGCGCAGCGCGCGAGAGCTGTCGACGTGAGGAGAAGCGGCCCCGGGGCCGGCTAACCTGAAATGAGGCTAGCAGAGTTTCGTTCGGAGGCAGGCGCGAACCTCCACGAAACAGGAAAGGGCAGCGGCACGTGACATGCCGAGGCATCATTGGTCGCGATCTGCTTTACCTTGTCGTGGAACACGCCATCGCCAGTTCAACTATAAAACACATTTCGTCGAATTGTGTCGACAAACACGTTAATTACACCATGACTACCTACATCCCGTCTTTGACGCTTCCTAGCTTCGTGTTCGACAATGCTGCTGTGTCCATTCTCCTACCTGTTGTTGCCGGCGCCGCTGTTGGTTACTCGACTAGACGTAGGTTCTGCACTATCCCAGAGTCCAATTTTCCATATTTGGTACCGCATAAACCATAAACCATTGCCACGCGGAGATAGTTATGTCTACGTTGCTCTTGCAATGAATTGGCGTCAATATATCATACGCTCTGATAGCTGGTTTGGTTTTCTTGGAGTATGTGAACGAGTTTAGAGAATGCGTTTTGCTGACTCTCCTATAGCGAGCGAAACTCAGAAACTCTACCTAGCCCTTAAGCAGCCTCCGCTCAACCCTCCAGGATGGGTTTTCGGTCCTGTCTGGACGGCGCTCTACGCAACAATGGGCTACGTAGCTCACCGCGCCTGGACGGTAGGGACAACATCTGTCAATCCCTCTACTGTTAGCCTCGCCAAACAAGGTGGTAAGTCATCACAGGCCCAATAATCTCTGCATATATTGGCGATTGTGCATCAGGCTGAGTTTACCCCCGCTCGCGTCACTTTTACTGATGCTATGCCTCAAAGCAACGCTCTACACTATTCAGCTAGGTCTCAACCTTGTCTGGATGCCACTGTTCTTCGGCTTCAACCGACCCATTGCTGCGACAGTTGATATCCTTGCTTTGGGAAGTACGGTCAGCTATCTGGCGTACATATGGGGGCAGGTTGACGAAACATCTGGATGGTTGCTCGCCCCGTATCTGGGCTGGTTGAGCTTCGCAACTTATCTTTGCGTAAGTCGAGCATCGTGTGGTGTTGTGTGGGTGCTACTAACGCTTCACTAGGTCGGTGCAGGTTACCTCAACAACTGGGACTTCACTTCAAGTGCCAAGAAGCGAGAGTAAGAGATGCTATAGGACGGAAGCAGCATGTGTACGTATGTGTATACTAGGATCAGTTATTCGTGAAACGGAGATAGGCATATATCAATCCTGTACTGGAAGCACGTCTTCCAACCTTTGCCGTGTAACACCTTGCGTTTATTTGTGAGTTTGTGGCTGTGAGATGTGATTCGAGCCATGCTAATATGATCTAGAATAGCTACGCGGCCAAATCTAGTAAGCATGCAAGTCCAACTCTTTTCCTGACAGATACGCTATGATGGGTGCATCGTACGAAGGCACACGTTTATTGCAATGTGCTCACGTTTTGAACCACCCACGCGCACATGGATGCACGGTAAGGGGCACCTCCCCGCTCGCGAACAATGAATTGCGCTGAAGTCCTCGTGCAAGAACATTGGATTTCACGCATTAGCCGGCTTTGACTGCGAGCCGGATGCTGCGGGGGTAAGCTGATTCAGTGCGGAACGATTGGTTTTGCAGACCGGTGACAATGCAGGTCATGGTTCAAGGCCACTTCGTGCCCCTCCTTCTCCACACCATCCCTGTATCACAGCTTTCCGCTTCTAGACTAATACAGCACCGCATCATCATCTGTACCACCACGTGTACGAAATAGCGTTGAGCGGCTACTACTTGCATCTGCGGCATGCATTTGGGCGTGTCCGGGTCACCCCACGCGTTATCTCCCATGCCCACCTCAAGTACTGTCTTCCTCGCTGCATCACAGCACCTTCTCTTATCTAGCTTGTACCCACATACACTGTCGGCATTGAAAAGCGCAAAGTAGTACCGAACAACTACCATGGGCGAAGCAGTCCGCCCCGAGGCTCCTGGAGCCATCAACATTCCCAGTGCCCCTCTACAAGAGCTGTCCCCGCATCTAACTTTACAGCCGCCACTCTCCCGACGCGGCTCTGGGCCGGGCCTCATTCTGGTCGTGGATCATTATGCACAACTAGAAGTTAGTGAAAAGTCCCTCGATCCACCGCCATTGCAGAAATGGGCAGAAGAGGGTTTCGCCGTTGTTCAGATAAAGGTGCCCGGGAAGGTAGAGGATGGAGGCGAGTTTCCGTTGAAGCGCGCAATCGAAGCGTTGAAGGCATGCGAACAATGCATATGGGGTGATGGTGTTGGTCTTATCTGTGAGTCGGTATTTCTCAAGCATGCTATTCTCCATGAGCACCGAAGGGGTACAGCAGGAACCTGGGCATCTGCGCCTGCACGTGCACCGCCAGTCAACCACGGTACCGTCCTCAACAACTGTTTGCACCTGCATAAAATCTCACCTCTTTCACCGCACCTGCATCTGCAACAGATACTTTCAAAATACGCTACCCACGAGAAGAGCTTCCTCCGTCCTCCACCATACGTCACTCACCGATATGGCTCCCCCAGACGACAACATACCGCAACCTCAGGAGAGTCCTCTCCTATCACCATTCCAGATCAGCTACGCCATCGTAATCTGCCTCGCACTCTTTGTCTTGTTGGTTGGCATGATCGCGGTCGCGAGTTGGATTACCACCAGCTTGCTACGCAAGTAAGCAACGATATGGACACGACCTGGTGCATGCAATGGGTCGGCTATGAGAAACTCGCCAGTGCGGTCAGCAACGCCGGCGGCCTAGGAATAGCACTCTGTTCGCATCTCTCTGCATTGCACGACCAGCTGGCAAAGGGATACGGCAAGACTGACTGTTTGACAGCTTACGTCACTCGGATTCCCTTCTATGTCGAAGAAGCTGCTTACCTCTCGCCACATATCAAAGCGCTTATATCGTACGGCGGTCGAAAGTTCACATCAATCTCGTCACCTACGCATGCCAGTGCTAGCTTGCCACCTCAACTAGTCCATATTTCTGGCCCTGAGACGCCTCGCCGAGAGTCAGTGTCAATCGTGCAAGATGCCGAAACCTCCTCCGCTACTACACCATCAGAGGGCCCTGTCAAAAGTTTCCGCTACGTCAACGCAAAGTCAGAGTCAAAGTGGGTTCTCCCCGCCGAGGAAGACTACCACAGCACATCAGCCGGCATAGCGCACACACGCAGTCTCGCATTCCTCAAACCCCTTCTCAATGGTCCCTACTTCGATCTTGAGGCCATCTGGGATGAACACTGCCGGTACGAATTCGGTGAGCGCGATGTGGCCCGCACAATGGCCACCATGGTCGCCCAGCCATACGTCAACCACATTCCCACATTGACCGGAGGCATCGGGCAACAGCGCCTGACGGCCTTCTACACCAACCATTTCGTTCATGCCAATCCAGATGATACGGAGCTTGAGATGGTCAGTCGTACTGTCGGAATAGACCGCGTCGTCGATGAGTTCGTCTTCAAACTCACGCACGACCGACAGGTTGACTGGTTGCTGCCGGGAATTCCACCAACAGGAAAATACCTCGAGATCCCATTTACAGGTATTATCGGCATGCGGGGAGACCGCTTATGCCACGAACATATCCATTGGGATCAGGGGACAGCAATGAGGCAAGCAGGCTTGCTACCAGATTGGGTGGGTTTCCCTTACCCTATCGAAGGGAAAGAAGCGGGATCCGGAAAGAGGTATGAAGTAAGAGTGCCGACTGCTGGTGTTGAGACTGTAAGAAAATTGGTCGACGAGGGAGCGTTGGAGAGTAATAGCTTAATGGACGCAAAGTGGAGAGAGGTGGATGATGCGTAATGATTGATCTACTGGAAGGCAGCGCTGATACTGAGGTACTTTCTCTTTTTAACAATCGGCAGACAGTTCGCTTGTTGAAGAATGGTAGAAGCCGTTAACACCAAAGTCTTCGCTCGTGTAGACTGGTTGTTCGATCGAATGAGCTTTTGCTTATTACTTTATGCAGCGTGCAGTAATCTGTACCGGGACTATGTGTTTTGAAACGCATTCACTCACATTTCGCAACATGCCAATCGACGTTGGGCCGAATCGCTCTGTGCATGGTCGCAGCGGCCGATACTAAAGACTGACATGGCTCTCGCGCCAATGTGAGAGACGACCATCCAGTATTAGATAGCAGCTTAAAACACGTACTATAGCGCAAGTTACCCTACGCTACATAATTGCAACGACGGAAGCACGCATCCGAGCCATCTTCGGATCCTCAACCATCAAAACCACGTCAACCCGTTGTCTCATATTGTCTCGCTAACTATATGACCATATCTGGAGCAGAGCCCGACCAGATGAGCTCGAGGACATTCGCTTCCCACGACAAGCGCATGACATTGTCCTTGAAACTAAGTTCGAGATTCCCCAGGCACATACACGGACCGCGTGTGAAACACAGCGCTATCGATCCACCAATTGGGTCCACCCGGCCAAGACTCGGTCTATGCCAGAGTGGGCAAATATATATTGCCAGTGCCGACTATTCCTTACTATGCTAATCCTGACAGATGTTAGGCGATGTGTTACGGCCACGGAGAGCTACACAACAGGTATAGCCTTATGGCGTGGGTAGTTCGGGGCGCATACCTATAGATTGACGCCTGTATAACGATGCTAGACGTCGATCAGGGACAAAACCATAGCTCACGATGTAAGTATATGTATAGGATGATGTCCGTTTTGTTCCTTTCCCAGGCCTACGGATCGATATCTGTGCCTAGTCATTCGTTCATCTTTTCACCCCGTCGTGGGTAGTCACTCATTTTCAATATGCGCTTCCTCGCAACTCTCTATACCTTCTTGCTAGCTCCTGCAGCTGTGTTTGCGGCCTGGGGCTACACCGATGACGGCAAAAACTATGTCATTGACACGAACGCGAACCTTGTCGTCAGTGTCAGCAAGACTAATGGCGACATGAACTCCATCAAATACCGCGGCGTCGAATACTCTGGACAGAACGGGAAGTACTCGCACGTCGAGTCAGGCCTAGGCGCATCCACTGTTACCATCAAGCAGTACACTTCTCCTGCAAACATCATCAAGGTCACCGTCAAGTATGGGACGCTGCTCCACACGCTCGTCTTCCGTTACGGCAACCCGAACGTCTACATCTTCATGAACAAAGCCGATACCAGCGTCACCGTCTCGCGCTACATTCTCCGCATCCCGCCCAACATCTTCACTAACGACCCCAACGAGGACACCGACTGGATCCCTGCTGACGCTTCTGTCATCGAATCTGGAGATATCGACGGCAAATCGGGCCAGACATGGTCGAAGCACTACTCTGGAAAGAAATACGGCAGGACTATGGACTACGATTATGTTGGTTACACGAACAAGAACGTGGGCATGTACCTAGTTCGCTCAAACCACGAGAAGGCATCCGGTGGCCCGTTTTTCAGGAGCTTGATCCGTCGTGGTGGGCCTGGTGGTCCGGATCTTTACGATATCTACCACTACAACATGGGTATGTTTCCGCTTTGCCCAAGTCTCGATTGCATACTGACTTGGTATAGGACACACTGATGTCATGCGTTTTGGCCTCCAAGGTCCTTCCGTCCTTACCTTCACCGACAACGGCGCCGCTCCCAATGCCAACCTTTTCGCCCGCAAAGCGGACAACTCTTGGTTCGACAGCCTCGAGATCGCGGGCTGGGTGCCGAACTCTAAGCGTGGTGCCGTTTCCGGTGTAGGCTTCTCAAACGTGAAGTCTAATTACCAGTACGTTGTGGGTCTGAAAAACGATGCTGCGCAGTACTGGACCACTGCTGGGACCGGAGCTTGGAAGATCTCCGGTGTCCTCCCCGGAACATATACATTGACGGTGTACAAGAGCGAGCTTGAAGTACATACCTCTTCCGTCACTGTCACGGCTGGTGGCACGGTGACGAAGAACACGATTACTTGCGTCGACCCACAGGACACGACTGCCATCTGGCGCATCGGAGACTGGGATGGTAAGTAACTCTCAAAACACACAGCCACACGATCCTAACCTTTTCCCCCTCACACAGGCACGCCAAAAGGCTTCCTCAACTTCCTCGACACCCCCATGAAGCCAACCTACATGCACCCCTCCGACTCCCGCCTCTCCAAATGGGACGCCTCCAACTTCATCATCGGTAACTCCCAAGCCTCGAACTTCCCGGGCTACATCTGGAAAGACGTCAACAACGACCACCTCGTGTACTTCAAGCTCACCGCCGCCCAGCTAGCCAAGGGCGCAAAGATCCGTTTCGGCGTCACCGAAGGTATGGCTGGTGGCCGTCCCGCCATCGCCGTGAACAGCTGGAGCGCGGCGCTCCAAGCTGACAAGGGCCAGGGAGACACGAGGTCGCTGACCGTGGGCACGTACCGTGGGAACAACTACATCTATGAGTACACTGTGCCGCAGTCTGCCTGGACACAGAAGACGTCGGAATACCAGGTGCTGAAGATTAGTGTTATTTCGGGCAAGGCTGCGACGGGGTATTTGAGCCCTGGTATTTCCGTTGATGCTATCGATATGATCGCTGTTTAGCGGGGAGAAGAGAGAGATGGTTGTCTGCATGTCCTCGGTAGTGTTTAGCTTGTAATGCAGTTCAGAACACCCAACATCGAACATCAATTAGACCACAGTGGCCGAAGGTAAAAGTCGGTCTTCTGGAGGTAGCATCTTATGCGAGTGAACACCGACGATACGGTATTAGATTAAAACTTTAGACACTCGTTGTAGATTGAGTTACCCTGAGGTATATGATCTTATGTGGCACTTACTGACCTTCTTGGTGACTAGCTGACCTGTGATCCTCAGAGAAAGTCAGGGTCCTCACGGTCGATTCTCCAAGCGGACCCATACAGGAAATAACTCCATTAAAAAGTGTAATCTACTCAAAATATATGTATAACAGAATTTAAGCAGGTCCTCCGACCATGTAACCCGGCAACCTCCCCTCCAAGTCACTATCACTCTGTTCGAACCTCTCCTCCGATTTGACATACCCTGCCTGAGCGACGCCCGGGTCTGTCGGCCCCAACACCTTGATACTCCTCTTCAACCTGTCCTGCCTTGCCTCGGTGAGACGCCGTCTGCGAGCCTCTCTCGCCTTCTCGATGAATTTCGGCGTGTACCGATGTTCTACATTCTTGTCCTTTTCTTGACTTCGGAAGCGATTCAACGTTTCCGGCGAAAGCGGTGGTGATAGGGGTAGCGGGGAGGGGATGACCGGCGGTGGTGACGGAGGCAGCGGCGGCGATGCTTCCAAGACGAGCGGGTGGCCGGTGCCAGAGTGGTGAGAGGAGGACGAGCCTCCCGACAAGCGGTACGCACTGTGCATAGCGATGGGAACGTTCGCCATCGACGGCGATTCGTTGCTATGGTAGGAGTTTGAGGTTGTATGGGAGTAATCGCTGCCATACCGAGAGCTCCCACGCGTATGCGTGGACGTAGGCGACTTGTCACTTACTACGTCTGATCTTGGAGCAGGAGAGGGTGGTTGGGTCCGTACCACAGCAAGGCCTCCTGGTAAGCGTATCAGGGGACTTGCTTGGGGCGGCGAAGATGGGGCCGAGGACGCTTTAGCAGCGGAAGTCTTCTTTTGCTTCTTGCCAAGTTTGATGGGCCTGTTGGAATGGAAGAACTTCGAGAATCGCAAATCGTCTTCCAGAGCTTTGTCTTCCTGGTTCTCGAGTTTGTGCTTTGACTTTGCGGTCCGACGTTCTTTCTTCGCAGTTTCTTCCTTACTAGATTCGAGGGTACCTAGGTGATGATTGAAGAATGAAGACAACCTTCTGTGCTTACTCTTCTGTCCAGGACTTGGTGGCTGCTCTGCGGCTCCATCACGAGAGTGGTTGCGAGGTGTGGATGGAGCTGGGCTTTTGCGCCATGACAAGGGCGGAGGGACGGCATCACGTTCCTCTAGAGGGAGACTCGACATTGATTCCACATAATTAGCCTCGTGGATTTGCTGTTCGTACACCTGCTGGGCTCCTCCGGAGTTAAGAACCTCCTCTTTGCGTACGCTCAGTTCCTGATACTGATCGGCAAGAAGGTCGTGATAGTCCTGCGAAAAGCTCAACTTTCTTGCTCTATCGTCCATGTATTCGTCTTCCCAGCTGTCATCAACCAAAGGGCTGCCTTTGTGCAAAGCACGGATTTTCTTGCCGCGCAAGTACTCTCGATCGGTACGACTTGACTTCGACGGTGAATCAATGCCAAGGGAAGCATATGCTTTCGCCTTAGTGGAGTCACTCCGCGAAATCGCTTGTGAGCACGCATCGGTTCCTACCACTTTCCTACTTGGTGAACTATTTGCTCTCCGGTGTGCTGGTGGTGGAGTGTTTTCGATGAGTCGGTTCTTGAGCGGCGGAGTGGCAGGCAAAGGCGAGCTCGGGGGGCTTCCGGGTGGTCCCAAGTCTGGAGAGCCGCCCCCACGCTCGTATATTGGCAAAAGTCGCCTCGCAGGAGGAGAGCTCGAAGTTGGCCAGGCTTTTTGTTGTGCCATGCCGACCAAGTCTGGGGATGGTTCGGGGAGGAGTGGAGAGAAGATTCTTGGCACAGAAGACGGAGGCGTTAGACCTGGCGACGGAGTATGCGTAGACTTCCCGCTCGCGCTGTCGTTGTACCACTCTGCTGGCGCTTTCCAAGAGGCTATGCTTGTGGTTCTTTCCCTTGAAAGTGGTGAGAAGTCTGCAGATGGTGGGGTTGGGGTCCGTTCTCGATCCGAGTCAGCTCGATTCCAAGGCGCTGGAGTGCGTGGGAGAGCCTTGTCTGTCTCCGTGGGATTCGGTGGGGCAGTCTGGATGAACGATTTAAAGGAGCGAACAGGACGTTCCATTCCCTCAAGGGAAGTTGACGAGATATTCCTCTGCTTGAAGTGCGCCCGCATGTGGCCTTCTTGGCTTCCGTTCATGCCTTTCGGTTCCCACGCAGTGTAGGACGGAATCGACATACTTCATCGCGAAGGTCTTCTAGCGGATCGATGCACACAAAGAAAAGGAAGGCGCACGTGCTAATGGTCACAAGCAGCGATGGCTGCAGCATGCCTGTGGCTGAACAAAGGCCGGATGGGGTACTTTTCTTTCAGGAATGTTGAGTACGCAAGCAGTGTCAACTGGCCGCGGATGGAGGACGTACGAAACACCACTATCTAGATAGTCAGTGAGTGTGATGGAACGCTGAGTGAAAATGTACAAGCAGCGCTATGCTGCTGGTTCGTGATGTGGAGAAACATGGTGTTGACGCGCGTCTGGATGATGTATTCATGATAGCGTCTAGCGAGGCTGCAGCCTTTTGCATCTATTCGTTGGAGGAATGATTTCTGCTGACTGTATGATGCGGTTGGGATTGCGCAGACGATACCAATAGGAAACATGCACCGGGGTAATCTTATCGAGGGGCATTGCCCAGTGCCCGGATTGCCCGTATATCAAGGCCTGAGGAAACACGTCACACCGGACAGATACCATAGGCAGGTAGTGGCCTCGGTTCGTGTCTTCTTGTTGTTGCGTTTGCTGCCTGCGCTGCATTGTAAGAAGACATGTACACAGGAGAGCTGAGACAAGATTGCATAGACTGCATCACAAATGGTGTTGGCGGGCAGTCAGTCTCGTTTGTCCGCTTTCAGCGACGCCAAGCAGCGACAAAACCGAGAACCACGGGCAGAAGGCGCGATCGAGAAAGCCGAACTACCAGCCAAAATCATCGACATCTTGTCTCATCGCACGGGTACAGCCGGCGGCATGATTAATACTCCAGACGGTATCCTCCGTTCGACTGCTTTTGCCAATCTACGGCAGAAACGCATGTGATTCAGCTAGACGGACAGTCCCAAGATGCTTCTCAGTGGCCAGACATATCTTACTTCTTCAGACTGTTGCCTGCTCTCGAAATTCGCATTGCGAAAAAAGAGAGATGACTTACTCCCCACGTGTGTGCATTGCGATCTATTGTGTCGGTGAACGGAGCAAGATATCGTCGGTGAAGCGGTTTACGGCCGCTGTGTCTTAGTCGGCCTAACAACCCTCCGCTCAGCCTTACGGCCTCAACTAATCCACCACTGCACAGAGTTACCCCGTTCCCGGTTCCAACTTGCCTGACTAACACGATATTTGCCATTTTCTCGTCTGTTTGCTCGACGGACACAGAGACTACCCCTGTTGAGGCTGGCCTACTCGTCTTTAGCCCTGCATGGGACCCTCCGTGAAGCGGGTTCCTACCCGAAGGGGCGGACAAAATGCGAAAATGTACCCTGCGGTGAATTCGGCTATCTGGTCGCAAGTGCTCGGGCCTAACGTTGAGGACTGTGAAAAGTTGGACCGAGTCGACGATGTGGCTTGTTGGCATAGTCATCGATAAGATTGATGGCTTCATGTCGTGAATATATCTAGGCAGTGCGTTCGCCTTCATCAATCCGGATCATCACAACCTCAACGTCCAACCAAACAAGCAACACACTTAGCCAGCCCTTGGAATTACATTGACAACATATCGACATTAGCTATCTTGTACTACCAAAAACAAACTTCGACTAAGCCTACCGGCGACATCGACAGAGATGTCGGCCCCTAACGACAATGGCGTTCTAGCCAATGAGCCCAAAGAAATCCTACCATCAACGCCTAGCGAACACTCAATATCCCACAAAACGGAACCATCCACAGACCCAGAGGCATTCAATCCAGGATGGAGATTTGTCGCTGCCTTCGGTAGCCTGTGTGTCATTGTCCTAATGGCTGCACTAGACGCGACCTCACTTTCCGTCGCCCTTCCAGTACGTTCCTCCAATGTTATGCCCGGCCACAACACTAACATGGTCAGGTTATGGCACGAGCCCTCGGCGGCTCCGCCATCGAAGCTTTCTGGAGCGGAACATCGTTTCTTTTGACCTCGACCGTCTTCCAGCCAGTCATTGGCTCCTTCTCGCACATCTTCGGCCGCAAGCCACTCATCTATCTGAGCTTGGTTTTCTTCACTGCGGGAGCTATCGTTGCGGCCGTGGCTAACAACTTCACCGTCATTCTGGTTGGGAGGAGTATCCAGGGTGTCGGCGGTGGAGGCATCATTTGCTTGACTGAGATTGTAGTTACTGATATGGTGCCTTTGCGGGAACGAGGCAAATGGTTCTCCATGTTCAGTGCCATGTGGTCTATTGGCACGGTTGCCGGTCCTCTGCTTGGTGGTGGCTTCTCGCAGAATGTTTCATGGCGTTGGGTCTTCTGGATTAACCTTCCATTTATCGGTATGTTATCCAACCCACATTTGATGGAGGGAAAACCTAACAAGATCCATAGGCGTGGGAGCTGTCCTCATCACCATCTTCCTTCAGCTCAACTACAAGACTAGTTCCTTCTTGGCCAAGCTTCGACGCGTGGACTGGTTTGGCATGTTCTTGTTCCTCAGCTCGACGACTGGTTTCTTGATCCCCATCACCTGGGGCGGTGTGCAGTACCCCTGGGACAACTGGAGGACTCTAGTGCCATTGATCCTCTGCGCCTTCGGCATGACCGGCTTCATCGTCCACCAAGAGTACTTCGCTGCAGAGCCTCTTATCCGCACTAGTGTCTTCAAGAACCGCACTGCCGCTATCACTTACCTTTCCGCCGTCGTTCACGGCATCATCCTCTGGTCGGTCCTCTATTACCTGCCGCTCTACTTTCAAGCCGTCAAGGGAATGAGTCCGATCATGAGTGGTATCGCCATCTTCCCCTGGACGTTCACAGTCGCGCCTGCCGCTGGCATTGCTGGTTTCTTGATCGCAAAGACCGGGAACTACCGTACCATCACATGGGTCGGATGGTTCCTTGCGACTTTCGGAAACGGACTGCTCATCTACCTCAAGACTGATACCAAGACGGTAGCCTGGATATTTTTGAACTTGGTCGGCGGCACAGGGGCAGGTATGCTTTTTGCAAGCATGGCAATTGCTGTGCAGGCGTCTGCCACCAATGAGGATCAGGCCTATGCTGCCAACATGTTCTCCTTCCTGCGCGCTTTCGGCCAGACACTTGGCGTTGCCATCGGTGGCGTCATCTTCCAGAATCAGGCCAAGAGGAAGATGCTCACATTCCCTCTGCTCGCGGATAAAGCAGCTGAGTACAGCAAGGACGCTGCTGGGCTTGTAGAGATCATCAAGTCTCTTCCTTCCGACTCGCCGATGAAGCTGCAACTTCGTGAGTCGTACACTGAGGGACTCAGGTACGTGTGGATTGTCATGACGGTCTTCGCCTTTGTGGCATTCGTCGCAAACTTCTGGATCAAGGCGTACTCGCTGGACACCGCGTTGGAGACAGAGCAGGGATTCAAGGAGAAGAGGAAGAGCAAGGACATGGAGCAGGAGCCTCAGGCGTAGTAAGACGTACCGTGGTTGCGTGAGAAGTCCCTGTCGGTCACCTGACGAGGCTGGTGCCTGACCCCAAATATGTAAACTACATTTACCCATGTAAAACTCTGTCACAACAACCTAATTTTTGAATCCTAATTACTCATCATTTCATCTTCTCAGGTGATGGCCGTATAGTACCCTCACGCCGCAGCACACATTCTCGTACCTCCGCCACTTCAGACGGAAATGACGGAGACATATTATACACCCGACCGCGATTTCTTGATTCGCAAATTCCGAGACAACCCTGAATACACCTTACATACCGCCTTAGTCCACGGCAACCTCCCCCAGATCCGAGAGCTACTGACAGCCGACTACGACATTGACAAGCTCCACGATTACGAGGGGTCATCTAAAGGCTGGGGCACACCACTACATGTAGCAATATGGAGCAACCAGCCCGCCGCCTTCGAGCTTCTCATCATCCGGGGCGCCGACATCGACCTCGTGGATGCTGGAGATGAGATGCGCTTTCCAGATACACCCATTCGTGTGGCCGTACGCCTTGGCCGTCGCGCCATGTTCAAGCGACTCTGGGACTTGGGCGCAGAGCGCAACAAATATCCTTCCAATATGCGTACCCGCCACTCACTCGTCGAAGCTGCTGCGTGCGATGGGCAAGCACACGTCCTTCGAGATCTACTTCACTGGGACGAAAGCTGGACCGAGGACCAACGGATTCGAGCGTTGATGATGGCGTGTAATCAAGGCCATGTCCTTGTGATAACGACTCTACTTATCGAATGCGCGTACAGCATGACCGTCTTAGAGAATGCAATAAGTGCCGCGATGGACGCTGAATTTCCTTTGGATACCAGGTGCAAAGCCTCGGAGCATGAAAAAAAGCTTAAGCAGCAAGAACGCTCGATGCGCCGGGCGGCGACTGTAATGCACTTGCTGGATGAGCATAACCGCGTCGGAAGCGCAGATGGTACTCAGACATACGACTGTTCCGCACTCTGAATCAACTGGTGTATAGAGCGGCCGCATCACAAGGCTATGTCGATGTGCTGAGGCTCGTGCTTGCTAAAGGGGCGGATCCGAATGTAGTGGGTAGAGAGGGAAATACCCCGCTACATAAGGCGATGACCCGAGGCGGTCATGGTATGGGGGATTACAATGAGAAAGGGGTTGTAGTGCTTTTGGAGCATGGTGCAAAGGTGGATGTACGGAATGAGAAGGGAGAGACGGCGGGAGATATCGCGAATAGAGAAAGGAAATATAAGGAAAGATGGGTTAGAGGTTGATGCAGAATGGGTAATCTGGGTCGACGATGGAGCTTTAGGCAGAGGGTCTGGTAACTTACCGCTGCAACCACAGTATACTTGACCCGAAGAGGCGAGTCGGGCGAGGACCGAAGTCAATGTTGCTTTTCTTACTGTCCTGCATTAGCGCGGCGTTGGCATAGATTGGTCGCATACACGAAGACTTGTAGAGCTGTTGTCTTATTAGCTAGTACGACCTCATTCACAGCAACGACTGTGCCATAATGTAATCCACGATCTCTCCACTAAGTCTCTGTGTAACGCTGCCAGCCGCCTGTGTCTGTATCACACCAGCCGCTGCGAGGCTCAAGACTCCAGTGTATCGTAGGCTAGACCACGTTAGGGTGCCGGACTATCTGCACGACACCAGCCATTTCCCGGCGCGGGAGGTTCTCGTCAGCTGTACCGCGACTCCGCACACGATCACTTCAATGGTTCGCGCTTTCGACATGTTCGAATTTGATATTCCGAATTTAGAAGCAACGCGATGACGCAGGCAGAGAGGGGCTCATGCGCTGTCAATTGACTCGATTGCTACCCTTCACGATTTGCAGTTGCGAAGACGAATGGGATGCGAGCGCAATGTGGGAAGCGGGCTCGTTCGGGCCTAGCACTGTCTCAAGTTGTGCTTGTCAGAACGGGCAGGGGCTGTGAAACCGCCGTCGGAGGTGTTGTGCAGGGGGTTCGCAGGAACCCCTGTGGGCGGGTGACGCATGGTGTTGTCGAGAGGCGATGAGCAGATCGCGATGGCCAGACTAACGATGTCCATAATGGAGATCATATGGAGGTGATGATGTAGCTGAGCATATCGAAGACAACAAATCCTGAGATTGACAGCAGGAGGCATATGTCATCGTGAGGAGGAGTGGCGGAGGTGACCCGATGCCGAGGCCTCCGGAAACGACGAGGGCGCCGCAAATGTGAGTTGGGGAAGGAGGTGGGAGGTGCTCGTGGATTGTCTCGTGTGAACGCCTCGAGAGACGGGACGGCCCAGAGGCGCAAAATCGTGCCTCAGAGACAAATGATTCAGGCCTCGTGTGACTCCCAGATGGACTTTGCGAGACAGCTGGCTGTCTTTGTTTAGTTCCACTGCCACAGCATTAGGCGGTCAACGTGATGGCAGCGTGCTGGCAGGCCAGGCGGTGAGAAGGCCAGGATCGCTGGACGCAAGGAAACAACAACGATGAGACGACGATGAAAGCGAGGGTCTCCGTCGTCATGGCGTTGGATCTTGGTGTCACCCCAGCCACGGCGAGGGTTCTTCTTGTCGCAGGCGAGGTCAATTGGCTGCGAGCTCGCGTGGGTGAATGAGGTCGACTAGCGACCGCGACCAGCATCGCCAGCCAACCGTGTGCGACAGAGGTGTTGAAATGAGAAAACCTCCACGACGCGCCTGTTGTTGCTCCTCTACATGACCGAACTGCGACGGGGCCTGCGTGCGTCGAGAATTGAATTGCACTGCGTCTCCGTTGGCGTGTTGCACGCGAGACAAGCTTTTTAGCGTATTCTCGCTGCGGCGCAGAGGCGACTGCGCGCATTCCATTGGTCGCTGTAGCAATCGCGGGCTCCGCTCAATTTCTACAGACAGAGACCACAGCCCGACGCGCACCCCCAGTAGCGCCGGCAAGCAGCTCCTGCGTCTGGCCCTGCTCCTGCTCGACGCCAGTCGCGCTCCCTCATCGTTCCCTCCAGCATCAATTCTCACCCACAGTCACTCGTTACTCGTTTCAGACACCGCCACGGGCGTGCAATCGCCCATAATCTTCAGGCAGCGCCGCGCATCCGCTTGACGTCGCCGGCTCGCTTTGGCCCGCTCAAGCAGGCACTCGTACGCCAATCGGGAGGAGCCCACCGCACCCGTCCAGGGCAGGAGCTGCCTCAGCACACCAATCCCGACTATCCTCCCCTCGGCCATGGTCGTCGCCATCTGCGCTTGCTGACCGCGCTCTCTCCTCCAACACACCACCCGTTATTCTTTCGACACGCTCGAACCCGAGCTGTCGCCGCTCGCTGGCCATGAGGGACCCGTTCTCCTCACTGCTGGCGTCGCGCGCCGGCAAGCTCGCCCTCTCGCTACTCCTGGCCTCGCCAGACCTAATATCTCGAACCAACGCTTTCACTTTCAACCCCATACCCTCCCCTAATATCGACATCCAAAGATTGGGCCGCGTCGCCCTTGCCGGCGACTTCGACTCAATATCGCTCTACGAATACGAAGGACAGAACCAGGACGCCGCGACCAATGGTCTCTACTCTCGATTTCCAAATGGCTTGTTTGCGAAAATACAAAAGACTGATGGTGAGGTCAGGGCCATGTGCAGGTATACCAATGACGATCTGGACGCAATCGTCGTAGGAGGCAACTTCACTAGCGTCGACGGCGAGTCTACCCCAGGAGGCATTGCTCTCATCGACGTAAATACGGGAAATGTGACAGCCACAACCGGATTGACTGGGCAGGTCAACGCTCTCTACTGCGACGCTACCCGCCAACAAGTCTATGTCGGAGGCATTATCGATGGCGGCAATTCCACCAATGCCATAATATGGAAGGCAGACAACAGTTGGGCGAATCTACCGTTCAAAGGTTTCGATGGGACGGTCCATTCTATCGTTCAGGGTCCAAACAACACCATCGTCTTTGGAGGACAGTTTCAAAATCTGAATGGAATCAATCTGTCCGGAAACGGCACCGCAGAAAACAATACCCAGTCTTTGCCGATCGGATCTGCGACTATAACGGCTCAGACCAGCTCAGGACAAGCAGGCTTCACCGATCCCAAGGCCATCGTCTGCAAGGACGATACCAAGATCCAAGGTTCCGGCTCCACATGGCTCCTGGCAGACAACAGTGCCGGGTTCTGGAAGGCGGAGTTCGGTTTCGGATTTCAGCCCACTCAACTCCAACTGCACAATACCAATTTCGAGGGTCGCGGTACCAAGGAATTCCGTTTCACTGCCCTTCCGGATGGTGGCATCATGAACTTGACCTACAGCGATCCTAGCACCGGAGAGCGCAAGTTCTGTGACGCCACCTGCCCCCTACCGCAAGGAAACACGAGTGCTCAAGTGTTTGACTTCGTGAACGTTGTGGGCATGAATACATTTCGCATTGACATCTCTCAGTGGTATGGCGATGGTGGAGGTCTTAATGGGATCGAACTTTTCCAGACCGGTACGTGTTGAATCGTTTTCCGCAAGAACCTTTCTTCTAACCATGATAGACGTTTACGCCTATGCCATTCAAGAATTCAACGCGCCGAAATGTGGAGGTGCTACAAGCGGTGGTCAAGCGACTGCCGTGGGCAACTGGCAGTCTACCCCTTCTCATGACAGCAACTCAAAATACCTCACTGCGACCCTCGACACTGCTGACTACTCACCAAATTCCACCTATGTTGTCTTTCGACCGGACGTTCCACAGTCCGGTAATTACACCATCAAGATGTACACTCCTGGCTGCCAGGGTGATGGGACATGTGGTACTCGTGGCCGAGTCAACGTGACTGGCTTCATGGAATCCGGCTCTGGCCCGACCAGCGTTATATTGGCCCAAACAAACGATTTTGACAA
The DNA here is from genome assembly GCF_027946475.1 of Didymosphaeria variabile. Taxonomy (NCBI): domain Eukaryota; kingdom Fungi; phylum Ascomycota; class Dothideomycetes; order Pleosporales; family Didymosphaeriaceae; genus Didymosphaeria; species Didymosphaeria variabile. The sequence continues at coordinate 1,665,893 of NW_026611628.1, read as the reverse complement.
GTACGACGAAGTTTACAACGGCCATGTCGACGTTACCAACGGTTTCCGTCCTGAAGTCACCCTGGCTCCTGTTGCTGGCCAAAACCCCGGCACAAATGTGTTGACAGTAGTCGCCCAGAGAGTGCGCTTCGAGATCCGCACGGCACAGGACAATGGCACAGAGATCAATGGCCTGTTCGAATATGATCCCGACCAGCAGATTACCAGTACGAACTTCACTGCTACCACCATCGACAAAGCTGGCGCAAGCCTCAATCCGCAAAGCTCGGCCATTGTCAACACCCTGGTAACATCGGACAGTCGACTGTACGTTGGGGGAAACTTCACGAATGGAGACGGGCTCAACTACATATTTGCCGTAGCTGACAGTGGACCTACCAAGCTCAGCGGCAATGGTCTCAACGACCAAGTCGTCACCATATACCAAAGCGGATCGACCCTCTACGTTGGTGGCAACTTCACTAATACCCAGGACAATAGCAATGGCGACCTGGGTCGTGTTGCTGCTTATTCTGACGATAAGTGGCAAGCACTCGGCGCTGGTGTCGATGGCCTGGTCACTTCCATTGTCCCTATTTCGAATTTGACCGGCAATGCGACTGAGGATGTTCTAGCCATCACCGGTGATTTCGAGAATGTGCGTGCTTTTGGCGACAACCCTTCCTTTTCCGCGGATGGATTCGCTATATGGGTACCATCTCAAAACAACTGGTTGCAAAACCTGGACCTTACAACAATTGCAATCTCAGGCAGTATCACGACGTTCGCCCAAATGAATGATACCGATCGCTTCTACGCAGGCAGCATCAGCTCGCAAGGTTTAGGCGCAAGCGGAGCTGCTGTGCTGAACAGTAACAACACTTTGAGCAGCCTCGGGATCAACGTTGACCTTGAGCAACAGCAGCAAGCGTCGCTACGCAAGCGAGCGTTGACCGCAGGCCAGAATGTTACAAACACTGGGATCTCCACTGCTATCTTCCACAAGAATGGTGACAATATCGACAAGACGGTCCTTGCAGGTCACTTCGCTGTCACAGACAAAGATGGTCAGAACATCACTAATGTCGTCATTATTGACAGCAACAACGCGATCACCGGTTTTGGCGATGGGGTAGACTCGAATTCGACTTTCGGCGCTCTTGGTCTGCTTGGTGATGTCCTTTTCGCTGGTGGCCTAGTCACTGGCAAGGTCGGAGACAGCAGTGTAGCCGGGGTGGTTGCGTACGATCTCGCCAACAATAAGTTTCAAGACAGCCAGCCCCCTGCCCTCCAGGGCACCAACGTCACGGTCAACGTCATCGCCCCAAGACGCAACTCTCAAGACGTCTTTGTGGGAGGTCAATTCGACTCAGGCGGAGCACTGAGCTGTCCAGCTCTCTGCGTTTGGGACAACGAACGTAAACAGTGGAACACTCCTGGCGCAGACATCTCTGGTGTTGTCACCAACCTGCTATGGGTCTCGGATACCAAGGCATTGATTGCAGGTGACCTCACCGTTGGCACCAACAAGACCAAAGTCTCCACGTATGATTCTACAAACAGTCAGTTCCAGGAAGTTGCAGGAGCTGGCGCCCTCCCCGGGACAGTGGACGCTCTTTGCCCCGCCAACCTGGATGGCTCTCAGATGTGGGCTGCTGGTAAAACGAGTGATGGTAGTACCTTCCTGCAGCGTTTCGATGGGGGCAAATGGAATGCGGTGGATGATAAGTTGCTAGGCCCCGGCACTAACATCCAGGGTCTACAATCTCTGCCTCTGAGCCAGGACCACCAGAAGTCGGACCTGCTGGATCAAAACCAAGCTCTGCTGATACTAGGACAAGTCAACATCACCGGCTTCGGTGTCGCATCGGCAGCTCTGTTCAATGGTACTACCTTGACACCCTTTCTTTTGTCTTCTGCAAAGGGAGGCTCATCTGGTAGCCTGTCGAAGGTAGTGGCGGAACACGAGGATTTCTTCAGTGGAGGAGGTAAGATGATCATCTTCTATTTTCCGCATTGCGACTAACATAATACAGGCAACGGTCTGGCTCTTGGCTTCATCGTCCTCATTGCGCTCGCCATAGCGCTCGCTCTTACCTTCCTACTGGTAGTTGCCGGTATCCTGATCGAATGGTACCGCAAGAGGGCAGCGGGCTATTCCCCAGCTCCCACGTCATTCACGGATCGCGTCGGCAACCAAAGTCGGATACCGCCTCAAGAGCTTTTCGGCACTCTCCGGGGACCCCAGGCGCCCACGATATGAGTGATCCCTATTCGATACCCAACGATGTCAGAGCATATCGTACAAGTCTACTAGCATCGGACGTCAAGACTATCATCTGCAGCAACTTCAGCGGCCAAACGACTGTCTAAAGATCACAGCACTACCCTGTGATCACCTTTTCGCTTCTTGTCGATCCTTCCTTCCGGATTGGTATGTTGATATGACAACGACTTTTCCGACACATCACTTTAACATGGCAACTCTTTACTTTGCATGGCCGGCGTTGATAGTTCATCCGATATGCATCCGCTCCATAGAGCCATTATCAGGAAAGCATTGCTCGCGGATACCCCTGCCCTTTCCGACACCTGGATCTGGCTTGGTCAACGGCAAGGAATTACTGGCGGCAGAAGTGGTAGTGCAGCGGGCGTAAAGCTGCAGTTCTTTTTCTTCTGGGATTTTTTGTTACTTGATACCACTACCGCTATACATAGCGGTTAAGTTTCTTTTTTTTTTCTACACTACTGCCTCTCTTTCTTTTTTCGTTTGACGTGCCGGAAGTGTAGTGCTTCGCGGCTGTACAGCTAATGTGTACATCTAAGTGAAGGAGTGAGTAATGGGCGTGGGGAGGCGGGGTGAACGCCGCGTTTGTGGATGCGTGCGTAGAGAGGAGCGGTGGTGAAGGTGAAGGTGAAGCGGAAGGTGGAGGGGAAGTGTGTACATTTAGGTGGGCTGTATCTAGTGAAGGTGAGACTGAGTGTCCACTGGATTTAGTGAATAAGATCAGTATGTAGTGCACTTGCCTGCTTTTCCTTTTTGTGTCCTTCCGTCCCATCAACCATGAGCCACATACTATGAGATGAAAGGTCACTTGTCCAGGCACAAGGTCTAGAATGAGATAGTGACAGAAACATTCAACTCGCATCGCTATATGAAACACTCTGCCTGCACTCCCCTATCACACCACATCGTTGATGCTACAACCATTCATCGCAAAAACTCTCCTCGACGACCAAAGACACCCCATCCGGCCAGCACCTCTCGTTCGCCCCAAAATACCCACTCCTCTCCTTCTCCGCCTACTTTCCCTAATCCTTCTCTCTGCCGACTGTACCCCAGCTCTCCCCACCGCATAACCAGATTCCCGTCCAACACACCTCCCTTGCCTCCCTCACCCACGTCCCCAGCGCCCACACGCCACGCTTTGGGGTTCAGTCCGCACGGCGAGTCGAGCGTGTTGGCGAGGTAGGTAGTCAAGCTAGCGAGGCGACGGTACGTAGATTCGCCGAGGGGCGTGAGCAGCGCCAACGTGCCCGATTGGGTCGTGTGTAGAATCTGATGTGTTGTCGTGGCGCCCTGTTCCGGCTCTGCAGCGTCGAAAGTCGAGCTGGGGGCGGCGGGGATGGCCAAGCTGGAGGTGAGCAGGTGCGTTGTGGAGGGGAAGTGGCCTGTGTGGAAGGTGCCTCTATGCAGAAGGCGGATGCCGCTGAGAGACTTCGGATTGTCTGGGTCGAAGGCGAGGATTTGGAGGTTCATGTCTGCGTCTGCGACGACGAGGGAGAGGGATTTGGAGGGGGTGCGGAAGGAAGTCGCCGGTGAGGGCTTCGAGGTGGTTTTTGGAGCGCCCGAAGAGGAGCATTTTGTAGGGCTCTTCCTGGGGGTTGTTAGGTGACGGGGGAGGAGGGATAGGTGGAGAACTTACAGTGTATCCTGTGAACCAAAGGCCTTTGAAAGCGTCGCCCATCATGAGCATGCCTGTGCCTGGGAGCGTCTTCAAAAAGGTGACGTAGCACTGCATGTCCATGAAAGCTACCGGCAGCAACGTGCCATCTTCCTTGAGGCCGCGGACCATGCACTTCTGGCCCTGTGCCATGATGAGGAAGCCTTGTGACCCGAGCTCGGAAACGGCAGACACGGCGCCTTTGACTTCGTCTTTGACGATGAGGCGTAATCGCCTGTTCGTCTCCGGTCGGTCTGGCTCAGGAACCACGGTGATGACTTCAAAGATGCGGATGCAGCCTTTGGTAGCCAGGTCTTCGCCATGCACGGTAGATGTGCCGACTGCAATCAGTTGCTTGCGCTCATGTGTGGTCTCGGAGACCTCGAGATTGAGTGTCTTGATGCAGAGAACTACTTCCTGGGGATCAAGAACGTGCGTGTCGATAACGGACCAAGTCTGTTCGTCGATAACTTTGAGGACGCCCGTCTCGACGTGCGGTTTGAAAGTTATATCTTCACGTTTGTTAGCTCGTCTTCCATTGGAATGTATGCATGCACACCTTCTGGCTTCCACTCGTAGTGGTATGTATCGTCTTGTAGCATGTACTCTTCTTGCTGGCCGGTACCGACGACGTACAAGCCTCTAGGATGGTAAGAGAATGCATGTATTTCGGAGCCCAGGGGCATCTTGCGTGCCGCCCATCCGAGATGCCCGTAGTGGGTCTGAGCGGGAAGCTGCGAGATCCTCAAGGTGTCCTGGCGCTCGTTAGCAGTGCCGGGCCGCTAGGTGTTTGATCTCTTACATCAGCGTCGAGATACGCGAGACCTTTCTGGCACGCAGAGGTGTTGAATCGCGTCAATCCTTTGACAGCTTTACCGTGCAAGCCAATGACGCGTGGTGCACTAGAAGCCTCCTTGAGGATGAATGCAGGAGATGTGCCCTTCTGGAACACCGTGCTGTATCCGCAGACATCATCCAGCGCTACCAGAGTACTTCTCAATCCAACTTCAGCGTCTGTCGAGTCTAGTTCGTCTGTATATTTGGGTAGATGCTGCTGCGATAGCTTTATCCACCTCAGGTTCGTGGTCCAAGGATCAGATGCTGATCTTGCAGGGTAGTGGAAAGCTTTGTATATGATAAGATCGTCGGTAGAATTGCGAACCTAGTGCCCCAATCAGTATGTGGGTAATTTGTAGGCCAAAATCATCTTACAATTAGGTGTGGCGAACGCGATGTCGAGTCACCAATGTCCGCCGCGATGATCTCGGTGATGGTCGCTTTGGACGTACTCCGTTTCGGGTAGTAGTCTGCGGTAAGGAATGGAGGCAGGAAAGCTAAGCCTTCAGCGACATATATAGGTTTGCTCATGTCGGACGTTGCAAAAACCTGTTTATGTAAGCCTTCGTTTTTGGCATCGTGAGTTGACTCGTACATGGAGGCCACCCTGATGTGTCAAGAGAAATGCATAGATCTCACTGGACGCCGAGGACTTGTAGAGAGACGCAGACAACCATTGGGTCGAAACAAGCCCGCTGGCCTCGACTTCTTCCACTTCGCCATCACCGCTGGCTTGGTACAACTTGACGCTAGAATTTTCTCTCAAGATGAGCATGTACGGATCGGCGAACGTGGCATTCAGTATGTGGAGCCCGTCGTTACCCTCGTCGTCCTCCATGGTAATGATTTGCTCCATGTTCAAATCTGCTTATGGATTAGATGCAATACCAAGCAACACCAGGAGCATTCGACCTACCGGAGTCATAAGTTCTGGCCTCGCTCTGCATGATCTGAACGATCTTAGTTCCCTTCGCAAGCGTTCCGACACTCAAGGTTGAGCCTTCTTCTCGTTCAAAGTCGCCTTTGCTGGTCTCTTCCAGTTCTTTCCCGCTGACTTCGTAAACGACCGTACTCTCACTACCATCTTCGTCTATTTTGCTAACGACTAAATACTGGTCATAGTCGGCGTCCGCAGACATGTTCGCTTCCGCATCTTCGCCAAAATCAGCTGTGATCCCACCAGGGGCTTGTTGCCTGGCGTGCACAGCCCATAAACCCTTCGCAGATGGTAGGTCGATCTGAGCAAGATTGGTGGGGTGAATTTCGCGATTGAGTGCAGTGATATTTCCAGCAGCACCTCGTCCGCAGGCGACCATGATTTCCCCAGTGGTGGGGTATTGTGCCGCTGCATCTGTGTGTAGTATGGTGTCCTTTATCGGAGCAATACTAGGCAGGGTATCGTGTATTCTGAACGTGTAGCTGCCTGGAGCTGTAGGTTCAGCAGCAGCAGCAGTGATCTTTTTCACTGCCGGTGCTGTGTCGTTATAGAGGTCATCGTCGAGGTCGTCAACCTCTTCGTCCTCTTCAACATCCATATCGTCATCCGTCCCGACTTCCGATGCCTTCCTAGCCAGCGATCCGGTTTTACCTGCGGCTTGCCAGCCTAGCAGAACAGAGTCACCATCTTCGCTGCCCACGAAAATTCTCCCGCGTCCCAAGTTCGACAAGCATGATGCTGCCGAGCTCAAAATTTCACCGCCATGATCTGCAGTAACGCGCTGTACAGTCATCGCCGACACAGTCCGACCGTCGAGCGTGAAGGTCAAAGTGAGTATTTTGCCATTGTTCAAGACGATGAGTACATCGCCTGTGTCTGCTGACAAGAGCTCGATGTTGCAGCCTTCGAGATGCAGAGCAAGGTCCGTCTGGTCTTTCAGGGAGAACGCCGTGCTTGACTTGGCGAACTCGTTCACGGCCACTCCTGTTGTCTTTCCTGCCACATCCACATGTATGATCTCATTGCTTCCGAGGAGTAATGCTCCACCAATTGGCGATGGTAGGGGTATAACCCGCGTAAGGTCGTAAGGCAATCCATGTACGCTGTGGAGTATTGTGGACGACTTGTCTCCGAGGTCGAGAGAAAAGACAGTGTACGTGAGGTGGTCTTTCCGCTCGGGGAGCAGAGACGGTGCTGTGGCTTTCGACGAGGCGATTATACCAAAGGTGGGTTCGCGGGACTCGTGCAAGAAGGCGAGGTGCACAGGATGGGTCAAGGTAGGGTCGAGAGATGTGAGAGGTAGCACAAAGGAGGCAGAGTAGGGTGTCTTTTGCTCGGACTCAGTGCCATTCGCATCTCGCATTTTGGCGTCTTTCTGAGCGTCCATGTCAAAGTCATCTTCCTCCTCGAACACATCCCGCTGCCTAAAGGGCAAGATAGCAAGATTGTGCACGCCGAACTTGAGAGCAGCGCATCGGTTGCTCGGGTCTGCCGTCAAGAAGTTATACGTGTCTTTGAGCTCAGTGGACCAAGGCGATATCCCAGGCAAGTCTGGATTCTCATAGTAGTGTATTGATATGGTATGGAGGTTGTACGTCTCCGGGTCCCATTCCACTAAGCTGAGCTTTGCGTCTCGAAATGCCACCAGCAACGCCTCCGCCTTTGACTTCGCGTTGAGCACTTTCACCCTCGCCAGCGATATTACGGTGCCGGCCAGGGGATATTCGCCCACCAGCACCAACTTCGTCGTGTTCTCTGTCCGCTGCAGGGGCAGATCCACCGCCTCGGTGTCTAGCAGCGGGCCTGCATTCTCCGTCGCATCGTCACTCGAGGCTGCGCCAGTCACAGTGGACTTGAGCTCGAAGATCTGCAGTAACGAATTCCTCGCGACGACCAGATTGTTCGCCCTCGATGCGAGGAAAGGAAGGTTGACAGCATGGCTAACGGCGGTCGGTGGCGCGATTTCAGTGTAACACTGCATGGTGAGGTGGTGTCGCAGTCCCGCTGCTCGTCATATCGTGGGTATATGGGCGAGGTATTCGGTTGTTAGCAGCAATTCACGTTTCGTTGTCCATCAATTCTCTCGCGTTCAATGAAAGCTCCACGCCAAGCCGCGTAGCGTGCCACTGTGCGTTCGTGCAAAGGAGCTTGGACCATGTTCGTGTTTGCGGCGCTGTCGATCAACAACGTCATCCGCGATATGTGGTTGCCTTGTTTCGCATCATCCTTCGTCGAGCTTCGACTCACGGATCTGCCGTTATACCAAAAAGGTGAGCTTCCAGAGCGTTGCAGAAGCTTTATTTGAGCACTGAGCCCTGACTTCCCAGCAAAGTGTTCCAACGTACAGCTACCGGATCTCCGCCATCATGGCGCTCATACAGACCAGCTTGATCTGGGTCGCATACGCCGTCGCAGTCGCCATTCTACTCGCAATCGCTGCAATCTTCGTATTCCTATACCAGACGCCCCGCGACCGTGCGGCGTCCGTCACTACGATATGCATCTTCACGACCAGCGCTCTCTTAGCCACGGTGCTGCTCGTACCCGTCGACATTGCCCTCGTCTCGTCCACATCGCTCTCTAGTCAAGGTCGCAAGAAGGACTGGGCCACGCCAGAGCGTGTTGATAACATTCTTTACACGCTTAAGATCGTCTATTATACATTGTATTCGCTGGATGCAGTGCTGTGCTTGCTCGTGGTACCCTTCACTTACTTTTGGTATGAGGAATATGATGAGGACGCTGCTGAACATGGCGAGCAAACCGCTGGACAGAGGTTCTGGGGTGCCTTCAAATATACGATCGCCTTTATCGTCTTTGTGGTCATCATCTTCCTTATTGGATTCTTCGTTCCGTTCGCAAAGCAAGCCAAGGACGATGATCGTCTGGATCTCGACTACTTCAAGCATCTCCTGGCTGAGAACCGTAAGTCAGCATTACACGCATTTCTATGCCTGACTGACCAATGTTAGATGGCGAACGCGCCTTGTCATTTGCACTGGGTCTTCTGATGCTGATTGGAACCGTTCTCTACGTGCTGTACACGGGCGCTGGCCTCGCGCTCCTCCCGGTTGCCATGATCAAGTCGGCTCCTTCCGTTAGCGCACCAATGCTGGCCGCGAATACTGCTTCCCAACTCGAATCCAACCGCGAACGCCAGAGGCAGCTCGAGGGTCGCAGTGAAGGTCGCCATGGCGGTTTGGATCCACGGGACCGACGCGAACTTGAAGCCTTGGTCCGCGAGGAGCGCACACTCATCCGTCGCGAACGCCTGGCTGCCGAATCCAGTGGGGAGGACCGTCACTGGCTTGTCAAGGCCTGGATCAAGATTGAGGCCGTCTTCCGTCCTTTGAAGTTTATTGGAGGTTTTCTCCTGATGGTGCTGGCACTTCTCATATTCGCCAGTATGCTTATTACTGGCATTGACAAGGCCAAGAACTCCATCTGCAAGTCTCACTGCGGATACATTCTGGGTCACATCAACATCTTCCAGCCGCTGAACTGGATCCTGGTCAAGTCTTCCAAGGTCTTCCCCATTGACTACATCCTGTTCTTGTTACTTGTACTATTCTTCTTCTGCTCTTCCGTTGTTGGCATCGCAACTGTCGGTATCCGCTTCCTCTGGCTCACCCTCTTCAAGATCCGCAAGGGCCACACCTCCCCACAAGCCCTGCTTCTGGCAACCGCCCTGCTTAACCTCATCGTTCTCGCCATCAACTACTCCGTCGCCATGGTCGTAGCCCCTCAATACGCCACCTTCGGTCCTCAAACCTTCTGCGACCGCGAACCGCGTCACCCGGGCGAACAACCCAGTTGCAAAGATCACAAGGCTGATATCAAGCCGTGCACAGAGATAGCTACCAACCACTACGCCAAGGATGTGTGCACACCCAGTGTTCTTAGCACCTTCATCAACCGTGTAACCATCAACTTCCCGTTCTTCGGTGTCGTGCTATTCTGGGCACAGTTCGCCTTCCTGGGTGTTTACCTTATTGTGTTCCTCACCACGTTGTTCAGGACCCCCAAGTTGAACCAGGAGCAGATCGACCGTGATTTGGAGGAGGACGAGGAAGAAGGCTTGCTCGCGAGCACAGGACGAAGATTCAATGCTACTTGGCAGGACATCACCGGAAGGGCGAAGAGGAGCTATGGAACCACAGAAAACAATGGAGAGAGGAGTTAAATATGACATCGTAAGATGTGAGTGGTATGCCTACTACATGGACGCGGAGGAATATGAAAAGTTTGTGACAGTGAGTTGTACACCCTGTAACATACACCAGGCTGGCATTTATTTGGCTTTGGCTTTGGGATGGGATACCTGCATATGTCGGCGCTCGGCGTTCTGTAACCTGAGATACTCAAATTGATGTGTTGAATTCAAGCATGGTCTGGTGTGCTCTGTCTACTGCTTCTAACAATCCATCGTAGTTGCACGCAGGTGAGCGTCCACAGTGGCCGAACGTATAAGTCGGACTTCATGGCGGTAGCGCCTCCTGTTTGTGAACGCCCACGCTATATTTGTACGTCTCAGCTTCGAATACACCTCGTAGAATAAGTTGTCCCAATGTCGCTTGCCAACCTTTCGCTACATCGCCGACCTCAATCCTAACGAGCGAGCGCCTGGAAGAGTTATTTCCTCGGCCTCTGACATCGAAAAGTGGACATAGAGGCGCTGACTGGCACAGCCATGTACTCGAAGAGTGTTTGTGCATAATGAGTCGCACCTTCCCCACGAAGCAAGTGCTCGCTTCAATGCCTCTCTCCCGACTGATCACGCCTTCCTCGATCTCGCCAAACTGACATATGCCTCAAAGGTATTGCCTCTTCCATGTGTAATGCCATCACCTTGTTTTTACATGATCTCGGGTCCGTATACCAACTCCATCTCGCCCATAGTATGTCTCGACACGTGTCTTGTTCCCTTTGCAATTCGGCTTGCTGATATCACCGACCTCCCTTTTTGGTAGGACCTACTTCGTTTCCTTCTGTTGTCTTGCAGCGGCGTGCATATGTACGCGCCCGTTCGCTGGCGTTATCGAGTATGTCTCAACCGTCTCCGGTCCACTGTTGGGCTCACCGACTCCGGCTCGAGCTTTTGGTCCTTCTACACGTGGCAGAACATTGGGCACCCACCACGGACAGAGCCCTACAGCCGTGAGTCTACTGTGCTCAGTTGCCTGGTGAACTAGGCACGAGCCACGGTGAGGTAAGCTGTTTTCAGTGCTCCATCGAACAAAACGCGCCCTTCACTTTTGCTCGAGTATCAAACACTGTTGCTCAAAACATCTGCGGCGCCAACAGACTGGCGAATTACACTCCGAATGTCATCAAACAACATGAAGGAATCCGACGTCCGCAGTGGCGATATGGGAACAATGTCAAGGTTCACGAAAAAGTAGGTTGAAATGCTGTTTTGAGCGAGTGTTTTGAGCGAGTGTTTTGAACGATCATACCATCCAGGACACGACTAATATCGCAGTTCGGACTGTTCGACTGCGTCCACTACTCCCACAGGAAGACTGACCCAGGTTTACGCGGCCTCCATGAATCCGCAGGCATGCCTCGTTGCACTGCCGAATGAGCTTCTCGTTGAAATTGCGAAGCACCTCAAACGAAAAGATCTGTTTAACCTCGGTATGGTGAACCGGAGTCTCTCGAACATCGCAATGCCTTTGATCTACGCTGAAGGCATCGATCCAAGCATGTCTCTGAAGTCTCGCGCAGCATTCGCCTGTCGTATCGACGAAGATCCCACGCTGGCCAAGCTAGTGAAGAAGGTTCATTTCAGATACGCTTTCACTAAACCTATGAAGTACCAGAGAGGCGTCGGCCCCAACGGCGAGCTCCCAGGTACTTTGGTATTGAACGAGCATCTCACAGCTATCCACGATAGGGCGACTGATCGAGAGCTCCAGATTCTGTCGACATCTGTCGCTGCCGCCATGTGGGTGGAAGAACTTGTCATCGAGGATACATCTTTCCGAGCTGTGGACGAGCATCGTACAGACACCATGTACTGGGCTCACCTGGTATACAACGGCGCTACGGCCTTGCCATCCTGGACACAGCCATTTAGCCATCTAAAGTCCCTCAAAGTCCGCTTTCCTCGAGAGGTAGCAGGATGGGTACGTCTGGAAAATTTCCTGCCCGTTATTGGGCTTCCATGCATCGAAGAGCTTCATCTCCAAGGTTTTGTCGAAACTCAGCCCCCCCAGAGCTGGGACTACAAGCCTAGATCTTCCAACGTCAAGGTTCTCATTCTTCAAGGTGCTTTCCTTCACTGGCAGATTGTTTCCTATCTCGTGGAATCATGCAAAGCTCTCGAATACTTCCACTACACATACACAGCTCTTATGTCCGCTCGACCTGGCTTCAATCCTCCCGGCTTCCATCCCAATAAGAATTGGGCTCCACACTCGTGGGCCGGAATCGGGCACGCACTTCAGACTCAGAAAGACTCTCTTCGTGGACTTGAGATCCTCTACGTGGTGGATTATGTGCGATTGGCGAGGGCGGCTGTGTTCCATCCTGTCTACGCCTGGCAAATTGGCACCCTGGGCTCTTTCGCTGACTTTGACAATCTGGTGCACCTCCGTGTACCTGTTGACGCCCTCATCCCCGCTTTCATTGTACCTGGTGCTGGATCGACATATCTCGCCGAGCGTCTTCCCGTTGGGCTTGAAACCTTGACCATGCGGTACGACAGAAACACGGAGCTGGCTGAGCTGCAGTGCATCCAGAGCATTATGGCAGTAATCGCAAGCAACAAGGGACGGAAGCTACGTCGATTACATCTGATCCTCGCCGATGATGTACCGTTCCAAAAGTACTCCATTGGCGGGTGTAAGGAGGCAGACATTCAGTTTGTCATCACGAGGACTCGTTCGCATTGGAGCGTGGGGAGGGTCGTGTACTGCACTGGGTGAGTTCCTTGATTTTTCTTCCCTACTTTTTCCTTCGGCGTGTTTGGATTTGGATAAGGGAGGTCTTCACAGTCGAGGAATAGCCTGGCCAAGGTGGAACCATGGAATGATGACGGGGAGGAACCGAATGGGTGTACAAGGGCTCGACGAGAAGTTGCACGAAGGCCACGAAACAGGATGGAAGACGGAGGTAATACTTGTTGAGGCGATTGGAGAGTTTTCCAACACTTCGTGAAGGGTTAGGAAAGGGAACGAACATATGGTGACTACGAAGAGAGAATGCAACTGTGCTCATACCGACCACACGCCAAGCTTGAACAATGCCACTACCAAAGTGATTGTGTACTCTTATTCTTCCGTAACGATGTCTTCACCAAAGCCTTCTCGGTCTCACATCTGTCGCCACCCTATCATTCCCCACCTCTCACACCTAGCGGAATTGATGACAGTGGAATTTGTGTTTGTATGTGTGCCTGCGACTTCAACTCCGATCTAAGTACATAGCATTAGGTTTGTGGGTCCCTCTAAATCCAGATGATAGAGATTGGTAACGCTGATCGACTCCTATCACGTAAGTGTGATGCAATTGAGGAGCAGCTTAGGTCAAGCCATTGTCTCACACATGGAATGACTGAGGTCACGATCGCAGTGTCGGCTACAGCTGCATGGAGAGCAGTAGCGGCATTCCCATGGAAGGACGGCGTTCGAGACAACGGAGGGATCGGCACAACGTAGGCGACGATGAGGTCGATCGATGGAAAGGGAGATGGTGGTGCTGCCACTTGTTGTTGATTAGACGCACTGCAAGCTGGACGTTAGTCAATTGATTTGAAGAAAGGCTCATGATGATGCTATGCAGTGATTATTGATTATGTTGCAGAAGTCCGCGCGATCGATTTCGATTACAAGTACCCGGCAGATGGTAGGATCTGCTGCACGATGTACAGCGGCCTATCGCCGTCCTCGGTAGCTGCTGTAACACATACATGCGCGGGAATGCGTCTTTAGAATTCGATGTCACAAGCTCTCAATGTCGCCTGCCCATGCCCAGTCTAGGGGCACTCATTTCCAAGTTCCAGCCATCTGGCCAGCTCCACTACCCACCGTGGAGGCGCCACCGCCAAGCCATGTGCTTGCGTGCTCTATAGCCAGCTTGACGTGCTCGTCTGGCTAGAACGTGAAACTTTCGAGGCTTCGCTTGGCCCTGACTAGAGAAAAGCAAAAGCAAGATTGGGCTGTTCTGCAAAGTAGATCTCGTAATGACATTATGCTTGAACTTGTGGGGGTGGAAGCTTGTTGTGAGTGGCGTAAACCGAGTAGACGCGACTGTCTGGCCTTGAGAATGTGTACGTAAGTAGCGCGTTAGGGCGGTGATTGAGGCTCTTCAGAAAGATTGAGAGGCTTGCGTAGACCTGGACGGGCCTGTCTGAACGTGAAGCTCCGCGGTACCGAAATGAAGGTATGCCCAACTGAAACATAATTCTTATTGGACCTAGGGATATGCTCATCGTAACTGAGGCTTCTAATTTTACGCCAAGCTCAGGGGTTCCAAACGAGCCCCGATACGTTTAGAGAGATCTGGAAAGTGGCCAAAGATAAAACTGTTGAAAGAGTACACTCACGGTCCAGCCGGAGTCTGATGAATTGTAATAAAACTGATACAGATAATGCCGCAAGCTTTGAGTAGGCGTGGACTCTTCATACAACAGCTATATGCTGAGATATCCTTTTGGGATCGTTCGTGACTTCGTTACTTCATACTCTTCAGGCATAACCTGGCCCCTCATTCTGGCTTTTTTACATTTTCGTGACTCATTTGGCATGGTTTACGATCTCCTCGTACATGTCTTCGGGTATCTTGCTGGTGAACCCCGTAGCCAGTGGGATAATCGCGCCGGCGTTCAACGCAGGGAAACTTCGCAGTTTTTGATTCGGGCTATGAGGCAGATTAGTGACACTTCAGTAGATTCCAAATAAGCTGTGACGAACCTTGAGCTGTTCAGAAGATCGTTACGCATCAGAACAAGCTGAGCGACTATGCATAGGATGTTCAGATGTGGGCCGTAGGCGAACAAGAAGTCCCATAATTTGAGGACTTCCGGTAGAGGGGATGTGCATGCGCACATGGTTAGGACGGAAGCGAAGGCGTATATCTTGGCTTCCATGTGGTAGCTCATCAGATGGGCGTACAGCTTCTCGTCGACGACCTCAAGAACCCGGTCCACCAGAGCCACCCCCTTATGCACGCCTTCCATAGATCCTCGCACGTAGCCTGGGCATTCCTGAGTGATGAGTCTTTCGAAGCCAGTGAAGGCCTCAACCTCGCTCCGTGCAGCGTACAGAAATGGACCGCACAGCACGTTCATGCCTTGCACGTAGCCAATCTGCTCAGCGTCGTTGGTAGTCGAAGCATCCGTCCGTATGCTGGCGGCAAGCGAGTGGCGGGACATCATGGCTGTATCAGGACTGCCTCCGAACTCAGACAATGTCGGCGGTGACTGCCACCCATTTACGCGGGCTTCATGCGCATCGTTGAGCCTCCACGCGACGGCGTTGAGCACACGCGTAATGCTATTCTGCGTGACGCGCCGACGGAAGAGTGGATCGCCCTGAAAGGTACGGAAAGTATCGTTTTGAATCTTGGTGTGCGCAGGCGACGCGCCTTGTCGGACGAGGTCAAGGTAGACGTCGGTTTTCAAAGGCGGCGTATTGAGTAGTATGAGCCATATGTACATGCGCAGTTCAGACTGTCATGGTGTATAGTTAGTGAGAAACACATGTATAGCGTAATTGTTTGAACGGTAGCGACCCCTCATTCTGGCTGAGGGGCATGCAATGGTAGTGGAGACGAACCATGCCCTCGCTGTTTGCGGGTATGCCGTCGGCCAGTATGGCGAAGCGCAGTTCATTGAGACCCTCCTCGACGCCCGGGGCAGGCCCCTTCAGCAAGAGCATATCAAGGTTCGGCATGGCGCTCAATGCCGAGATCAGATGTCGTCGGATGTTTGTTTGGAGTTTACTGTGGAGAGGTCTTCGGGACGTCGCAGCATGTGCGCGGGCTTGGCACGGCTCGTCGCTCGCAGCCTTCCATACATACAACGGTTCCCCGCAGACTGCAGCTGATTCTAAAACGACTTCCCTCATGTCCAAATCAAAAATCCTGCCGAAAAAAAGAGCTGGGGAAATGTGCCGTTCATGGGCGTACAGATCCGACGCCCACCCACCATCAGTGTGAGTTGGACTCTTACACAGTAGGGCACAGAACCAAAAACGGAAAAAGACATGGGCAGCTGCAGGCTTCACTCAAACACACACATTCGCTGGTTAGGTCTCGTAAGCACGCAAAGACATCGCACAAGGAGCCCTCCCATAGCCGACAGACACATCTTCGTCGCCTCGGACCCCACGTGCATGAATGCACGCCGCACAGCTGCTCGCCGTCTCGCTGCACGTCGCTCAATGCGACCCTAGGCTCAATACCGACTATTTGAGATGGCGACGGGTTTACAATCTATCGACGCGTTGTACGCAGTGTTTTCACGCCAGTAGCGCTGGGGCGCTGGGGCGCTGGGCGCTGTGGAAGTGCGTTCTTTCAGGTTTGATCTTTTCTGCGGCAGGCGACGTCACCATGGCCTCGCAAAAGGCGTCGTGGACTACTATGGCTTGCCCGAAGCGGCCTCAGCGTGTGCACGGCGCCTGGCGTGCCCGGCATGGAGAAAACGACATCGATGGGACCAAGCACGCAATTGCCATGACCCGAGGTGGTGATTGGCTGACAGCCCGGTCGTGTTTGCGCCAACCCTGTCGTCCCGCGCGCAGATCCTGGTAGCTTCATCGATCCGTGTGCGCGGCGCAGACATCAGCGCCCACCAAACCCACAAGCCAGGCCTGTCTTACCGATCTTCGCAGCGTCTTCGGGCAATTTCGTCACAGAGGAGTGCCGCTACTGGACGCGTCGAGATGGAAGGGACTTCCCTCTTTACCACCCTCCCCTTCACACGCACCCTCTACGCTACCAGATCAGATAGCGACGCTGTTGGCTAGATCTGCAGTCTTTGGGAAGCTGCGAGTGCCACTGTTCCTTCTTTTCTTGCCCCAGCGGCTTCGTTCGTAAATTACGCCCGTCACGCAATCCCACCTTCGTATCAGTCAATCCTGAACCGCGCATCCCAGAGCTAGGGTCAACCCTCTTCCAATTTGTGGCTTTTGAAGGCTGGTCTTCCACAGGATCCAGAGCTCGTCAGTTCGCACAAAAGCAACGCCAGGCCTTGGGTGCGCCGGCCGCTATATAGCCCAGCCGCCGAGTCCGTGTCTGTGGGATATTGTTGAAGCTTGCCACGCTTGTCGTGCTATAACAGAGCAATAGCAGCCCGCCCTGCTCCCTCGTTTTCTTAACCTGGTTTATTCCAAGACACCAAGCTGGTTGTCCTTGTTACTCCCGCCATGGCTACCACGAGCACCAAGGTTGGCCACGGGCTGGCCAAGGTTCTTGGTATCGACCTGCATTACCGCCATGAGACAGGCTCCGAACGCGTGACCCGCGGCGAGAGCGCCTTCACCATTGATTCTGCGGATACATATGTTGAACAAGAACCAACCGCCTGGGAATGGCTTCGCGACGTAACGCCAAACGGCCAAGACATCAAGCAATACTGCATCAATCTATTCCCGTTCTTGAAGTGGATTACTCGCTACAACGCGCAATGGCTCATGGGCGATCTGGTAGCAGGTACGTTACCCCTCAACTTAAACCTGGACATCTTTCTCTAATGTTTTCCAAGGTATCACCGTTGGCGCCGTCGTTGTTCCCCAGAGTATGGCATACGCAAAGCTTGCTCAACTTGCTCCTGAATTTGGCATGTACTCTTCGTTCATGGGTGTGCTCCTCTACTGGTTTTTTGCAACGTCCAAGGATATCACGATCGGCCCTGTGGCCGTGCTCTCAACTGTTACTGGAAATGTCGTCACCAAAGCTCAGGACAAGATCCCCGACGTTCCCGCCGATATCATAGCCTCGTCGCTCGCCATTATTGCAGGATCGATCGTGCTGTTCTTGGGACTCGCTCGTCTTGGTTGGTTGGTAGAGTTTATCACACTTCCGGCCATTTCAGCCTTCATGACGGGTTCTGCCCTGAATATCGCTGTCGGACAGGTACCTACGATGATGGGAATCACCGGGTTCTCAACGCGCGAAGCTACCTACAAAGTCGTCATCAACACCTTGAAACACTTGGGCCGATCCAACCTGAACGCCGCCATTGGATTGACTGCCTTGACGATGCTATATTTGATACGGTTCGTTTGTGGGCAGCTTGCCAAGCGGTACCCGAGCAGAGCGAAGACTATTTTCTTCATCCAAACTCTACGAACGGCGTTCGTTCTGCTCCTCTACATTGCCATTAGCTATGGTGTCAACCGCAACCACCGAGAGAAGCCGTTAATATCTGTTCTTAACGACGTTCCGCGAGGCTTCAAGCACGCTCGAGTGCCCCACATCACGACGGACATTATCTCGGCATTTGCTTCTGAGCTTCCATCGACCGTCATTGTGCTTCTAATCGAACACATTTCTATCTCGAAGTCGTTTGGTCGTGTAAATAACTACAAGATCGATCCCTCTCAGGAGCTTGTCGCCATCGGTGTCACTAACGTGCTTGGTCCTTTCCTTGGGGCTTACCCCGCTACTGGTTCGTTCTCACGTACCGCCATCAAGGCCAAGGCTGGTGTCCGTACTCCATTCGCTGGCGTAATCACCGCTCTGGTCGTGTTGCTGGCCATCTATGCGCTTCCTGCCATGTTCTGGTACATTCCAAATGCCGCTCTTGCGGCTGTCATCATCCATGCAGTAGGCGACCTCATCACTCCTCCGAACACGGTGTACCAATTCTGGCGGATTTCGCCGTTGGAAGTCATCATCTTCTTTGCAGGTGTCTTCGTCACTGTTTTCAGCAGCATCGAGAACGGTATCTACACCACTATCTCCATTTCAGCAGCCATCTGGGCCTTCAGAGCTTTCAAGGCCCATGGTCGGTTCCTTGGTAAAGCTAGGGTTCACTCCGTGATCGGCGACCATCTTCTTGATCCCATTGAAGAACAAAGCAAAGAGTTTGGTAACAGGCCTGAGCGCCGGGTCCCAGCTGAGAACGAAGACTCCGTTCGCGATATCTATCTCCCAATCGATCACAAAGATGGCAGCAACCCTGAGATATCGCTCGAAGATCCGTACCCTGGTATCTTCATCTACAGATTTTCGGAAGGTTACAACTATCCTAACGCCAACCATTACTTGGACGAACTTACGGATCACATCTTCAAGAGCACCCGCCGTACCAACCCCCATAGCTACCCGAGACAAGGTGTAAGTACACTTTATCAATTATGCGAGGCACAAGAAGAACTTTAGCTAACATTTGCAGGACCGTCCTTGGAATGACCCTGGGCCACGTCGCGGCAAGAAAGAAGATTCGACCGACCATCGTCCTACTCTCAAGGCTATTATTCTCGACTTCTCGTCAGTCAATAATGTCGATCTTACTTCGATGCAGAACTTGATCGATGTGCGAAACCAGCTTGACCGATATGCCGCACCTGATACTGTCGACTGGCATTTCTGCAACGTCAACAACCGCTGGACCAAGCGAGCGCTCGCAGCTGCTGGATTCGGATACTACACGCCAGAGCCAGAGGGCTCGGTTGTTGGCCGGTGGAAACCCATTTTCAGTGTCGCCGAACTTGGCGGCAGCCATAGCGTCGCAGCAGAGTTAGAAGCGAAGGAACGCAGGAGAGCTTTGAAAGAAGCCGCAAAACTACAGGGACAAGCCGACGACGACATTGCGGAGCGCCAAGGTTCTTCATCTGATGAGGATTCATTGGGCAAGCAGCTCAGCAATACCAAGGCGTATGGTCAATCAAACTCAAAGCCGTCTAAAGTTGCGGTGGTGCAGGGTCTGAACAGGCCGTTGTTCCATGTCGATATCACGGCCGCCTTGAACAGTGCAGTCGCAAATGCGAACAGGAAAAGTCATTGAGATACCCCAGGTTTAACGATGCTACCAAGTGTTGGTAGTGATGTAGAAGTTGCAGCCGCTTTCGTGTATATATTTGAAGATAGCGGTCATTTAATGCAACACGCGACGATGCTCAGCGCATTGATATTTCTACTAAATTTCTCCTCAATCGTTCATGTCATGTTGTGAAAGTGTGAACGTGAATAGAGACCCCACAGCCGTGCCCCATTGAGTCTAGCCGTCAGCACGGACAGCGGTGCGCGTACATCGACTCGGAGCTAAAACACCATCGCATAGTTGTCCTTTATTCAGCCGAGCCTCGCCCATTACTTTCGCAGCTTCCACCCAGAGCTGTCCTTCTCTTCTGGTCTGTAACATGATACAGTGGCCTTAGCACTTGTAGTGCCTATTCATTCCTTTCCTTACGAACTTCAATTCGTCTTGCGCCGGTGAAACGCCGCGCCGGCAATTGTCTAAAGCGTCCAAGACTCTCGTACCACGCACACCTATCCGCACGAGCATCCACCCTCGGCCATCGTACCACCTTCTCTCCGCAAACGATTCTTCACCGAACCGGTCTCTGTAAAGGGCAGTTTAGACCACAATGTCAGCCAAAGCCCGATTTGGGCGCCTTGATGCGTTCACCAAGACGGTGGAGGATGCGCGCGTGCGCACAACGAGCGGTGGCATTGTGACGATTGGGAGTTTGCTGGTCATTTTGTGGTTGGCTTGGGGAGAGTGGGCAGACTATAGGAGAGTCAGCGTGCGTCCGGAGCTGGTGGTGGACAAGGGACGAGGTATGCGAACCGCAACAGCTTATGAAAGCTGAGGAAGTAGCCATACTGACTCGATGGTAGGAGAGAAGATGGAGATCTCGATGAACATAACCTTCCCCCGCATGCCGTGCGAGTTACTCACACTCGATGTTATGGACGTCTCTGGCGAGTTACAGATGGGCGTATCACACGGTGTCAATAAGGTGCGGTTATCGCCTGAGAGCGAAGGAAGCCACGCGATTGAGATGAAAGCCCTCGACCTGTAAGCCTTTACTTGCCGCAACCTTCGCGATGCACCGGCTCATGACTTCCTAGGCACAAAGACGAAGCTTCTCACCTCGATCCCAACTACTGCGGTGAATGCTACGGTGCTCCTTCCCCTACTGACGCCCAGAAGCCCGGCTGCTGCAACACCTGCGACGACGTACGAAACGCCTACGCTTCTATCTCCTGGTCCTTCGGTCGCGGCGAGGGCGTCGAACAGTGCGAGCGCGAGCACTACGCCGAGCATCTAGATGCGCAGCGCAAGGAAGGGTGCCGTCTTGAGGGCAGCATCAAAGTGAACAAGGTTATTGGCAACTTCCACATCGCCCCCGGAAAGTCCTTCTCCAATGGCAACATGCACGTTCACGACCTGGAGAACTACTTCAAGGACGAGACGCACACTTTCACCCACAAAGTTCATCACTTGCGCTTCGGTCCACAGCTAAGCGACGCCGTCATCGCAGATATGCAGCAAAAGCACGCGAACACCGGACCCGGAGGCTGGACGAACCACCACATTAACCCGCTTGATAACACGGAGCAGCACACCACTGAGAAGGCTTTCAACTTTATGTACTTCGTCAAAGTCGTGTCGACTGCGTATCTTCCGCTCGGGTGGGAGAACATCTCCGGACGTGGCAAGCACGATGAAGTCCTTGGTGCTACTATTGAGTCCAACTACAAGGGCAGCATCGAGACACACCAGTACTCTGTCACGAGCCACAAGAGGAACTTGGCAGGTGGACCGGATGAGGAAGAAGGTCACAAGGAGCGAATCCACGCTAGGGGTGGCATTCCCGGTGTTTTCTTCTCATATGTAAGTCTACGGTTCCTGGCTGCGTTGACAAGGGCCATTCTAAAAATTGCGATAGGACATCTCCCCAATGAAGGTCATCAACCGCGAAGAGCGCGCTAAGTCATTCTCCGGCTTCCTCGTCGGTCTCTGCGCCGTTATTGGTGGTACTCTCACGGTTGCTGCGGCTGTTGACCGCATGGTCTACGAGGGTGCGAACAGGATCAAGAAGATGCACTCCAGCTAGTGCACCAGAAACAATACCCACCATGTCCTGTAACATCTTCTCTGAAACGTATGCATTGCAAGGCGATCGTGTATGGCGTTTGGCGTACGGCTGCCTTTGGGCTGCTTGATTATGGATTCTATATTGGCTATTTGCAGGTGTGTGTTCTGGGTGAATGGGATGAGCGATTGTGGCTCTGTGGATAGGTGAATGTACAGTTGATAGAGATACGAAGGCGTTCGACATAGTTTGAGGCATGTGGTAGATCTAAAATCTATATGAATACTGAATCTCGGGTGAGTTTTCAGTGTCAAGGCATGTCATTCTCACAGGTTTTTGCACCTAGAAAAGGGCGAAGAGACATCAGTCAACGCCGTGGATGCAAGGAGACCTACATCACCGAAAGCCGTTAGGGCCCTTTCCTTGAGTAGAGCTATCAACGGGGCATCGGCTATCGGTCGCTACAATGATGGATACCGACAGGCGTTCGGCGCCATGTTCGGGCTAACGCCCGTCATCCCACTCCACCTCGAGTATCCTCACAGGTGCTGCCTCTCTGATTCCCTGACTTTCGGTTTGTACCCCGCGTGTGTGGAGCAATGGATGACTTCGGGCCTTCGCTCCTCCGATTGGGGAATACAGGTCCTATATATCTTAACGTTGTATCCGCGCGAAATGTCTCGAGGCTTCTTCTGCTTCCCCCAAAACTAGTTCAAATCAAGCACAACTGATCCAAGAGTCCACCCAACCTTGAATAACTACTTTAATTGCGACACAACTCCAGGATGGCGCCCTCTCGGCCGAACATCGTCTTCATAATGGCTGACGACCACGCCGCGAAGTCCATATCTTGCTACGGCGCCGGGATAAACCACACGCCTAACCTTGATCGCCTAGCCAAAGAGGGAATGCGATTCAATCACTGCTATGTCACGAACAGCATTTGCACGCCTTCCCGGGCTGCTATTCTGACAGGCCAGCACAGTAAGTAGTTTCGTGGTGTAGAGTGAGTTTAGTGGGAGAAGAAAACAGACTGCCCAAGGTATTAAATTACCTCGTGCTTTCACGAGCGAGCATTCACTGACGAACTATACAGACCACGTCAATGGCGTGTTGACCCTAGATTCCAAGATCAACACCCGGCAGCCACACGTCGCGAAGCAGCTCCACGCAGGCGGCTACCAGACTGCCATGGTAGGAAAGTGGCACCTCGGCGAAGGGAAGGCGCATGAGCCCAGCGGCTTCGATTACTGGAGTATTGTGCCTGGACAAGGCGAATACTACGACCCTCTGTTTATTGATCCTACTGGCACCCATCGCGAGGACGGATACGCCACGGATATCATCACCGACAAGACCATAAATTTCATTAAGAATCGAGACACTTCAAGACCGTTCTTTGCCATGTGCCATCACAAAGCGCCGCATCGCAGCTGGGAGTGCGATCCCAAGCACAAGCATCTGTATAAGGAACCTGTGCGGTTGCCGGATACATTTACGGATGATTACAAGAATCGTGCGAGGGCGGCAAAGGTCGCGAAAATGAGGGTCGCGGATGATTTGACGTATCACGATTTGGGGCTCGTGCAGCCAGACGGAGGCAGAGAAGTGGGTGAGAAGATGATTGACATCGCGATCTGGAGTGAGCTTCCCACCCGCAAATCCCTCTGTCCGTCACATACTGAAACTCCGCAGATGACCGCAAAATCCCCGCCCCTCAGGATGTAACAAAGATGCGCCTGATGGACAAAGACGACGGCACAGTCTTCACCTTCCGCACGCCTTCCGAACTCGCAGAATTTAAATTCCAACGCTACATGCAGCGCTACCTGCGCACCATCCAGTCCATCGACGACAACACCGGCCGCCTCCTCGACTTCCTCGACGCCGAAGGCCTCGCAGAAAACACCATCGTCATATATACTTCCGACCAGGGCTTCTTCCTCGGCGAGCACGGCTGGTTTGATAAGCGCTTCATGTATGAAGAGTCCTTCCAGATGCCCTTCCTTATCCGGTACCCTCCTGCCATCGCGTCCGGCTCTATATGCGATGACATTATATGTAATGTAGACTTTGCGCCAACGTTCCTTGATTTCGCGGGGATCAGGACTCCAAGTTATATGCAAGGCGTATCGTTCCGTCAGCTGCTGCAGGGCAAGACGCCCACAGATTGGCAGCAAGTCGCTTACCATCGGTACTGGATGCACAACGACATCATTCACAATGCGTACGCGCATTATGGGGTTAGGGATCAGAGGTATAAACTGATTTACTGGTATAATGAAGATTTTGGGCTTGAGGGGGCGAGGCCTGGGGATGCGGATCATAAAGAGTGGGAGCTGTTTGATTGTGAGGAGGATCCTTTGGAGCTGTTCAATGTTTACGGGGAGCCGAAGTATAAGGAGGTGAGGCAGAGGATGACAAAGATGCTGGAGGATAAGATGCTGGAGATTGGGGATGAGGTGGTGCATGAGAGGGCTGTGCTGGAGAAGGGGAGATCGATGCTGTGAACATAGGATAGACCAGTAGCTAATGATAAGGAAGAATACTTACTGTTCTGTATGAACCCGGCTCATCAGATACACCTATTGGTACGTCAGAAGCTTTCTCAGTGTAAAATCATTCGATTGCTCGAGGTCAACTCAGGCTATAAACAGTCGGCAAAATTGTGACCTAATCCTGTAGTTTGTTACCTTCACGTTAACGGGAGAGAAGGGGTACGATTGATGTTCCTCAATGGCCAATAGGAGTAGGTGCGCGCCGACAGCCGCTCCTATACGCTTCTCTCGTCATCCTCTCTCCGTCCAACTAACACCCACTCAAACAAAAATTCAACTTCTGTATTCAGCTAAAGAAGTGCTGCAGGAACGCGTCTTTCCTGACGTAATAAGGCTAACAGTGTTGCAGGTGGCGCGCGACTCCGCGGAGGCTATCGCAAGAGGCGGCATAGAATTCAAAAAGAAGCAACCACACGGTACCTTCTTCTAATGCGCGAAACTAGGTTTGTGGCACGCAGAGTTGACTCTAGGAGAATGCGCGTCCTATGAGAACAGTTGAAAGACCGAGGGCACGAACTGCAGGCCTAGATGTACTCGTCATACCTAGGTGTCTTTCCAGTCGGCCCGCTAAAGAGACCTCGATCCACGATGGCTTCAAGACCCTCACCATTCAGACGCCTTAGGTAACGAAGGCGCTCGTATATAGTGAGTTACCCTTGGCTACCCTAGGAGTAGCGAGGGTGGTGGCTTACGAAATACGAGCTCCTTCGCATAGCTTAAGATGGAAGAATTTCAGATGACGACGATCTGCTTTTTTCATCCATCTGTTCTCCAACAAACCATATCCTGAGCTTTGGTGATATCGAACGTCTGCGATTTCTCCCACCACAAAATATGCCATCATCGACGATTCCCATCACCATCAGCCACCTCGGCTCCCTAAACGTTGGCTACCGCCTCTCCAACAATGCAATCGACCCATCAAAGCCAACATTAGTCTGCATAAACTCCATGTGCATGACTACCGCACTCTTCTCTCCCCAGTTTGAATCACCAGAACTCAATTCCGCACTCAACATCCTCGCCATCGAGCCCCTTGGTCACGGCTCAACGTCTTTTCCCACCAAGGCCCGCCACTTCACGTACTGGGACTCCGCCGCCGTAGCTCTGGAAGTCATGACCGCGCTCGGTGTCAACAAAGCCTTCGTTTTAGGCACCAGCCAGGGCGGGTGGATGGTAGTTCGTATGGCTTTGCTCGCGCCCGAACGCATTCTCGGCGTGCTTCCTCTGGGGACGAGTATGGACGCTGAAACGGCTGAGTCGAGAAAAAAAGGATGCTGGGACCCTGTTCCGCTTTTGCATCCGTTCGCTGCGAAGTGGGCAAGTGCGACTCCAACGCCGGAATTTGAGATTGACGACACGTGGTGCGGCATGGTTGCGAGCTTCGGATTTGGCGCGCATGCGACGAAAGAAACGACTGAATTCTGGACGCAGGTGCTGAAGGAGACGTATGCTGGAGATGAGGGGAGGCGGAAGGCGAGAATGGCGGTGCTGTGTCTCATGACGAGAGATTCGTTAAACCTCAGGCTCGCTGATATTACTTGTCCGGTGCATTGGCTCCAGGGTACAGAAGATACACCGTATGGGTGCAAAGTGCAGAAAGAGCAACTTGAGCTGTTTACCGGAAGCACTGACAAGAGGTTGAGCATTGTGGAGGGAGGTGCGCATTATCTGAATGCAACGAATGCAAAAGAGGTGAACGAGGCGGTTTTGGCGATGGTGAATAGCCATCTAAGACGCACGACGAGGTATCTAGTCGTATCGAGCAAATTGTAGCCCAATGAGATCGGCACAAGGAATGTAATTTGAGTCCGGCTAACTTGCACCATGCCAGAGCTCAGTATCCTTTACAGCGTCGACTATTCTGACTCGACTTTAAGTTGCAGATCATCGCAAGGAACCACAGCAACAACACCACAAACTTAGCACAACTGGGCTCTGTATTCTTCATTCGAAGGCGAGCGATGCGGGGGAGACGGCGCAGGGCACATCGTGGTTGCACAGCCTCCAGTTTTGTCGGCGCTTTTGGTTGATCTTGTGGAAATCCTGCCTGTAAACGTGCAGCTGTCGAACTCAGATTATCCTAGAGCTGACGAGCTGAAGGCATTGTTTGATGTGACTCATTGGAGGGCGTATCCCTGCGCGCGTAGCGCCGTCTCTAGGCAACAACAACTAAAGTACATAAAAAATATGCTGACATGTCTTTTTAATTGAGATATCAGTCTTGCAGTCATCGCAACTCCAACATCGAAATAGCGTGCGTTACCTAAAATGTCATCGCAACTCTCGCCGGAACAACAAAAAGGCCTCATCCACCACGTCAAATATGGCGCGCCATCACGTCGGGCCCAGGCGGTCCAGATTCGCGCCGCACCCAGATCCGAATCCGAAATGAAACCCTTCAGCAGACCAAAGCAGGCGGCATGGGACATGAATCTCAATGCGGAACAGATACGTCGCTTGCTGATGGGCTTCAAACCACAGGATATGGACGACAAGTGGATGATCTATTCCAAGGGCCCTTTGCGCAAGGAGAACTTGGAAGGGCGCGATGATCCAAATGCATCTGTGTATATGTACAGGAGTTGGACCGGAACTCTGTGTTTCAAGGTCGATCTGGTGGTTGAGGACGTCGCGGATACCTTGTCCCGACTCGAAGCCCCAGTGGAACTCCAGGAGGGATTGGAGGCAAGCGCTGAGCAATCCGACACGGACGCCGAGGGATCTGAGACTAGCGAGAAAGAGGACGAGACGGCCAAAGAACAAATCGCAGGCCGGATTGTGGGGCTTACGTGGGAAACTGATGAAGAAATGGCGAGATTGGGCGACGAGCAGAAGGCTAAAGAATACGCGGGTAATGTCTGCAAATATGTCCTACGGGTCTAGCTGCCAACTGGTTCGCCTATCAATACCGACCGTGAAAGCGACGGTCTGATACGGACTTAGAACCAGATCAAGGGTAGGGCATGTGGAGTGGAGGGCCAAAAAGAGCCGTCAAAGTACACAGAAAGGCTCTCGGCCAATTCCAAAGACTCTTCACGTTGACCACACGGAGAACTCCTATTGATTCGAGTTGCCTCGGATCTGGCTGATATATGCGGATGCGATGCATCACGCAAAACAGGTAGACTCGCTCAGGCTTGCGAGACTAGCTGCATACAAATAGTCCGCTTTCTGATCAAACCAAGACCAAAGCTGAGCCAGAAAGGTCGGATTAAAACTCGTGTGAAGATTCCATGTTAGCCCTGTTCACACAATTGCAAGAAAAGCTCGATTCTCGAGAAATGAATTCATTACTCGCCACCTCTAAGTCTAAGCGGCCGATCCACACCGCGAACAATGTACAAAAGAACCATCACCAAATGCCACATTCCCCAAACCCTACAATACTCGCATGTATCCAGTGCATGTGTGCTCTATCCCCTAGACCCGCAGAGCGTCACCTGTTGCTAACGATTAGCCTTTGAAAGGAAGTGATTGGTGAGGAAGAGAACATACCTTTTCAGGTTCTTGTCTGCGTTTAGATCTGGATCTCAGCAGCCTCGACGGGAGCCTCGACAGCAGGCTGGCGGGTGCGGAGCCACTCGCGGGCCTTGGCGGTGAAGCCGACGGAGCTGACATCGCGCCTGTAACTGTTAGCCATATTGCTCTCGATCATTCTCATCATGGAGACGGAATTGCGTACTGGCACAAGGCTCCGTTGATACCGCAGGTTTGGGCCGTAGCGGCGGCAGCGAAGATGGCAACGAGGACGGCGGAGAACTGCATTTTGACTGGTTGGTTGGTTGGTTGGGTTGTTGGGAAGAAAGTGGAGAAAGTGGATGAAGTGATGGTAAACTCGCTGGGAGTGAAGTGAAGTGTTGAAAGAGTGTTTGAAGCTGTAGAAGGAAGGTGTTGGAAGTGAATGTGGATGGGGACTCAAAACTGGCCGGCAACAAGGTGCGCTTTATACTAAAGTGCGGTGGTGCGTGTTGCAGTGTGGATGCTATGCTCGGTGTACGCAGTGCCTGGTGAGCTTAATGGGTTGGAGTCCTAACGCTGTGTAGGGAGTAGTATTTTTCCTAGAATAGATGCCCGAATATCTTGAGACTGTCGTCGTCCGTTGCATTTCCGTTAAAGGTGAGGAAAAATTGTGGGGTATGGTCTGTGGTTTGCGGCGGTGCATATCCTTACATGCTCTCGAATGCATTAGCTTCTACGTTGTCACGTCTCTAGGCATCTTCCTTCCTAGAGACAGCAAGCTAGGGCGACGCCGGTTTTGATTCCGGACGTTCCGCTCTACAAGCCCTTCTCTATGCTTGCAATGACTTGTCGCTCAACAAAGAAACAACCTGCTATCCTAGGTATGCTAAACACCCTCCGCGTAGCTTGTCGAGGCATAAGGATAATCCGCGCGCATGGATCTGTACAATCTGGACTATGGTCAAGCGCTGTCCATGGCGCACGAGTAGGTTACTGAATTGGGTCGTGTTGGCCCCATGCCCAGGTGAAACGGAACGTCGGAGCGGGCAGTGTTCTTGTAATATGCATAAACCAGCCGCCCAATCACAACGCTTTCCAAACGGCCCGCCAAGGGTGTGCCTAGCCGGAGAATTTCCATCTCCTACCAGGTCTATTCCTGAAACAGCAGAGTGAGATTTCGCTTCGACCCCATTCTGCTAATGGCAGTCATACAGGTGCTCGGCAATTGCGTGGCATGCCCGATGAATAAGTCCTAGCGGGGGCCTTGCGACAACCATGCCCATTACTTCGTACGCACCCCAGTCTTCTTGACGAACTCCGAGCGTTTCGCACAGACTGAACCAATGGAGAGAGGCAGTTTACTAGAATGAGAAAACATTACGTGCATACGCCCCGAACGGAGAGAGAGGTAGTCTACCATAACTGGAAAGCAGCCCTGCCTGATCGGTATCGGCGCGTGAGACGCTTCTGTACCCATGCACACTTTCCACAACCACGATTAGCTCTTTCAAACTTTGACTGCCTACACTCTACGGTGATTTGATCATATCCTACCAAGAAGTGCGGACAAGACGACTCGTGTGTAGGCACGTAATGCTAAGAACACCCTATCAGCGGAGGGGTCGAGTCTCCTGACCGCGTTCTAATGGATAGTCGCAAGCTATGCTCACCTAGGCAAGCCGAGATGTCACTGACGGACTTTCTCGCGGAGAGACGACAAAGCGCGCACGTAATTTCATCATACCATCCGCGTTGAGCAGCGGACATTGTATTGAAAGCTCCATGGCACTTCGAAACACTCCGATGAAGCCGTTCAGGGTAGCGCCTCGTTGGACGCGTCGGAGAAATTTGAGGTAAAAATGATCTCTCGGTAACATGATGTTTGCCCCATAGTCTTCCTATCTGCTGTTCAACTGCTTTGCATTAGTTCTGCGTTCACGGCCTTGTTCGCCCATAGGGCTGTATCCTTATCCGTTCATGTTGTTTGTTGGAGGCCGTTTCCATCCATTCTCTTCACCCCTTTATTCTCATCCACTCTCAGACCTCTCTGTTTTCATTCACTCTTTCTGATCTTCTTGTTTGATTCTCATACGCTCTTTTGGCCCTTTTCATTCGATTGAGTGACCCCTTTCCCCCATGGCTAGCCATGCGGGCGAGTGGACCCTCTCGAAGGGTGCCCTCCCTATCTTCCTATCCATAATGTGGCCTTTCACATGTCTTGTTGTAGTCTCGTTTCCCAGCTACATCAACCGATGGATGGGCGTCTCGATGGTACTGGCTGCCGGACTTGCCTCATGGAGAACGGCTACTAATCTTTCTCCTGACGGCACACTCAATGAGATGTATGTACGATACATCTTGATCGGCGGATCACATGCTCTTGCAATGGCATACAAGAATCCCTTGACAAAAGAGGTCCCCAATGCTGTAAGTAATTATTCACGACAGGCTGATGGAAAGAATGAGGACCCGACCGCAGTGTCGGACCAGAAGACACGACGCTCGGAAACCCTGTCTCTAGGCTTTGGGAAAGAAAAAAATTAGGCTAACAAGTTGAACAGCTCGAACCGCGATATGTAAAAGCATCGTGGAATCCCTGGTACAGAGGCTGGAAAACCGTCTTTAACGTCCGCGGCATCGGAACGGAGTGGGAGAACCCATACCTCTGGCCAGGCATCAAGCACACCTGGCAAGCCCAGAAGCCTTCGACGAAAGTCAAAGACCCTGATACCAAACTCCTCACCACTCGACACAACCTCACAGCGCGAGGCAGATGGTCAGGCATCGCCATCCGATGCGCATACCTGCTGCTGAACTTCTTTCTCTTAGCAGCATACTACGAGTTCATGGATGCTCAAAAGCTGCTCAGTGTTCCGCCATCGATGTCAGACTACACCCGCGACAAGGAAGGCGTCATACGCCGCCTATTGCAAACTTACCTGACGAGCAGCGGTCCCGCAACGCCGGTGACGACTCGCGAGTTCCAGCTTCGCGCCCTCGAGGCATTTGACAAAGTCGTCGGCGACTTCCTCCTCATTTCTCTCTACCACGATACATGCGCCGTGGTCTGGATGGCCGTCGGTCTAGACGAATCATGGGAGTGGCCTCCGGTCTATGGCAGAATCCGCGAGGCATACACCATGCGCAGGTTTTGGACAATGTATTGGCATAGGACGTTCTACAAGTCGTCTAACAGCCATGCTGCGCTCATATCGACTCACATACTCGGCATCAAGAAGCGTACGATATTCACCAGGGTTCTGAACGCATTTCTGGTTTTCGGGATCAGTGGATTTATGCATTCGATGGTGGAGGCGAGGCTTGGACATCCTTGTGCGTGGGGAAGGAATATGTGGTATTGGGCGCTGCAGCCTGTTGCGTTTGTGCTTGAGGGTGTGGTTCAGTTCTTCTGGGGGAAGTTAAGGAGGAGGATCGAGGGCCCTGGTGATGCTTGGGCGTTGAACGCGTTTGAAAGATTGGCGGGGTATTCGTGGGTGTGCGCTTGGTTGATATGGGAGGCGCCGAAGCACTCTTTCCCACTTATAACATGCTCGTAGCACCTTCAGAAACGAATGAAGCATTTTGTAGTTCTCGCCTCACACGTTCAAATGTGAGTATCGACTATGGCGACTCAGCATAGCATCACCCAAGGATCTACTGCCAAGTAGCCGGTCGTGGAACCTTCAATGTCTGGGCAAGCTTCTGGCTGACGTTCACAATGACATGAATTCTCTTGCACATCGAACATTATCAATTATTCACAATTCGTCACTTAGCGACTCCGAATCCAAAGATGGGTATCTTCCGCAATAAACAGCGCTCAGAGCATGAACACTGCCGCAAGCGCGCCGCCAATTGCAAACCCACCCATCTTGACGTTCGACGCAGCTCCAGTGTTCGATGGCGACGCTGCGCTTCCCGTAGGTGAGCCGGATCCGCTACCCGTTGCCTCAGCGTCGCCAGTCTGCGACAGCTTATCCGCACCCGCCGTGATCGCAACTTTAAAGAACGCGGTCTCAAGATCCTGCTCGTTCAACTCAGTAGTCGACGCAAACGCCGTCATTTGGACACCCATTGAGCTCAATAAGGACGGATCGACCGATCCGGTGACGCTGGCGGCGTTCGAGTAAGTACACTTGGCCGTGGTGGTGCCACCGATACTGCACTCCCATTCGTAGGTTACAACAACGGGGTCCGATTCCTGGGCAAAGACAGTGGACATCACAGCCGTTGAAGGGCCCTGGGTGACCTCCATGCCTCCAAGCGGCATGCCGCAATCGTTGCTGTCGGTGCCGGGTGCACATTCAACGTTGAGCGTCGTCAGGGCGGACTTCACAGCGATAACGGAGCCCACAAGGGTCTGATTGTCGGCGCCGGGGAGGAGAACGGAAACGATGGGGCCAGTGGCCTTTGCGGCGGCGGAGCTGGGAGTGGTGGTTTGCGCGGACGCAGTGAGGAAAGCGCCGAAGAGGGCGGCGATGGAGGTCTTGGAGTACATGTTTGCGCGGTGTGGTATTATTAACGAAGGACTCTGGTGTAAATATTAAAGCGAGTGTATGGTTTCAACGACTGCAGGTGCGTAAATGAACGACTAAATGTACGACGGTGCGAAGAAGAGCGACAGCGAGATGAGAGGGGACATCGTGCGCTTTTGAGCGCTTAGAGGAGGATTTGGTGGTGCCTTGCTGTCGTCGCGCTAGCCGTGAAGTAGTTCATGCAACCTTGAATAGGGACCTGACTAGACTACATCGGCTTTAACCGAGGTGATAAGCCAATGACGATGTTGCCGGTAACCGGGATTCGTCTCGCCTTCTTGATCAGACAAGCTTTGTCTTCCTTCCAGTGAATGGGGGCCAACGGTCTAGAACCCGCACGTCTGGACTTTGTCTTCGTATCCGAGGCAGTATTTTGTGGGATGGAACTACGGCAAATATTTAAATATATCCACTATTGCCTACTTCGAGAATCTGTCATCATCAGGACATCCAAGAGACTAAGTTTGAGGAAGAGTTCACAGTTCCCAGAAAACTATGGACACAGCAAGTGGCTGTCTAGGCCCGATCTCGTAGAACCTCGTGTCAAGCTAGCTGTTCAAATCAACTAGCCGCATCACCAAGCTTTGGGAGATACCTTAAGCATACTCTATTAGTGGGAACATTTGGTTCGTCTTGTAATCTGAATTTCCCCAGGACCACATGAATGTCTGACCGCTTCTTGAGGGTTCCCTCAGTTTCTGCTTTCTGAAACCATTTCATGTCTCATATTATCTGAGACAAGCATTTTCGAGCACCGACATATGTTTGTATGATACACGACGACGTCCTCGAATGACTGAACCCTGTACGACAAATATGGGTAGCAATTCAATGCAACATGTGCGTGCATTAATTTGTTTTGATTTATTGCTTGAGCCGTTTTTTCGCACGAAGAATAGTAACCTTTCTTCGCTACATGATTCTCGCACGGCACTACGTCTAAGAGTGTCCGCGCTATCAAGGAGCACAAGCTCACGGAATCCAACATTGCAGATGCGGCAGTGATACCTTCGACCGAGCCCGACGTAGAGGATGAAGAAGTCTTATCGCTAAAAAGCGCGATAATCGAACCATATCATTGTCCGAGCAAGGGTGGACCGTCGGTATAGATCCACACCGCCTTGAACGCGAGTTTACGGGGCTTTGGCCACACCCAGCCTCAGTTCATGCAACCGAAGAACATCCACTCTGGACTAGAATCTTCAATACCATGGGTAGCATGAAGATGCGCACAATGACGGACTACTTCGCACAGAGCTTTGTGTACCGGTATTCGCTGACGAAAAGATGTATCAGGCGGAAGCTCGCTGTGGCAGCTATGAACACACCTGAGCGGAAGATCCCGGATATGCAAGGTCACAAATGTTCATTTTTGGAACGAAACAGGCCGTGATATATAAGCCCGAGACTAATGAAGATATGTAGGCTCAGTGGGCATCTACGATGAAGGCAGAACAGGAAGCTGCTGAAGCCGCCGAAGGTTCTGCTTTGGACAGTGCAGATAGATGGAACTGATCGAGGGCGGAGGGCGATGTACTGTTCCCTCCAATTCGAATTGCGCGCAGTCTTGCCGATGATTCTTTCACATGCTGCCTGTTGTTGTCAGGCTGCACCTAATGTGTTAGCACTGCATTAGTAATGATCGGAATACAATTCTGTTTCCCAACAATTATTTGGACATTCTCCTTACGCAAAGTGATCAAGGACCTGATAACACGAGTTAGGGAGCATGCCGGATAGGTGGGCGGTCTTACTTACCCACAACATGGTTTGTGGAAGATGCTATCGATATCTTCTTAAGGAAACCCAGTTCTTTCTAGGTGCCTGTCGACCTCCATGTTCTCAATTGTAGGGTGTACTAGGCTTCGAATGTCCCGCACGAACTCAGCGTTGTATTACGCATCAAGTTGCCCCAGGATACACTCATCGTGGTGCAAGCCATCAGGTCAAGTTTGAGGTCAAGTTCGATAGCAAGTTAGTCAGCAAGTCATATCATATCCCCACAATCAAGAACATTTCGGGCAGATGTATGCCTGTATCAAGTCAGTGTGCGCCTATCTGTGAATGCACTCATAATCGAATCCGTCCTTACACAACTTAGGTTCGCACCCTCTTCATGAGAAGGACCCACTCCTCCAGCTTCAACTCCACTTCCCCATCTGCCGTCTCAAACTAATAAGCCACATAGAATACCCAGACAATCCCTAAAGTGCGGCGTTTTCACATTCATTGCCCAGCGTCGCACCGCATCCAGTTGCCCGTTTTACTTCGTCCAGCGTGCCCCGCTTTTTCTCCCGCTTCTCATTGGCTCTCCCATAAACAAGCACTCAAACTCTCCCAGCCATCGGTACGACCAACATCGTTCGGCCCGTTGATCGGTAGCGTGCAATGATCCCTCCGCAGCCCCGACTTGGAGCGACGAAACCTTCGAAGAGCCCCCGGGCTGGCGGTGCGCACGTGCCCCGATGCCAGATCAGGCACCTCGTTGATGTCACGACGACGCACTTGCAACAAAGTCCCAAACAACGTTGGTCCGACGTAAGCAGGATGTAAGGGGCTGGTAGATGTGATGATGATGAGATTATTATAGCGGTTTGAGGGGGGCTTGCGCAGGTACGGTACGTCAGTGGAATTCTGGGGTACATATGTAGATGTCCGTAGTTGTCGGGTCCAGTATTAGGACACATGTACCGTATAGCAAGACTTATGAAGTGCGCTTTGCCTTACACAACCTATACTTGCCTGCCACTACCTGTCGTGACACGAAGAGCTTTGTCGCGTGCACTAGCTGTCAAGATGCCGTCTAAGGATGATAAATACACGGATCCTGAGCTGAGGAACGAGGTTAAAGAAGAGATTCAGGCGAGTGATAAGGGTGGTGCACCAGGTCAATGGTCGGCGCGGAAGGTGTGTGGTAGATGTATGCGCAATCTCCTGGAGTATTGAGCTGACAGTCTCTAGGCCCAGATGATGGCTTCTGAATACAAGAAGCGCGGAGGCGGCTATACGACCGACAAGAAAGATGACAAGGCAAAGCACCTTGACAATTGGACGAAGGAAGAGTGGCAGACTAAAGAGGGGAGCGGCAGCGCTAAACAGGAAGATGGTACTGAGAAGCGATATTTGCCGAAGAAGGCATGGGAGCAGATGAGCGACAAGGAGAAGAAAGAAACGGACGAGAAGAAGCAAGAGGCAAGCAAGGAGGGCAAGCAATATGTTGCCAACACTTCGAAGGCGAAGAGCGCAAGAAAGGAGGCGAGCATAGACGGTGAAGACGCAGAAGCGGAGCCAAAACGCCAAAACGATAGGAAGGATGCCAAAGACTGCATTCACCACTGGGAAGACGAACAGCATATGAAAATTGGTCAGAAGGCGTACCAAGACTTCAAGAAACAGAATGGACACAACGAGGCTGCATCGGAGGAAGGCCAAGCTCATTCGGGCTCGGCGCATAGTGATGATCAAGAGCATCCGACTCCCAAGAAACGCGGAAGCGGGGCGAACGCATCAGGATCCAATAAGAAACCGAAGAAGGGCGGGAGCTCGAGTGAGCCAAACGGCACAGCAGGCGACAAGACCCGTGTGCCGAAAGTAGGCCAGAAAGTGCAATGGAAAGCCCTCCCAGGTTTAATCGACGGGGAAGTAGTTGAGGTCGTGTATGAAGAGAAGACGGTCGAAGGGAAGCCAGTCAAGGGCAGCAAAGAAGACCCGCGCATCGTGCTCAAGAGCAGCTCGTCTGGGAAGATAGCCGTTCATAAGCCGGAAGCTGTGCACTTCGACTAGGTGCGCTCTGGGAGGGTTGAATGTGGCTGCACGTTTTCGTCCGGGTAGACTCAGAAACATGCGGAAGCCGGTAAAGTGCATCCGGTGTCTACCAACGTGCGGTAGTGTGCCGCGGCGTCCTGTCGTGGCTTTCTGTATGCAAGTGTCATAGGATGATCGCTTCAATAAAGCTTACCAAATTTTCTGCGTGTAGTGTGCCTTCTCGTGCAGCGTGGCGATTATCTACAGGCACGAGCAGGTCGTCTGACGGTGTTTTGTAGCGTAGTGGGAATAAGAGTGGCCGTTGGACGGCCGACGGCGAGGAGGAGTAGCAGGGAGGGTGTCCACGAGGATTGAGTGGTCTCGCCAGCTTCCCGCAGGCCATTCCCCAGGCCATGGCAGCCGAATAGGATAGGATGGCCGCGGAGGAGTGATAGGGCCCCACCGCGCCATGTAGGATGACCACAAGGTGGTGCATTAGCGGATCTTGTGGATTACAACTACAGCCGACGGCCAAGCTAGACATCATTGCTGCAGCAGGAGTGTCGAGGAAACTGTTGTACAGGGTAACTGGATACTACGTGCAGAGTGGTAGTCATGTCGTGCAACGTATAGCAAGAATAGCAGGAGTGTCCATGATCGAGGCACCGATGGCGGCAGACTAGGGACGAGGTATCAATTGGCCAGTACATGGCAAGGTCACCCAAGGTCGGACAGCAAGTGGTGGTGGTATAGGTTTGAAACGTTACGGAGCGGTGGGAAAGGGAACGGCAGCAGCCGTCGCTCTGTTGAGCACATGTCGATGCAGCCCTGAGCTGATGAGCCCGCGGCGGCGGATTGTCTAGCAATCGAGATGGTGTTGGTTTGGGACAATCCCAGACACTTCGTGCAGGCGGCGTCTGGGTCATGCGGGGGCTCGAAGAATGCTGATGGTGAGCTGGGGGACGGTAAGACGCCTAAAAGCCAACGCGACGGGGCATTCCCCACGTCGAGATCGCATCTGGGCAACGGAAAGCGAACAGATGCGGTGGCCAGCAGCAGCGTGAAACAGTGGAATGTGGTCGCGAGGAATATAGGCGAGCAGGGCAGCGTCAAGGCCGCGCTGTGTCTTCCGTGTGACGCGCCCGTGGGTGGATCCTCCTAGCAGCAGGGCTAAAGGCCAATCAGCGCCGACACTGCATCGCCTACGCTTTGTGTTCGAGCAACCCCTCTCGTCGTCCTGTCTCTCTGCTTTTCTACCACGCCCAAATTTTCAAGACGCGGGACGGCCGCTCGCACCGCTCACTGCACAACGCCTCAATCGCTACGCCGGCACGCGATGCGGCTCCTCTAGCTGTCTGTCTGCCGCGGACACGCCCGAATCTGCAGCGAGTACCCCAGTCTGCCAGCGTTGCCGACCCACGCTTCGCGAGAGAAAACACGCAGCCCTCGCCGCATTCATCCACCATGGTCCTGGCCGCCGTACTCATATAGCCCACTCACCACGAGCCTGCGGGCAGACGTCACGTCTCGTCACGTCACGCCAACCACCACCGGAGCCTACGTTCAGAGAAGGCTGCAATGGCCGACGAAGCAAAGCCTGCCATCCTGGCCCCGCCAGCTGTCACGGCGCTCAAGAAGGAAGCCGCGGCCAACCTTATGCAACGCGTCCAGATGGAACGAACCGTCAGTGAGGACATGCGGAACGAGCGCGAGGACCTCAAGGAGGCTGCCGAGCACAGCATGAACGTGATCATGGACCTGGGCTTGGACGGGAAGATACGCTATGTCAGCGCCTCATGGAAGGATATAGTTGGCACGACTCCACAAGAAGTTGTAGGAAAGCCCGTGTCCGAACTGCTGCTCGACAATCCCAATCAATTCGCCGAGACAGTGGAGTCGATCAAGCAGGACGACTCCCGCAGCCACATCACCCGCTTCTCCATGCGTCTGGGGCCGCTCTCAGTGTTGAGACGGAAGCGATCGAAGCAATCCGAGTCAGATCAGCAGCAAGAGTGCGCCCTTGAAACGCCACCAAGCGAGGAGGAGGAAGAGCAGATTATCAATCTCGAGGCTCAGGGCATCATGGTCTATGACCGGACGACTGGCGAGGAGAGCCATGTAGGTCACATCTAATAATTCTAGTCCCACTATGGCTAACTTGTCTAGACCATGTGGATGATTCGTCCTGCGGTTATCCGCGAGGTGACCATCGACCTGCCAGAGGTGCTGGTGGAATCGCTCGGTGTTGGCGCTGAGATGCTCGCTCATTATCTGACTGGTCTGGCTGAAACGGCTGCCCACGATCCCGGTAATCACCCACCGCCTCTGCCTGCACTTTGCCGTATCTGTGAGCGTCAGATCACCCCATGGTGGTTCGAGAAGCACACCGACTTGTGCCTGCAAGAACATCGCGCAGAGATGGACGTGCAGATGGCGCAGGAGGCTCTCACCGAACATCGGAACAACATTGTCAAGGTGCTAGATGCTTTGGAAGCGCAGTCGCGGCCTCCAAGGGCGACTTCCACTGAACTAGTCCAGCCACCGCAGCCTCCGGAGTACAAGGGCGCCATCATCCAGCCGACTTCGACGCCTTCTTCAGGGACACCATCAGGACGAAATTCTCCAGCCTCTCCACCCTCCAGGTCCCGAGAACGGCCCAGTGGGTTCGGTCACCATCGTGCACGGTCATTCGCTGTACGTCGTCCACTAGCCCGTATTGTGGAGCTCGTGCTCGACCTGTGCGACACTGCCGTCGAGATCAACACTCCTGCTATCAAAGACAGCGCCCGGTCACAGTCTGTTGCTGAGATTCGTACTCAATCGCCCCAATCCGAGAACCGCATATCACAGGTGCTCCAATGGCAATCACCCACAGCCGGGTCGACGGATCACTGCGAGGGCCTGAAGATGCTCTGTGAAGATACGAGCAAGCTAGCAAGAGCGAAGATCGATGCCATCTTTCGTCATCGTCGTATCTTAGAGTACTCCGAGCGCCTCCGGGTTGAATTCGATCTTCTCGTTCAAGAGTGCATTGAAGCTGCTATGGACAAGGCTGCTCGTATAGCCGCAGGTGAGGATAGTTCTTCGGAAGACGAACAACGGCAGGACGACGACCCTCCCCCTCAAACACCAGATTTTCCCACGGGCGAGGAAGGAATATTCCCCGGGTCGTTCGATGCTCCCTCAGCAATGGCCACAGCTCTTCGCAATGCTTCCGAGGCCTCTTTGACCGCTCGGGTCAGTCGGAGAGAGTCGTCAGTGGCAGGTTCAACCCGGTCAAGCAGCCCTCACACAGGTACCCAAACTCCACGTTCGCATGCTGGAGCGATCACTATTCCCAACCAGAACAAGAGACAATCCATGCATTTCGAAAGCGATGCAGGTGGAGAAAGTGACAGCAGTATGAGATCGTCGGTATTGTCAGGCCCCAGACGCGCAGAGTCCCCTTCGTCTGAACTCGGTCTGAGTAGGATCGCAAGCTCGAGAGAGCGAAAACGCAAGAGCCTTATCCTGCCCTCGGTCTTGTCGAACAGCCGGCAGCACTCCCCAGCACGGCCTCTGGTGACTCCTTCATCACCGCTCCGCATGAACAAACCGCGCATACCTAGTGGGGTGGAAGCCTTGCAGTCCCCGATAACGTCGCCTGTGTTGACTACAACGGAGTTCTCTTCGCCTGCTATAGCACCAATCCATCACCATCGTCGACAATCATCCACTGCTGGGTCGGACGGTCCCCGGCCAAACTCACCCCGACTAGCACCCGTTAGCCAGCCACAGCCGCGTGCAGTGCCGCCTTCAATCAAGGACTTCGAGATCATCAAACCTATCAGCAAAGGAGCCTTCGGCAGCGTCTACCTGGCCAAGAAGAAATCCACTGGAGAGTATTATGCAATCAAGGTTCTGAAGAAGGCTGATATGGTTGCCAAGAATCAGGTCACTAACGTCAAGGCGGAAAGGGCCATCATGATGTGGCAGGGCGAGAGTGATTTCGTTGCCAAACTTTACTGGACATTTTCAAGCAAGGACTATTTGTACCTTGTCATGGAGTATCTCAATGGCGGCGATTGTGCTTCATTGATCAAGGTGCTTGGGTCGCTTCCCGAGGATTGGGCGAAGAAGTATTTGGCTGAAGTCGTGCTTGGCGTTGAGCACCTGCACAGTCGTAGTATTGTTCATCGCGACTTGAAGCCAGATAACCTCCTCATTGACCAGAAGGGCCACCTAAAGCTTACGGATTTTGGACTCTCGCGCATGGGTCTGATAGGTCGTCAGAAGAGAGCTCTCAACAACAAGTCTGCTGAGCCGGTTCCAGATCTACTGAAGTCTGGACCTTTCCATCGTGCTGTGTCTATCGGATCTTCACGTTCTGCATCTTTCGATCTAAACCCATCTCCATCGCAGACACCAAGCATGACACCAGCGCTAACAGGAGATCTCGGCCAGCCATCGTATTTCAGCTTGAACCGCGAGACTGCAACCCGCGATCCATCCAGAAGGACATCGGGGAACCGGAGCGATAGCGGAGATAGCGACGCGTTGCAGGCCATGTTCCGCCGCTTTTCCATTATGGAAGACCACGGCCAGGCGCGACGGTCTCCGATCGAAGAAGAAGGATACAGCGACGAAGGTTCTCCAGATCTGTTCCCCCTGGCTCCCACGATCAGCCAATCGACTGCTGCTCAGAATAGTACGCCACCGCTTTCTTCGGCTATGCCACCTCCGCCCATGGCGCTCTTCGACCCTGAGGACAACAACCGTCGATTTGTTGGTACTCCTGACTATCTGGCGCCTGAGACGATCGCAGGTAGTGGCCAAGATGAAGTCAGTGATTGGTGGTCTTTGGGTTGCATACTGTTCGAGTGTCTTTATGGCTACCCTCCGTTCCATGCCGATACTCCTGATGAAGTCTTCCAGAATATTTTAGAGCGCAGGATTGACTGGCCGGAAAACGACGAGGACTATGGGTTATCTGACGAAGCCAAAGATCTCATAAATCGTCTTTTATGTCTCGACCCAGCTAAGCGACTTGGCGCCAACATGGAAGACAAGTTTGCCAGTGGTGGAGAGGAGATTCGCAGCCACCCTTGGTTTGCAGATGTCAACTGGGAAAGTCTCCGCGATGACGAAGCATCGTTCATCCCAGCACCCGAGAACCCCGAAGACACTGAATATTTCGACACCAGAGGGGCTGCTATGGCTAACTTTGCACCGGAGTTCGAAGATACCAGCACTTCTACAGCCGTTACGCCCAGCCAGGACTATCCTGACCGACCTCACGATGCTCTGTCCCGCGTTCGCTCGCAGGTCAGTGTCACCACGATGAAACGTGGCCTTATACCGTTACATATACCGGCCCATGTCCGCGAAGGTAGATCGAGAAGGCTTAGTGAGCCGATGGCTACTGATGACTTTGGCAACTTCAGCTATAAGAACCTTCCAGTGCTTGAAAAGGCGAACAAGGACGTCATTCAGAAGCTACGCGCGGAAGCAATGCAGTCACAGAGCAAGCCAAGCTCTGCGGTGCAATCCCCGAGCGTGACTTCTCCAT
The DNA here is from genome assembly GCF_027946475.1 of Didymosphaeria variabile. Classification (NCBI taxonomy): domain Eukaryota; kingdom Fungi; phylum Ascomycota; class Dothideomycetes; order Pleosporales; family Didymosphaeriaceae; genus Didymosphaeria; species Didymosphaeria variabile. The sequence goes on along the minus strand of NW_026611628.1, from coordinate 1,624,357 downwards.
CTCCATCTCTAGAGTCGAGTCCAATGATCCCCGGCCAACTGAAACGTACACTGTCGACCACCAAGCCCACAGGCCGTCCTTCATCCCCATCCATTAGCGGGCCTAATTCGTCCCCTAGCCGGGGCTCTCAGCCTTCGTCGCCGCTTCTAGTCCAGTTCAGCACTGGCCAGCATCATGAACGACGTAAAACATCAGCCAGCAGTTCATCAACCTTATCGCATGCAATTAGCAGTCCCGCTTCCCTCCAGCCTGGCAGCTTTTTCGAAGGACCACGTTTGTCATCCGGCTTACGCCCCTCTCCCTCTCCCGATGCTATATCGCCTATCAAGCTAGTCAAAACACCTTCTGCCATGTCAGCCTCATTCTCTGAGAAAGGCAATCCCAGTCAGCGTCAAAGCTCATTTGGGCAGACAAGCGTACCGTCTCGCACACGATCACAGACAATCGGTTCCCAAGAAGGAGATGTTGTTACCAACCTACTTCCTAGCCACCACAAGCGCAGAAGTCAAGTCCTCGATATCTCGCCTTCCTCATCCGATACAGAAGATACTCGCGCCAAAGCACTCCTTCGAGTGCAACGGCGAAGACAAAGCTCTCGGCGTCTGTCCCAGATATCGCTTGCAGATGGGCCGATGTTCCGACCTTTAGATGTACTGGTATGTGAAGACCATCCTGTCTCACGCTTGGTCATGGAGAAACTACTAGAAAAATTGCGCTGTCGTACTCTCACTGTCACGAACGGGTCGGAAGCTGTCCGCTATGCTATGGGCGAGGTCAAATTTGATATCATCATGATGGAATTCAAGCTGCCTCAAGTCAATGGTGCAGACGTGGCACGAATGATTAGGGATACGAAAAACGCCAACTCCAACACCCCTATCGTCGCAGTGACCGGTTACCTCAAAGAACTATCAGCTCCACACCACTTCGACGCGCTCATTCAGAAGCCTCCTACGATTGCGAAGCTGTCAGACACACTGGGTAAACTGTGTCAGTGGAAGCCTCCCCCACCGAATTGGACTTCAGCATCCAGCATGTACCCATCAATGATGCCGTCTAGCCTGCGCCAAGAATCATCTCGACAAGATGGCAGTCCTACCTCAAATTCCTCGAGCTTTCCAACAGTTCCTTCGGGCAGCTACCGCGGGTCTAGTCGAGAAGACTCAATCAGCTCGAGCTTCTTCGGTGACAACGACAGTCGAACCGGAGATGATGTGCCTGTCGTAATTGCGCGTCATAATACCGACGATTGGCGTGAGCGGGATCTAGCTCGAGAGATGAGTGGCTTGGGTATTTCCGAAGATGCAGCCAATGTCGATCCCCTGGCGGGGCAGAAACTGGCTGTTCCGCATGACCCAGTATCTGCACCACCTGCCATGGAAGATCCGACGATCCGACGTCAACCTTCTGCTGAGTTGGTAGGAGCCAAACGGCGCGTTATGGGCACACGCAAGCACGAGTCCGCTGAGTCAGGCGACGACGAAGACGACGAGCTAGGCAACGCCAACGTCCGCGCGAGAAGCCCGAAAACACGGCCAAAATCATCTTCGAAGCTCGGTATCGAGATGATGCGAACGAACAGCAGGGGCAGTGTCATCTCCGTGGAAAACATCCCAGTGGACGACTCTATACTGCCTTCTTCCCCGCCCCCTGCTATTTCAGAAGACCGCACTGCCGAAGAGCTTGAGGACGCGTATCAAGTCCCTACAGCCACGCTTACACCGCCCGAGATCTTCCCTCGCGCGCCTGGACATAAAGTTGAAGAGATAGAGGTCGACATGGAGACACCGAAGGCGAACCAGAAGGCAGCCGAGGAGCGAGACCCTGATCCCACTCCGCGGGCCAACACGTCGCCTAGCACATAGTCGCTCTCCACCTCCGATCTTCTGTCTCCGATAAATTGTTGTATCTGTTGTGTACCTTCCTTACCCAATTTGTTTCCTAATTAGTCACCTTCCTATTCTGAGCGCGGTGTTGGGGGGTGTTCCCAAAGGTAGTGCACCTAGGAAACATGTTCTGACTTTTGCTTTTGTTCCATCCTGTTTGCGCTGTTTGGCGTCTGGGCTCGGCGCTTTTGCATTACACTGAAGCGCTCACCAAGCGAGTTGTTCGTTCGGCACGTGCATAAGATGCGTCTCCAGACGTCGATCTGGATCTCAAACTGTGCGCTGTGCTTTTCCTACTTGCGCCCTTACCTTCAAGGCCTGGCGGCTTGTGATATATTGTTCCGAACTTCTTACCTTTCCTATGTACGTGCGGGATTTTCTTTGTCAGCGGATGGTTGGTGGATCGGATGGATGGTAGGTCAGAATTGTCATTCGCTCTTGTGTTTTTGCTTGCTTGCTGTATACCCGATGGAATTGGGCGGTTGAACGCTCGTCGGGTTGCATCAGACTGTCACTCGCTCCTCTCTGTTTTTCTTTGGCATCGTCTGCGACATCACCACTCTTTACCAAATTGGACGGTTGGCTGGTCCTCTTCTTTGATGTTCTGGTGGAAGCAGAAGTTCTAGAATGGACTGGAGCTCGGATGGGGTTGGATAGGAATGAAGATATTTCGCACCGCGAGATTGTGTACTCTTGTGTGAATGCGAGACTCGTGAGATGATTTGGGTGACGGGCGGTTGTAAAGGTCGCTCTTCTAATGGTGAAACAGGAAAATGTTCTCCCAGTGATACTACCATGAAGACGTTGGCTTAAGCACCTGACTCACACCCTACGATGCGAAGGCACTGGCCGGCCGGCCGTTACATGGTGTCACAAAAGTGCTGAAAACCCCGCTTGCCGGCTCCGGACGATGTGGAATTTTGCCATGAGTGCAAGGCGAACAAAATCAGCTTTTGGGATCATCTAGAACGAACACAATGACGACGGTCGAGGCCGGAACCCTTGATAATCACGCCTGGAAAAGTGCTGCCGACGACATTGCCGTTCATACACGTTACTGAAGCAGATAAGACTCGAATGTGAGCGCAACAAGATAAGGGCGGAGCTAGGAGAGAGCGCGAGGCAGACATGTCGTTTCAGTCTTCCCTGACACCGGAGGCGGTTGGCAGACGAGCTGGGACCGAGGCCTTCTGCTGTGTTTCTGAAGTTTTCTAGTAGAAGAGCTACATACTAAGATGCACTTGTTCGAAAGAGTAACCATTCTACAGTAGAACGGCAAGGACGAAGTGCAATCATACCGTACTTGTGCAGACGCCGTATCTAGTATGTCCAAAACCTAGTTATTTCTCCATTACTCCAATTCCAATGCTCGAATAATACATAATTCGTACACGTTACGCTCATGGCGCCAACGTTCAGGTGCAATGCTCACCGCAACGCCAATGCCGCTAATACAATCATCCAAACCCTCCATCCACAATCGTACATTGAGTCTGCCTGTGCTCAAGGACCACCCATTGGGTGCTGCTTATACTGCGTCATGGTCCGCAACTTCGCATTCAGCATGACGTATTTCGCAGCATTCGGATCGTATACTGCGGTCACATCCAAGGTCGCCTTTGCCTTTTCACCGATGATTTCCACTAAGCCAGATACGACGAACGTTCCCCGTGGTGGCTCGATGTTCATGGGTTTGCGGTTTTTCATTAGCATCAGGCGAAAGTATGCGAGGTTCATGGTCGGAACTTGGTTTGGATCTGGAAGCGAGATTCCCAACTTGTCTAGAGCTGGATTTGTAGGTGACGATACCGATGGAGGTTGGACCTGCTTCTCAGCGTCTGCTGGAGCAGGTGTTGCTGGCGTGGAAGGCGCAGTCGGGGTTTGCTTCGGTGATATAGGTGTGATGGGAGAAGGAGGTATCCCTCTAAACATATTCTGCACTGTCGATTCCTTTACTTCGAATCCTGCGTACTTCCTCAAATCTAGCCACGAGCTGTACATCCGCCTCTTCATATCGGAGTATACTGAATTCGCAACGGTTGTCGGCATGAGTACGTTCGCTAATTTCTTATGATGCAGCGGATCAACTAGTTGTGTGGCTCTTCTGAAGGTGAGTTCTTCCGTGAGTTCGAAGCCAGGTCGCTCGTACTCTAAAGGCGGCCCGTCCGGGAATTTGAACTCTATCCAGATGGCGCCCTTCGTAGGGTCGACCTTACCGAGAAACAAGGCAGTACGAGGATTCTTAACAGCGAAGTCTCGCACCAGTGTGACCAGTTCACCCCTGATCTTCTCCATTCGCTCTCGGTCTGGTGCTAATCGAGTGAATGTCTGCCATTCTGGGTCGGAGCCTCTGTAGAACGTCCTTGGTCTAGGTCGTGAGAACCCGGTCGGGAAAAATAGTACAGCATTGTTTTCTTCTTCGTCCTCTTCATCCTCGTCCTCCCATTCGTCCTCTTCCTCGTCCGTTATCTCGCGTCCGCCGTTGTCGTTCTCGTTCACGCCCTGCCCTGGTATAGGTCGCCGTCGCACGCGCCGATGTTGCTGTAGCTCTTCATCATCTTCTACTTCTACTGGTTCATTGAGCCAATCAACAAGCTTCCAGATTCCTACAGTGACCACTGCGAAGCCCACGAGACGTCTGCGTAGAAATCAGAACAGTGCAGGCGCAAGCCACAGTATCAAACTCACGATGTGGAGAAGAAGCGCTTTTGGATGCGCACTCTCTGTATCCTTATCGCGTCATTTCCATTGTGAGCGGCCGACTTGACTACTGCAGACGTCGGAGCGCGTCTGAAAAGTGAGAAGCTTCTCCGAAACACTTGCGGCTTGAACATGAGCGGAGGCGACGCGGGGAGTATGGCTACCGCAAGTTACTGAGAGTGACGTTGCGTCCGAACATGAGGTGGGTGGTTGCGAGAGAGTAGTACCAAGAGTGCCGTTGGCGTGCAGTAGTGATAGCGAAAAGCTACGTTGGTTTGTCGATATAGGCGCAAATGGTAATTGTCGTACAAGTCGGAAGATCTGCCAAGTCCCGCGGGCGAGGGCCGTAGCTTCCTCGACTACTGACGTCTGCCCTCACTCCACAAGCTCAAGCACGCCCACTTCCATCACTCCCGCCACCATGAAGCTGTTCCGGAGCTTCATTGTATCCTCGCTGTACTGCGCCGCATCCGCTGCGCATGATGCCCATGTCTATGTATTCGACCCGGTACCTAGGACGTCGCCACAGGCAGCCACGACCGTCGACGCAACCACAGCTCGATTGATCCTTGCACAGCGGTTGGGCCTGTCGCGGTTTCATTCGATAGAAAAGACGCGCAGCGAAGAGAGTCTGAAGCAGATCAATGCATTTGGAGGCAGGCAACAGAAGCTGTTTGGTGGAGAGGACGCAGATCGGACACAGGCGCACGCACTGGTGTGGATAGAAGGCGTGGAAGCCGCCGAGGGTACGCACGTCGCAGGCTTACAATGTGCAGAAGCTGATTTATTTTACAGCCATCGTTCAGGACTCTGGACTCTGGTCATCTAAGTTCACGATAGCGAACCCCCCTTCCGCGTCCGATAACAAGCACCTGATCGAGGACATGATCCTGCAAGCCGAGTCTCTTCCTAAGAAGTCAGATCCCAAGGGCGCAACATACCACTCAAATCAGTACATCGATCACCAATTGTCTGAGCTCCGACAGCCCCAACTCTTCAACGACTACCTCACCATTCTCCACATCGACCTGAAAGCGAAGGACAAGATGGCCAAACCCAGCCTCGATAGACTCGGTGACATTATCTCTTCTCTTCAGGTGGCGGCTCCTAAGGAAAACCGTTTCGCAGTCACATTGGTGGTTATGCCACCATCATCCTCGAACTCTAAGCGTGCTGCAAGCCCCTACGGCAGCTACGATAGACCTAACTTGGAGGCTCGCCGCGAAATGACCGAGGCGCCCATGTCTCTGTCTACTTCCGAGCCTTCTACATCACCCAATAGTGCGCTCCCGAGCGATCTAGAGGACTTCCCTGTCATTACGCAGGCTGAAGGCAACGACACTACCCCGCCTCTCGGCATCCTTCCACGCTGCTTTGCGTCGGAATCCGCCTGTACTACGTCCACAAATGGATGCTCCGGTCACGGTTCATGCGGGATCCTCCACAAGGGCAAAAAGGGAGAACGCGCTGACTGCTACGGCTGCGTCTGTAGGCCTACCGTTGTGGACAGGGGTGACACCGGCATGGAGCAACACAAGAAGACTACCTACTGGGGCGGTCCGGCATGTCAGAAGAAGGATGTTTCGGTTCCTTTCTGGCTGTTCGTTACTAGCGGTGTTCTCTTTGCTTTCCTCATCTCCGGTGGAATCGGACTGTTGTACTCCGTTGGCAGCGAAGAGTTACCCAGTGTCATTGGTGCCGGTGTTAGTGGGCCGGTGCGGAAGTAAGACCATGGTAAAAAGTAAAGGATAGTAAGAATGGCATCGGGATTGTGGAGGATTGTATATCCGGTGTACGACAAGATTTCTTATTGTCAACGCGACAGCGTGTATCATACTGGCTGTGGGTCCATGTGGGTTCGTGGCGTTATAGCATTGCAGTTCAATCAAGTAAATGATCCAAAGCACGTTTTCAGATCTAGAGCTATACTGTCGTAAGTGGGGCGCAATGTGATACGAGTGGAGGATTGAATGTATCCATTCAAAGACAGAGTTCTAAAGCGCCTCTTGGATCACGCCGTATCCGTCGCAACACCTCAACGCCGGCAATGCAATATCCGAATAATCGAGACCCTCGTATTTACCGATCTTCAAGCATCTAATCCACCTATGTGCTTTCAAGGTTTCAAAAGCTTCTCCTCTGAACTCGCGCCCTTAACATCAAACAACTCAGTGCTTCCCCTTCTTCTTCTTGCCTTTGCCAGTCTTCTCCGCAGGACCGCCACTCTCGACCAACACTGCATCATCATCGCTGGCTGTCTTCGTGCCCCTGAAACTACCCGCTACGCTACCAGCCACGCTACCTTCCTTCGGGCTCTTCGTCTTGTCCTGATCTAGCTCTCCTAACAACTCGGATTGGATCTGCGATCGGCGCGTGTCCCACCATTGCCGCTCAGAGTCAGCGGTGGACAGGATCTCATCGAGGCGCTGGCGGAGTAGGTTGTTCTGTGAGAGTTCGGATGCGGATTGGAAAATAGTCTGGCCCCAGTTGGGCGCGAATGCGTTTGCCTGTGGATCGTTAGTTGGTTCAGGGCGGAATTGGGGAGTGTAGATGGTCGCATACCTCTTGCACAACGTCCCGAAGCTCATCCTCGATCTCCTTCTCCGCGCGCTGGAATCGTTGCCACAGATCATCACCCACACTGCCCCTCTGCAGCAACACCTGCAGCGCCTGCTTCTGGCTCCGGACCTGGATGATCCTGGAAATATCTTCGGTCGCGCGGCGCAACAGCGCTGCCTTGAGGATAGAGTCGGGAACCTTGGGGTCTTCTTGGTGGAGGAGGGAGAGGTAGATATCGCGCTGAAGGTGCTGCGGGAACCAGGGCTCAAGCGAGGCGGCGCGGTAGGCTTTGCGCTTGCGGTAGATGCTGCTGAAAGTGTAGAGCGAACCGACGAGGATGAAGAGGTAGGCGATGGGGATGCTGAGCATCACCCAGTCGACGGCATCGAACGGCCACATATTCGCGGTGGTGCGCAGTTGAACCGGCTACGTTTCGGTGCGTTGGGCGCAAGCCGGTGTTGGTTTTAGTATATCCTGGGGTGACACAGGTGTAGTTACGGCGTGGAAGGAGGATGAAATGAGCGGCAATGGCATGCGAAGGAAGCACTTAGGGAAAGTGGAAACTGTGGTTGTTGTCGCTGCTGCGCGCCCGACAAGTCAAACTGTCGGCTTTGTGGTCAATATCTGTCCTTATTGTCCGTGTCCCCGCCGAAACTCTCTAGCACGCACCCCTGCAACCCGAGCGCGTCATCATAGGTTCGGCGGCCTTCTACGGGCGCCTCTACCTTTACCTAGCATACAAGCATTCACCAACACGCCTCCACAGCTGCCTGCCGCCTCTCTCGTTTACCTGCGCGTCGTTGCCTTGATTCATGTACCGACGCTTCGCCGCCCTTTCCTCAACTCTGTCCAACACCTCAGCGCAGTGAACACAGCCATGATCCTCCGGTTTGTGAGTAAAGAGGGCCAGTTTCGGCTCACTGTCGACGCCGCGACCGCGTTTCCCGATATCATACCCCAGCTTGCAGAGAAGCTGCCCGCCAACGTCGACATCTCCAGCATTACCGTCAGCAACAAACCGCATGGTGGTGATGCACGCCAGATAAACACCCTGCGGGGCGTCACCTTCAAGCAAGTCGGCCTGAAGTAAATATTAGCTTGTATCACTTTGCCTCTGAAGCTGACGATGTTCCCAGACATGGCGACCAGCTCTTCCTCGACTTTCAGGAGCAGTCCAACATCTCGAACGGCCACTCCGCAGCTCCCACCGGTGTTGCCCGCTTGAATGGCAAACCCGTCGATTCTTCAGAAGTACCTTCCGTTCCTCTCGGCTCGCCTACACAATTGATCAAAAATCCCTGGGAGGTGGTCAAGCAGTCGCCGCTCGATGATAGATTAGACAAGCTCGATGGCAAGATACCGCGCAAATTAGACCAAAAAATGTGCCGGCACGGACCCAAGGGCATGTGCGACTACTGTATGCCACTGGAGCCGTACGCGGTGGAGTACCTGGCGGACAAGAAGATCAAACACCTCTCGTTCCACTCATATCTCCGAAAAATCAACGCAGGGAAGAATAAGCCGGAGAGCGGAACTTCGTATATGCCGCCGTTGACCGAGCCGTATTATCGCGTGCGGCCAGATTGCCCGTCAGGTCACAAGCCGTTTCCTGAAGGTATCTGCACAAAGTGCCAGCCCAGTGCCATCTCGCTGCAGCCTCAGGAGTTCCGTATGGTAGACCACGTCGAGTTCGCGTCGTTTGATTTAGTGAACGATCTGCTCAACTACTGGAGGACCACCGGATGTCAGCGGTTAGGCTATCTGTACGGACGGTACGAGGAGTATCCCGAGGTGCCACTGGGAACAAAGGCTGTAGTGGAGACTATCTATGAGCCACCTCAGGTCAACGAAGCCGACGGAATCTCATTAGGCGAATGGGATAACGAGAAGGATGTTGATGAGTTGGCACGGCAATGTGGGCTGCAGAGGGTGGGCGTCATTTTCACTGATCTGATTGATGCTGGAGAAGGCGATGGCAGTGTCATCTGCAAGCGCCACATTGACTCCTACTTTCTATCATCTCTCGAGATCGTCTTCGCGGCACGTTATCAGGCGAAATATCCTCGGCCCACCAAATGGAGCGAAACGGGCAAGTTCGGATCGAACTTCGTGACTTGCGTGGTGAGCGGTGATGCCGAGGGACAGATCGGGATCGCAGCGTATCAAGCTTCAAATTCAGCTGTCGAGATGGTCAAGGCAGACATCATCGAGCCGTCTGCAGAGCCTTCAGTCATGCTCGTGCAATCAGAAGACGACAACGAGGCGCTCAACCGCGCACGATATATTCCGGAGGTGTTTTATCGAAAGAAGAATGAGTATGGAGCAAACGTGCAGGAAAACGCGAAACCTGCTTTCCCCGTTGACTACCTTCTCGTCACTTTAACACACGGTTTCCCCAACCAACCCAACCCTCTTTTCACAGGACCCAACTTCCCTATCGAGAACCGAGAAGCTATGGGCGAGGCACAAGAATTTGGATCGTTATCGAAGGCGCTCAACGCGAAAGCAAACGGGCTGGCACTTAATACCACCAGTGGGCTGAAAGCCGTCTCGAATTTCCACCTCCTCTCCTACATACATGGCCTAGGCATCCTCGCAAAAGTATAACCCAACCCCCTCTTATCATCCGCTATCCGCTAACAAAGAAACCAATAGGACGAAGAAGCTCTCTTGGCCAAGGTCGCCTCAGAGCACGATCTGTCAGACGGGCTACAGCTGCAGCACTCAGGTGGCTGGGCGACATTATTGACAATCCTCAAGGAAGCTGGTGAGCGCCCCCCGAAACGCCTCCTCGGGCGGAGGTCATCGAATGGCTCCGACTCCGAATCAAGTAACTTAGCTAAGAGGGTCAAGGGGGTTAGCCTGAAAGGAGGATAGTATCTTCCTGAAGTAGCTCCTTAGGTTCGCCGTCCTCGCTTGCGTTCGATCGATCATGTATTTGCCCTGCTCTATCCGAGGGAAGAAAAGCTAGTCCAGTGATGAAGGTGTGGTGCTGAAGCGTGGGCGTGAGGCGTAGATAGTGTTGGGGTGTATGGAACATGGCCTCATGACTGGAAAGCGTGGGAATGCATACTCAAACTTATGGTGGGAGCAGAGAGTTGATACCTCACTTGCAATATATTTGACATACATCATGACCGCTTCCCCTAGTGATACAATGTTCGGGAAGAAGCCGAATAGCATATGCCGTTTCGAAGGAGCATTTAGAATACGTCAAACCCCCACTCTGCAGGTTGTGAATGCTGGTCGATGTTGGCAGGTGGGCGCACAGACCGCTAACACGCGCGAACGCGATGGCCTTTTCGTACGCGTCGCGCGTTCCACTTTAGCATCATACTCCGCATCCTCTTATTCACGAGCACCGCCCCCACTCACAAGACGTACCGAACATGGCGGACTTCTTCAACCTCAAAGCGCGACAAGCGGCAGCTGCGCAGGCCAGTTCATCGAAGGCTCCCACAACCAAGTCGGACTCAACCCGATTACAGCCATGGGTGGAGAAATAGTAGGACCTGCCTCAAGCTACGCAAGATGCAAACATCAATGCTAACAGATTACATAGCCGTCCGAAGACCCTTTCCGAAGTTACAGCACAAGACAATACGATCCAAATCCTTTCCCGCACCCTCCAATCCGCCAACCTCCCCCACATGCTCTTCTATGGCCCACCCGGCACCGGAAAGACCTCCACCATCCTCGCCCTCGCAAAACAGCTCTACGGCCCCGAACTCATGAAATCGCGCGTGCTCGAGCTCAATGCCTCCGACGAACGTGGAATCTCCATCGTTCGGGCGAAAGTGAAGGACTTCGCGAGGCAACAGCTCTCCGCTGCGCCGACGCATAACATCATGGTGGAGGATGAAAATGCGGAAAGCGGCGTCAAGCAGGTGAGGTATAGGGATAGATATCCGTGCCCGCCGTTCAAGATTATTGTGCTGGATGAGGCGGATAGCATGACGCAGGATGCGCAGAGCGCGCTGAGGAGGACGATGGAGACATACAGTAAGATGACGAGGTTCTGCTTGGTGTGTAATTATGTAACGAGGATTATTGATCCGTTGGCGTCGAGGTGCAGCAAGTTCCGATTCAAGAGCTTAGATCAGGGCAATGCGGTCAAGCGTGTAGAGGATATCGCGAAGCTTGAGGGTGTTAACCTTGATCAAGGTGTGAGCGAGGAGCTCGTGAGGGTTGCAGAGGGGGATTTGAGGAAAGCTATCACGTTTCTGCAATCTGCGGCACGGCTCGTTGGCGCAGCTCAGAAAGAGGGTGCTGCAACAGGAAAGCGGAAGGCGCGCGCCGTTGTTGATGAAGACGAAATGGATATTGACCCAGCGGCTCCCTCCGTCACAAAAACCCACATCGCGGAGATTGCCGGTGTTATCCCCGAAACGACCCTCGAATCGCTCACATCTGCCATCTTCCCCGGTTCGCAATCACAATTACAGTATACTAAGATTGCGAAGGTGGTCGAGGATATGATAGCGGAGGGTTGGAGTGCGGCACAGACAGTTGGGCAGCTGTACGAAAAAGTACTTTATGATGAGCGTGTGGGCGATCTGCAGAAGATGAGGATTACAGGTCTGTTTAGCGAGGTGGATAAGAGGTTAGGAGATGGAGGAGATGAGCATCTGGCTGTGTTAGATCTGGGATTGCGGATTAGTGGTGTGCTATGCCAGGGTTAGGGAGGATAATGAGAGTGAACAAGGCATCATGAAGGCGCAATGGCGTTTAAAGGAAATCGAACAGCATCGAATATCCAGCACTATGTCGAATTTAGTATGAGCTCTAATTGGTCCGTATCTGTCATCTGCATCTCTCGTTCCCGCACGCCGCTTCGTAGCATGTGTTCACTCGACATCCTGCCAATGCAGAATACCGTCCCTTCTACAGCCAATGATCCCGCAGAGTCTCACTCCACATCCTCGGCCCAAGACATTAACGTTTAATCCAATATCTACGCGAAGGCGCAGATCAAGGTTGCAGGGATCCCCGCGGAATCCGCGACGGAGCTGTCCTAGAACGGCAGTACCTAGGCACACATGTGAAGCGTACCGCGGAATATAAACCCGCTAACACTACGTCGCATTGGCTCCTGTATCGTCTGCTCTACTGCATTGTTAAAGCATACTACAAAGCGTAATCCGTTGTGATATTCGTGCTTGAGAGATCGTGAAGAAGGGGAAAGGGTTACCCCGCATTGCGAACCACTTCCTCCACAGACGGTACATATCATTAGAAAGAGTTTACAATATGGCAGCCCCCGCAAACAAAAACATCAAGGATCTCAATGGTAAATGGGTCATTGTACGTCCTACGTCCCGGCTCCAGCCACTCCTTTCCGTCGACCCGAAGGAACATCAACTTCATGTAAAGGAGATACTGTCCCTATTCACACACTGACTCCACATAGAACAAAACACATAGCGACTCCACGGAACCCGTCCTCGCCCTCCAAGGCATCGGTTGGATGACCCGCAAAGCCCTAGGTCTCGCCACGGTTACCCTCCACACTAAACAGTACCTCAAAACCCCCGACGACAACCCCTCCGCTGGCGAAGTCATCCACATCGACATTGACCAGTTCGCTACCGGCGGCGTCAAAGGCACCTCCGAGCACCGCGCCCTCGATTGGAAGTACCGCCCGCACTCGGATTGGCTGTTCGGCGACTTGCAGGGCCGCTCGAGACTGACGACTCTGGAAGCTGTGCGCAAGGAGGCGAAGGAGACGGGGGGTACGACGGAGAAGGATGCGGAGTATGTGACGGAGGGTTTTTTGGAGGAGACGGAGAAAGGGGAGACAATTGAAAGTTTTGTTGATAACGATGGGAAGAAGTGGACAGGGTGGTAAGTTGGCGATTCTTTGCTCACTTGAGCCTTGCGTATAGCATACACTGACAGTCACTGTAGGCAAATCTGGGGCTTTGCCACGGTCAATGGGGAGAGGTGGCTTGTGAGGAAGTTTGCGATTAGGAGGAAGGACAAGGATGAGGTTGTCAGGGTGAGATTGTGCTATGAGTGGGCGGGAGAGCTGGATTCGTGAGCTTGAGGTTATGGGGGCATGTTGATAGAACGGCCAATACGACGCTTTTTGCATTTGAAAGCTATTCACCTTGGAACAAATTATTTGATCTGAGACAGGCAGGTGGATTTGCCTTTCCTGTTAGATGTCAGAAACAGGAGGTGGGCTCAGCAGCTTCCAATTGGCCATCTTGACTTCCGCTGAGCTGAACAATAGCGAAAGCGTGGTTTCTATATGAACTTTTGCACCGTGCAATAGAAGGAAGCATTATAGATACGACGAAAGCTCGAGTCTAGGCAGGCCATCGTAGCTCTGCTCTACCATGCTTCCGCTGAATGAGGGTACAGGTGGTCGAGATCTTGGACCATGAGGTGGATCTTCTTATGGGCTATCACTGCTCATATCGTTCGTATTGAGGACGGGTTTCATCGGTTGACCACGAGCGCGTGCAGTTTTCGACATAGCCCAGGCAGTGTCACTCGGACCATGAGATGCGCCCAATCCTCTGTCTTAGCTCTGCACCACCGTATAGAGAATATTGGTGATGCCACGCAGGGGCGTACCACGCGTAGAATGGTCACCTTGGCGAACGTGCTGGATATGCACGGCAGGCTTGTACGACACGGAGTGACAATGACGAGAGCATATCTACAAAGCGGTTGTGCTAGCGCCTGGAGGCTCAATTCTCAATTCAGGCATAATCTTTCAGTTACTTCAATGTGGAATGGAGAATAAAATCATAAAGGGGTATGTTTCATTTTGTTCGCTGCCACGTAAACGACCGTCCTTGCAGTCGAATACCATCGTACCAGCATCGGTTAGGCCACAACACCAAGCAACAACATCGTGACATGCTGTGACCGACCCTGCGTTTGATTGCCTCATCCCAGGGGAGCCTATCGCATCGGCAGGCCGCAGCTATGCCACGAGCACTCGTTGCACTGCGTCGCACAGGCAACCAACCAGCGGCTCAAGACAAGGCAGGAGCCAGACTACAATCAACAATGCCCAGGTCTAATTTCTCAGGTGAATGGCACCTTTGTGGGCGTTTGCGCTCGCTTCACGGGCCGCTTTGTAAGGCGTTAGTCGCCGTTGTCCCGTTGTCTCTTTATCAACACGCCCCCGCGACCTCTTTCGTAACCTACGCACTCGACTCTCGTTTCAGATTCAATCCAGTCTTTCTTTGACGACAGTCGCTCACACTCCCTTCTCTTCTTTGTCTCTACCTTCAATTGCGATACCGCAGCCTCTTATACCACCTTTTCAATCGTCACTCCCTCAGCGTCTTCCATTGCAGCGATGAAGCCCGCCACTCTCTTTGTCGTTGCCGGCCAGCTCGCCCTCGCCATGGCGTACGCCAATTCCACTAGGTCAGTCTACTCACGGTCTTGCGTACCGCATGGTTCTGCCAGGCGCAAACAGCGCTGGTCGCGGGTGACCTCGGTCGCCTCCCGCGACGTTGCGGCGCCGGTTTGGTAGAAAGCGCTCCCTATCAAGGCCAAAAGCAGTCAAAATTCGAGATCCTGGCTAACAGTGTCGAAGCAGCGTCGCAGAGACCACCGCCTGCTTTACGACCACCATCTTCACCACCACGACGGTGACGGTGACGGGCCATCCGGGCGCGGTAAGTGACCTACAGCTCGCAAGATCACGACCACGAAGGTCTCACTGACATGAACATATAGTCCTCTTCTCCGCCCCCGGCGCCCCCGATCCTTTCTTCCTCGTCTGTGGTGTCCAAGTCGTCCTCGGTCTCGTTGATCCCGGAGCCCCTTAGGCCCAGCTCCGCTCCGTCCGTCCCCAACGTGACCGTCACGCACCAGCCAACCCCGCCGCCAGTGACCTTCACCTTGACCTCTGAGTACGTGCTATCCTCTTTCTGTTTGTGAATGTAAAGAGCTCACCCATATCACAGGTCTGCCCCGTACCCGACCGCCAACGCCACCACGCCCGCCACCGGCTCCGTCACGGCGCCGCACTCGTCTGGCACAGGTGTCACCACGGGTACTTCGACGGCTCCTATCCCGCCACAATTCACCAGCGGTCAAGGCAAGATCGCCATCAACGGTCTCGCTCTGGCCATGGTGGCTGTCGGCGGCGCCTTCCTCTCCTTGTAGATGTCGGCGGTCTCGGATCAGGCAAAAACCACTAATGTGATCTGCATGGCAAATGCAGATATCGAGGCTCAGGAACAGACACGTTTCCCTTCCTCTGCCGGTTCTTCGACAGGCGAATCATTTGGGTAGCCGTGGATTGGAATGGAGTATGGTTTCCTTAGTGCTGAATACCCGTCCACGTTGTTGGGCTCCTCCGTAGTAATGTCAACCCCTTGCGAATCCTGGAATTGAAACATATCCTCGCCACGATATGCATGACGAGATCTGAATGCGTCAGCATTACGTATAGTGCCTTCCGCATCTCAGTCACCTCCCGTGTGGACGCTCTAGAAGGAAATAGAGTGCAGACACCCTTGAGTGCATGTTTTTTTACTCGTTACAATACATCTCGGCGCCCGTCCGCGCTGTCTTTTCCACACGTGCTCAACGTTTGCAAGCGGCTGAACGCCACCACGAAGCCAACGCCACTGCATCCCTCTCCGCGGAGACTCTGATTCTCGAACGTTCCATACAAGACACGAGAATGCATGTGTAGACACGGTCGTTCAGGCCAAGAACGTCACGAAGCTTCGCGCCGAATCTGGGTCAGTGCGTTTTGAAACCTCATTCGCTCGGTATTATTTCCCACCATCATCAGTCCCGATCTGTAATTTCTGGTTTTAGCTTCCTCGCCATCGGGCAGGCACATCTACTCACAAACCCCGCTCCCAAGATTTGTCCATGCAAGAACTTTTTCCTAAAATCGCACTGAATTGCGCGCGCCATCGACGTTCTCCGACCGATCGACACGGACGCAGATGGACTACGGGCAGGGCAGGTCCTTAGCTCCACGCCCTCTCGGCCCGCCCCCACTGCTTGAGCCTCCTCCAGATGAAAATAAGAAGAGAAAGCGCGCGGCTATTGCTTGCAAGCCATGCCGTGAACGAAAGTCGGCGGTATGTAGACCATTTCGCTAATTTTTGCTGATGTTCACTTGCCTGATGTCTGTCTGTTCAGTGCAATAGCGTCCGACCTGTCTGCGCTGCCTGCGAAGCCCGACAAACGGAATGCTACTACCTTACCAAAGATGAATCCGAGACGAAGCTGCAAGCCCTCAGGCGCGAGAACAATACTCTGAACGAATTAATAAACCATCTGCGTACCATGCCGGTTGACGCAGCGCAATCGATCCTGCAGGGACTCAGGAACTCAGCAAATCCACAGTCGATCCTGAAAGATATTAGAGATGGGAAGCTTTCGACAGTCCAGCCTTCACAGACAGAGACCGCGCTTGCTGCGTTGCCACATGTGTACTCGGAAACGGAGTTCCATCTCATGATGGACCACCCGACAGCTTACCCTGCCCTGGATCTGACGCACGATGCTATGCTATCAAAGAGCACACTGCTAGAGTCAATAAGAGTATTGGCAGAAGATCGATCTCCTGAATCAGCTTCCGGGATGCCCGCTGCATCAGCTGTGAGCTCACGCACGTTGAGTGACGATCCACAGGACATTCTTAGCGCGCAAGCTGAGCCAAACGTTTTGACCGATGGCTTATTCCCCGGTGATATTGATCCGACCTTGGAAGATTTAAGGATCCAATATTGGACTACAGTCGACGTGACCGACGAATTCGCCGCGAGCGCCATATCTCAATACTTAGAAAATGATCATCCTACGCTAGGCTTGTTCGATGCTCAACTGTTTGTGAGGGATCTGGTGCAGCGTCGGCACGAATGCTGTTCGTCCTTTCTCGTCACTGCTCTACTCGGATTTGCCTGCGTGAGTGGAGTTAGCCGTGGATTTCGTACCTGAACTCGCTAACTCGTGCTAGCAAGCGTACACGTCGAAAAACCCCGATGCGGCGGCAAAGAGCTACGAGTTTGAGAAGGAGGCAGATGTGCTTTGGCGGGCAGAAAAGGAGGACTCCGTGTTGACAACTGCCGGGCTCTCGCTCTTGTTCTTGTCTCATGGCGGCCATGGCTCCGGTAGGGAATTGGAGCTCCTCCACGAAGCTTCCGATATGGCTAAGCGCCTCAAGTTGTTTGGCGTGAAGACCGTACTTGATGATGAGCAGATCTCATCGCTTTCTCCCGCAGCTCAACGGGCGTTGTCCCATACAGCTTGGGGCGTATTCAATCTACATATGTGAGCTGTCAGCCAGCCCATTCCATTCGTCAGGCGCCTAACTCACGATACGTAGCTTACAAGCGCAGTATTACCTCACGTTGTCGACGGAATACGAGCCAAAGGTCCCTATTCCGCGAGAATCAGGTAACAGCGACTCCGAGGGCCTCCCACAGCTCAAGATGCTTCACAGCCACGACTCAGGCCAGGTGTTCCACTATTTATGCAGGCTATCGGTACTTGCTTCAGGGATTTTTCTGGTAGTGCGAGATACAACGGGCTCGAAAACGCCGCCGCCGCTAGCCTTTGCCATGCAGCAGTATCGTCAGCTACTCGAATTTGTTGACAGCTTGCCTCCTGGAATGCAAAGGAAAGCAGGCGCAGACTATGCTCCAGTACTTGATTTCCAGTGAGTATTCACCGAAGCGTGTGTGCACCTGTTGACAGATTGTAAGCATCGCACTTCACAGCCTCATCACGGACCTTTTTCGGCCCTTCGTCACTCGCGAGAGGGATGATGGCTTCCGCGAATTTTACGAAAAGCATAACTCACCGGAAGCTATCTTTTCTGCCTCGGTGCACCGTAAGTCATATCTCAGACCACAGAGCCGCCACTAAGCCGTCCAGAACTCAAAGGCATCGTTGTCGAATACACGTCCCAACACCCTTCAGCAGCGCACCACATCTACTGGGCAACGGCCCTTCTGTACGTCTTCAACACCATCGTGAAAGACCGATCGGATCCGTTTTGGCGTTTCTACTTTTGGTTGTGTATTCACTGCTACTCTCAGCTGTTCGTCTGCTACCCAGTCGTGGAAGGTGTCGTACAGTCGCTCCTGGCCATTGCCGTGAAATATGGCGCAATTACGAGGAAGGACGCAACGAGGGTCATGCAAGAAGGGTTTTATAAAGACGGTGCCGGCAAGCGTGCGCGAAGTCGGCTTGGCGGACCACAGGAGAAGTATCCAGGATCATACAAGTTCGATCTCGATCTTGCTGTGCGTGATCGAGATGCGGCTGATGTCAGCACTCTCGTGGCAAGATTCGAGGATATGGACATGTTCGACGAGTTCACGAGGCTGGGTGAATCGGAATCGAGTGAGGACGGGAATGACGGGCGTAAAGAATCCCAGGCCGGTGGGTAGCACCTTCTACCAAGCATTTGAGACTTCGTCCCTGATGTCATTGGCCTTAGTCAGCAGAACAGGTCCAGTCGCATGTCTTCTCTACAACGTACAACTACAGTATACAATTAACCGCATAGATATTAAGATAAACTCCTCTTTTAATGAATCAAAATCCATTATCAAAGAGCTGTGCAGTTCTTTTTGCCACTTCTCCTACGTAGCTCGTGAGCCTTCCTCGCCCCACCTCTTCTTTCACACGCACCTCCCTCGTTCACACTACCATGGATGTTTACCATCATTTCGTTCATTATACCATAACTATAAGTTATTTACTTCGCCATTCAGAGCCCCCGCGTTCATGCGCTTTGGGCACCAGAAGTGTGCGCACGCATACTCTTCAACGATCATCGAGACCAGGGTCATAATCCCTATAGTCATACAATCTCGATCTTTCAGCCTCATCCGCATCCTCACGACGCCGCCACATCTTCGTCTCAAACCGATTCATCCACGGTTTTGCCCTCCGTCGACTATCATAGTTCGCTCCCATGACTGCCTTTTCGTACTTCATCTCATCCTTATCGTACGCCCACCTTAGTCGAGGATGAAATTGCCAGGGATAGCCTGGGGTATGCTTCTTCACGCGCCGCAGATACACGAAGAAGTCCTTCAACCCTTCGAGTCTGCATAAGGGCTGGAGAATCCTGTCGTATAGTGCACCATCCGCGGCATGCCGTCGCGGCCAGCAAAAATTGTCCAACTCCCAGTCCTGGTATGGGTACTCGGTTCGGAGGTCTACGACGAGGGTGAGCAGTGGAAGATTCATTGAATGCGCCATCAGTTCGATGGTGTCGAGATAGTCCAGATAGGCAGATTTCGGCGCGGTCGTGTAGTTCTCAAATTGTGGCAGGAGCCACTCCAGATAACGGATGTGTTGGAGAGCATTCCGAGCGAGCGAAGAAAGAAAGAGCGATAACTCTACTCGATGCATGGGAATGACGATGCGACGCCGGTAATCTGGAGGCGGGACACCCATATATGGATCGTACAGTTGAGGTCGGTAGCCGTAAATGTCGCCGGGCGGCAACACAAGGAACCGGTTGCGTTGGAAGAAGATAGGTACGGCATCGTGATGAACTTGTTTGCTGACCAAAAACAGGGGATGAGGACCGTCTCTTAGTCCCAGCATAAGGCTGGATGAGCATGCAGAGTGTTTACAGTTGTATATACACTCGCAAGATCCAGTGCGCGTCATCTTGCAGTGGGAACGGAAGCGTTCACCGCAACAGTGTTCTGGACTGTTTTCAGTTTGCCAGTCATCCATGGCTTGTAGTTCGGTTGCGTCAATGTCTGAGGTGGTGCAATCTGGGAAATGTACACCCACGTCGATCGTTTCTCGGCCAACATACTGTATGCAGCTACAGAATGGACGCGGCACTCTTCCAAGACTGGAAGGGGGCGGTTTCCACTCAAGGGCATTGTCGTATACCAAATCAGAGTACTCCAGTATTCTCCACCTAACCTCGATCGGCAAATCAGGATATTTGAATGGTTGCTCGGTATGGGCAGATTTTTTTAGACGCTTGACAGTTTCCTGCGCAAGCATGCTGAGCTCGGGAACATGTTCCTTGTTGAGCCAAAGGCCGCAATCTTTGAGCCTAGGCAGCTGGTAGAGGGGTTTCAGAACGGCTTGTGCAGTTGCAGCGTCCTTGACGTTGACTATGAGATATAAAGTAAGGTAATCTGGTCGTATGCACTCTGCTAGCCGTTGGACCAATCTCTCCCACTCTTTTAGTCCGTACTTTCCAAATCGACTGTCGAGATTCAATGGCAGAAGCTGATCGAGTCTCTCCCAGCAGTGGCCGACCTCAATGGATTCAACGGGTTCTCCGTCAAGACGTACTGTCAGCGTGCCTAGATCGCGCAACATGTCGCTCGAGATGTCAAAGAATGGCGCAAATCCATATGGACTACTCCGGCAAATTCGGAAATGATTTGAACCCAGTATTATCTTCAACGGTTCGGGGGCTTCTTTTTTGGATCCGTACTTGCCATTGAGCCAATCTGTGATAGATGGCGCACCGCGGCAACCGTATCTGCTACATTCGTGCGAGTGATAGCCCCTCGTTTCGTATTGGTCCCAATCACATGTCCAATATTCCGTCAAGGTATGGTATTCCTCACGATGAGTGATGTCGAACCACCCGTCGTGAAAGCAAAACATCTTTTCCACACGCTCTTTATCGGGATATGTTTCTTGCGGGAATATGACTAGCTGGTTGTAGTTGAGGTCGACGGTGCAGTCTGACCAGCCCAAATAATGGTAGACAAGTTTTCGTGCCTTCAGAGGCAGATCGTAGAAGGTGAGGGGCCTTATCATGCTTGCCGGAGTTATGAGTGAAGGGTTGAGGAAGGCAGTCGTAGCCTTTCGTTGTGCATTGCCTGGTCTAAGCGCTGCATGAAGGCTAGTCTACTTAAAGACAGCCTCTCGTGTTCGCATAGAGGTTGACTTCAAGCTTCCTCGATACAACACTCATACGTAGGATGTACGTTCAATGCTTACAGTGGTGCGTACTGTTACGGGACTCTAGAATTTCAACCTATATGTCCAACGGTCAATCAGGCGCGAGAGGTAGCCTTCTGATCGAAACCAGTTATACTACGTTTTTTCAGCTACAGTCTCCCTCTAAGCTCCGTCACTACGTTCGAAGGTAGTCACACCACATTCTTCTCCAGCCACTCCTCCCACTGTTCTTTTGTCCAACTACTCGAGATGTCATTGTTCACGACACCATCAAACACGACCGTCTAATGTATTGTTAGCATCTCAAACATTCGCACACAGCGCCTGTTGAACAGCACGAAACTGCTAAGGCAAGATTGAGAGACGGTTGACCTACCGGCGTAACATGCACTCCTACCAATCTATTCGCCTTAACCTGCAACTTCACCGCATCTGTAACCCCGTTCCCGCTATTCAAGCTCCCGTCCTCTCCCGGCTTGTCGCTAATCTTCAACAACTCGAAAACCTTTGCCTCATCCACACCGACCTCGCCCGCAATCTTCGCCAACCTCTTATACGTGTTATTCCTCGTCTCATTCACAACACTAACATCAAAGAACTCCTTCTGCCGCTCGAACAGCTTCTCCGAGAACTCGTAGAACTTGTCGGGCGAAAGTTTGAGTACGGCGTACCCGGCTTCGTGCGTGAGCGTGGAGGATGGGTGCCAGGGCTGGATTTGCTGGCGAAATATGGTGACAACGTGGTCGCCGTATTTCTTAAGTAGCGTGTCGCGGAGGGGAGAGGAGTAGACGGTTTTGAAGAGCTTTGCGCTAAAGGGACAGACGTAGTCGAGGTCTATTTGCATATGTTAGTGAGACACAATCGCGGGCTTGAGAGAGGACTCACACAGCTCTAGCGTGTGCACAGCTTTGGGTTGGATCGAGCTGGAAGCCAGCTTCTGGCCTGCGAAACGTGGTGCCAGCGCCATAGTATGATATTACAGGAACGTGGGGAAGGCGAGGAGATTACAGAGGTAAGAGAATATTATAGCAAATTCAATTGCGCAATTAAGAGCGTCAAAGGTGAGACTCGGACTGGAGCATCGAGAACATTGGAGGGGTAGCTTCGCGAGTGGGGAACAGGCATCTATGACGGCAGCGGGGTCTACGTTCACGTGCTCGTGGGGCAGGCGTGCGAGAGCCGGATGCACATAAATATAGACCTGTTAGTGCTCATAAAAAAAGGCACCTACAACCTACCACACAATTACAGGACATTGATTCTATCAAGATCGCAGAACGACGCCTATTGGACGGGGCTCTCATCATGAAGTATGTGCTTGCTTGGAGGATCATTACCCATGATCGTTCATTTTGGAAGGAAATATGTAGAACCGTGAGTGGATATAAAAAAGTCAGGTGTATCAAAAGAGCGCAACGACCACCAAGCCTTGACCAAAACCCGCAAGTCGTTGTATGCTCTCCGCGCCGTACCCCAGTCCATTCGCAGGTGCTGTGCATACAGTATAGGGACCCAACTTTCAATGACATTAACGCCATATCAATTGTAGCAAATAAGACCCTCCAATTCCAAGAGCTGATCGGTCCGATACAATTGGTCCGATACAATTCCACAAAACATCGTACGCGCATCTACGAATCGGCCATCTCCACGTCCTCCGCCTTCTGAGGCTCATCTAGATCCTTCCTGAACTTGGCCTTGTTCTTGTCGACCTCATCACGGTCAAGGTTCTTCATCCACTCATTGTTCCGCACAAAGAACTCCTGGGCGCGCTCCTTGTGAGATTCAACGAGCGCCTCGTAGTCCTCCTTTGTACCAACACCGGAACGAGTCTCTTCGGGTTGGACGAAGTATTGGACGCCTCCAGTCCCGAGCGGCTCGCTTGCGATGAACTTCATCGTGTACGTCTCCGGAATGATCGAGACGGTGATCTTATCTTCCGACTTAAGGGCATCGAAGCGGTCGTCCTCGTTCACATCCTCAATTTTCGCTAGGCGCTTGCTCAGGTATGGATGCCGAAGCTTGTTGAATTCGAGAGTCTCGGTTGGCTCGACAGCCATGTAGGATGCGACATAAGCTCGCCAGCGCCGGACTTTGTCAAGCTGGTTGAACTCGAACGTAGGATCGTCCTTTTTGAAAAGTCGCACGTATGCCTCCATTTTACTTGGGTCCTAATACATATTAATGATCATACTTTTAGAATGAAAATTATAACTTACAAAGGCAATGCGATAAGTGTCAGCGTCCTTGGTGTACTTTTCTACCTGCTTCCTGTAGGTGATCTCCGCGCTATGAGTAGTCGTATCGTTGACCCGATCTTTTCTAAACAGATTGTAGATATCAAGGCTCTTGTCTTTGCTGTCGTTGTTGACGACATTGCCGCATGCTCTAACGAGTGAACCGAGCAACCTATCAAAGGAATACAGCTGCCATCCGACTTGCAGATAGTATCGGCGAAGCGTCTCTTCAATCTGGCCCATATCGACTTCCCCGCCGATCTGGTCTTGAAGCATTTCGAGCACTTGCTGATAATAATTGGCGCCTTCGGAAGTATCCTTGAAGAAGTCTGACGGCATCTTGTCAACCATTTTGAGTTCGTGCGCCGGCTTGGGTATCTGGGCGCGAGCAACGATCCTGCGTACTTCATCCTCCCTCTCCTTGAGCTTCAAGAGTCGTTCGTAGAGGAAGACGAACATGCGGAAGAAGTTGTATATCGACGAATTCGCATACATATTGTACTCGCTACGGCGGTAAGGTTCCTCAGGATCAGGGTCTCGGTTGCCGAGTTGCTCAGTAGTATGGGAAACCCACGTTATGGAGGGCCGCTCGTCTCGACTCGTCGAGTTTGAGCTCTGCGCGGCCGCATCCTCCTCTCCCGCAGATGTCACGCCAGGGGAGCTGTCACGACTAACAGACGCAGTGCTGTCCTCTTTGTCTTTGCGTGACTTGCCACGAGGGTCAAGTACATCGCGGCGCAAGTCGCCCTTCTTGTGTTTCTGTGCGCGCTGGGAAACATCTTCGTCGGCGCTGGGCGTGTCCTCACCCGACCCGTTGGTGGAAGACTCACGTGCGAAAACCTGAACATGTTGCTCAAACTTCGCGCTGTCGATGCCGAAGAACAATGGCACAAACTCTTTGATGAAGGGAGTAACCTTTGAATAGTCACCGGGGAGGTTTTCCGCGAAAGTCAAGATGAGGTGTGCGACGTCGTACAGCACGTCTTCATCCGGGAAGGAGAACTTGAACTGATAATCAGGTTGAGAGATTTCTTGGATTTCTTGAAGGCGTTTTTGTTCCTCGTATCGGACTTGAATCTCGTTCTGCAATGTCTTTGGCTGGAACTGACGCTTGTCGTTTGCTTTGACAGTCAGGCTCTGATGGTCGAGTGACTTCCAGAAGATCTTCTGCGTCTGATCTCGCCAAACCTTTTCCCACTCGCGCTGAGCTGCCTTCCAGTCCTCGAGTTTTGCTTTCAGCCTATGAAGGAGAACCGGGACAACGCTCCAGGGCATTTGGAAGAGCTCACGAATGACCTCGGCGCCTCGCTCGCGGCCGTAGATCTTCATAATAACTTTCTTATAGATGGTCTCGCTCTGACCACCAAGACCAGAAGGAAGGACGAAATTGGCTCGATCTTCGGGCTTCATCGTAAGAAGCTGGCCTGCGATCGGCTCAAGTTGTTGAATTGTTCGACTGCACGCCTCGATATTTGTGTCGTAGTCGTGACGTTCCTCTTCGATCCTATGAAGTCCTTCTTCGAATTGGTTCTTGCGATGAGCAACGAAACCGGAGTCTTCAGACGCCCAGGTGGGGTGCGATGCCCACTCGTCGTTCAAGACGGACCGACAAAGCTCATCGCGGCCACTGCAAAGCCGCTCACGCTCCCGCTTAGGTAGCAATCGGTAGCTTGGACCGAAGCTGCGGCAATTGGACAGCGATACGCGAGAGTTCACAGTTCTCGGGTGCGTCGATGATTGCTCATCCTCCTCGCCAAGGAATTTCTTGAACCATGCATAAAGCTCTTGATTGCCACCAATGAAAGACTGAGCGCGGTATAAAAGCAAGTTCTTGTCGATCAAATCCTGAGAGAAAAGGTTGCAGAGCTTCAGAAACTCATTCATAGTGTTCTTGTTGCCAATGAATTTCTTGACTCGATCGAAGAAGGCCAAGTCTTCCTGGGACGGATTCGAGGTCGTAGTCGGAGGCATTGGCGCCGGCGGTGCTGGAATCAGTGTAGGGGACAATGGCGTAGCATCCACGACAACAGGTTGCTTGGCATGACCTGTTTTGGTACGCTTTTTGGAGTCAGTCCCGTCGCTAGTAGAAGTGTGGCCCCGCTTCAATAACTGGGTTCCTGGGGTAGACATCATGGCGGAAAGAGAGTAAAGAGAAGACTGAGGGGGGAAAAGGCGTTGATATCAGAAAAGCAGGTTCGCTGGGTTGAAAGCAACGAGTGAGAGAATCTTGAACGCCCGTGCAAACGCATGAGGCATGCCGCTTCTGGTAGAAGCTTTTGAAAAGTTGAAAAATGGGAAAACAAACAACGTACCTTATTAGCGTTCCCTTGCCCATATGTACTACGCATGCCGGATTGCTGAACGTCTTGTGCCATAGGCGTGGGCGCAGCTGCCGTGGCGGCACCAGCACCCTGGCGTTCACCACGCTTTCTCTTGTTGTCGCGGTTTGCTGTGGGAGTGGGTGCAAAATTACCCATGGGTGGCAAACGCGAAGTATCTGCGCGAGGAGTTTGCTGATGATTTGGTGCTTGACCGTACGCTGCATCTCCCCGCGAATTGCTCAGCAGGGCAGCTTCCTCGTTGTGGCGCGCGGCTTGCTGAGCTCGATGTTGAGCAGCTGATTCGGGCAGAAATTGCTTGAAATCTTCTAGCAGATCCGGTGCGGCACCGAAGAGATTAGTCACCTGCGCATAGACATCCTGGATTGGCTTCGACTCGCGCTGGTATGTTTGGAGGATCTCGAGGAACTGTTTGTAAATGTCCGGCTGAGACGCAAATCGATTCTGAAAAGATTGTCAGTAAAATTGTATCTACAACGGGCCTTTTAGAGCTCACCTTGATCTTGTTCACATAGCTAATAGCGTGATTGAATTCGACCGGGCCACGCTTCTCAGCGCCAACACCTCCTTGGGCGACCTGAGCGACACCATTCAGCGTCTGCCCCGCCAATGGCGTCGATATGTCGCCGCTGGGGGATAGGATCGAACGTCCAGCAGCCGCGGAGACAGCATTTTGCAACTGGGACACACCACGTTGCTCCTGCTGATGCACGAGGGTGGCAGCCGTAGCAGCGACATCTGGATGAGGACGAGCCGTAGCCTCTGGAGAGTGGGGCGCCGGTCCAGCTTGGCCTTGTTGCGGCCCAAAGAGCGCCTGTCCCAAATTACGAGTGTTGGGAGAGAATGCAGGATCCTGCGCCTCTGCAGCTTGGGGAGGACGTAAGTCTCGAATATTCTGCGCCCATCGTCCTTGACCTTCGTAGAAGGTAGAATCGGCAGGCGGTGCATTACCGTTCACAGCTGCGTTTCGAGGTGGAGAGAGCGGGCGCGGAGCGGGCATGGTCGAAACCATCGTACCCATTGGTGTAGTAACACGAATAGCATTGGGATCGCCATTAGTACCGCATTCAATCTTGTAGCCAGGAGGCAAAAATGTGTTGAACCCCTGGATAAGATTTGGGTTGCCGGCAAAGAGCGTCGACACACGCTCGATTACACCTGGAGTGTCAATCGCACCGCTCTTGAAGTCCTTCATGATATCCAAGAACCTATTGTACACATCGGGGTGGTCCGCAAATTGGACCTTAACTTGGTCAAGGTAACTTAGGGCATCGTTCAGAATAGGCTGCTGTCCTTGACCCATCGCCATTGCTGCAGCGGCACCTGGCGGGCCAGTAAAAGGCATGAGCATTGAGGGCTGCGGCGGAGCTTGCTGGACAGCGTGTTGCATCCTCGGAGTGGTATCGCCTTGCTGAACAGGTTGAACAGCTGCGCCCCCAAAGATGTTGTTTGGAGCGTTCTGAGCGGGGGTCGCTGGCCCGCCCAAAGGACCTGATTGACCCAAGAGTCCATTTGGACCATGGACTGTCCGGGTCGAAGGCGCGACTGCCACAGGCTGGTGTATTTGAATAGGCGCAGAGTGGTTCTCGTGTGTCACCTGCTCCTGCTGTTGTCGCTCGCGTTCCCGCTGGTCAAGTTCCCGCTTGATCATCTCCTCTTGCTGCGCTGCGTGTTGCTGAGCAGCATGTGACTCCATCATCTCCCGCTCCCTCGTCTCGCGCTCGCGGAGTTCCCGCTCACGGTCCGCGTTTGCCTGGCCGGGTGCTGGCCCGTGTTGCTGTTGCAAAGTCTGCGAGAGGCCTGGCAACGAGTAGGGTGGTCCCTGAGGGGCTGCTTGAGTATTTTGTGCGGTCGGCGCTGACTCTGAGGATGGTGGACGCTGTGTGGTCATGTGCGGAGACACTTGTGGCGGCTGTCCAGTAAGACCAGCCAAGCCAGGAAGGCTCTGGTTGTGTTGCGGAGCGCCGTTGGACGGGTAGAAGGGCCCTCCTGGACCACTATTAGTACTGAACAGACAGCATCCGTTGCCATTAGTTACTTACCTGAAGGAGGAGGGAGCACAGGCGCGGGGCCTTGGGCCGGTGAAGTGTGGGACTGAGGCTGTTGGGTTGCATTCGCGGGACTGTCATGTCACACATAGTCAGTGAATTTACAATCGAGTGGTGGTTTGCAAACGGGCTGAATGTGGCCCCCGTCCATCGTGGGCTGCGACAGCGAGCGAACATGGAGATAGTAAGAAGTACGCACCCAAAAGAGCCCAGTGGCCGCGGCGGCTGGGCCTGGCCTTGCTCTGTTTGTTGTGGCCCGGCTCCTGACGCCGATGTCTGCGTCGGCGGCCACCCGTCGCGATGCGCTGGATTCATCTCGGCGTTACAGTTGGTTGCCGGCTTTAAGGGTAGCGGCGTCAAGAGGTGGAAAGACGCGTTGGTGAATCGAAGGTGGCTATCACCAATGGAAACAGCGCATGTAGAGGTTCGAGAAGGGCGTGTGGTGACAGGTACGCGGTGAAGTTCCGATTGTCGGAAAAGGGCAGCTCTCGCGGGCCCAGGGTCAACTGGTGATTAGGAGGGACCGAAGCAGCTGATAGCCACTGTGACCGCCTTCGGGCGCGGGCTGCGCCAAAACAACCGAAAAGGGGAGAAGCAAAGACGCGCGACCAAGCTGAAGCCGTGCGCCGGGGGGTATCTTGAAGAGTTGGTGATGGCAATGAGGTCAAGGTTGTAGGAGCGACAGCAAAAGCGCCGCCCCAGGTATCGGTGTGAGAGATACTCCGGTTCCGAAGCTAACAGCTAACGGCTTAGCGTTTGGGTGCGCCCACCTGCACCTGGGGTGACATTCACGTGTCACAGCCGTGTTGAGCCATACTAGTCATAGTCATTCGGTTCAGGGAAGTCTATGGAGTGTATCGATGGTATGCTGTGTCGCGCAATAGCGATAACATTGGAATAACCGGGTACAGTTTACCGTGCCACGGAGTGCTTGACATGATCCTACATTACATCCAGCTATACAGACCTGAGACAAAGAAAGTCGGAGTAAGTGATGACTTCCACTCGATGAGTAAGTGATGTTGTAGTGTGGAAGAGCATATGTCCGCAAGCGTACGGCAAGAGTTACCAGGGTGAGCTAGCCTACCGGTACCAGATAAGTAGGCAGCCAACCCAAACCAACGATTCGTCACTTCTTACATTCAAATTTGCTTCTTTGCATGACAATGTACCTTGTGCAGCAGCCTAGACACTATCCTCATAGGAACACGCGTTTCCGAGTCGCACAGCAGAGGCATAGACTTCAGCCATATTAACTTCAGAAACTCTAAAGGAGAAGATATGTAGAGATTTAGGAAGCATCAAGTACAGCGACAACTTTCTGGGATGCCCAATGATAGATGCTTAAGATGCGTATCAATCGGGTCAGTAACGCGAGCCGAACCGCAGCATGCCGGCCCCCACGCAAAAGAGAATCACTGGGAAAGGCCAAGACAAGCGGCTACGAGCAACTCGTATTCGCGCTCGGCACGAACATGGGATGCTCAATCTCGCTATTGTTGTTCAGACACTTTCGCTTACTTTCTCTACGATGTCTTTTCATTTCGATCGCTTGACCTTGTCGACCGCTACTACGCCTCGTTGCACGCAGGGCTCCTCCTCTTAGGATGAACTCTACGTTCTGGCATCGAGTTGGAGCCGACAAGACTTTGTGAAACGCCACTCGGTTCGTCGTGAATATGATTGGCCTGTCGTCACAACTTCAGGGGCCGAGCGTTCCTTGAGCGCTTCCCAGAGGCTGTGTGGTGCAATCACGAGGCTGAGATAACTGAGTCCCGAAGAGGTGGGTATCTATACGAAGGTCTATAATTGTAGTCTGGGTCGACGGGCTCTGCGAAGATCGCATATACATGTGCAAAGCTACCTTAGTTGTGAATTTTTACATCCTAACGCCTCGTATATTTTGGCTCCCTTTGTCACATCTTCATATTGTAGATTTGATCGTACAACGATGGTGTGGACGACACTTCTGCCGTTCACCTTACCCCTTTCCATAGCGACCTCGCAGCTGTCTTCACGAGGAGTGTGTAACACAAGTACCGAATGGCAGGCCACAGCCACCGCTTACCTAGGTGCAAACACTGATACCAAACTGCGCGACTGGTGGGCGGAAATATCAGCGCGTCAGCATTCCGCTTTCACCACCGAGTTAGGGAAGGCATTTGGATCACATGTCCCGTACCAATGTGGCTTGACGGACGACAGTGGTTGTATCTACGCAGGATGTAGTGGTATGTGTAGACGGGAGATTGGCGCAACAGTACTAACACTACTTAGATTTCGAAGATAATGGCGATCCGGTTTGGGCATATATGTCGCAAATCTCTATGGTCAACTTGCACATTCTGTTTAAAGCTATTGAGGTAACCTACGAAGTGTTGGATCGAGAGACAGTGTGCTAAATATTTTCCAGGAAGGTATAACAAAAGGCCAATTAGACTTCACCGATCGAGTGGATAAGATGGTCTTGACATTCTTCCCATGGGAAGAACCCGACTTCGTTCCCGAAGATGCTCTGATATGGATGACGGGTATCGTTGGCCTTGCTGGGGCGGTCGCACCCATCTTGGCTGCTTCATCCATGGCTGCAAAGAGGGGTGAGGCTGCAGTTGCTGCCGGGGCTGGAGGTTTCGCGGCTCTCGCTGGTGCTGGACTCAGCCAGATAAGCAACGAGATTAAGCCTGAGTAAGTTGGGATCACCCATCTACCATCGACTCTGCTAACTCCTGAGAAGCTCCATTACAGGATTTGCCAGCATTGCCACGTTCAAAGATTTCGCAGCTGATTATGGCGAAGCGTTGCGCTCTACCCTCGACAGCTGGTCAAACACCACATTTAACGGCGACAGAGACGCGTCGAACTACACGTTCCTGTAAGCTATCACTCCACGCTACTCCCAGAGCGATGCTTACCACCCCCGTAGTGATTACTTTAGAGGTGGTGCCATGGTCGACCACTCCTTCCTCCCCTCCGCCTCCCAAATCGAATCCTTCTACAGGAAACAACTCTTCTCCATTATCATCAACGCTCAATGGCGCAAGCGGAAAATCTGGACAACCTTCCACGCGACCAACGATACGGTCGACGCCTCCGGCCCGAACGCCACGCGGTATTACTCTCCCTCCGACGGAGGCGTCTACTACACCTACTCCTACCACGAATCCGGCATCCTCAAAGGGAACCTTGAAAGCCCCTCTGGTCTCGAACACCTCAACGATACACCTTGGGACATCTCCGGCATAGACATATCGAAGTCCTCCGCCGCCTCCTTCCAAACTGCACGCTTCAACTTCACAGAAGCAATGGCGCATGACGCCCTCGCCGATGCAATTGCATCGAACGGCACGCTGTCCCCCTGGTCCGACGGCGCAGGCTGGGTTGGCACATGGACGCTCCCCGTGTGCCGCTTTCCTGCAGGATACAATTGGAATAGCCAGTACCTGAACACCTCCTCGCGGTACGGCATGCTACCTTGCTGTTGCGGCACCAATTGCTCCGACACAAAAGACTTTGTGAAAGCTGCGAACCTCGTGGGCTTTCAGACGCTGCTGTACGGATGCGAGCAGCAGCTCAAGGGAACGGATATCGATTTTAAAAGCATAGACTATGGATACGGGAAGAAGAAGGGACCGGCTAGTTTGCCGTTTTTTTGGGCCACGCTGGGTATGGGGGCGCAGGCGGGGTTGGCGATTGGAATCATCGTTGGGGGGTTGGTGGTGATGGTTTTGCTTCTCTTGTGTCTTTGCTCGTGTTGTGGGTGAGTTCACGGGGGTTTGAGGAGAGAACGTGTGGTTGTTTTTGTTCGCGGATACCCACTGTAGCAGCGTCGTTACCTATAGTTGTTAATTTCTTCGATTGCATCCTTATGTATCTGTCTTGTATCTTTAAGAGAAGAAGGAGGGATGCTACACGGGATCAATCTCCTGATATCACGATGCCGAATAATCGGGGTGAGAACAAGATAGCGTACCGCTCTTCTAAACGTACTCAGAGTTTCTGCCAGCAAATTGTGTTGTCCAAAACGGCCAAATCACGAACGCGTATTGTTGACGGTTTCCAGATCCAACAGAGCAGGTTTGGATCATGCCTCACTGTGCATATATTGACACAGTAAAGAAAGCAAAGGGGGTTGGCTACTCTGTAATTGAGGAGGATTCCATGTTATGTGATAGCGGGTGTGATTGACCAGAGTTATGTCGTAGAAGATGTATACAAAAGTAGACTAGTACATGAGTAAGTTGCCCTAGCGTTGAGGAAGGAACGTTGCCGAACATAGTGAGCAAAGAAGCGTATTTTGCCTGGTCTGTGGTAGCTTTGATGTCGCCCTTCAGTGACGCAGTCCACGATACACAATCATCGTCTCTGCTACAACAGAGCCGTACAAATATGCCGCACGGCTTGATGACGCTGCTTTCCATGCATCCATGGTCGATGTCTCGCTATCGTACCCGAGATTGCTACGTGCTTTCATTGCGATTTCATTACGTTGCCACTGTCTTTGGCCACTTTCTCATGACAACAGCGCCGGTAGTGATGCGCTATCGTTCTACCGTACCGTCTGCCACAATGTTTCTTTATTTCTAAAGCGTACTACGTCCTCACCAAACTGTCTCAATACTTGCGGGTCGTAAGCTTCTCCGGTATGCGTACGCTTTCACCTCCCCACGCGCGGGTACCTCGATTTCGTATGCGAGGCTGACGCGAGCGGAACGGACGTCGGTCTGCAGTCGATGCGCGCTCAACCGAATATTAGGAGGTATATGATCATTACAGTATTGATGAACAAGAGAGGTACTGTATTCACGTCAGCTCGTTCTTTTTCGCCGGTTGCCCAGTGTATTGTTGCCCACGATGTCACCTGCACCACTTGTATGACCGTAAACCAAAAGTATAGGATGGCAAGGTCTTGTAATAATGGCAGAGTGCGGCACTGCGTGCAGCTGTACATAATTATAGGGTTCGGCGGCCGATGTGAAGTTGGGGATACGTACTTCGCATCAGTGTTCGAACTGAAGATACAAGATTGACCAGCCGTGCTTTTATGCTATCGTCGCGTTGGCCGCCGAAACCAGGGTCCGCCGAAGAAGCCCAACCAACTAATGACGCTGTGTCAGCTATTGCCCGCATGGTATTTGGTGTATCATGTCGCGTGTGGGGGATCTTGCGCAAGCGAGAAAACATGGGAGGGATGCTGTGGTATGGAGCGCAAGCGATTCGGAGGAGCGGTGATGCAGGCGAGGTGAACGAACGTACTGCGCGCGAGGAAGCGGTCTTCCGAGAGGATTGCAATTGCGTTTATGAGGAGGGCGGAGACTGTGAGGGGTTAGTCTTCGAGATAAGATGCAATAGAATCGCAGCGTGGAATACCGTAGAGGAGGCCACCGAGACCGAAGAAAACCATTTTTGCGAACTCACGTCGGCAGGAGGTGTTGTGGAATCGAGTATGCGTGGGTCGTGGGTGTAACTTGGCTTGGCACTTGCCCAGAGGATTGATGTTGCCTGGCGGAGTTGCCAGCTGTAGTCGTGACGAGCCCTGGAGAACTCGTGTCCACGGGTTCTGAGCAGTCACGTGACCGAACTCAACGTGGACCCTTCCGATCTCTACCAGGGTACCTTGCTATCTTGCACAGGTACGCATGTGCAGTACAAGAATATTTACGGAATAACCAAATGGCCGTACATCGCTCGAACATGGAACATGTGGAACATGAAGCATCAGTTGGAAGTTTCCCAAGTCACATTTCTATGTTCGTTTTGGCTAGAATGGCCTGATTTCTGCAGGTGAGCGAGCCTTGGCGATCGTTGAATACACAGAACAAGGGTGTCGAAATCACTGTTTCATCAATCCGTTTTTGCAAGATTTGGAACGAATGGACTGCAGAACCCCACAAAAGATGTGCACTATCGTGTTCCCTATGCAGAGCTGGATCGAAATGCCTCTTTTTGCGCATGGACATCTCCACAGGAGGAGCTTTGATCTGCCGCACATTGTGAGAGCTTCATTAAGGTCGTGGGATCGACAGTAGGGGTCGCGCACCCTCACAAGCGCATCGTAAAATTCTCGTCTGTTGGCCCTGGATTGCCGCGAGCACAACTAGTCACCACTGGAGATGGCTCCAGCACCCATAGCTCGCCCTTCATCGGGCACCGTTTCTCAACCGGGAGCGATTAGCTCAGCCGTTGTGGGAGCGACGTCATACGGCGGCGTTCGTCCTCGCCGCAACGGTCTCGATTCTCCATCAAATGCTTCCGGAAGACTCACTGCCACGCTTAGTTTTCTTCGCACATTCAAAGCGCCGCTGCCTTGAGTCTCCTCTGCATCTCTCTTCTCTTCAGCTTCACGCTCCTAAAACCCTTGTAGCCGTTGGATCGCGGTATTCAACTTCCATGCGAACATCTGCGAAGCGACGAGTCTAGATCCTCCCCGGCCCGACGATCTACGCCTAATTCCAGACCTCAGGTATCTCCGCTGGGCCCGACGCAGATCGGTCAAGCCAGTACAACAATACTCCACGCCCCGCTCTTGCGGTTGCACTCATCTGGCCTCTTTCTTTTCGCGGTTGTGTATGTTTCTGGAGGTCATCGTTTTGATTTAGATCTATGGTTTCGACATAGCGATTTCCCTACCGGAGTGGTGGCGTTTTTGTTGATCTAATGAGTACCTAGCAGTTGCTACCGGACAACTGATACAACAGCTGGGAATTGCTTCTAATAAAGATGATGGAGAGCCACCTTGTCGAAGACGGTTACTTTGGTGTGCAGGGTAGCCTGCAGAGCGGTCCCGATGCCCACACCCCAGGCTCTGTGCAAAGCGTTGGCGCCGTGTCAATCGAACTACCCTCGCATCCGTCATCGACCATGGTAGCATTAACTACACTACAATACCTACCAATTCCGCTCCTCGTATTGTCGGCAGATGCAACTGTCACGCTCGCCAACGAAGCAATGGGCCGTCTTTTAGGGATCGATTGGTCAGCAGCAGCAGCAGAAGGAATGACTGTAGCGGAGGCGTTAATGGGAAAGAGCATAGCTGAGCTCGGAATAGATATTCTCCAGAATGGTTCGCCCATACTGGTCTCCTGGCAGGTCGGCCGCACCATCGAACGAACTAAGCGTACTAGGTGGCTGACAGTGGACTAGGACTTCCTGAGATCGGTGGTTGAGGATGCTGCCGTTGAACGGAAAGATCGTCTGGCCGCTGAAGACGGCCGACTAGACAGCGGCGGCAGTACGCCCACAGCTACTCCTTACGGCAAGGCATTCGCTGACTCACCGCCCAAATTACCACGGCTCAGTAGTCAAAACCTCACAGGAGCCACAGTGCACGACGTGTCAGTAGATGTTATCGTTGCCCCCACGAATCGTGTTGGTGGTCGTTGCGCATCACGAAACTCCGCATTCTCTCCAGACGAGAACACACTTCAAGCCACCATGATCATCTCAGTGTGGAGTATTGAAGACGTCAATTACTACACGCTGACGTTTACGAGTGCTCAACCTGTTGACGTGAAACATAGCTCACGGCCATCAAGCCGCATAGTGACCAGAACAACAACAGCTTTTCAACTCACCAAGTCACATAGCTCGACTTCTAGTTCATCTTCTGGTCAGAGGTCTGGACCAAGCCCCAAAGCCCTCACGCCGACATTCTCGTCATTTGACTTTCCGCCGCGTGGCCCACCACTGAAGGCTAGAAACGACCTATCCATATCTGCCAGCATCTTTCAGAAAGCTTCACAGATGAAGGACGCGATCTTGAACTCGATTAGTATGCCAGCGTACGCCATGTGGCAGGACGAAGGATTTGGAATACCGAACAAAGCGATGCTCCGACTGCTGCCTGAAGATGCCGTATACAACCCTTCTGATCAAAGAGCCTTCCTCAGTCAGTTCAGCTTGTGGACAGAGGATTTTGCGCGCAAGCTTGACGTTGATGAGCTTCCTATAATGGAGCTATGCCGCAGCCAGCAACCTTTCGACAACCGTCGTGTAGCAATGCGTCATCCAAGTACCGGGGTATCGATGGCTTTTGAGGTGGCAGGCGAGCCAATAGTTCACGACATGACAGGCGAGTTTCTAGGCGGGATTGTAATCTTCAAAGACGTTACCTCATATACTAATCAGATCGCGGCACAAGTTCACGAGAATGAACGGCAATTTGAGTAAGTCGCCGTCATATAATCCCGCAGCACTGTGCCAAAAGCCCAAACATGCTCTCTCTTACCACGGGGATGCAATAAAGAGGCCTTTAGCACTTTCATGCCTGTTCGATATTCGGTCTAAGCTAACATTACTTGTACAGGTTTATTACGAACTTCATGCCCGTGATGGTCTGGACAACGACACCTGACGGTACGCACGACTGGTACTCGCAACGTTGGTACGATTACACTGGCCAGACCGTCGAGGAGTCCCTAGGGGAGGGTTGGAGAGATGCATTTCATCCAGAGGATATGCCGACAACTGCTGAGCGCTGGTCTCGATCCCTTCGAACTGGCGAAGAGTACATCACGGAGTACAGGGCAAAGCGACGCGACGGGGTTTGGCGCTGGATGCTTGGGAGAGCGGTTCCTTCTTATGACGATGATGGCAACATCAAAAGGTGGTTCGGTACCTGCACGGATATTCATGATCTCGTGGAAGCTCGACAAGCGGCACGGCAGACGAAAGCGCAACTCCAGCGGGTTATTGAACATGCGAAGGTTACGCTTTGGGTCGTCAATAGGAAAGCTGAGATAATCATGATGGAGGGAGACATGGTTGGAGTTGGGAACGCGAAGGTGGATGAACAGGCTATTGGAAAGAACATCTACGACTATTTTGGCGACCTCGACCGGTGGCGGAGACCAATTCAGGAACTCCTACAGGGCAAAGCGCAGGATGAGATCATGGAAAGGGTCAAGGATGATCGATACTACCGTACAAGATTGGTGCCCTTATACAAACGGTCAAGGGCTGGTGGCAAAGAGGGGGACGCATATATCGACGGGGTCATTGGGATTTCGATGGACGTCTCTGACGTACAAATCAGAGAAAACAAGCTCAAAGAGCAAGGACAAGAAAACAGTAGACTGTTAGCTAACGCAGCCGCAGCGAAGGAGGCAAGTCGGATGAAGAGCCAATTTCTTGCGAACATGTCGCACGAAATCAGGACACCCATCGCAGGAGTTATAGGGATGAGTGATCTTCTGCTGGACATGAACCTGGACGAGGAGCAGAAAGAGTGTGCCGAGAATATTCAACGATCCGCAAACGGGCTACTGGCCGTAATCAACGACATCTTGGATTTCAGCAAAGTTGAATCAGGACGCCTGGACATTGAGGAAGTGCAATTCAGTCTGTCAGTCGTGCTGCGAGATGTCAACAAGATGATGTCCTTTGCAGCACAGCGAAAGAACATCGCGTATGAAAGCGCTGTGCACCCAGAAATTGATAGAGATCTGAGAGTGATGGGAGACCCGGGGCGCTTAAGGCAGATTCTGACGAATGTATTGACGAATTCCATCAAGTTCACGAGCGAGGGGCATGTCCGTCTCATAGCCTCAATTACCGCCGAGACAAAGGAGACGGTCACTGTACGATTCGCCGTCGAAGATACGGGAATCGGCATAGAAGAAGACGTCCGAAAGCGACTTTTCCAACCCTTCAGCCAGGCCGATTCCTCAACCGCGCGACGTTTTGGTGGGACAGGATTGGGATTGACGATTAGCAAGAACCTTGTGCAGCTAATGCGGGGAGACATTGGCCTGGAATCGGTACTCGGGCAAGGTACCACCGCAACGTTCTGGATTCCCTTCAGCAAAGCGCCATACCAGGACGACGGATCGCCGCTGATCGATCTTTCATCAATCCCGGATCGCCTGCAGTCGGATGTGTCAGTGTCTTGCGGAAGTTCTGAAGATCTCACTCCGCCACAGACTCCCAAGCTGCATAACGGGTCTATCAAGACGCATGGTCGGGGAGAATCGACGCCGTCGGTGCTTAGTTCATCCATCCCCGATCATTTGATTACTCTACCTGAGAGCGAGAGGAAGAAGGTACAGGTTCTAGTCGTTGAGGACAACCACATCAATCAGCAGATCGCTCTGAAAACCATCAGAAAACTACATTTCAGTGTAACGGCAGTCTGGAACGGAAAGGAGGCATTGGATTATCTCGCGAATTCTAACAATCCTCGACCGGACATCATCCTCATGTAAGTGACGCCCGGCTACCAAGTCGCGTTGTCTGGCATCAACAGGCGAAGAAGAAATCCTTCTTTGTGTGCTCAAGGCGCTCATCAGGTGCCAACCTCTAGACATGTGGCTGATGCTGACTTCGTGTTTGCAATTCTAGGGATGTTCAAATGCCTATCATGGATGGGGTAAGTTCTCCAAAGACTTCCTTTTGTGACTCGGGATCTCATCTGCCCCTTACACACACATTCGTTGCCTACGCAACGCGCCTACAAAGGCTTTGCTGATTTGCATGTAAAAAGTATTCGGCAACCGCCCGCATCAGGACGGACTTCGAGACATCCGATGTTCGGAATGTTCCTATCATTGCCATGACGGCCTCGGCGATTCAAGGTGACAAGGAGAAATGCCAAAAGGCTGGCATGGACGTGAGTGGTCGCCCCTATCTTGAGTCCGGAGTTGCTGAAGGTTGCAGGATTATTTAGCGAAACCTGTCAAAGGCAAGCTGCTCGAAAAGATGCTTGTGAAATGGGCGATCGAGGGAAGGCGCGAGGTAGCCAAGCCGTCGCTATCCAGGAATGTTAAAGATCGACGCGCCTCCGCACTGACCCCCCCTCCAAAATCGCACCCTAACATCCCGACCGATCAATCGCAAATCTCCCAACGCCCTGCCGCATCTGAAACGACGGCGCGAGACCCATCTTTGACGGCTGAGCTTGACCGCCTCGACTACGAGAGCAATGCCGCCTTGGCTAAATCCTCCGAGACCGCTGATGACCGTGCGATGCGTCGCATTCACGCTGAAGAGAAAGCATCCAGTCTACGGGATGACAAACTCCTTTCTCTCACGGGCACGAAGGGGCATGGCCAGGGTAGCTATCAGGGGAAGGAACAATCCCAGTTGCCTCTGACACAGGAGAACATGCAGAGATTGGAGCAGGAGGCGGAACCAGCCGTCTTTCGACGACAGTCGCGCGAGCTCGACAGGCATTCCAGCGGAGACATGGAAGTTGAGCGTCAAAGCCGAAGTGACAGCACAACGAGAGGTTCAGGCAGTCTGAGACCATCACTGAAGGCGACCCAGAAAGCAAGCGAACAGACCGTTACCGCCAATGCTCCAAGATGATGTCCAGATATCGGACACTTTGGATGTAAGAATTATAGGTTGGCGTTTGGACAGAGTTGCTGCCGCGTGGCCCAAATGGACCTTCACCGCTTTCCGCCCCTTTGCGCCGCTTTTGTGCCAATCCTAGTACATTGCAGCACTGTACTGTACATGGAAAGGTACTCTACGACGGAGTTGCTTTCCGACGGTCACGAGGTAGACTTGTCCTGTCAGCATGCTGCGAGGTATTCCAGTAGAGCTCCGACATTGCGGTTGAAGCTATAGAAACACGGTTGAGGTCGGCGACCACACAGCCTCATTTTCATTGGACTGGCTGGTCATGTTAGCGCATGTTGCCAGACATCTGAATTGGATGGACTACAACAGGAAGGACCGGAAGCAGCAAAGACCTCTTTCGAAAAGGGGAACGCAAGTGCGCATGTGTGTGTGTGCTTTTTGTGCGATAGCCGCATGCTGGACAAATGGGACAGGCTTTGGCGTGACAAAGAGCGGGAAATGAAGTTGAGGGCGACGAATCACGAACGATCTCATCAGAAGCTTAGCGCGACCGAGTCGACAGGAAAGAAAATTCATCGACCCCGCATACTCCTCTTCAGGCTTCCTGTGGGATCCGTTTTGGGTTACGGGGGTGATGAGGTTCAACGGTTTCGCGCTGGCCAGGTTAGCGGGGAGTGCAGGCGAAAGGTTAATTGAGATCGACACCACGCGCTGCGTGACAGAGGCAAACCTCGAAAAGATTGGAAGGTTGGCCATGCACATTCAGCGTGGCGGGCCGTGATCTGCCATGTAAAGGAGGCTCAATCTGGTCCCTGCAGACGCTGCAGCACGTGGTGCTTAGACATTTCATGTGGCACTAAAAGCTCAGATGAAAGATAAGCATAGTGCTAATACAAACGTTACCAGTGCACATTGTACTGCGCTGGTCCCTGCAAGATGGATTCAATCGGCCCTGTGAGAAAGACAAGCTGCAAGAGCAGTGTAGACACGCGCAGGGACCAATGGATAGGCATCGGTACCTGCCCCGAGATACTTGAGGTAATTTGTCGCACGTAGAGACGCTTAGGTGAGGGGTTGCGCAGTGGGAGGCCGAGTCGTGCTTGCCAGAGTAGAGTAAACTAGCGAGCCTCTTGCCGGAAATAATGGCACCATCCTGGAGCGAACAAAACTCAAACCAAACCACGACAACACGCAAGCTCACTCATCCGAACAGCAAACAACGTCAAACTCTATCTCGCGATCTCATTACCCGCCCACAATGCTGGTTCGCAGTAAGCCCCCTAGGGCAATATCTCGGTGATCAGACGGCGACACTTTGGAAAGCCGTCCACTTCTCCACACTCGAATCGAAGTCACGCACAGAGCATGTCCGCTTTGGGCAGTAGTGCGGGAATAAGGTGGCTAGTGTATCTCGCCTGAGTTGCCCGACCTCAGGCCTGTCGCAGAAGCAACGGCTAATCTCAGTTCACTCTAGGACTTGCGAATGCAGGGTCCACACAGTGGAGTGCCGAGCGCATTAACCCTGGGATTGGCGAAGTCAGTGGACATCGTGGTGGGCGGCCACGGCAGCTCTGGTTGGAG
This sequence comes from Didymosphaeria variabile, assembly GCF_027946475.1. Classification (NCBI taxonomy): domain Eukaryota; kingdom Fungi; phylum Ascomycota; class Dothideomycetes; order Pleosporales; family Didymosphaeriaceae; genus Didymosphaeria; species Didymosphaeria variabile. The sequence goes on along the minus strand of NW_026611628.1, from coordinate 1,583,813 downwards.
GAGGGACGTCCCGCGAGCCGCGAGGTGCACACACTTGTCCAAGTCACTTGAACGTTGTAGCGCTGGAGACGGCTTCGACGCTATGGCGGCACGCGCAAAGTGACAAGTGCACGTCGGCGACTGTTGAGAGCGGCACACGATGGCTACGACTCGCGCTCAAGCAGGAGATATGTCTCTGACTGACGTAGTGAGGGTTTCCAGCGTGGCCCGAGAGGCGATGTCATGGCATGGCGAACAATCATATTCTTCCACAGTACAACGCTACCTTCTATAGCACAATGCTTCAAGCGAGCAAAAACAACAGGAAAATGGATTGACGATTGGCGGCCCTGCATACGATGGCAGTGAGGGGCTCCAGGGACAGCGCACGGTGCCCGGAGGTCAGCCACTCAGGCCGTTGCAACTACTGGATAGCGGTGAGGGCATCTTCCGCGAGAAACCGCCACCGGCGGAGTCAGATTCATCACAGCGCGCCTGCATCCGCTGGCATATTCAAAGTATAAAGCATGCATTGGAGGTACGCCACGCTGCAGGTGTAGCGACGAAGCACAACTTTGCTCACAGCAGGCGGCCCTGATTCGAGGGGAGGCTTGCCATGGCTTGCAAATGTCGAGCTGCCTAACTCGAGCAGGGGTGGAGGAGCGGGAGATGCACGATGACGAGGATCTTTACCGGCGCAGCGGTTGGGCCCGCAGCGCCAGCAACTTGGCGTGCGGTGCTCGTCCAATGAGAAGCTGGTCAGACTCGAAGGAGGCGCCAAGTCCTCCGCCGGCAGAAGTGGGAGGGATGCCAGTGACGACATCTGCAACCTTCGGCCAATGCTGTCAGCAAGCAACGGGCACTCTCGAACAAGCGCGGACTCGATCTGAGTGAGAGAAACCGGAGACATGTTTACCACCATCATCGATGAGCAGGTTGCCATGGGGCGAAAGCACCTCGAATCGATAGTACAGACGTTACGGAAGTACATTTACCGGTGTTAGCTGAGCTTACCAGCAACGCTTACCGCGGCCTCGCAGTCCGCTTGCACGACTTGTTTACAAATTACAGAGCGGGTTGACATCATGTTGTTTAGGGGGTCCAGCGGAATCTGTACCAGGTGGAGCCAAGCAAGTTTGGAGCGGAATGCTGTTTCGAGAGCAGGCGTGGGTACCGCGACAGCCTCTGGGCGTTGGCGCAGGCACCACACTGGCTCCTGCTCCAAGGACGCCTGGCAATGCCCCGACTCGCTCGTGACCAGCTGTAGGGCCACAATGTGGTTGAGCTAAGCTGCATGGCTTCGAAAAGCAAAATGGACGGCGATCAAACGCATGCCCATTGCTTGACGGCGCACAGGGCCAGTGTTCAGGGGAGGGCTAATTTGAACGGGGGCCGAGGGCCAACGGCTCCAAGTGCAAGTCGCCTTTACGCAATTCACAGGTCGCGGACGGACCGATTGCACCCCCAAATGCGCAGCCTCACATCCCTGAGCAAGCCCCTATCGGGAGCTGCTCGTTCAAACGCGTGTTGCACGCACACCACACCGTGGCCGGCTGCCTGCTAGCGGAGGATCAGACAGCAAGCACGGTCTGCATCCAAGCCGCCTGCTGCGAGGCCGGAGAATTACGGCTCGCTCACATGCCCTTGGCCATTACCCATCCGCCCGCTTTGGGGAATGCGGCGGCCTCTGCAACCCGTATCTAGGTTCACGAGCTAGGCCGCATGGGCTACCATCGTATTCTTCAGCGAGCGTAAGCGGAAAGGCGCGCGCAGGGTCCGACGAGCAGCCGGCTCTTGCTGATGGCGGCACGCCAAAACAAAGGCATCCCGCTCGCCCTCTGCCTGATTGGCGGCCGGGAGACGCCCTCCCGTGCGATGATGATGATGCTGGTGTCGGCGGCGGAAAGACAGCACCGAGGGCTGTCCGTCGTTGTTCACGACTCGCAGGCTCGCCCACGGCGCTGCACTAGGACAGCAGACGGCCGTGGTGAGCTTGCTTGCGCGCTCCAGGGCCGCCATGGTCGTTGGCCCGCGCTGCGGAACAAGCAGCAGCCCGCCTCTGCACCAGCGTCAGTGTCAGCGCACAGCGGGCGTTGCTCCCCACACTGTCAGAGGCACCCTGCCCCTCCCAAGCACACCCTAAAAGCAGCCTCGAGAAATGTCGAGCTAGCGGCGCCAGCGTCTACCCTGCACGCACTGTCCGGGGTCCGTGGTGGCGCTTGAACCAGCCTGCTACCTCTTGCCTTGGCTGCCAGCCTATGATGAAGTGCTGTGATCCACACGACGTAAACCAAAGCAGCCGAATTTAACACTCAGCATTCTCCCAATTGCTTGCCCGCTGATCACCATCACTGCTCCCCAAGGCTCACTCAATTATAAACCGTCTCTGACTACTGCGCCGCCGTCAGTCAATCGATACTCAATCAGTCCTCGCACACTGAATATCCTTTCTTCTTTGCTGCTGGTGTCCTTGTCGCTACCCGGCAACCTCATTCACCTTCTTCGCGCGACCTTCGGTCCGTCCCTGCGCCAGCAGTCGTCTGCTTCTCCACACTCTGCGCTGCACCTGAAACGCGCGTGCGCCTGCCATCCCGTCACGACATCCGCCAGGCCCAATCTTCGTGGCCCACAGCCACGGCACCTAACTGTCGACCGGTCCTGCGATCGGCATACCAAAGCGTCTATCATTACTCCTCCCGGCAGGCCTCTACACGGGTGCCCCCAGTGTCAGACCAAGTTCAAAAGGTCCGCAGATCCCACCACTGCGTGCCAGTGATCGTCTCTCCCCACGTTGCTTGACCCTCGAACCATCTTGTTTCAGCTGCTGGACTCTCTGGGCTGCGTGCGTTCACGATAGCCTCTTTGTCTGTTTGTACCTCCTTCACACCTCACCCTCAACCAACATCGTCCTCATCATGGCAATGGCAGTCGACAGTCGCCAACAGTCCCAACTCAACGGGATGAGCTACGACCCTCTGCGGTACCCGCAACCGCATTTCACCAACCCGTGGGTGTCTGCAGCGGGCCCCTCGCAGCAGCAGCTGTATCAGACCTCGATCGCACCCAATGTGTCAACTGGCCTTGAAAACCACGCATCGTCGCAGGCTCAAGCCATGCCACGCCCCACCAGCATTGCGATTCCGTATCACGGTCTCCCCTGTCTCAGCACCATCATTAGGATCAGGTATTGCTCTCCCGGATGGCTCGCTTTCAGCAGAAAACTTACTAGACATGTCGCAAGATCTACTATCGCGGAGTTACAATGGTGGCTATGGCACGACCACATCTGCACCCACAAATACGTACGCACCCACCTCGGCTCCTTACTCTCAAGTCGATTATGGAAGCACCGAAAGAGGCCCCTATGCATTCTCACAGGACACTTCCCGTCGTTCCTCTCATCCGTCAGTACCCTCAGCACCGTATATTGACAGCGCCATGGAATTGCAACGTCAACGCCAGAGTTCGTTAGTTGACTTTAGCAGTTTAAGCTCCCAACCGCCACGCAACAGCTTCAGCGATGCCCTCGACGCCAGTCGGGGTATGGTTTCCTTGAGCCAGTCTGATATCACCCCGAGGAATATCTACGGCACCCAAGGTTCCAGCCGGAGCTCAACCGACTCGTACGGCTTCCCGTCGACACACTCGGCGCATTCGTCCATCTCTGGAGCCAGCTATAATGGCACCAACTACTATGGCGGCGAGGGGTCTGTCACCGACTACAGCTCCGCCTCAGAGTCCGTCGACTTGACCCACTCACGAACACTACCGCGACCGAGCGCTCTCATGGGAGCAAACATCCCTCCGGCACCGCAATCTATGATGGGTCAGTTCAGCTCCAAGGTCTCGTCGAGCTCGCAGAAGAAGCACAAGTGCAAGATTTGCGATAAGAGGTTCACTCGCCCGAGCTCTCTGCAGACCCATATGTACAGCCACACTGGAGAGAAGCGTGAGTTTAATTGCCAGGAAAACATTATGCCTTAGGCTAACAGAAGGTAGCATTCGCCTGTGAAGTCGACGGCTGCGGTCGCCATTTTTCAGTCGTCTCGAACTTGAGGCGGCACCGCAAGGTACATAAAGGCGAGGCGCAAGATCATCCCTCACCCGATGACGCTTGAACCTGTCGATCACCAAATGATTGACACGCTGGTCCCGAGCGTAACACCATCTGGACCCTTTCAAGTTTTACATCACTGTTTGTTGATCTCTTCGTTTGCTCTGTGCATTTGAGATATCCACTGTCGCGATTTGGACAGCGCATCTGAGTTTCCTTCGGTTGGATGCTAGACGGGAGCTCTTCACGACAAAAGAGACGAATTTCTTCTACCAGTCGCTTTACCACCCGGTTCGAGTCATCTATTACCCCGACCTCCTCTGGCACTTGTCCAAGGAGGTCCTCGCGGCGTTCATCACGGAGTTTTGGTTTGCGCGATTACCCCTTAGTGAGCGATTTTCATCGTTCTCTTGTAAGAGTATGTGGTTTTGGGGGTTGGTTGTGTCTGCTTTTCCATGTTGTCGTTTCCTACATTTTCGGCTGCCATGTTGGCGTGGACTTATGGTCCGTCGCATGCGCCACGATCATTCACTACATACACTTTTAATGTTTTAGACTCTCGCTCGCACCGCCTCATCTATGTCATGAGGCGGTTGCATGACCATTGTACAGTACTACGGCTTGGGGAACATCGGAAACTATCAAGGACCTGCCATTAGGGAGTCCGCCTCGGAGGAGAGGCTTGTTGGAGGCTCTGTTTACAAGAGGGGGGATGCCCGCACTCGTTTCAGGCGAGCGAAAGCAGCGAGCAAAATGACGCAGTGTCCCCGGGGATACGGACAGAATAGAATGGTTTGGCACACGTTAGCCGCTCCTCTGGAATGTGAACACCAGTGACAGCATTGTGTCTCGGGCGGGTTGCGAGCGCCCACGCGCAGCGTCATCGTCATCGTCTGTCGCGTGCAGCGACCACCGGACAGCCCTCGCGAAAGCAAAGACAGCGCAACAATAACAAGACAGAGTGCCTGAGCGTCATTCGTCGAGGACGTCCTGGGATCCCGTCCGGCTGACGTAGGAGGCGTCGCTGGGCTTGGACCCTGGATCTGTCCAGCTAAACTCTCTTAGGCAATGTGCCGGGGTGCGGGTGGGGAGACGTTGGTCCGGTGCAACATGGCTTTCGCAGGGCCATGTTGCGATGTTACGTGCTGCGACGTCCGCTCCGGTGTCTGTCTCGAGAGACCAGAGATTGCCTACGGGAATGGAGGGTGAAGCATGCCGCCATGTCCAGTCGTCGGACAGCGCGTCTTACGCACTACGTCGGCTCGCCTTGCACAGCATCACAGCGCAACTTTTTCGGGAAGGGCTTGCGCGCGCTTACGTTTGTCCCCGTGCGACTGCTTAACCCTCGAGGTACACCGACCTGCATGTCGGACCGCAGTGCATCTGTCGGCGGGCCTAAGGAGCCATGTAAGCCAACGGCGCCCTGCTATTAGCAGCCATGGCGGGGTCCCTGATTCAGGCGGCGGAAGGCTGGCTGCTGTGCGAGATATGACGATGCACCGATGCTGTCATCGCTTCACCGCGCTTTCAACCACGAATACGCAGTGCGCTCCGCCGCTTTTGCCACTCCTCTCCACGCTCACTATACAATGCCCATTCATGTCCATAATACTCAAATACAAACAGTAGTATATTCAGGCAAGAGGGATGCAATCAGATCCCCGAGCAGCCCACCTCGCCACCTCGTTTACAGTACAACGGCACCGTCATCCAATTCAGCTGCCTCATCAATGCTCATGCTGCAATATGCGAGGATGCGAAGTTGCGATACCGTTACGGGGGTCCGACTCCCAACTCCTTTGGTTCGTCTCGTCTCGCATGCGCGCTTCGTTGGCTCAGCCAGCGCATCCGCACGTACCTTCCTCACCGGCTGCCGCTTGCATGCGCCCGGCGTCTCAGCTTGACGACCTGCGCAATATCGGACCCTGAATAATCTTCGTAACGCAGCCTGCCGTCCTGGCGGAGGCACATGGGCGTGCATGGCGTGTGGAAGCGAGCGTGATGCTTCTGGAAGAGAGGGGGTTGATTGGATCGCGGATTCATGTACTCGGTACTTCGACGCCAGGAGGTATCCTCTTCACGTCTTCACGTGAATGTGCAGTGCAGTGCAGTGCAGTACATGAAGTGAGGCAAATCAAATGTAGCACAGCAATGCGTTGCACTAAGCAAATCAAGTTGCTGGTAACTTTGCCCTAGACTTCCACTTTCACGTGGAGTGGAGCGTGTGGAGGGGCACGCGTAAACACCCCCACCGCCCACACACCTGACAAGACAACCCACCCACCCGCGCTTCATGCACGCTCTCCAACTCAAATAATCCCACCAGTCGACCTCAAAATAAGTCTTCCAAGACGCTGAGACCCCACCTTCGAAAAAACGGGGCGCATTGCACCGGACTGCCAACTTTATCTCGCATCGAGATGCTGTGACAATTATACCCCGCCATAGTGGAGTCGATCTTATCTCGCGTGCAGCTCGCCAACACCGCATCTCAACGCCATTGGCACGTGTGGGATGAAGGTCTATGTGGAGTACTCTACCGTGTACTGTATGTACTCTGGTACGCTTTCCCGCTCGCTTCGAATATGGAGTACTCTACCGTACGCGGTGCCCTTCGCTTCGAATATGAAACAGAAACCAACGCTGGGACGCGTAATGCTTTCTACCAAGAATCTCCCTTCTAAGGATGCTAGATGTGGTATCTCAATCGCGGAACTCCGAGGAAATAAACAACGCCAACGCCTCTGCTAAAAGCAAACGAATTCGGCGGACCGGTCAATGGAAGCACTTGGGGCTCCTCTATGCCGATGCTCTACTTTCTGGATGCTGTTGAGGGTCAATCAGCTACGCCTCGCCGTCCCTAGCCGTCGAGGCTGTACGTGATTTTGTGCCGCTTTGCAGACTTGGGGTCGTCGTCGTCGGGCGCCTTTTTCTTCTTGCTGCCACCGTTCCTGCTCGCTCCGTTGGACGTAGGCTGGCTCGACTCGCGTGTGGGGAAGGAAGACGTCGGCGTCTGGCCGTGTGAGGGCGTCGTCTGGTTCGAACCAGGAGTCGAGGATTCCTAATATCGAGCATGAGTCACTTCTGGCCGGGACAACGTAGGAGAGGCCGTCACTTACCCTCACGAAGGCGCTGGAGCTCCGGCTGAATATCCTGTCCGCATCGCTGATCTGAGCTTTCCGTCGAGTTGCCGTGCCTGTTGAGCTGGTGGTGGATACGGTGGCCGCGCCCTTGATGTAGTTGTCGAAACCTTTTATGATGTTTCCGGCGCTCGTCTCCTCGAGGTACTGCGTTTCGACGCGGAGGATGGTTGCTTCGAGTTGCTCCTATACAATCCAAGTAAGTATATGAAGGCACGCTGCTGGTATTAGATGCTATGTACCAGGTTGTGATCTATGGCGCGCTTTTTTTGGAGGGATTCCCGTAGGTCGCGTCGTAGTCGCTCGTAGTAGGGCATGCCGCGCGAAGCATCAGGCTGCGGGTTGCTGGCAGATGTGGGAGGCGCATTTTCCGCCATTGTGTCCTTTTATTCGAGATTGTTTGTGGTAGAGGTCCAAAGTGTTTCGAATGAGGCTGTCGCGGTCGCTGGGTGTTTGTCAATGTTTCTCTGGCAGTCGCGACTTCAACTGAGGTTCCAGTCCCAACGAACCAACGAAGCTTGGACCAACAGTGGCTCCGTGCTGCTGTATCTACAGCTTCCACAACTATTCGATTTCCACACGATCCCGCTTGCCTGCAAACCTTGACTCCGTCACCTGCGTGTGCTCGTTTGTATCAACCCGTCCTGCGCTACATAAGCCTGCATCTGCCGCAGACCTGCGCTGTTTGCACGCGACCACCCTGCCCCACATCATCAGGCTTCAACGTTTATGATTATGGATCACAAAGAAGTTGCGCTTCGCGGCAAAGCGATCAGCAAGGCCATCGAAGAGAAGGAACCTAGCGCATCGATTCTGAAGCTCCTGAACGAGCTGAAGGATGGTATCAGACCGACCGAGGACTTGCTACGTCAGACCAAAATCGGTGTCACAGTCAACAAACTGCGCCAACACGCCGACCCAACAGTCGCATCGCTCGCCACCCGCATGGTCTCAAAGTGGAGGGAAGACGTCAAGAACAGCAAGGGATCCGCCGCCCGACCGAAGCCTTCCGGCGCCTCAAATGGCACTTCATCTCCAGCGCCTGTTCCCTCGAAAACTGCGTCACCCGCACCTACGCCTGCGCCTGCGCCTAGCAAGGCAAAGCACGGCGTTGATCCGTCGAAGCGAAATCATAAGACGGACAGTGTCAAATATCAGGTGACAGGTGACGAGCAGCGGGATAACTGTGTTAGGCTGATGTACGACGGTCTGGCTTTTATGAGCGAAGAGCGTACGTACTGTCTAAGTGAATCAATTCGAACATATGCTAACGACTTCTGCAGTTCCAGCAGATATCCTCAAGAGTGCCCGCGCCGTAGAAAACGCCGTGTACGATGGCGCCGGCAGTCGCGTGAATGATCCCTACAAGCAAAAGATCAAGTCGCTCTTCTCCAACCTGAAGAACAAGTCCTCCGTCCACCTACGTAAGCGCGTTCAATCCGGCGAGATATCCGCCAAGCGCTTTGCCACAATGACGCATGAGGAGATGAAGTCGGACGAACGCAAGGAAGCCGACAAGAAGCTAGAGCGAGAGAATATGAACAATGCTATGGTCGCCCAGGTCGAAAAGTCCATTTCCAAGGAGTTCCAGTGCGGAAAGTGCAAGCAGCGTCAGGTCAGCTACAGCCAAGCGCAGACTAGAAGTGCCGATGAGCCTATGACGACCTTCTGCGAGTGCATGAACTGCGGCAATCGATGGAAGTTCTCTTAGATGGAAAATCTTTTCAGGGCCCGCTGGGGCGCGGTGTATGGGGGCTTGATATACGAGCCTCTTTCTGAAAATGAATTGGGTGCAGCGACTGGCGCAGAAGCAGGGCGCTTCATGGGACTTGGCGCATTCCGGGCATGTGGGCGGCGTCTTGAATTAATTGATCTTCGGATCTTGTATTTTTCTTCCTCGAGAGACTTGGAGTTGACGCGGCGGACGCTGACAGCCACCGATCTCTGGTACTGACATGTTATTTCCAAATAGGTTATGTCGAGCTTGGAGGCGAGTTGTAGTATATTGTACTGGTGTGTCAGCTTCTTCCACTGGCGAGCTTTGCCTCCGCTGGGAGTTGACGGTCGTCCGAGCTTGTGATTTCGGACTTCCGGCAGATCATTATAATCCAAGCAACGATGTCAGCGAGACCAGTCTATGTGACAAGTGATCGCTCAATGTTATCAAGGGTGAAGTTATATATTTTGTCACACCGTCGTAACGATTACGAGGATCTAAGCACTATGCACTTCCGCCATATATCAATCATGCAAGCATACGCAAACACAACTGTGAACAAGCATCGTCAGCCATAACATCAACGTTTCATGTAATAATCTCATATCAATCCCTATTGCAAAGTAAGAAACCACACCTCAGGCAACATCCACAAAAGCCCTTTTCTTCTTGCTCCCACCCTCCTCCGCTTTCTCCACGTCCTCCAGTCGCACGATACCCCTTTCGTCCACTCTTTCGCCCACAAACCGCAGAGCTGCCACATTGAACCCAATCAAGTCCTTATCCCCGCCCAGCGTCCTCCTCAGATCGTTTCTCATACTCTCCAGCACGCTCTTGAGTTCCCTCGAAGCAACAATCTGCCGCTGGTGCGTCTTCAGCATGAAGAACAGCACGCGGCAGGTGAGTGTGACGTTCCACCGTCGCTGCACCCAGATGGAGAGGAAGGTGAAGAGTGCGGGGAGGGAGGAGAAGGGCAGCACGAGGAGCGCGTCGTGCAGCTGGGCGGCGGGGATCTTGGACAGCGTGTTGAGGACGTGGCGCTCGGCGCTGACGTTATTGAGTGCGAGGAAGAGCGGGTTCCGCTGGGGTGGCGCGAGGGAAGGATTTGTTTGTTTCTGCTTGGTCCACGCGCGGACGAGATGCAGGTCTTCGAGGCCGAGGTCGAGCGCTTCTTGTATGCGTTCGCCGGCGGTGAGGGTAGAGGTTGTTTGCTTGGAGGCGGCGCCGACCTCGGGGGCTTCGGCGCCGTTGAGCAAGGGGTCTTCGTCTTCGAGGGAGGTCGCGAGCGTGTTTTCGTACAGCTCTTCGAGTTCCTTCTCGCGCTCTTCTTCGAGGAAAATGGGCTCGCCGGTCCGCGTCCAGATGCGCATGCTCTTGTCGTGACTAGCAGTCACAACGAAGTCGCCCGTGCGGCTCATAGCCATAGCCCAGATCTCGCCATGGTGGCCGCGCAGCTTCTGAATCTGCTCGAATTTGTCGGCATCCCAGGTCTTGAGAACGCGGTCTTTAGAGGCGCTGAAGAGAATGTGTTTCTCGTCGGCTTGTACGGGGTGCGGTATGAAGGCGACGTTAAGGATGGAGTCCTCGTGGGCGAAGAGCGCTTTGTGGCAGTCTCCAAAGTCGAGACCCCATATGCGAATGTTCTTGTCGGCGGAGGAGGTGGCGATTAGTTTGGAGTCGCTTGATATCGACATGTTTAGCACAGGGAGCTTGTGGCCATAGAGGTTCAGAAAGAGCTTCAGCGAGTCGACGAAGAAGACCTTGACGGTGTTGTCCATTGTGGCGACAGCGAGGAGGCGCGAGTCCGGCGAGAAGTGGACGTTGAGGACGTCGTCGTTCACCTTCAGGATGCGTGACTGAACGAGCTTGAGGCGTGGCATTGTGCGCTTTGTGCCAGGAATTTCCTCCTGCACGATCTCAAAGTCCCAGAACTTGACAGTCTTGTCTGCGCCTCCGGTGATGAGAGACTTGCCGTCGGGGTGCACTTGTAACGTCCAGACTGTGCCTTCGTGTGCGGGAATTTTGTCGAGCAGAGACGAAGCTGCGATGTCGTAGAGTTCAATGTCGCCGTCCTTGGTGCCGACTACGACAATTTTGTCTCCTGGCAGGAACGCCGCGCATAATGCCTTCCCACACTCCAGCGTACGAAGACAGTTTTGTGTTCGAACATTCCAGATCTTGAGTCCTCCATTCGCAGACTTGCCGCTCGAAGCAGAAGCTAGCATGCGATCATCTGAGCTTAGTGCTAACGCGCGAATATCTTGTCTGTGACCCCCGAGCTCGACGGACAATGTCCGATTGTATTCGGGCTCCTCTTCGCTCTTAGATTTTGACTTCTGTGGTATCTCATATACATCAAGAAGGTTACTGTCGGTCCCAACCAACAATTGTAGTTTTTTCGATCTGCCTTGCATCCACGAGATCGACCTGACTTTACCTCCACCAGGTGTTATCCGTACGGTGACATATGGAACGATAATGTCTCCTATCGCTGCATCTGCCAGGCTTACGTCTTCTTCCGCTTCCGGCACTTCACCATTCGCTTCGCTCTTTGCCTTTTCCCGCAGTCTCTTCCGTTTTCTCGACAGCGCTTTTTGAACTTCCTTTTCACTCCGTATCCGCCATAGTTCGACGGCTCTTTCTGAGCCATGCACAGCAATGTAATCAGACTTTGCGTGGTAGGCAATTCCAAGTGGCCGGTCCTTGCCCTGACGATATAGGGTGCCCCTCTCGTGTAAATAGCGCTGTTCCGCACCTTCACCGACGGATGAGGCCGCTTGCCCCAGACCGGCAAGATCAATGGTCCATATTCTCAGTTCTCCATCGTTCCCAGCAGTCATGCAACTGATACCGTCCAAAGACACTCCTAGCGCCCAGCACTCCCCGTTCGATTGTGCCACATGTGTTTCAATGCAATGCTGACTGTTCACATCCCAGATCTTTATTAGAGCGTCCTTGCTCGTAGAGAGCAGGAATGCTTGGTCTGTGTCCATCTCGGCATCTTCACCATCCGCCTCATCTTCCTGCGCTGCCTTTGTTGGGTGTAAAAATTGAAGTCCAGTAATTTCCCCCTTGTGCCCTCGAAGCTTGAACAGCCCGACTTCAGAAACCAAATCCCAGACGACAATGTCAGTGTCTTTTGAACCGCTGGCAAGGCGTACACCTGATCGGTCGAAGGCGAGCATAGTAACGGCCGACTTGTGTCCATTGAAGCTTATCACAACCGTTGCGGTCCTGGAATCCCATACTCTTATGCTTCCGTCTGCGTATCCCACAGCGAAGAGGTCTGTGTCCACGGTACTCCGACAGATTACTGTAACTTGTTCCGTGCATGATGCATCGCGCCATGTGCTCAGCAATTCGCCCTTCTTGACGTCCCAGCACAGCACTGCTTCATTTGCGGCTGCATATGCGCGGCCGGCGCCTGCGGATCGGCTGGACCCAGGTTGCGAGAGGCCTTCGGAGGTCCATACAATATTGGAGGTAGCGGTCGCGACGACACCGAAAGCATCCGTTTGCTCGTATTTACTGGTCTTGTTAGCTGCAGCTCTACTCTTCCGCAGGAAAGAGCGACTTACTTATACGTCTTAACCATGTTGCGCGAGGGAAAGAAACTGGGGTATCAAGAGGGAAAGAACAATGAAATAAATCGGCGACCGCACGATATCAGTCCTGCATCACCTTGGACGTCCAATGAATGTGCCACTTGGATTCGAGAGTTCTGTGAACTTTTTCTGAGGAAGCTCGAACTTTTGGCGAAAACCCCACAAGTGCAGCCACGCTAGCTGCGCCACAGCCCACTCGACGAACATCACACCTCCGACCTCCGCGCCAATTCACAGCTCCCCCGCCTTACGCCAGACCGACCGCCCAAACAACGAATAGGGACACCGGCAGCCATGCTTCTCCTCGACTACCAGAACGTCCTCATTGAATCGCTGCTAAGAGAGCGATTCACGGGGTGCGCAATGCCCCACCGAAGGAGCCTATGGATAGCTAGCTAACAGGTAGCAGCGGAGCACCCACCTCAATCGACCAGGTCGTGTCCGACTTCGACGGCGTTACATTCCACATCTCCACTCCCGAAACCAAGTCCAAGATCCTCGTTTCCATACATGTCAAGTGCTTCGCCGAGCTGGTCCAATACGGTGCCCAGGCTGTTCTAGAGCGCGAATATGGTCCCTACATCGTGGCCCCAGAGACGGGCTACGACTTTTCGGTGGAGGTAGACCTTGAGAACCTTCCGGAGGACCAGGGTAAGCTATGACCCAGACTGTATTGAATTCGGGTTTAACGTCATGCAGAAGGAAAGGATGACCTGGTCAAGAGCATATCACTGCTCAAGCGTAATGCTATGGCTGCACCGTTTGAGCAAGCTTTCGACGAGTTCCAGCACCTACAGGAGGAAGCTTCAAAATACACGTCCGAGTCAGCGCCACAGGGTGTCAAGGAGGGCGGCGAAGTGCGAGCGATCCACTACCGAGAAGAGGAAGCCATCTACATCAAGGCCAGCCACGACAGGGTTACTGTCATTTTCTCCACTGTATTCCGGGAAGAAACGGACAGAATCTTTGGCAAGGTCTTCCTGCAAGAATTCGTTGACGCCCGACGGAGAGCAATCCAGAATGCGCCGCAAGTACTGTTTAGGAACGATCCTCCGCTAGAGCTCCAAGGCATTCCGGGGGTGGACAACTCTGGTTCAGCTGAGATCGGCTACATTACCTTCGGTCAGTCCATGAGTGTCTTGATATGAGTTGTTACTGATTGAGACAGTTCTATTCCCTCGTCATCTCACAGCCCAGCGACGAGCAGACGTCATCTCACATATCCAAACCTTCCGCGACTACTTTCACTACCACATTAAAGCTTCCAAGGCCTATATTCACTCGAGAATGCGAAAGCGGACAGCCGACTTCCTGCAAGTTTTGCGCCGCGCTCGACCGGAGGCAGAGGAGAAGGAGCGCAAGACTGCAAGTGGACGCACGTTCAAGGTACAATCTTGAGAGCATACCTTTCGTAGCTTGAACTTAGTTTAATCGTGTCTGTATCGGGTGGCATCTAGATTGGGGAATTCAAGGAAGCACCGTGTACGCTCATGTGGTTCCGATTATGGAACCGCATGGACGGAAGAGGATGGATGCCTGTAAATGTCGGTAGTGCGATGTCAACAAAACCCTTATAGCGAATCAAAGAGAACATCACCTGAAACTCACCACCTCTTTCTAGCTGTTGCTTCCAGTATGCCACGGCAGCTCAGGGCGGTTGCCAGCGCTATCTCCTAGCGTGGAAGGCGGTGAAGGCGATCCCGGCAGAACTTTTTGGCGCCTCTCCGGTTGCCTCTCACCCCTCTTCGCTTGCAGCGCCTCCCATTACCACGGCATGTTATGATACGATCTTCTCTCCGCAACTTCGTAAGAGCTATGGCTTCTCCAGATCCAAAGCGCGTCCCAATTCCCCGAAATGGCGTTGACTACCGCGGAAAAGTGGTTCTTGCGCCCATGGTGCGCTCAGGCGAATTGCCATCGCGGCTACTGGCGCTGAAATACGGCGCAGACTTGGTATGGGGTACGTCGCATATGGCTAAAATTGTTCTCGACTTCTTCTAACGACGGTTTAAGGCCCAGAAACCATCGATCGCGCCCTCATAGGCACCACTCGCCACGTGAACCCGCACACCTCTACCATCGAATTCACACGCCTGCCTACGTCGAAAGTGAGAAATCCTGCGCTCGACCCTGAGATGCGCGAAAGCGTCATATACCGCATACACCCCGAGCTCGAGAAGGGCAAGCTCATCTACCAAATTGGAAGCGCAAACCCGGAGCTCGCTGTTCAAGCCGCAAAGCTAGTTGCGCCGGATGTCGCTGGAATAGATCTGAACTCTGGGTGTCCAAAGCCATTCTCAACAGCTGGCGGAATGGGTGCTGCGCTGCTCAAGACTCCGGACTTGCTTTGCAATATCCTGACGAGCCTGGTTGAAGAGGTGGGCAAGCCGTTTGAGATTGGGATTAGCGTGAAGATTCGAATTTTGGACAAGCAGGAGGACACAGAAGCGTTGGTGAAGAGACTGGTGAAGACGGGCATCACAGGCTTGACCGTGCACTGCCGTACGACACCTATGCGGCCTAGGGAGAGGGCCATCAGAGATCAGCTGAAGATGGTGGGCGACATTTGCAGAGAAGCAGGTGTTGCCTGCTTGATGAACGGCGATGTAACATCAAGAACCGAAGCACTCAAGCTTGCCGAGGAATTCGGCGTCGACGGCGGAATGATTGCGACTGAAGCAGAGAAGAACCCGAGCTGCTTCAGGCCAGACGCAGAAGGAGGACCGCACGAGTGGCGATCGCAGTGGAAGACGGTGGTCACGGAGTACATGCGTTTCGCGCTGCAGGTCGAGAACCGCTGGGGCAACACGAAGTATTTGCTCGGTCAGATGATACCTGGAAAGGACAAGTGCTATCAGGCTATGAACAAGGCCAAGTGCTATGCAGATGTCATCCAAGCTTTGGGCCTGCAGGATGTGGATAATCTACTTGAAGACGCAAAAACAGTGGACGAGCATTTGGGCATACCACCTCAGGAATCGAGGGCTTCAAAAAGAGCAAGAGTGAAGGAGGCGAAGCCCGAAAATGAGAAGAAACAGGCACATGAGCAAAAAGAGAAGCGAAGAGCAGACGCGGAGAACGACCAGGCAGCAAAACGGGTTAAACTTCCCGAGGCGCCAGCAGAACTCGCGGTCCTGCCGCAGGAATCATCTGCTCCTGCGGCGTTGAGCGTATAGTTATCTCAGTAGTGTGAAGGGGAGGGAATCTGTTTCTGCATAGCATGGGTAGGGACGTGCGGCGTACATGATGGGTTGTTATTTACTATACGAGTTCGGAGAACTCAATGACCTATCCCATAGCAATCACTTGAAGATCAATGGTTCACACAGCATTTTCGCGGAAGTAGACTAGAACTTCGAATTTGATATAATCCATGTCACTCCATGATAGTGGCTCTCCAATACAACGAGGCCATATCATCACATCACAATTGAAAGCTTATCGATCGACCTTGACATCGTACGCGGTGTATCATTTCCACATCGAACGAACGGACCAACGTCCGTCCTTGCTATGAACATTATCCACATCGCAATGCAACGCAACGCAATGCAATGCAATGCCAGCCCATGCCAACGCGTAAAAGTATGCCCATGCAAGCGCTGCTCCATGCACGCAGACAACCCTACCACAAAGTACACCGTGCAGTAGGGATTATACACAAAACCATCTCCGCCCCCCGCCCAAACGTAGATACAGACGCAGTCCTAGAAAAAGGGCATGCGTGAATGTGAGTGATGTGGTAATGGAATGAAGCGCTGAGGGAATCACCGACTACTACAGATGGAACGTCGACTTCTTCCGTCCTAGACTGAACCTGTTCTTCTTTTCCTTTTCTCCCGGTGTGCTATGCGGCGTCTGTTCCGCTTCTGTCACGCCCGGCGTACTTGGCATCTCCGGCTCGTCCTTCTTCTCCTCTTTTCCTCCCGACCAGAACTTCGGCTTGTGTCTCAGACTCATGCTAGTATGTCTGAACCTGCTGAGGCCGCTGCCCTTGCTAATGCTGCCGAGCCCATTCGCGGGCTTCTCCTTTTCGTGGGTATCAGTGCCGCTATCTGTGCCGCGTTTCTTGGACTCTTCTGTTGCTGTGTCGCGCGATGCGGCGAGGGCCGCTCGCAGGTCGTCCTCTTGCTTGCGGTACATGTCTCGGCGCTGAATTTCGAGTTCTTTGCGCTTGGCTTTGGCTTGTTTTTCGAGTTCTTTCTCCATGGCTTTGCGCTCCTTCTCTTCCTTGACCTTTTCCGCCTTCTCTTTCTTGGACGCTAAGTTGCTTTGCCGCTTACCTAGTATTGGTATGCTCGTCGTGATGTGATCTAAGGTGTTATTGTGGTCGGATGTGGGAAGAGGTGGTGCTGTCGCAGCGTGGTCGAGACTTGCGAACTGATCGTCCTTTTCTACGGTTGGTGTTGTTGCGAGATTGTGGATGATGCCGTGGCCGTTCGCGAGACCATGGCCATTCGCCTTGGGCGTCGTGACAGAGACAGGCTCGACGTTAACCTCTGCTGCCTGCTTTGCGGCTGCCAGGCTCTCCTCCTCCTGCTCCTTCATCATCGCCTCTTCTGTTGTCTCCTGGTAGAAAAGTACGTATGCGCATGCCAGCTGGTCTTCGCCTCCAAAGAAGCGGCGCACGTACGCCTTGTCCACCGGCTCCACCATCTCATCGTCAAAAAGAAGCCAACCGCGATCCTGTGTCTTTATTATCGATACATAGTGTCCGTGATACGGGCCACCTCCAATGTGGACTACTATGGCGTAAAGCTCGTAGAGTCGATCGGGATCTTCCGCATCGTCTGTTGTATTGAACAACCGGAGGTAATATGGATACACAACGCGATGGAAGAGCTTTTGTAATCGTTGTAGGTCTTCGGTGTACTTGAAGCGCTTGAGATGTAAGGCGAGGATCTTTGGGAGTCTCTTGATCTTCATTCGTTTTTCAGCCTCCTGCAAGCCACCGCACTTGTCGCAGTGGAATTTGTTTCGTTCGCAAAGCATTTCTTCTTCGGAAAACTTCCGCAAGCAGCTCGTTACCGATGAATGTTGCTCCAAGTCCACCGACAAATCTAGGAACGCCTCATCTCGCTGAGAAGTGTTTTCGCAGGTCAAACATCGTGTCTCGGACGTAAGCGTGCCTTCGAACAGTTCGTGTACCCAGCCGATGTTGCTTGAGGCAGTCGCGTCTACTACGGCGTTGGATTGGGGTATGACAGCGTTAGTATCCTTGTCCTCTATCTCATGCACCCGCGTTTTCGAAAAGTGCTCCACATTTTCCACCACTTCGTTTAGCAACAAGTTTAGGAACTCATGCGCGTCTTGGTGCATCGGCGTTCGGAACATTTCGTTCTCGCGCCGCAAAATCTCTAGGAACTTGTGTGGGCTGACCACGCCGATGTGCGACCTGTGAGCTATTACTGCCTCAAATATGTCCTTTAGCGCGCTGAACAATGATTCCGACATGCCGTAGGCCTTGGAGTTCTCATAGTCCATGCTTAGTACCGGACCCGCCGCCAATGCCTGCTTCTTTTTGTACTCGGGCGAATCTTTGTTGTCCTCTGGCTTGGGAGGTTGGCCCGGGATCACAGTACCGCCGGGCGTGATTGTGGACTTTCTTGGTGAAGCCGTAGCGGGTGTAGAGAAGGAATTCCTCCCTTTCGGGGAGAGAGTCGAGTTCTGCGCATTTGTGTCGGGAGAAAGGTTCGTGTTCAGCCGCGGTAATGGTCCTGATGCTGGTCTTTCGAGAGCTTCTGGCGGGGATCTGGAAGGGAAGTTGATGACTTGTTCTCGAAAAGGTACCGAGTAGTAGAGACATTGCACGATGGAATTGCAGTAGCTGGTAATGTGTGAGTTTGGCCATGCCAGAGGGGTTGGACAGAGTGCGATTACCATGTGCTTCCAAACTGTGGGCTCAATTAGTAACCAAGTCGCGGAGCAGGGCGCACAGATCTACACACATTCTCGAAGCCAAAAAACTTGTCGCTGCCATCGGCGCGCACAGGGCCCGCGTCCTGTAGCAGCTTCTCGAGAGGCGTCAACTGTGGGGCATTCGGGTCCTTCTTCGCTGGAGGCGCGCTTGAAGCTGGACTGGCGGGACCCTACAGCGCAAAGTATCAGCCATTGTTCCACGGCGCACACATGCAGGAGCGCGCGTCACTCACAGTCCCCGACTTGAGCCGCCCAAAGAATGAAGTCATGGCGGGGTAGGGGTTGAGCAGTGGGCGGAGGGTGGAGGGTGGAGGGCGGAGGTGGAGGCGAGGCGCCGAGCGTGCCTTGTACGCGGGGGTTTACGGCAGGTGCTGCTGGTGGTGGGACGGAAGGAGCGTTGGGGAAGGTCCCAAGCGTGGCCAGCTTTTCACGATCATGGAGAAAGATGGAGAGACGGCATGCGGCAGAGCGAAGTCCAGAAGGCTGTTTGGTCCGTGGCTAAGAATACGCCCCGGGGAGCGCGACATTCCAAGCGAACGGGTAGCGGTTCTGGTTTAGCAGCTAGCCCGACCCCAAAGGGTGGATGCCCTCCGGTGGGTTAACTCCGCTTCCTGCTTCCTGGACGGCAGCCCACTCGGCACCCGGCACCAGGCACCGCGCTGGGAGGGCCATGATGCCATCGTCGTTGCTGCAGCCCTACTGTCGCCAGCACACCGATCGTCGCAGCACAAACGGCTGCCGTTTGCTTCGTCGTTTGCAAGGCCCGCCGCCGCAGGATGTGGAGGAGGATCGAGGGCCCAGGGCTAAACTCCACCACTCATGCACCCTCTCCGCGCAGAGCTCCAGACGCCTGCATCGCACGCATGTGGCGTGGCTAGCACGAACGGCCCTTTTGCTTCTTCAGGGCTCGCACATCACGCGACAAGGCACACACGCAACGTGCGCCTATTGTGCACCACTGACTCGATTGCTTTACATCAAGTACAACAACACGCGGCGGCTTCCACGCCATCCTCTCACGCGCAAGCGGCAAATGCGCCCCTCGCATTCGCACTATGGACCGTGATGCACGTCACACCGTCATGACATGCATGCACGCTTGAGTCCGCCCGCCCGACTCAAAGTGGCATGTCTGGAGAACCTTGCGCCGTAAAAGAATATGCTCGATAAAATACATTGTCAGCCCCCAACACCCGATGCCCTGGGTATGTTTGACGCCCGCGAAAATGCAATGTGAACGGCCGAACAAATACACTAGAAGAAGTAAAACTCGTCGTCTATAGTCGTCGCAGCCGCTTCGCTGCGCCGAGCTCGATCGCGGTGCGGCCGTTGAGGATCGTGTCTTCGCTGCCATCTGCTGGAGGATGGGCTTGGATATAGTCCCGCCGGATACGTGCTGCCTCCTCGTCCCATTTAGCTACCCGATCCTTGAATGTTGCTGCATTCGCTGCAGCGTCATCTTTCGCGCTCTGTGTCTGGTCCAAATAAGGCTTCTTGATCTCCTCACTGTCTGTTCGCCACCTGAGACCGAGCGCAGTGCGGATCTCCGTCTTCGAAGCTTTCGCGTGGGCATCGCCAGTAGCCGCTCTTTTCTTCTCGTCGCATTCTTTCTTACAGATGTACCAGTAGTCCTTCGTGTAGAGCAGGAAAGGATTGACGCCGGCGCGTCCGGGCTTGAGGGGGCGTTCACCCAGCTTCTCGAGGATCTCTCCTATGATCGAAGCCTCGTACTCCTCGTCGTACTTTGAATCCTGCTTTCTAGGCTGTGGTTCGACCAATTCTTGCTCGACTTTGCGTTTTGACTCTGTCGTCAACGTAGGATGGCCTACCGGTTGTTCGGGTTTCGCCTTCTTCTCTATGAGCGGGCTAGGAACCTTGATAGGCCCGACCATTGACTCTATCACTTCGGCGGCGGCGCGTAAGCCAGACAAGTACGCGCCGTGCACTGTTGCAGGATGTGTGCCACATGTAGCTTCGCCAGCAAAGTGTAACGGACCATGAGGCCGGGCCATAACATCATAGTCGCCTGCTTGTGTCTGTGGTCCTACGAACGAATAACTCCCGCGAGCAAAAGGATCCTTGCGCCAGCGTGTGACGATCGTCTCAGTCGGAAGTGGTACATGGCTGGGAGCGAACATCTTGTCCAGACGATCTGTGACCTCCTTGACGAGTTGATCGTTTGAAGTTGCCTCCGCATAGTGAGCTGCTTCTCCGGCCATGAGAGCGACCAATGTGGGCTTGCCGCTGGTCTTGATACAGTTCCAGAAAAGGTAATATCGACCTCTGCGTCGAGCATAGTCTTCTGGATTGAGACTTGCCTGGTGTTCTGCCTCGTTCAATAGACCAAACATATCGCGATCGGGTTCCCAGAAGGCCTGGTCGTATACTAGAATAACCTGAACACATGTTAGAGAGATTCCCGAGGTCCAGTTACCGTTCCTTTCCGCACATACCTTATTGAGGAGTCCGAAGCCCATGCGTTCTATCACTCCCTGCTTCCAGTCCGGCAGCGGAGGTTGGAAAGTGATAGAGCCAGACTTCAAGACACCAAGCGGGGTTGTGAGCACGAGTTGATCTGCCTCCAATATCTCGCCATTGGTGCATTCGACCCTCACAGCTTTGCCAATCTGCCTTTCGTCAAGATTGTAGTGCACAGATTTTAGCACCGTTTTGAAGCGAACGTCTAGTTTGGTCGGGCACTGCCACAATCCGCGCGGCACCTGCTGATAACCTCCAATAATCTCGGTGTGTTGTCCCTCAAACTCGTTCCCGATATCCTGATCCCATCCACTGAGGCTCAGCTGGTTGACGCTTGCGGCGTTAGCGTATTCTAGGTTTGCATGATGCCAATTCAGAAGCCGGAGGTCTCTCGGTCGTATATCTAGTACTTTCTGATACTGTTTGATACCCTCATCCATCGTCTGTCCGAGTGTTGGGTATGCAGATGCTTTGGCGATGGAATCCAGTTCCAAAGACTGGACGACTGGTGTATCAGCTTTTACAGACCAACCCATGTTCTTGATAGCTTGTGTGGCGGATATGTTCGGGTTGAAGCCTGCGCTGAGCTGATATGCTCGGCCTGCCAGCTTTTCAACCCCAGTCGATGGCTTTTCTTCTGTCGTTGACGCTGTGTTCGTTGCGTGCGCAGGTAAGGGCGCGTCGGAGTGTTCGAGTTCGGCAATGGTTGCTTCGCCGTTATCGCTCGGTTCGCGTCCGAACAATATGAGGTTCCGATCGCCTTCGACCGTGCGGAAAGTTGCAGGTTTGTTACGATAGACGCTCGCGCGTTCTAAAACGTCATTATATAACTTCTCCACCAGCAGGTCTTGGCTTCTCTCCACTACTGTACCATCATAGTCGTACAGTATAGTATTGTCACGTAATGCATGATATGGTATTCCTAACTGTCCGCGTATAATGGCGTTCAGCGGATTACCGTGTTCGAACCCGGTGACAATCTGCGCGCCCATCTCAGCAGTACAACGATGTCCAGGTGGTAGGGTTGATCCGGTTTGGTTGAGAAATGGATGTGAGTACACGCGACCCCCAATGCGTGGTCGACCCTCTAGTACAATGACTCTCGGAGGTCTTTCGCCTTCATTGACCCATAAATCGCCAAGTTGAGCGAACAGGGCTTCCAGATGCCGCGCGCATCCAAGACCAGACATGCCGGCACCCACAACAACGATTGTCCGCCTTGCACCTCGTTTGACTTTCGTATTTGATGCGATGGTAGCAGTGTTCGGCACTTCGATGCAGCCGAAATTGATATAACCGTTCCGCATGAGCCATGCGTATGCGAGCTTGGCTAGGTTAAAGTAACGTTTATCTCGTGCGCAGCCAACAGCTTCTTCCAAGCTCACATACACCATTGGATTCTTAGTCCATATGCGAAGTATTGCATTGCGAATATTGAGGTAGATGGTAACTTGCGCGTGAGTGACGTGGTTCCGTAATAGCTGGTATTCTCCGGGATGAAGGGCAAAAGGATTGAGTCGTGAGCTTTCGGCTGCCAGTATGCATTGCCTTCCGAACTCCCCCCAAGAGAGCGCGGCCGGAATAGAGCTATTTGCTTTGAACTCAGCAGCCTTGCTTTTGGTTGGGCTATATGTTCGTGATTTACGCATACCGTCACGTTCCTGTGACTGAGGAAGCTCAGGGGTAGATGAGGCTTTCGGTGTTCCATTAAGGGATCGAGGGGTCGCTGCCATTGAGACTGGAGTGCGTGGGATATTCTTGGATTGATTCATAGTTGTGTCCGGTATCGAGCCCCTAACGTGTGGATGCATGCCTTGTCCATTCACCTTTGTGATCTTGTTATGATGGAAGTCCATTGCGCTATCGCTCGTTTCTGATGTTCGAAGCGGATGGGGATGGTGAAGATGTAACGTGGAGACGTGAGTGCCATCGTAGCCATGACCGTTGATATATCCACTCGACGCAGAACTATCGCGTTCATCTCTGCCATTGATATGGCTCCCGCTTGATTCAGACATATCATGTGTATCCCCGTGGTGCACGGACGATGTGGTTGATTCGGTATAGTGGAGGTTATCATGCGCCGCCGGCATGACCGTAGAGTCTTCGTCTTTCACACCATCTTGGGTCAGCGGCATCGATAGAATACCATTGTGTGCATCGCCGAAGAGATAGTGACTATCATCGAGCCCATCCGCATCGGTCATGGCGGCGAGCGAAGAGTACATTGTGGCTGATGAAACGGCATATGAATTGATAGTGGCCACTGCTGGATCGAAGACAACAATGGCCTATGCACAGCGGCGTGGAAAAATGGAGGAAAGGCCGAGGCACGCCGTGCGGCTGGTTGGAGCATGGATCTCCTGTCTTGGTTCTGTGAACGATGAGTGGTTCGATGGGTGAGGGAGCAGGACGATGGCTTGCTCTCAGATTCGAACTTCCACGCTAGCCGTGTTTGGCCTTGCAAAGCCGTTCTCTGGTCCCTGCGCCCTCGAACCTCCCAACCCATCTGCCTATCACTGACCTGCTCCGTTTTCATTCGGGTCGCAATCGTCTCTGAAGTGTAATCACATTCACTTCCAGTTCTTCGCTAAACTCTTGAAGCAGTAATGCGGTCGCCATGAGTCCGCAGCTGGTCACTGAGGGCTTGCCCCACCCTAAAGAGACAACAGTAATATCACGCTCGCCCGACATCGGATGATCTCCTGAATGATCACACCATCGAGAGGACGAAGAACAATTGGAAGTCAGATACCTATAACAAGCATGAGGCTGAGACAGCTGGACAAAGAGGTGCTACTGCTTTTACACGATCGTGGAGTAACATAGAAGGGCAACACCATCTCGCTTACAGCTCACTCTGCCTGTATCCGGGTGAGTGATCATATCACCAAGGTATCATGTCCCCGCCCAAACCTAAAGACCTCGAAGCTGATGTTGATTAGATCAAGCCTTTGGTAAATTTCAACTCCTTTCATCGAAGTAACCGATCGTCTCTCTATGGGGGTGACAGCTATAGCATGTATGGATCATTGAATCACGAAACGTTTCGCCGATGACGAAAATACTCTGTGACTTGGTGCGGTTGATCCATAGGCAGCTTCGCATGCAGCGAACGGCGAATCCGCCAAGGGTAACAATGACACTATTCGGCCTCCACACAAACCTTGTCGAAGGTATGCGGGTCATCTTAGACGGTCAGACCCTCATAAACTCTTGACGTATCCCACGGTACGCGCAGCTTCTTGCGAAGGCAGTAGATGCATATGATACCGGAATTCCAGTCGGATGCGCTTGGACTCCATGATTGCACTCAAGAAATGCTTGAAACTCGGAGGAACACCAAGATCATATGTGAACTTGCTTCAATCTTGATGTAGCTAGTATTGCACAATCGCTGTCTATCAGCGAAGTGGTTTTAACAGTGTAGCCTCGCCGCCTGAGAAGTTTTTAGTCTTGGCTATTGATGGCTCGAATCATGGCTGCAGTGAGAATTCAGAGACCGATACAAATTCTTAAATCCTTTTAAAGATTGTGTGAATTGTTGTTCCATCGGCACCCATTTTATGATTAAGGCTGGTTGGACGAGACATCCAATCTGTTGCTCGCTACCTCCGAGGTCCGATGCGCTTGGGCCAATATCGTCAAGTGCTCCACGCGCCAACTTTGCGGAGCTCGGGGACTCCACTTTTCAACAAACAAACAACCGCGACGATATATTCTCGCAGGCCCAACGATGCCATGGCCCTGGTCGGGCGGCGACGATGATGACGACGAGAAGAAGACCAATGTCTCCGCCCGCATTGCAAAGCTCCAGTCAGATGATTGGGCGAGTGCGCTTACTGATCCCGCGACAATTGGCACATCGCTTGCGTTGACAGCTTCCACTGTAGCAGCTCTACGATTCTACAAATCCTACTTGCGCCGCATACCAAGCGTGAACCACATTAAGCCAAATTACTTCCGACGAAGAAGCCTGTTCGGTCAAGTCACCAGTGTCGGTGATGCAGACAACTTCAGGCTGTTCCACACACCGGGTGGGAGGGTAGCTGGATGGGGCTGGTTACCCTGGAAGAAAGTACCCACGACGCGCGAAGGATTGGCAAAGAATACTGTATGTTACACGTTGCAAGATCCGCCACAACACTTGCCTTTTGTCCCCTCATACTAATGCGATGATAGATACACGTCCGCATTGCTGGTGTGGATGCACCCGAACTGGCTCACTGGGGCAGAGAAGCACAGCCATATTCTCAAGAAGCGCTAGACTGGCTCACAGCATATATTCATAACCGACGTGTTCGAGTGCACATATTCAGACGCGACCAGTACGACAGGGTTGTGGCTCAGGTCACTGTGCGCAGGTGGTTTCGTAACAAAGACGTCGGACTAGAGATGTTAAAGAATGGGCTAGCCACTGTCTATGAAGCGAAGACAGGGTCTGAGTTTGGAACGTCCGAACAAAAATACCGTGACGCCCAGAAGAAGGCCGAAGAGCAAAAGGTCGGCATGTGGACGAAGCCGAACCTCCTTGGACGATTACGAGGCGAGACTGCGAAGAAGGCAGAAACGCCAAGGGAATACAAACAGAGGCATGCGGCAGCTGAGAAGCAGAAGAAGACAGGGTGACGGCAGTATCCGGGACAGAGGATGGAAATGTACAGTCATATGCGCGAGATACCCGCGGTCTTGGCGCTCGTTCCGATTGATATACCGTAACGGTATATTTTGCAATCGAAGGAGAAGGCCGCCGTGGAGAAATAGAGTACCAAGATACCTGCACATGTATATTGCCGGGTGTGGGCCTTGAACATATATTGAACAAGTAGCATGGATATGCTATTCGGATAGTATTACCAAACTTGTAAAGACCTCGCATCTAAGTTGCGTACGTGATGTATGTTCAGGATGCATCTAACCAGATACGACTGTGAGACACTTGACTGAACGACCCAAGCAACAGTCACTGCTGCCGCAGGCTTGGGCTGGTGGTCCGCACGGTTTGAGTCAGAGGGACGAAATTTGCGCGCGGCTTGTGACGGATTGTAGATCTAGCTGTAGCATGAAGCCTGTGAATGACTAGAATCTTGGACCAATCCCATGCAGTGTGACGATGGTTCAGACCCGTTTAGATTTTTTTCGTCCCAAGCACGCATCGGCGCCGGTTATCGGTCCTCCGCAAAGTAGAGTTCGAACGTAGAAATCGTACGATACGGTGATGCGGATTGTTCGTGGCTGTAATATCCTAAAATTACCTTTTCTACACATAGCTCAAGATACATCAACGTGAAGTACACCAGGTACTTATTATCATATTCGCGCGCGTCGAGCAACTGGCGTAGTCACTGACCGCCTTCGATAGCCCCAGATGCCCTTATCAGACCCATGCCATCGGCCCGACGGCTCCAGGGCTCAACGAATCACTGCAAAGCGCGCGACAGCTATCCTCCCCGCAAAATAAATTTCACGAGCACCTCGTGGAGGTGCATTCTGACTCTTCACGACAGAGCTCAAGCTCCAGCGACTTTCAATTGCACCAGGAGGCTTTGGACCAGCCTATTGCCCGCGCACCTGCTGCCTTTGTTCCTTCCGTGCGGCCTCAATAGAGCTTTAAGCTTCAAGCTTCGCTGGTGCTTGCCTGCCTGCCATGGCTCTCTGCGGGCGTCTGGCACGTCGCGCGCCAGCATTTTCAGGCCAATTCCGCGCGCTTGCATCTCCGGCGACCTCGCGATCTTTCGTCTCGCGGGCCTCCAGGCCTCTGGCTTCCCTCAGGCCGTCCAATGACTCAACGAGCGCATACCGACAGCAGCTGCGAGCATTCACCAAGATCCATGCAACATGGAACCAGACACAAGAGGCACCAAATGCGCAAGCCTACCTGAACAGCGGCGCGATTGCTGGAGCTCGTGACCTCGTCGATGTCAAGAAAGTCCTAGTCATCGGCAGTGGAGGTCTTAGCATTGGGCAGGCGGGAGAGTTTGACTACTCTGGTATGACATGAAAATCACAATAGCTAATTGATGAATACTAATTCCTCGCAAAGGCTCGCAGGCTCTGAAGGCTCTCAAAGAAGCGGGCGTTCAATCCGTGCTCGTCAACCCCAACATTGCGACTATCCAAACGTCGCACGTGCTCGCCGATGAAATTTACTACCTGCCTGTTACCCCCGAATACGTCGAATATGTGATCCAGAAGGAGAAGCCAGACGGTATCTTCCTCAGCTTCGGTGGTCAGACTGCCTTGAACTTGGGAGTGCAAATGAACAAGAAGGGCATCTTCGAGAAGTATGGCGTCAAAGTCTTGGGAACAACCATCAAGACGCTCGAGACCAGTGAGGACCGTGACTTGTTCGCACGTGCCCTAGACGAGATCGATATTCCCATCGCCAAGTCCATCGCTGTCAACTCGGTCGAGGAAGCTCTCGATGCTGCTGAGAAGGTCGGATACCCCATCATTGTGCGCGCTGCGTATGCGCTTGGTGGTCTTGGTTCTGGCTTTGCGAATAACGCAGATGAGCTCAGGAACTTGTCTGCTCGTTCTCTTTCTCTGTCTCCTCAGATCTTGGTCGAGAAATCGCTCAAGGGCTGGAAGGAGGCCGAGTACGAGGTGGTCCGCGATGCGGCGGATAACTGCATCACGGTCTGCAACATGGAGAACTTCGACCCTCTAGGAGTACACACAGGTGACAGTATCGTCGTTTCCCCCAGTCAAACGTTCAGCGACGAGGAGTACCACATGCTTCGGTCTGCCTCTATCAAGATTGTGCGCCACTTGGGTGTAGTGGGTGAATGCAACGTCCAGTACTGCCTGCAGCCCGATGGTCTGGACTACAGGGTTATTGAGGTCAACGCTCGTCTTTCTCGTTCATCCGCCCTGGCTTCCAAAGCGACCGGATATCCTTTGGCCTACACTGCTGCGAAGATTGGTCTTGGCCACACCCTGCCCGAACTCCCCAACGCAGTCACGAAGACGACGACCGCCAACTTCGAACCCAGTCTCGACTATGTGGTCACGAAGATGCCTAGGTGGGATCTGGCCAAGTTCCAGAACGTCAAGCGCGACATTGGCAGTTCAATGAAGTCTGTCGGAGAGGTTATGGCTATTGGACGTACCTTCGAGGAGTCTTTCCAGAAGGCTTGCCGACAGGTCGACCCCAAGTTCCTCGGTTTCCAGGCAGAAAAATACGGCGAGAACCTCGACGATGAACTCGCGAACCCTACCGACCGCCGATGGCTCGCAGTTGGCCAGGCTATGTTCCACGAGGGTTACTCTGTCGACAGGATTCACGAGCTGACCAAAATCGACAAGTGGTTCCTCCACAAGCTGATGAACATTGTGGAGTGCACTCAGGAGCTTGAGGAGATTGGCAGCCTCTTCGGCCTGAAGAAGGAGATCATCCTCAAGGCCAAGAAGCTCGGTTTCTCCGACAAGCAGATCGCCAAGGCTGTCAACAGCACCGAGAACGAAGTCCGCGCCCGCAGGAAGAGCTTCGGTATCAAGCCATGGGTGAAGAGGATCGATACTCTTGCTGCTGAGTTCCCCGCGGCGACCAATTATTTAGTACGTGCTCCCCTATCTTAACTGGATTGTTTCATTCTGACTGCCCATCTAGTACACGACCTACAACGCCTCTTCGCACGATGTGACCTTCGATGACCATGGTATTCTAGTGCTCGGTAGCGGTGTATACCGTATTGGTAGCTCCGTCGAGTTCGATTGGTGTGCTGTCAACGCTACCCGCTCGTTGAATGCACTTGGCAAGAAGACTGTCATGATCAACTACAACGTAAGTTTCATCCTTCAAGATTTCGAGTGCTCTGTGTTACCCCAGGATGGGCTATACAGAAACCGAAACTTTCAAAATCTTGAGCAATTTCTTCTATCATTCTGATTCATGCTAACATGGTCACCTAGCCCGAGACCTACTCGTAAGCATACCCTCCCGTTGTCGCATAAGGCACTGTGTTACCCCAGGGTGCACAATGCAGAAGCAGCTAGTATCTTGACATGTACACTGCGCTCTATCACCCGTGATGAGCTGATCCACCGCTTGACTGCATTTTCTGTCATCCCCTGCATATTGTAGGGTATGCTAATGTTTCACAGGACCGATTTCGATGTTGCCGACAAGCTGTACTTTGAAGAACTTAGCTACGAGCGTGTCATGGATATCTACGAGTTGGAGACCGCCAGCGGTGTTGTCGTTTCTGTCGGAGGCCAACTGCCCCAGAACATTGCCCTCAAGCTCCAAGAAGATGGTACGTACATTCCCAAACCTGAAGAACAGATGGTAGCTGACTTCTTTTAAGGCAAGGCGAAAGTACTAGGTACTGATCCTGCCGATATCGACAAGGCCGAGGACCGTCACAAGTTCTCCTCCATCCTGGACTCAATAGGCGTGGATCAGCCGGCCTGGAAGGAGCTCAACTCCTATGAAGACGCCAAGAAGTTTGTTGAAAGCGTTGGATACCCCGTGCTCGTCCGTCCTTCTTACGTCCTTTCTGGTGCCGCTATGACTGTCATCCGCAGCGAGGGTGAGCTTCAGGAGAAGCTGACTGCCGCGTCTAATGTCTCCCCTGACCACCCCGTTGTTATCACCCAGTACATCGACGGTGCGGAAGAAATTGACTGCGATGCTGTTGCTTCCAATGGCAAGGTTCTGGTACATGCTGTCAGTGAACACGTCGAGAACGCTGGTGTCCACTCAGGTGACGCGACGCTGGTTCTTCCCCCTGTCAACCTCGATGATCGGATCAAGGAGCGTGTCAGGGAAATTGCAGACAAGGTCGCCAAGGCATGGAACATCACCGGTCCCTTCAACATGCAGATCATCAAGCAAGACGTTGAGGGCGAGGAGCCTAAGCTCAAGGTTATCGAGTGCAACCTCCGTGCTTCTCGATCCTTCCCCTTCGTCAGCAAGGTTCTCGGCACCAACTTCATTGACGTGGCTACCAAGGCTCTCGTCGGTCGCGACGTTCCTGAGCCTACGGACTTGATGGCCGTCAAGCGTGACTACGTCGCTACGAAGGTTCCACAATTCTCATGGACTAGGTTGGCTGGCGCTGACCCATACGTCGGTGTCGAGATGGCTTCAACTGGTGAGATGGCCTGCTTCGGAAAGGATCTTATCGAAGCTTACTGGGCCTCCGCTCAGTCGACCATGAACTTCCGTCTCCCGGTTCCGGGTGAGGGTCTGCTGTTCGGTGGAGACATCACGTCCGGCTACCTCGTACAGATCGCAAAATACATCCACCACCTCGGCTACAAGTTCTACGCTGCGAACAACGACGTCAAGAAGCTACTCGAGGACAATACCGAGGGCGTCACCGTAGAGGTTATCGAATTTCCCAAGGAGGATAAGAGGGCGCTCCGTGAGGTGTTCCAGAAGTACGACATCAAGGGTGTGTTCAACTTGGCCAAGTACAGGGCCAGTTCCCTGGTCGACGAGGACTACGTCATGAGGAGGAACGCAGTCGACTTTGGCGTGCCGCTGTTCATGGAGCCTAAGGTAAGCTGATTCAATTATCCATGCTCGAGCATACAGAAACTAACAGCTTGCCAGACCGCTGTCCTCTTCGCGCAATGCATGAAGGAGAAGCTACCCAAGCCAGAGGGCATCCCCAGCGAGGTCCGACCATGGAGTGACTTCGTCGGTGGCCGGCCATTGTAGACAACCCTACCACCCAGCAGAATGCAGGAGAATATAGGATAGTGAGGAGTCGAAGATTTGATACCACTCTGATGGAGATTTCAGTACAGAGTCAAAGGAGGGGGAGCCATGTCGGAGAATATGTTCGTGTATATAGCGCTCCGGCCACGGTTGCGTCTGTTCATTTGAAGGCGTCTTTGGTATCAGTGTACGCTGTATCTGATAAGGTTGGTCTTCAGGTTCGTGCGAATTTGCGAGGTGTATCTTAGTATGGTAATTGGAATTTTATCACCTTCTCATCTCTTTGCGAGTTTTCAAAAACGTAACATATGCCACATTAAATTTGCATACATAATCGACACCAAGTCTTTTATCAGCAGCTATGGCGGCTATGAGAGTAGTGCACGGACCGTTTAGGGCAGGCGCGCTTCGCGTCTCCCCAGACGATTAATTTGGAACTAGAGAGCCCCCTCCCTAGAACACATACACACCCCGCCATAAAGCTCACTCCGGCACTCTCGACATGGCGGAAGTTTCGAAAGTAAAATACGACAGTCTCCCAGGGATTGACACAGCCCCCGATGTCTACGAGACGCCCGAACTCGCCGAAGATGTGAGTACCATCCCAGCGTCCACCGCCGTTTCCGATTCCGAGGACGACGATGACCCTGAGTCTTCGGCCGTACGACACGAGCACCTGCAAACGGACCAAGCACGGAGTCGCTTCCAACCCTCAAGAATAGACGCAAATGGTGTAGATTTCTCGGACAACATCAGCGCACAGCGACGCTCGTACCGCACATCAACGTGGGCGCGGCGGAGAGGCGAAATACTGGGGGACGACAGTGATGAAGAGAAGGAATCTTTTGAGCGAAAGCTCATGCGGTTGAAGCAGGAAATGCAGGAGCTAGAGGGCGAATACCAGGAGCGACTCAAATCAGGGGACAAGAGCAAAGTTGAGGAGAGAGATCCCAAAGAAATCATGGAATTCATATCCGATAAGGTGGACACTATATACGCTATGCGACGAGGCGGCGTCCGAGGCGCAGAACCGCAACTCGACCGAACGATTGAGAAATTCAACAACTATGCTCCGTTCGAACCTTCCAATCGAATTACCAAAGCTATCGCGAATCAGCCGCCGCTCCCCGGCTCCCAGGTACAAAGAGGCCAACTTGAGTTCGTGCTCGATCAGGCGAAACAATTCGACGACAGGTTATCAAAGTTGGAGACTAGTCTGGGACTGGATGGGAGTACCATGCCCGAAATCGGAGACAAAGCGCCTTTCCCAGTATTCACGACGTTGGAGAAGATCGAGCAGACGATTGGGCTGGTGGGCGAAGCGAGCCAGGGCAGTCTAGAGGCAGCAGGCGCCCAGATCAAGAAGATGATCGCAGACGCAGAGCAACTGAAAGAACTGCGTACAGAAGTCTCTCGCGACGGAGAGTCACCCAATCCCGAGCAAGAAGCGAAGATCAATGCTCTCTATGGAACGTTACCTTCCATCGACAAGCTCTCGCCGGTCCTGCCTATGATGCTGGAACGAATACGGACGCTGAGGCTTGTGCATACAAGTGCATGGGCGGCAGATGATGTGCTTACTGAGCTGGAAAACCGCCAGTCGCAGCAAGAGGCAGAGATTAAGAAATGGGAACAGTCGATACAGGAAGCGGAGGAAGACGTGAAGAAGTGTGAGACTGCAATGCAGAGTAACATGCATACGGTCGGTGACTGGGTTAAAAAAATAGAGGAGAGGGTCGCTAAGCTACCTGGTGGCGATGCATGAATGGGAGACGGATCGGAATAAAGAGCAAGACCTGGCCATACAAGGCAATATCCTTTGAGCAGGGTGTAATGTAAGATCTGACTGGCAGCGAGCGGGGGAAGTATATCATGAGCGAGCACGTAGATACCCAACCTTTCTTTAACATAACATCGCATCACTTCCCGTTGTCTATGTGCTTTCTTACACCATCTCTCGATTGACCCTCGCGTAGTGCAAAGTCACTAATGCAGGGGCAAAACGGAGAGATGGATCTATGAGTTCCAGCGTACGGGGAGTGCATCACTACTGCTGAGCACACGGCGGTTGAACTTCGATTTAGCTCATCAGCAAGGGTATCTCAATAGAACAGTATCTACAGTAAGAAAATGGATATATATACACAACGAAAGGAATCGCTAAAACGCACACCATCACACACCGAATTTCTTCTTCACGGCGCCAATTTCTGGGTGACATTCCTCCTCGCCCCATAGATCGCCGCACAATTCTGATCCCACGGCACCCACTCGGAATCTCGGCCAGCGGGTATACAATGAAACTTGCTCGGCGGCTTTTCCTGCCACCTGATCTTCTCCTCCGCCGTGCCATTCTGCAGCAGCACATGCAGCCCCACGCTCCCCCTCGCCTCCCTCGCATTGTGCGCATCCCAGTAGTCATACGCCGTCGTAATCGTCGGCAGCGTAGCAATCCGATTATACCCCAGATACCACATATCCTTCGTCAGCAGATTCGGCTCCCCCTGGTAGCACTCCTCATTGACTTTTTCCCGCTCGAGCCCGTCCACGCCGCGGAAGCGCATCGTGCCGTCCATGAAGGGCTTTGCCGTCAGCGCGACGATGCCGTTCCAGCACGAGAAGACTTGGACAGGGAGGTATCTGGACCAGCGCTGGCGCGTGGGCGGGTGGTCTGGGAAGAAGCCCTTGTCCCAGTCCATCATGTCTTTGTAGAAGGTGTCGCCTGTCATGCTGCGCGCGATCCACGTGTCGTACAGACGGGGTGTCTCGGGGTTCGTACCGTTAGCCCAGTCCATTCCACATGTCATGTGGGCGTTTTGGAAGTGCTGCTGGTGCACTATCTCTAGGATGTCTTCGGTGCAGATGTACACGTCGTTTGAGAAGATGATGGTGGTGTCGTCTGCGTAGTCGGAGGGGTGCTCGTATAAGTCTCGGAGGGCGAGGTTGCGTAGTTCAGCGAGGAGAACGATGCGCTCTGGGTTTTGGCGCTGGGGTGAGAGGTCTGAGAGTTGGAGGAAGTAGGGGACGCCTAGGTCTTCGAGTTGGGGGGCGAGCGAGCGCAAAACCTCGTAGGTGCCGTCTGTGGAGCGGCCCTCGACGATGGAGAGTGCGCAGTTGTGCGGTCCTAGGAAGATGATGGCCTGCATTATGCTACCAATAAGCTGAGGGAGGGCATGAGCAACTTGGTAGAGGTCAAGCGCGAAGAAGTATTTCGGACGAGATGGCGTGGCTGGCGCCGTTTGAAGGTATGCGTAACGTTTGGAGATCGAGGTTGTGAGCGGGCAATCAAGCTTTTGGAATGTGTTGTCGTTGGGATCGAACATTGCTTTGACGTAATATGGTGCTACATTGAGGAGGGCTGGGTTGCCTTGCTTGGGTGGAAGTATCGATCGGACTGTTGTTGGTGTTGCTGAAGGTGTTGGCTCCACTGTCACGGTCACGATAGAAGGAACGGTTGCGTTTGCAGTGTCCTTCTCTGCCGGCGACGAGCATTGTGGCGTTGTATGGCTTCCAAGCTTCAGTAGACTCACTGAAGCAGAGACCCGTTCAGAGCGTGCAAGAAAGAAAAGAAGAGTAATGAATGTAGTAACAGCGACAGCCAACAAGCCAGAACGAAGAACCTTGTTGCTACTGTTGAACTGAACCATCGTTTCTGTAAATGCTCACCCAAATCTAGAAAGTCAGGTACACAATATTAATTGGGTCCACCGCAAGGTATATGAGGACTCAGCCTGACTGGCCGCCCGATTCAGCATACCTCTGTGGCATGATTTGCAGACCCACATCCTGGAACAAGCGCCTGCGCCTCTTATGTTAGCCATGTGCGGGAGGCTGGAATGTGCTATACAGAGTAGAGTCCGTACGTATGTCCCACCGGGCACCCTGGTCAGTTGCTTACGCCTGGGTTTGCCAGCCGCGTAGCCCCCTGCCACATGCTCAAGTCTTTTCCGGGAGCTTGAGCCGGAAGCTGTCAAAGTCTCCAGATGCTCAGTTCAAACCACTTGCATCCATTTGCAAATGCTTCAGCTCCATCTCCTTATCAGTGAGGATTTGCATGCCGCAGGACGGGCTCAGCCAGCCTGGAAGTGATCGGATGTGCGAAATGGCCGTTTCTTGCCTAGTCGTCCACACTATGACAGGCTGAGTACATTTTTAGTGTTGAATACGCGAGAGCCTAGTTGGGGTGTCGATGGGTGCTTGCCACTCAGTCATGGTGTTGGCAGGACTTTCCCAAAAAGAGGGTCTAGAAGCGCATGCTAGGTTGAGCACAACTTGCCTCGACATTTCGTCCTTATTCACCAGCTGCTAGAGTAGCGGCCGTGTCGGTTTGTATATCCAGCCCTATGCAGAGACTTTAGATTGTCAACAAGGTTCGAAGACGGAGTGAGCCCAAATGCAGGAGCATGATGGAAGCCTGAAGCAGTAATCTGGTATGGACTAGAGCTGAGACCTGCCACAATGTTTACGTCGTGCGCGATGCGTGTTCTGTTCAGACTTCAAGCCTCGGGAACATTTCGCCAATCATGTATCGCACGGGGCATTCGAAGGCATTCTAGTCAAGCTTTGCAGAGCCTAGCTCCCGCGCGCCATCAGAGATCTACTGTTGGGGGCAGCTTTTGATTGCAAGCATGATGCCGACTTCGTTCGATAGTGGAGACAGCCACGTTCTAGTCTTAACTGATATGATACCACGAAACCCGATACTCATAAGGCTACTCTCTCGCAAGATCGCCTTCGTAGACATGGCACAGCGAATGGTCGGTTCTAATCTGTTGCTCGTACGTTGTTTTATTACACCTTTCGAATGGGACTATCTGTCTCTCATCAGCGAATCCTCTCGAAAGTAGCGTGCTCGCTGCTCGTTGCTCGCTCGATCTCGCTCCTCGTTGTGCGGCGCCAGGCGTCGTTAGCGTTATCGCACGTGCGGTGATTCGGCGTAACTCGATAGCAGACGCGTCACCGAGTTACGCAGCACGCAAGTACGCGAATCAGAAAAACTCGCGTTGGTGGACGGGATTTGATTCGGAATAGGACGAGTACATTGCGCCGCAAATTTGTTCCGTCCTACAATTGGGACTGCTCCTTCTCTTCGTTGACAAGCACGTATCTGTACCTTGCCTTACCCTCTTCGAAGTCCACGACGCCCTGATTGGCTTCACGCATCGGTCGTTGCTGTATCCACGGCTTGATGCCTTTTGTCGCAGCAAACTGCAGCATCTCTTCGATGTCCTTGGGACTGCCAATCTGACTGCCTCCGATCTTGCAGCCCTTTGCGATCAGAGCAAATGCTGCGATAGGAGGAAGATCACCCTCTGGGGCGCCCACTTGTATAAACGTGCCGTTCGTGCGGAGAAGTCGCAAATAACCTGGAAGCGGCATATCTGGTGAGGACACGGTTGAAATAATGAGGTCGAGCGTGCGTGAGTGCTTCTTCTCCCACTTCTGATCCTCGCTGGTTGCGATGTAGTCAGTTGCGCCAAGAGCCTCTGCGTCCTTGGCCTTGTTCCTTCTCCTACTGATGGCGACGACTTTATCGCATCCGAGTGCTTTCGCAAAAAGCACACCGAAATGTCCCAAGCCACCCAACCCTACAATCCCAACCTTCTTCCCTGGCCCAGCATTATTGTTCTTCAGCGGTGCGTATACAGTGATACCTCCACACATCATGGGTGCCGCATCTGCGCTCTTCACTCGCTCTGGTATCTTGACCGCGAAGTGCGCCGAAACTCTGGTGTAATCCGCATAACCACCCATACTCCAATAGTTGTGCTCCCTGTACAGACCATTGTACGTCCCGACGAAGCCTTTTCCACAATGCTGCTCCATGCCACTTGAGCACTCCTCGCAGTCATCTTTCAGACAGCTCGCCGCCTGGGCGCCAACTCCAACGCGATCCCCAATCTGAAATCGCTGAGCGGCAGGGGACGAGCCTCTTCGCACGACGTGTCCGACGATTTCGTGGCCAACGCAGGTGGGATAATGCGTCGCGCCCCAGCCTTCTCTAAGGGTATGTATATCAGTACCGCATATCCCACAATGCGTAATCTTTATGTCAATGTCGGTCTCGGCGAAGGGCTTGGGACTGAAAGCTTCCCATCGCATGTTCCCCTGCGCAGACTTGGAATCATGGCCGACCCAGCCATGGAACGTGTCGGGCGAGGACGACATGGTGTTTGTAGAATTTCCGGGATCAGGCAAGGTTCGCTCGGATTCTCTGAGCGCAGGGTCTGTAATTGCTCAAGGAAAGATCAGTTGGAGTGAACGTGTACAATGTCTTGGTTCGCAGCCGAGATGTAAGATTGAAAGAGCATTTCAAGCAAGTGCTACGCGCCGACGGCGTTGCATTGTTCGGCTGGTAGACATTATCCGAGGTCAGTTCCTAGCATGTGTGTCGCCCCGCTGTGTCGCCCTCGATAATTCCTGGGGACCGCGGTTGTGGAGGTCTTATCTCCACTTAGCTCCGTTAATGGATCGACGTCAGTCCTGCGCGAGTCATGTCATTGGAATGGCCATCACATCGCACCTTGATTGGACTTCATAGCACAAGAAGCCTTTTCGCTGAATCTCGGTCCGTGCTGAAATTCTTGGTACCGTACGTCAAGTTGGAAAGGCTAGAAGAGATATTTCAATTACGGACGCGTTCATTCGAAACATCGCACATTTGCTCGAAGTAATAAGTTTGTGCATTCTGTGACGGATTCGGCCTATCGTACCATATGCGATGCAGGTCTTACTGTGATGATACAGTGCACTTTGAGGTGCTCTCGAAAGCACTATGACCACTAGCCAGTAGACATGGCTTCTGTGCCCGTGTAATAATCACCCACTGTCGTATGATGCAAATTGGCTGAAGAGTCTGTAGATCGTGGCAGAGGAAGAAGGCTTTCACGATCAGAGATGTAACATAACACAAACTTCATGGCAATCCTACACACAAAGCGTACAAACGTGCGGTCGAGCGCACAGGTTTCCGTTTGCTCGGTTTGTTTGTCCACTTCGAGCGTTCGATTCTGCCTGAAGGCCAGTGAATTGTCCGGATCCTACTTGTGCAGTTGATGGTGAGCTTGTTAGTAGTGAGAGGTTCAGAAGCACAGGAAGAGCTCAGCTAGATGATCATATGCATCCCATTCGCATCTATGAAAAGCCAAGACCATGAGTCAGACCATCCTTAATATCCGTGTTTCATTCTCCGTAGGAATTTAACGCCAAAGTGTTCCCAAAGTCGATAACTGCGCGCTGAACCCCTTACTGAGCAATCGTACCCCAAACGTGCATTTTCGCAGGTACAAGTCTCTATGCAGAGGCTTTATGCCAGCGGATACCCATGTCGTGGACCGTTCGGCTCAAGGGTAGCATGCGACCGCAACATTTACTTGCGAGGGGTATAGGTGGAGTTGCCAGCCCCGTCGTTGTGGTACGTGGAGCCCTTTTGCCCTGTTAGCTGCGCCCCTTAGGGATGCTGCAAGATCAAGCTTACGTTGGAGTTGCTGTAGTAGTAGCTACCGTCGGAGTTGGAGTAGTGGTAGGAGTTCGAGTTGGAAGCACCGGTTCCGTAGTCGCGGTGGCAGTAGTGGTTGCCCTAGATGCGTGTCAGTTGAAGGACATTTGGCGAGCTTGTTGGGCATACCTGGCTGTTCGTGCCAGAGCTGGTAGTCTGGTAGCTGCCGGAGCCGCTGCCGGAACCGGAACTAGAGTTGTTGTTGGAAGAGCCCTTGGTCATGTTGAATATGTTTCGTATGTGACTGTTGGTGGAGTTCTGTTGGGATGTGTTTGGTGCTGTACAGTAGAGAGGGGTTTCTGTATTTATATAGGCACGGCAAAAGGTGAAGCTGCGAGCGGTTTCAACTGCACGGGTCGACCAAGCGGGGCACTTTCCGTTGGGCGGCTGGTCGATGCTCCCTGCGCCGAAGCTAACGCATTCGCGATCTGTCGCGAAGCAACAAATCGTCTCGTGACAATTCACGGGTCTGTGGCCGCGCATAAGGCTTCACAAGCAGGACCTGTCGATCATCCTCAAGCATTATCGCGTCGCTGCTGTGTCCTGACGGACATTATCGAATCAATCAGTCCAAGCAATTTACCTTTTCCTTCTCTTTAGCATACTTCCAACGCCTTGACGCCACGATGACTATAGACACCATGGATATTGCTAGAGGCGTATCAAGTAGTTTCTTGCAACGAGTGGACAATGTTTTTCGTTGAAAGCAGAATTATAGGTTGAAAGAAGGTCGTCTGGAGGTGTTCGATGACTAAGTAGGATTAGCGTACTCACGTGACATCGCGTTCTGGCGGTCGCGTTCCAGGCTGCATGCTCGGGACCAGGCCACTCCCGTTCTCACCGCGGGGCTGCCAACTTGCCTGCAACAATGGCACTCAATCCACGCAGCCCCTCCAAACACAACCAAATGATCACACGCTTCATCAAGCAGTCAAAGCCCACAAAGCTCAATGACGTCAAAGAACCACCGGCGAAGAGGCAGAAACTCGACGACTCGCCCTCGAAGAGGCGAAGCCCACGTAAAGCTGCGAAATATGCAAACCGCGAGATACCAGACTCAGATGTCGAAGATGGTGACGAACCGATAGAGGAAGTCAGTGAGCCACAGAAGACGGATCTAGAAAGTGCATTACCGCCGGTCAAGAGTGATGAAGAAGCGATTGCAGAGTATGAGGCCTTCAAAGCAGCACAAGAAGATACAAAAGAAGAGACCGAGGAGCGACTGAAAGATCGAAATTGGGTGCGAGGGAAGAGCTCAATATACGTGGATGCCTTCAACTTGGCATTGGATACGGTACTTGACGAGGAGAGCCACCTGTTCGATGAGGCTGAGATGGAAGTATTCAGGGTCTGGAGAGGTCTGAACTACGAAGCTCAGTACTTGTATGAAGTTCTATATCAAAGCTCAATGTGTTGTTTTGGCTGACGCTCCACTACTCAGATATGTGCGCTTCTTTCTACGCAAGACGTCGGCGTGGCATCGTATAAAGAACATTGGCTACCACAGCGATATTTCGAATCTCGACACTGCGATCGAAACACTACAACGAACACTCGACCTTCCTGCGACCTCCGCACCGGTAGAAATGCACCCTGGCGAGTGGGAACCACCAGAAGGCACAACGCTGGCGTCTTCGTTCACGTTCGCGGATCGATCCGAAGAACAGATCACAACACTTGAGCAGGCGTCATCGCTGTTGAAGTTGGACGAGCTCAAAGCGCTTGCAAAGGAAGCAAAGGTGCAAGGCAGAAACAAGAAAGAGCTGGTCAACGCCCTGCGACGAACAAGCCGGCGGCAAGTGGGTCTAGGCTTCGTCGGCTTGAAGCGTTCGGATACGGAAAGCTCACGGCGATCATCTGCGTCTGGGTTGGAGACACCGGATAGCGAGCCATTAGAGGATCTATCGTCTGATGCAAATCGGGACGCACACTTCACTCGCAAAATCATGAATGAGATGGGTCCCTGCATCCGCCTTTCACTTGCACCACTCAAACTCTTCGAGCGTGTTCACCTGGTCTTCTACCGCTCGACCGAGTGGACAGAAAAATCGCTAACGACCATCATCTTAGCGAAAATTGCGCGTCGTAACTTCCCGGAGTATATCGTCTCCCGCTCGGCCAACATCTTCTCCTCGCGTTCTTCGCTTCTCGAATTCGAAGCGTCAATACGGACACAGTTCCGCGTCGAAAACATATTGGAATACAATGGTAGAGTGACTGCAGCCGGCTATCAGGAGATCATTGACGTCTTCGACGAGGTATATCCGCGTTGGAAAGTTCTCCTGGAAGAAGAGCAACGCAAAGAGGACAGCATTTATCACAGCGGTGAAGGCGCCTATCTGCGTCGGCTTTCTCCTGCATGGGTATACACACGCATTATTCATAAGGCTTTAGCGGTCATCGCTCGGCGAAAGGAACACAAGCGTGAGCACCAGTTGATCACAGAACTTTTACAACAACGCCTCTTCCACCACTCTCGGCGAGGAGCGTGGCACCAGCGAAAGGCATTACTAGAGGAGCACTACCTGGGCGCACTCACCGATGCGGAAGGTCGCAGCGATGATGCGCAGAAGAAACACTGGAAGCGTATTGCACTCCAGACTTGCGAAGCAGGGTTGCAAGACAACCTCGTGCACATCATCTACCACTATGATCTGCAGAAACGAATCACGAAGCTTGAAAAGGGTCTCAAGACAGTCAAAAGAGCGCAACATGACTTCTCTCACGTGCGTCTGACGAAGCCTATTGAGGTTACCTTCGAAGGCATTCGTATCGAGCGTCAAGTCCCGCTTCTCAGACGGAGTGATAGCTCTGCTTTTACCAGCTCTGGGAGACGTGGAGCGAAGACAATATGGATCGATCCACGAGAAGACGGCGAGTGCAGTGTGGAGTCCATGTGTCTTTCGCATTACCGCAACCAAGGCTGGAAGGGCTTCCACAGCGAGGGAGGAATCGTGCGCACGTTGTTCGGATACCTCTTCTTCGACATCATGTTCACCTACATACCCAATGTTTTTCAGACGGCGTACCAGACATGCCCGTTAGATCTGCACACCGATGCGTTCTATCCATCACGAATCAGTGAGGTCAACACCCGACTGAACGAGATATCGAATGGCGATGCTCCAACCATTATACAAAGCGTTCATGACGCGCACCATGAGCGTCGGACTTGTGTCGTAGGTCTTGATTGGACGTACGACATTGCAGACCTTGTCGAGATCGCTAAATGCTTCGATGGAGAAGCACTAGCGACTGTATGCAAGGTTATGGCGCAGGAGTACGGCCAGCGAGGTGGCGGTGTACCTGATCTCTTCCTTTGGAAAGTAGCAGCTGAAGAGGAAGGTAAGAGCAAGAAAGGCGAGGTAAAATTCGCAGAAGTCAAAAGTGAGAACGATCGCTTGAGTGACACGCAGAGGCTCTGGATACATGTCTTGTCTGGAGCAGGAGTGCAGGTTGAGCTGTGCGCCGCTGTTGCCAAAGAGGTACGCGCCATTTGACACCATACTTTTGCTTCAAGATTTGGATACGTCTATGATACCCCATCGTTATTCGATACTTCTTCATTAGCATACATTTATTGCATTGCATTCGTCGTATGTTGTTAGTCTCTCGTACAATGATCCCACCCAATGACGCAATCGTATAGTGGGGTATTTCGGTTCTCAAGATGACTCCGACCTCGCACGCGACCAATTTGTCCCCGGAAAACAACGCTCGGCCCCGGATTTAACGCTTTAGCCTCACAGGCCCTGCAGTTGGAGAAGCGGTCAGATTGTAGGTTAGTAGATGCAGTAGCGGAAGCTTGAACGGCATCCGCGGCCGGACTTGCAGATGGCGATTCGACGCCTCTTCCCTCTCTCTTCTTCTCTTTTCTTCTTTACATCTACACTTCCTTTTGCATGAATTAGCGTTCCTGTGCCCGTCGAGCGGGCATTTGTCTATTACTGAGTCGACATTTAACATCGCAAAATCCATCTATACAAGCTATTGTAGAAGATACAATGGCACCATCAATATTTTCACGCTTCGCGCGTTTCCTAGGCGTACACTCCCTCCACGCAACAGGCACAGATGCCTACCTCATCATCTCGCTCCGCTGTCTCCGCATGTTCTCCGCCGGCATCCCCTCCCTCATCCTTGCGTTGTTCTTCGCCTCTCTCAACTTCCCCGATTCCCGCATTGGCGCCTTCATGACCATGACATTACTCGGGGACGTGGTACTGTCGCTCGTCCTCACCCTCGTGGCGGATAAACTTGGCCGTCGCAAGATCCTCCTCTTCGGATCCGCCATGATGGTCCTATCCGGAACCGCCTTTGCCATGTCTGAGAACTTCTGGGTTTTGCTTGGCGCAGCGGTGTTTGGGGTCATCAGTGTTACGGGTGGGGATGCTGGGCCATTCCGCGCGGTGGAGGAGAGTACGTTGAGTGGGTTGACTGATGAGCGGACGAGGAGCGATGTGTTGGCTTGGTATGTTACTGCTACGACGATGGCGGGAGCGGTGGGAACGGAGGTTGCTGGAAGAGTCGTTTCCTGGGTTGAGAAGAGCAGCGGTGACGTGAAGAAGGCATACCACATTTTGTTCTGGATGTATGCTGCATTTGGTGTAGTGGGGTGCGTCTTATGCCTGATGTTGAGCAAGAGATGCGAGGTTGCAGGCGAGAAGAGCAAGGAAATGCAAGAGCGCGGGCGGAGTATATCTCGTATCGATGGGGAGGAGGAAGAAGTGCTTTTGGAAGCAATGACGCCTACCACCGACGGCCACTCGCACTCCTCTGAATCGCAAAGACCTAACATTCGCGTTGCTGCCAAGCCGAAGGCGTCCTACTTTTCGCAGATCTCCAAGCCGACGAGAAACATCATGTACAAACTCTGGGCTCTCCTCGCAATCGATTCTCTCGCCGACGGAATGACGCCATACTCCCTAATGAACTACTACGTCGACCAGAAATTTCATCTCTCCAAGGCAACCCTTGGCGACATCACTTCTGCCTCGCAGTTCCTCTGC
The DNA here is from genome assembly GCF_027946475.1 of Didymosphaeria variabile. NCBI lineage: Eukaryota > Fungi > Ascomycota > Dothideomycetes > Pleosporales > Didymosphaeriaceae > Didymosphaeria > Didymosphaeria variabile. Next base: position 1,540,744 of record NW_026611628.1, on the reverse strand, counting down.
GCCGTGTCTTCTATCTTCGCGGGACCATTGTCTAAACATATCGGCCTCATCAATACGATGGTGTTCACGCATCTGCCCTCCTCCATCGCAAGCGCTTTCATCCCGCTCCCAAGCTCTGTAGGTTGGACTGTTGCCCTGTTACTCTTCCGCGCAGCCCTGAACAGCATGGATCAAGCGCCTCGCGCGGCATTTATTGCCGCAGTCGTCAAGCCCGAAGAACGGACGGGCGTTATGGGTATCACCCACATGGTGCGAACGTTCGCGATGAGTGTTGGGCCTTCTGTCACTGGCATATTAGCCGGACACGACAAGTTCTTTGCTGCTTTCGTGGCGACGGGGATCTGCAGGGTTACGTATGACGTGGGCCTGTGGGTACTGTTTGTTAATGTTAAGGTGGATGGAAATAATGGAAGGGAAGAGGATGATGGGAGAGACAGCGTGGACGAGGACGCTTGGAATGAGCTTTTGGGTGATACGGATAGTGAGACGAGTAGTTGGGATGGGAGGAAGAGCAAGGATGAAGAGAGGGGGCGCGTTGAGGTGTAATGTGTCCGCCTCATGTCAGGTCGTCGCATTGCACGAGAGAAAAAAGTACCGTCATGATAGACACGGATTGACGACAGAACATTACGACCGGAAAAAGTCGAATTGCGTGCTACACGCCCCTAGTCTCTACGGAAGCAATCCAAGGATAGCTAACGCCTTGATGACCAATATGAGGAAACTTGAAGGCTCATGTACCTGCCTCTTCCGGCCCGCATGTCTCAGGTACAAATTGGCATCTTGTGCGAGGAAGTGTACTCCATTTTGGCCACTAGTCAAGTCACTACAGCCACATCCCAGGTCTTCGACCGTTGTGTAAGACCTACCAGCTTTATAGCGCAGGTGCATACCAGTCGAAAAGAACCGCTATTCCTCATCAAACGCAGAAACCTAAGCTTGGATACCTTCATCGTCAATGAGTTATGATCGTTCCCAGCTGCTAACCTGCATCGCACTTCTGTGTACCTGAGTGAACCTTATAGCACACCATCGGCTTTGTCTGTGTCATATATCCCACGTATAAGAAACCATCAGTATCTACCGAACCTGTTTTCCCTCGCACAGCTTTACCAGTAGACAACACCGGCCAGCAAATTCCCACGATGAAGTTCCTTGAGCACATCCCCCCTTCTCTCCTTCCTCTCCAGCAGAGCCACCCTCAATACCCGCACCATTCAAGGCCTGGACATCTCCCACCAGCAGAGCCAACCCAACCTCACCCAAGCCCACACTGTCGGCCTCTCCTTCGTGTACATCAAAGCAACCGAAGGCCCCACCTACACCGACCCAATGTTCGCATCGCATTACAGCGAAGCAACAAACGCTTCCTTCCTGCGCGGCGGCTATCACGTCGCGCGTACCGACGTCTCTGACGGAGCCACCCAAGCCCAGTTCTTCCTGTCCAACGGCGGCGGCTGGACTGCCGATAACCAAACCCTCCCGGGCCTCCTTTCCATAGGGCTCGACAATGACTGTGCCGGCCTCACGCCCAACGCGACGCTGGACTGGATCAGGAGCTTTGTAAACACGTATGAAGGGGTGACGAAGCGCGCACCGGTGATTGGGACGCGGAATGAGTGGTGGGTGGAGTGTACGGGGAACACGTCCGAGTTTAATGAGAAGAGTGCGCTCTTGTTGGCGAATTGGGGGGATAGCGTGGGTATGATTCCGGGTGGGTGGCAGTTTGCGACGATTTGGCAGTATAAGGAAGGGGGCGCTTGGGGTGGGAATAGTAATATTTTTAGTGGAGATGCGGGGGGCGTTGAGGAAGTTGGTGGATGGGTGAGCGTTGAGTGAGTGGGTCGAGCGGGCTGTGTGACTCTTGCTCCTTTGGTGTTGGTATTCTGGGGAAACTGAGCGAGCCTTCTGCGTCTAATTGAAGAGTTCTTTGACGTTTCCCAGATTGAATGAAGTTGTTTTACCCGTTGAACCAAGTCGTTTAGGCTACAGGGTGAGCGTGAATGTCTTGATTGTTGAGGTGCATCGCTTGCGTTGCATCTGAGAGATGCTCATAGGCGACTAGATTTGGGTTGCAACTGCCAGCCATGGTTCGCGGCGCCCATTCGTCACCTCAGGTAGTCCACACTTTCCGGTTGCGTATAAAATCAATTTTCGCCAGGAAACATATTCTCATCTTCGTGGCGAGAATACTCAGCAAATCGTTGTATCTCTCGTAAAGATTGGTGATCCACCTATCCATACTCATCTGTCGGTCGCGGCCCTCAACGTCAAGAAGTCTTTTTCCTATCATCATAAAATCCTTCAAGAGCTATGCCGCCGTCAGCTTCGGTCAGTGCACTGGTACCGTGTCAAGATAGACGGCTGCCTAAGCGCTCGTCTACGAGCACTTCGCTGTGAGTCCAACCGCATGACAAAACCGAGAGACCGCTTACTGACAGTAAAAAGCACAATGCGTAACGCGGAAGAATCTCCTTTTTTTGCGTCTGCCCATTGAGTTGAGGCTGGATATATACGAAATAGCCATCGAAAACCGCATTTGGGAGACTGGCGGCGTAAAAAGTGCTACAGTTGCTTTTGAATTTTACAGGGTCACGAACATAGTCAAAAACAATTTCAGCCTCGCTCGTGTTTGTCGCCAGATATACACGGAGAGCAAGAGCCTCATCACAGAGCGGAGTGGCACGTTCGCCCTGCCCGGGCCGCCTCGATGGCTGCCTATCTGGCTGTGGACCACACCCGGTATAAAGCACGAGAACATCATCTCACTTTTATTTCGCATTGATGCGGAAAAGAGACAAAGCTGGGGGTATCTCGGAAAGCCGAACTGGAACATCCGCTTCTTGGATGACCTTACCAGGTTGAAGCACATACATGCATTCGGTGTTCTGTCGGCCCAGACCACTGGTCTAAATTGGATCGTAGCATGAATGACGAAATAGAGATTAAGGATGTCAGAAAAGCACTCACAATCATAAAGGCGGGATTTCCACATCTTAGAGTCCAGATAAGCGTTGAGGAGGTGCTTGAGGACCCGACACACTCCATCGTCACCACTGAGGACTTCTGATCTTTGAAATCCGGTTCAAAAACGTGTACATCTTGGACTAGAAAGTATATTTCGGAATTTCATCACTGTCGACGTTGCATCCTCGGTTGCTTTTTCGAACGCCCGTGTGGGCTCCCTTCGCTTCAGTACATCACAACCGCCAACCTCCTGTTCTTGCTCGCTACATCCGGTGTCCCCGATCCGCCCAAAATATACGCCCGTTCTTGCCTCACAACATTATTCAGATAATCAATAGCCGCCTGATTCGGACCACCATTCCAGTTCCCGACCGTCGTATCCGTCGCACGCTCACCATTAGGCTTCTTTCGTATTGCTGCTTCAGGAGCGCCAGATACCACATCCTCTGTGAAGCCATTGATAACGTTGCTTCCATCTGTGGAAGCAATGGTCGCTGCGCCGTCACAGCCTTGTTGTAGCGATATGTCTCCATGTGCGCCATGGTCGTCTGCAGCTTCAAGCTGGAACTCTACCCAAGTTGCAGGCAGTTCGGTTCCACGCTGGAGACGGCCCTTGAAGGTGTTAGGTAGGGAAACGAACTGCGTCTCGTTGGGCTGCAACTTGACCGAGGTGAGAGGGTGGTCGAAGTTTGCGCCTGCCGTTCCGTTACCGTTCCAGTAGTTGTCGTAGAAGAAGTATTCGCACTCTCTCTGAGATGCATTGGTTAGGATGATACCTGGACCACCGTCATCTGCCGATGCAATCGATATGGGCTCTTCGTACGCTGCGATTATCACAGGTTCGGAAGCGTCCCTAGTGCAAGGAGAGAATAAGCAAATGTATTGACGAATCTATCTACGAGCTACTGTGCTTACCGCGGCGTGCAGTCATCGTCATTGTAACATATGAAGATGTCAGTGCTACCCTGAGCAGCAGAACTCTGTTTAACTTAGCATGTGAATCTAATAAGACCGGTCCGATTTGAGTAATTTACCTGAGCGTTGTCACTGGCATTACCAGGGCTTCCACCCCAAGCACCAACACCGATATATGTCTTCCCATCGGCGAACGACCTGATGAATTCTTCCAGCTGCGGGAAATCCTTGGGTGCATCGATCCTCCTCACGACACCCTCATTAACGTGCACACACTGGCTCAAACTGCATGATCATGGTTAGCAAAGACCAAAAGACCTATCAAGCAAAAAAACTCACTTATCCTTGACACCCTGATCAGCCCTGTTCCAAGCATCATTCAAGTTCTGCATGAACCTTGGGTCGCCCTTGCGGGTCCAGTCCTTTCCAATCTGCTGGACGATGAGGTTACCACCGGCTCCACAAATGTTGGACAGGTCGATGAAGTCGTTGCCGCCAAATCCGTTTTTGGTAAGTTCGGCTTGTTCACCGATGCATCCATCGTGGATTGCGATGATCGCACCGGATGTACCATCTGGAGCTTCAACAGTGGATTCGCCGTTGGCTGGGACGTTGATGTCTTGATTGTTATTCCAGCCGTGGACCTGGAAGAGTTGGTCGTGGCCTGACATGTTCCGGATGAAAATGGTGTGCGACATATCGTACAAGATCAGTAGTTGAGAAGTAACAACTTGAAATCTAATGATGTTGTTGGTGTTGTTTGCGCTGCAGGAGTTGCGGTGATACTGACTTGTCCAGATATTGTTCGGTCTCTCTACTTATATATGTCGCATCGCAAACTATCTTTGATGATTCTCGTTCCTCGCATGTATGTCGAAGCCTTTTGCAAAGGATCGTAAACACGTGAGAAAATTTGACTACCGGGCGAAGTCCTTCAGCTGAGCTAGCTGAGCTGTGGCTTGATGGGTTCACACTTTGACGGCGGTGTACAGCGTAAGCTGAGCGGTAGAACTACACCGACCCCTTAGAAAAACCGATTCACAACACAGGAATAGGCAGCATTAGGAAAAGGCGGCCTTTCTCACACGAGTATGATCAGTGATTATCTCGAATCCTGTCGCGGGCGATTGCCGCATATCCGTAATTTCCAAGAAGTGTAGACATCCTTTCCCTGCGAACTAACTTCTCGATGAATCCTGTCGCGTACAAGTGAGCGTCCACTGAACTCAAGTCTTCATACATTCATTCCTGTCATGCCCAGGTGCCCTCGTATACGTCCATCAGTAAGCGAAAGCATCCCTGCCTCCCCAAAATGCCCGCCTTGTTTCTAGCGAAATTTCTAACTATGTCTAGGAAGCGCTGTAAAGGATTTTATCAGCCTCAAAACGACGTCTTGTGATGTTTACATAGCCGCTCCGGCCTTTCACGTGGGCGGTGGAACAATCGCCCGGTACAGTCAGCCAATAAGTCAAGCGCTTTACAAGCCACAATCTACTACCTCCTACTAGTCACGTGTACGAAAAACTCTTAGATGTTACTGTCGTAGTTTTGGCGGTATCCAGGCATACAGACTTCCGGTATAGCCTCATTTGAGGCCGTTGTGGAGCTCAGCTCGCGGCTGACGACCCATGGCTTCAGGGACTCCGGCCCCTTACCGTCTATTCCTACGATCTTAGGCACACCTGCTGCGTTCTGCAAAACTATATAAGCGCAAGAGTATCGCATCTTTGGCCTGCAATACACCACGAACATCTATTCTATCCAATATCGGGCCTACCGCGGTCCCTTCAACATCTGGTTTCTCTATAGACGGCAACTTTTACAATACCTTTTGACAATGGTTGTCAAGAAGCGATCTCTCCTCTGGGACTGGACTAACACCAACAACCTCCCCGACAGAATGGATACCGTCAAGTTCGATGGTCCTATCTCCTCGGTTTCCAACTGGAATGCATGGGTCCCGCCTGAGCTCAAGGGTCGTGCTCCCTTTCGTCCCATGATCCATCTTGAGCGCGAACTCAACGGCAACGAATGGCAATGGATTCAGGACTCTGATCAATCGATCATCCACTTTTTCAACGAGCCGGAGAGGGCTGGCATTAGTCCGCAGAAAGCGGCTGATTACTGGCACAACCAGGTAATGGCCCTCTTTGATGCAGCACTATGTGCAATACTGATCGCTCGACAGGTGATTCCTGCTCTTCGTAACGACCGACACAAGCAACTGGTCTCCCCTTCCTGCGCTTCCGATCCTGCAGGACAACAGTGGATTCAGGATTTCATGAACCTTGTACAGGATGCTCGCCCGGATTATCTTGGGGTGCACTGGTATGGCACTGATGCACCGGAATGCCAGCGATTCATCTCTTCGATGCACGACAAGTTTGGCTTACCGGTAATTGTGTCGGAGATCGCTAGCATTGACATAAACTATGAAAGTGTACACGCTTTCACGCGGGACATGTGCAACTGGATGGATGGAGTTGACTGGATCTTTGAGTACGCTTTCTTCGGCTGTATGCAGAACATGCCGGACGATTTTGTGAGTCCTGCAGCCCGGTTGATGGATGAGAATGGGAACTTCACGGATCTGATGTGGAAGTATATGAGTGACCAGCCGATGTTCTGATGAGGGAAGCGCAGCTCGTTGTGGAAGATGAGTACCTCATAGACTCTCGGACCATCTTAGATTCATACATCTATTCATCCTCGTTTCTTGCAATAGTTCCCCATATGTCATTCTCATTTACAGCGGCTGCTGAGCACATACTTATCGCATACACCGAGAGATCTCTGATCTCACCCCCATGTTGTTGTTTGCTCATGCATAGTCATACGCGCTCGGTGAAGATATTCCGCACAACGCGATGGTCATGCGAAAATCAAACGAAGGCTTGGTGCTCCATTAGTACTAAGATCATTTGAGACTTTTGTCGTGCAATTGGTGGTCGTCTTGGGTTAGCTTCGTCCGAGCGGCAAGAGCATTCGGTACTTCGAATACCCCAACTTCCTCCGAACGTCGGACCAAGGTTGCGGATAATAACATCCGACATCGCAAATCATCGAACATTCACATTGCTACAATCTGATTCATTCTCGCAGAATGCCTTTCTTGAGTTCGCAGCCAAAAATCCTCATTGCTGGAGCTGGCATTGGCGGCCTTACCGCGGCGCTATCATTGCACGCGGCTGGATTTACGGACATCCACATTTTCGAAGCATCGTCAACTCTCACCACACTGGGTGTAGGAATCAACGTTCAGCCTTCAGCAGTACTCATACTTCGGAATCTTGGTCTTTTGGAAGCCCTTGAGAAGACGGGAATCGAAACCCAAGAATTGAACTTCTATAACCGACATGGCGACTCGATCCTCAGTGAGAAAAGAGGAAAGCACGCGGGATATGCAGTGCCTCAATTTTCCATCCATAGAGGCGATTTCCAGATGTTACTCTTGAGTGCCGTAAAGGAGCGACTGGGCGAGGACGCCGTGCACTTGAACCACGCCTTGACCGGATTCTCGCAAGATTCAAAATCCATCACTGCTCAGTTCTCTCGGAGGGGGGATGGTGCTCCAGCAGAGCTCTCTGGTATATCTGGTGATGTACTAATAGCAGCTGATGGCATCAACTCGACTGCAAGGAGGGTATTGTATCCTAACGAGGGTCCTCCACGATTCTCAGGTCGCATGCTTTGGCGTGGATGTATCGAGCGTGAACCTTACCTGACTGGCGCATCAATGGTGTGGGCAGGACATGCAGATCAGAAGTTTATTGCATACCCCATTTCGCAGAGGTCAGCGGACACGGGCAAGAGCCTGGTAAACTGGATCGCGGAACTGCGCATACGAGGCAAAGACGATGAGGATCTGACACCGCCAAAGACAGACTGGACAAAAGCAGTCGACAAGAGCATCTTCGAGGGGCCCTTCGAGGATTGGAAGTGCGGAGGTCTGAAAATGAAGAATTTGATTGAGAAGACAGAGAAGGTCTTTGAGTTCCCCATGTCAGATCGTGATCCAGTAGACCAGTGGTCATTCGGTCGGCTGACGCTTCTTGGGGATGCTGCGCACGCGATGTATCCGATTGGTTCGAATGGCGCATCTCAAGCGATTATTGACGCCGAAACACTGGCCAAGCATCTAAAGATGACAACCAACGATGTGGTTGCAGCTCTAAAAGCATATGAGGCAGAACGACTGCCACCTACAGCGCAAATCGTCATGGCGAATCGTGCAAATGGTCCGGATCATGTATTGCAGATGGCGGAAGAAAGAGCGCCGGATGGTTTCACCAACATTTACGACATCATCCCCAAAGACGAATTAGAAGGAATTGGCGCTGTCTACAAGAAAGTTGCCGGATTTGATATGGACAATGTGAACGCCAAGGCGAAGGCAACCGAAGAGGAGAGCAGCAAGTTAAATTTAAGAAGCCCAAAGGATTGGATATAACTAGTCCGTCTAAGCTTTGCTGTCATCTTGTCGATTAAAAACAACAGAAACAAAAAGCTTCCAATAGCTTTCCATCAGCCGGCATTGAAAACATTGCCAAACAATATTCCTGCCCAGACCTGTTGTGTGAGTCTGCATACTTTCAAATGACAATGTGAAAAAGACAGGAACCGAACAGTGAATACACGGCATCTCTTCGTCGCGCGGCTTCTACATGTCGAGCTTCTCAAGGGGGAAAGCCCTTCTAAGGTCTTGAGTAGTTATGGGGCTTCTCTTATGATTGTTGACGTTATGTGCTTGCGCGGTTCTAAAAACAGTATTCCAATCGGCAAATCGTAAACACAGGCTAGTGGGTCCGGGTTATCAGATGTGACAAGAAGTCCTACTTTGAATGCCCATTCAGCGTCGCATCTTGTTATTCCCACCACAGAGTCGTAGCCAAATGAGCGACGATAGTAAGATCCCAACGATATGCTGTGCAAGCAGACTCCTATGCCGTCATCAGCGGCTTCTTGATGTATTGCTGTCATATAAATCACGACAGGCCCACCTTCTTGGTCGCTGCTGTCACTGTTGCTATCTTTATTTAGATGTATTATAGGGCCTGGTGCTTCTTCGTCCGTCTCCTAAACTATTCGACGTCACATGTGGGGATTATTTCACTCGGAAGCACCTCTCTGATTTGGCTGCAGGTCAGAATTACTGCTGGCTATATCTACACAACCTCAATATGCTAGAACTGATTCCGGCAACTACCATACATCATGCGGTAGCCGTTTCAATCTCTTTGGATGCGCGCTGTGGCACTCACTCAGCCTCATCCATATTCGTCTCGGACTCTTCATCGGACTCTTCATCGGACGCTTTATCACCAGAGAGCGAGTCGTCGGTTTGCTCATACAAACCCTGCTGCCAATCCTCGTACGACGATGGTACAGCGGGTGCCTCACTGTCAGTGCTACTGTCACCCCATTGCTCTAATACTCTTTCGCCGTGAGGCGCGCACCCTTCTTCGTCTTCTTTGTCTTCTTCGTCTTCCTGTCCTGTCCATCCTCGCTCCTCCTCCGCTTTCCTTTTGGTCTGCGATCCTCTCCCACTTCGTAAGAGCTTGACGTCCATAAGGGATCAGTTCTTTCGATAATAACAAACTTGATAGTGTAATTACGAGTGCCTTTGTTCGCGTTACGAAGCGCAATGATGCCAGCCTGAAGGGAGTCGTCGTCGTGGACTGTGAAATGAGTAACAGTTTCAGGCGTAAGATATATCAGAGCCATGGTCTTGATGTCGAAAGGAAACACTTCGCTTGCCTCCAATTCGTGCAGCAATGCTTGCCATTTGAACTCTTCGGGTTTATCATCCGTCGGAGTGAATGTCTTTCCGTCGAGGCCTGGAGGAATCTTATGGGCATCAAATGTGATGTCGCCGTCTCTATCTCCAGTTCCTGTTGCAATATCAAACCGGAGATGTTGGTATTGGTAAAAGCCTTTCCATTGCCACTCCCTGTAAGTTGACTCTTCACCGTGCTTCCAGCGACCAGTAATCTGGTACGTACCATCCTTGACTTGGGTTTCGTAGCTCTCCACGAACTTCTTTGACATCAAAACGAATTCATGTACCATGAAGTCAATCCAAAAAGGCTCTGGTTTGACGACTAGTCGATGAGGCTTGAGTAGAGTACCGTCTTTCGAGGTCTTCTCAATTCTAGCACTGTCCCATCTCACCTGCCTCCACTCTTTGCTCCAATCCTTTTGAAAAGATCGTTCTTTAGCAAGAGACCGATAGCTTTCTTCCTTAATTGATAGAACTCGCCAGCTATTAAGTCGAAGCCGCGACAGAAATCTTCCCCGGAAAATTGGATGTCGCTATGTGGTGCGTCATCGGACTCTCTGCGGTCTAACCAGGCCCTGGTTGCTACAGGGTATCCAATTCGACGCTCCCAGTATTGTGGATTTCTTCTGTCGTCATCAAGGATGCCTCCCGCCTTCTCTCTCTTGGTCTTCTCTTGTGGTTTGTGCTGAGACATAGTTGTTGGGAAAACGCAATGGCGCGGCTGGTGCGGAAGACGAGGCGAGATCTCTATCTGGGTGCTGCAAGCTTAGGCCAATGACGTGTCTAGGCGTGGAGGGGCTGTCGAGCTTTGCGGCAATGTTTTCGATGTCTGCTTTGGCTGAGCGCTTGACCGTATGCAGGGCGCCAGTGTCTAGATACTGTAAGCAATTTCCACGTAGCGGGCTGTACCCAACGATACCTTAAGGCTAGACGCGACGCCAAACCAGAGCGGTGAGAAGTTGTATACCACGGCACTCTAAAGCGGTGGATCGATTGCGCAGAAGCCGCCGTGTCTAGAAAGAGGATAAATCTGAATCTGAAAATAGCGGGGCTACAAGAATACGTTGTTAGGATAGACGCCGCAGCGTGTACACGAGAAATCGGTAGTGTGTGTGAGGCAGAAAGGTATAAACAAGTAGGCAAGGCGTGTCAAGCGCACGTATTCCAAATGTAAAGGCGTTGAAGAGATCACTGATTTGATTGCATACCACACGAAATAGAAGAACGCGGTGGCTTGTTTACACATGCGTTTGCGTTGCTCGGACCACCACCGTCGCTCATGTTGATTCGCCAGGCATAGTGAGTGGCCCAGGATACAGCGCGTTAGTGATAGAAGACAATTGTTCAATTCGTTCGTAGAAGATCAGGCAATATGTCTACACGATGTCCCTCAATGCAGGTGGATATGAAAGAGCTGAGGTTATACTATCGCGTATTTCAGGTCAGACAGGGCAAGCATACAAAGGACCCTGCCGGGCATTTAAGCTGGGCATCCAAGGCGAGCATCTAAATTGAGCTTTTGGGTCTTTGGTGCTTTATTCCACAAGGAATACCAGGTCTGACTGGGTCCTCTGATATGGGCTGACATCTTGCCACCTGCCAGACATCTTCCACTCTTACGAACCATCAGTCAAGGCATAGGCTTGCGGAGAGGAAGTGACAAATGTAAACCACAGAAATAATAGCATGTAGCGGAAGGAGGATTTAGTAGTTCGTGGTTAAGACTAGATTCAAATGAATAGCAAGGAGGACTTTGAAGTTATTAGCTACTAAGATATGGATAGTATATCTCGACGGGCTGAAGAAGTGCCAGGCAGACAAAACTGGAGTTTGTGAGGAGTACAATATTGTCAAAAAAGTAGACTAGAGGTTAAAATAAAGGCGCAAACATGCAGCTTAGTCTACCTAAGTGTCTCATGTATTAGCAAAGGGAAAATGATAGTCTAGATGCTTTTTTATTTTTCTGATATGAGGCTTAGAAGGAGAAGGCTTGACGGAGTTCAAGGTTCGAAAAGACAGAGGTTAACGCCGCGCAAAAGATTGTCACTCAACAGCAACTTCGCGACTAATCTCATCCTGCTGTACGCCATACACGTCAGTGACTGACCAATTCGGGTACACAGCTGGCTGGGGTGTGCCCGCACCAGCAACGGCTTCACGCCGCTCAACCACCTAAGCAGTCGTGTTACCATAGCACATGTCTCCTAAGTCTTCAGATAACAGTGCATTGAAGTGCAAAGGAAGAAGAAAATCCAGCTACGCAACACCTACCGAGATCTGTCTAAGCCTTCGCAAACATACCACAGACAGACATTTGGGGGCTGCGTCGAAAAGGAGCATTGACCGCGCCGGATAGCGTGTAATACCGATCCGAACATAATCCTACCAGGCGTTTGTTTGCGAGTCTATTACTGCAAGTGGAAAAGCACGAAAAGGCCATGGATGTTTAGCGCTTACGGCTCACACATCAGGCTAGCGCACATACCATACTCCTGGGTGCATACGTTCACGCCGCTCCCAAACCTTCCTTACATCGCAACTTCTCTTGTACATCTACGTTTACAGCTGTCGTCTGCTAAATCGGCGTGATGGACCTCACCAAGATTTTTGCAAGCGCGGCGCTGATCTACCTCTTGTACTTAGCATCCCGCCTGTACCGGAACTACGTGCGAGCGAGGTCCACAGGCTTCAAGCTCCGAGTCTTTCCATTCGAGATTGGTACACCTTTGTTCAGCGTCACTGCTACTCCTTTCTTGGGTCTAGTCAAACGCTTTTTTCCGCAGTCCTTCGCTCGAACGTACGATCTCGGGGTGTATGGCGTCGAATTTCGCGACAGAGTTGCGAAGCGCGAGCGGGAAACGCCTGGTTACCTTGTCGTAACCCCTTCCAATACTTTAGAGCTATTTGTGGAAGATGGGGAGATTGCTACTGCGATCCTCACAAGAAGACGTGAATTCGAGCAAGATGAGGTTAGCAGGAAGATTATGAACCAATTTGGGCCTTCTCTCGCTGGCAGTGTGGGCGAGGGATGGTCCCGACAACGTCGTCTCATTGCTCCCATGCTCAACGAGCGCATCATGGAAACCGTCTGGACTGAGAGCCAACAACAAGCGCATCAGATGATGTCACATATTACCGATGCGGAAGGCGGAACAACAAGTGGCACTGTCACCGGATTACGAAAGATCGCCTTCAACATCCTCAGCACAATTGGTTACGGTATGCCCACGAAGTGGAGCGCAGAAACGAAAAAGGCGGGAAAGGGCGAAAAGATGGACTTCATGGAAGCACTGCTCCACTTGGTTGATGGCTTAATCCTGCTCGTCCTCTTCCCTCCACGACTATTGAAGCAATCCTGGATGCCGATATCCTTGAGGCAGATTGGGGACGCCTACTACCAGTTCTATGAGCATAGTTCAGAAATGTTGCAGAAGGAGCGAGACGCCTTGAAGTCCTCGGGCACTCTGCGTAACACCTTTTTGTCGTCACTGGCCTCTGTCAACGACAACGGAGCAGATCCGTACGAGAAAGACGGTCGACTCAACAGACCCGCTTTCACCGAGGACCAGATTACTGGAAATCTGTACACTTTCACATTGGCTGGTTACGACACGACCGCCAACACCATGGCATATGCCGTTGCCATGCTTGCCGCGTATCCGGAATGGCAAGATTGGATCATAGAGGAGATTGATCGGGTACACAAAGAAGTGTCGGACCCAAAGAGCTATCAACAAGTCTTGCCGAAAATGGAGCGTTGTCTAGCCCTCATGTTCGAGACACTGTAAGCAATCCGATTGAATTTGGATGAGTCTTGCTGATTTCAAAAGCCGTATGTTCACGCCTGTAGCCCATATTGTCCGCGATTGCCCTGTCGACCAGGCCGTCACCAGCCGTGGCAAAACCTACCGCATCCCTGCCAACACACGTTGTACACTCAGCCTCGACGGCGTTGGAACTCATAGCGACGTCTGGGGTGATGACGTCTTCGAATTCAGGCCTTCTAGGTGGAGCACTAAAGATGTTAAGCTTACAGGCACCAACAGCATAGCTCAGGTGCCGAAACTTGAAGTGAAAGCTGCCAAAGAGTCATTTTTGCCGTGGTCCACCGGTCCTCGTGTGTGTCCTGGGATGAAGATGGCACAGACGGAGTTTCTTAGTGTCATCTACACCATCTTCTCGGAGCATCGAGTCGAACCAGCTTTGGAGGCAGGGGAGAGCTTGGAAAAGGGACTTTCTAAAATTGCGGCAATTGTTGCTGACTCTCAGCCTAAGCTCACTTTGCAGATGAACAGGCCGGGTGATCTGAAGTTGAAGTGGGTGCGAAGATAGAGAAGACTGACGCAGTTGCACTTAGATACAATAATGAAGAATGGTCACTATTCACGTAGAGGCAGTTGATGTGAACCGCCCTGCTCAGGTACTAAGTCGGTGAAGGTTGCGATCGCACCGCAGCATTGTTCGAATGAAGAATCACGGGGCAATGAGTACAGTCTCCCTTGCCACTTGTGCATTTCTTTTAGAGGTGAAGCGTAGCATTCTGCGACTATCTCTTGATGTAACCTTCCACTTTCCAATGGATCGTCACAGGGTCTAGAACAAAGTCTCTATGTTCGTCACCTTCAGCGACCCTCCTTCACCCTCTGTCGTCATGTCCATAATTCTGCCCTCCTCTGCGCCTCTCAAGAACCATACTATCTTGACGCCCCATCCATTAAACTCTAAGCCGCCCGTATCAACAGTCGCACTTCTATCTGCCTTGTTTGTCTTCAAGACAATCTCGTTCTCGGCTCCTCCGCCGTAATAAGTGAATCTGCTCTCCGGCACATCAAAGCTTGGATATAACTCTAGCCTAAGATCAGGAGTCCAACCTTCAATCCACTTTGCGTTGCCTTGATAGACATCACCTCGTGGAATGATGGCGCCTTGTTTCACAAAGACTGGCATAGAGGTCAGAGGTGAGGATATATTAGCCGATGTGCCTGCTGTGTACACCTGCGTCTTGTTGAAGTATTCGAGGTACGATTTGGAAGGCCCGATTGGGAAGTAGACACTGCGAGAGCCGCCAGCGTTAACAATAGGTGCGACCAGGAATTCGCTTCCAAAGAAATATGAGTCGTTGATGTCCCAAGTCTTCTCATCTTTTTCGGCCTCTAGGAACAGCGCACGAATGAGTGGCAGCCCTGTCTTAGAGACGTCGTTGGTATAAGATCGAATGTATGGCAAGAGGTCCGCATGCAAGTTAGCCGTTTGCTTCATGACAGCCAGTGTGCTCGTGTTATCGTAGGGCGGATACCAAGGCGTGTGATTCGTACCGAGCCTGTCTAGAAGTTAGCATGTTCAAGTAAAGTAAGATGCTTCCTAGTTGACTCACATGAGCTCATAAACAGGAGAAAATGCGCTGAACCACATCCACCTTGCCCACACTTCTGGTGACGGTGTCAAAGCGCCCTCTCTTGTGTATCCTCCTGTGTCAGAGCCCCAAATGCCGAAGCTGATGAGCCCAGATCGTATACCGGACGCAACGCTGTACGCAAGGCCGGTAAAATTAGCACTGCTGTCGCCGTTCCATACGTGCGTCTTCGCTCTGCTGCGATCTACTGCTGAACGCGCAAAATTGTAGAAGCCACCTTTGCCCCAAGTTCCAACCATCGAATCATAGGCCAGATCCAGGAAAAGTGCCATTTGTTCGTTTTGTACGTAGTCAGGCATTTCGCCTTCCTCGCCTCTATCGATTTTGTAGCCTTTGACTCCTACCGCAGCGAAGTATTTCAGGGACTCGTCGAAGTAGTTGTACGCAGCTGGTATGGAGAGATTCAGTGCTTCTCCGAGACCGCCTACGGGATGATCATCAGGGAACAACCACCGATCCTGGGTAGAGGCGTTGTAGAGCTTTGTGCCGTACTGCGCTCGGTTCGCGGTCCACACCTGGAAGTCCATGCCTGAAACTTCGGTAAGATTCTGAATGAACGAGGCTGGATCCGGATATTGTTTGGGATCGAAGTCAAAGTTGCCCCACGATCTATTCCCACTACCGTACGGCCTGTCTGCAAAAATCGAGGTAGCTCGGATGCGGTTGTTGTACAAATGGTCAACAACATCCTGAATATTCTCCTGTGCATTCGACACATTGCCATGAAAATCTAAAGTGAAGTCGTCAGACCAGAAAGTCGGACCTAATCCAGAAGTAGGAGGTATTTCACTTCTCGCACTGAGTCCCGTATATTGTTCGATGACGCTCTTCAAGCCTCCATCATCTTTAGGCAGGATAATATAGTATACTAGGCTGCTACTGTTGAAGATGAACTGTGCTTCTCCCGGCGTCGTGAAATCATACGATCCCATCTTCAACGTGTCCGCATATACGCCGTACCCGGCAGACGTAAGGAAAAACGGGGCACGTGCGTTACTCCAGTTGATGCCAACATTGTTTCCGACGCCCTTGAGTTCGAAAGCGACATTTGCATTGTCGATTCGACTGCTGAAGGGGTACTCCCAGACTCCATAGAAACGAGTTGTTTTGGATGCGGAGAACCGCGCACCGTGGAAAGCATTCGATGTGTTCAGTGTGACCTTGGCGACCGTAGGCGAGATGAACGCGTATGTAAGTCCTTGCGTGGTATTCCTCAGCGCACCAGCTGTGGTATTCTGTGCGCCGGCCAGAATTGCAGTATTATCCACCAAAGTGGTGTTGCCATCGGTAACAAGTAGACCGGACGACGGCGTAAGAGTGATTGTGTAGTCACAGACTACCAACGGCACCAGAGCACTCAGGCTCAGCCATGATATCCTGACCATGTTCGTAAAAGAAAAGGGCGATAGCGATACTAGGAGCGCGCATCGTGCACGCGGTTGATAAAATCTACATCTTATACGGATCCTGTTCCTGACCGCCGGGAGGTGCAGCTGCGGGTGTTAATATACCGATACTACGCCCAGAACAGGCCGGATCAGCGAGACTTGGAGTCATCTAAAGCTGGAAATTTAAATTCTACCGTAGCGGCAATCGTAGTGACCTTTTTTGGCTTCGTTGTGTGGGGGTTCAAAGGTTCGGCGCAAATCGCTGGGGTCTTCCCCACATTTAGTGCGGAGAAGCTGCGATGACGTTTTAAGTACAGGCTAAAAGCAATCTCGGGAATGAATCATCGCTTGTCGGGCGATTCGCGTGTGCGATGGCAGTGTATTGAGATGAGCTCGGATCTGTTCGTTCTGTGTTCGTGTCTCGGTCCGGACGTGCCGGACGTGCCGAAAGGGGTCGGAGGAGCTAAAAATCCTGGCGGGCCGAACCTCGCTTTCACCCCTCCGACAGTCAGATGCGACAACTACTCCAGTTTTGACAAAGCTTCAACTCAAGATCATATTGTTGATTACATCAGCTAAACCGTCTTCGTTGCAGCGCCGTTCTTCTCAACCCCTCCTCTGCCGTTAGGGGATACATGGAGGAGGAGCCTCAAGGCGTTCACACGAGGCCAACAGTCGCATGCTTACGATGTAGAGTGCAAAAGCTCAAGTGCGGTCGGGAGCTCCCGACTTGCGAGCGCTGTCGCAAGCAAGATGCTGAGTGCACATACCCGGCGCCACCAGATCGGAAGCGGATCGCCGCTGAGAAGTCCAATCGAGCAAAAGCATCTCAATGGAACAGTGGAAACCATCTTCATCGACCAGATTCACCGTCTGCAGAGACCAATACGGCGAAGAGGCGACGCCTCAGTCAAGAGACTGGTCCATTCCGTTGCCTAGCGGAGCCTGACGCCGCAGATTTGCCGTCTACAGAGATCGGCCTACTTCTTCAAGAAGTGTACTTCAAACGTGTCTACAGCGCAGACTTGATGTTTCACAAAACGGTTGGAATCCAGGTCTATATGCTGAACAAGACTCCAGAATACCTCCAACGCGCCATGTTCGCGCATGCTGCCTTATTCCTACAGGAGGTAGACCCACAGCATCAGAAATACATCAAAGTCTATCCAATGCAGACACTCTACGAGAGATCTTGGTCATGGGCACATGCTGCAAGTGTGGAGGTTCTTTCCCATGTTGATGAGCCATCTGTCCTCAAGATACAAACGCTGCAGGTGTTACAGCTTTACTATTACGCGCGAGGGGAAACAGTGCGCGCCAAAGTGCATTTATCTTTGGCATATCGCCTAGCTCAGCTGCTTGGTTATGGCAAACTATACGAAAATGAGGACCCCACTTTGACCAATCCCAGCCTCAAGTTCGATCGCGAAATACGAAGACGGTCATTCTGGGCGAGTTGGTGTACTATGTGTTTGGACTCCGAAGGTATATATGCTCCCCAAATGTATGAAAGTGCTGCCAATCTGCCACTACCGGCGAAATTCGGCCCTGGAGGTTCTATCCAGGGAGTAGAACTCACCCATGGCGAAGAGATGAGTCGTGAGTGGAGGAGGCAAGGAGACTCTCAAGTTTGCGACCCTAACACTACCTCTTTGATGGCACAATTGATTAAGCTTACAGGATTTTGGTCAGTAACCAACGACCTTCATAATCAATAAAATTGTTAATCTGACGATCAAAGGGCTAAGATACGAGGGCTAATATTCGAGCTTCGCACTCGGGGGTACTCCCAAGATATGGACGAATTCCAAGACATAGGTAGATTCTTCGAAGAAGTCGAGCATTTTGTACACTTTCCAGCCAGCGAGATCTTCGCCAGGGCAAAATCTTTCGATGAAAGTCCAGAATTTCTCGCATCCGTTTGCTCCATTTACTACCTGAGCCGGATCTTTTCGGAGGCTTTCAAGAGCGAGTTAATCCATGATTCGAATGCACAGCTTCGGGACGGAGATCCGGTGGTCCAGAGCAGCTTCGAAACTGCAGTCATCCTTGAACAAGCGCTGGCATTCACGGAGCTATTGCAGGAATTGGTTGCGAGTAATTTGGATCTCACAAGATTGTGGCACGTCACTGGATATGTGGCTTTCATAGCAGCCAGAGTGATTTTGGTATGTGTTCCATTATATGCCTGCCATGAACAACCCACGCAAGCTGACCTATGTCCAGTTCTATCATACAACTCGGAAATGGACCCGAAGTTTACTAGGATCATTGCAGATTCCAGGACCGGATTCACGTGAGATCTCTGTCTGTCAGACTGTACTCCAAGTCTTGGGCATATACTGGAAACCGTTGCGAGCGCTAGTAAGCTTCCCCGTACATTACTGTGAAGGTTTATGTACCTTAACATTTAAAGGTTACGAACTTGAATGAAACGATCGAGATGGCTCGTTCTGATCCAGAAGTACCTCTGTCCTTTCCATGGGACTACATCAATTTTCTTTCCGATGGCAACCCAAACCCCAAAGTCAGGCACAATGCAGAATCGCCGCAGTCAGCCATCGACAAGCCAAGACCACCACTACAGGAAAATACGCAGGGACATACTGAGCACCCACAATCAATAGGCGCGGGATTCTTACCAATCGAAGATCGTCCATCACGCGGCCCTGAAGGGCACGCCATTGAGCCACAGTGGTGGATGAGTAGGTCGTACCAAGGATGAGAATTACAACTGCGAGTCTTATGTTACAGCTTTGGCATGAAGGACATGGACTTGAACAAAATCTGCCGTAGATTAGGCATTGTTGAACGGGGTCATCTCCCAAACATGATATGATTATTCGATCTGTACTCTCCTATGAATCTTAAATGTCTCGACCCAGAGAAACAAACGTCTATCCAATGCCAAAGGTCGTGACAGCCCACGCCCACGAAGCGGAACCGAATACCATGGGAGGAGTATGCGTGTGAGCAACCTCCCGATGTTATATTCGATCTACACTATACTCTCGTAGCTATGATCTATGCCTGGGGATGATTACACATTTCCTTTCCGGCACAGGACTCCATTCTCCAGTGACGTCCGCTCATCAGTTCCCCTCAATCGCCAATCGAAAACAGCGAATGAGAGTTGTCACTCGCATCATACGCCAAAATATCATCAATTTGTGCCTGCGTCAAGCCGGCTCCAAAGTCGAACCCATCATCCAAGACTCTTGCCGTAATATTCCAGTTGTAGAAAACGACTGCAAATTTGATCGTCCTGCCAACCGGACGGAGAAAGTAGTTGCTGTCACCACCTTCCAGGTTGCCCTGCCGGTGAATCGTCGACTTTGCACGCGTTTCGCCGCGACCTAAGATCTCGAACGCGTCGAACTCGCCGCAGCCGGTCGACCAGCAGGAGCATGGAATGTTTTTCCGGTCATTGCCATATTGCAAGATGCGTGGGATAGCCGCGTTGAGGAACCACCAAGCGGGTGCGTCAGAAAGCATGCCCTGGTCCGAGCCGTAATTATCGTAATGGTCCATCTGGAACTCGATGAAAAAAGCTTTAGCAGGCCCTTCCCAGCCATCTGAGAGGGTCAGCGCCTGCTTTGGTCACACATAATTATGAAAGGCGTACAGTGTGCAGTAGCGTTTGGCCTCGCGTACTCGCAATCGTTGTCGCATGTTTTGTCGGTAAAGACGGCGATCTCGCGCTCCGATGTCTCAAGAGTTCCATCGAAAGGCGTGCTGTCCGCAGCTACTTTGCTCCCGTCCCCGATCACGTAGCCGAGCGAGTTCCCGAAGGCGCTGCACTCAGTTAGCGTGCTCAGCAAGATCATTCAACAGATGACTTTGTCTCATACTAATCAAACGTGCCGGACTTCTGAGGGTCGCCTAGATTTGCTAAAAAAGCGAAACCACTCGCTGCAGCAGGCGCCGCAGAAGTATAGTAAGCCACCCTACTCCAAATTGAAGCTGCATCTCTTTTAACATCGTTTTCCTGCAACGGGTTGCCTGATGTTGGACTGGCGGACGTAGGGACACCAGTTACAGCGGGGCTTTCTTCGTCGCGCTTGACATGTGGAAGGGGGCTTGATGCGCTTGCATCGACGGTGCTATCTAAACACGGCGAAGATGAAGCTGATAGTAACGATGACGAAAGTGAAGCTGCAAGGGCAGGCAACGCAGGCGGAGGTGGCGGAGGTGGAGAAGGTGGAATTGCAATTGGTGGCGGTGGAGGAGGTGGAGGCGGTGCTATTCGCAAACATCAATGGACTGCAGTGCCTTGTGTCGTGGAGTATTGAAGGAGACTCACGTGGAATTTCAGTGGGTCGTAGTGAACTCGGATCCTCGCACGGACATTCCGTCCCGTCTGGTCCAGGAGATGAGGCTGGCAGCTGGGCTAGTTGGGAACCCAGGAACGATGAGGTCTTGGGACTTCCTGAGTCTGTGACTTCAAAAGTTGTCGTTGCAGTGGTTGTCACGGTTGTCGTCGACACATGGGGTGAGAGTGCTGCTAAAAGTACTGAAAGTGCAGGAAGTGCAGGCGGCGAAGCTGGAGCAGGCAGTACTGGCGCGGGGACTGGGACCGGTACAGGTATGGGTATATATGGAGGTGGAGGTAAGATCTGCGTCTGCGTAAACGCGGGTACAGGATTCGGACATGTGCTACCCTGGGTAAAGATCGTCGTAGTGATTGTAGGCGTTATTGTGCAGACGAATCCAGGACCGTTCTTTGTCAATTGCGTCGTCCCGGGGCTGCCCAGCTGAGCATTTGAGGGGATAATTGTCTGCATAATGGTAGTGGCGATCGTCTCTTTGATCGTAGAGAGGATCGTCTGCACAGTTGTAGGCGCGGCCGGCTGTTTGGTTGGCGAAGCAGGCATTTGTATAGTTGTTTTCACGCTCAGAGGCTTGGTTGTTGAAGCTACTGTCTGTTTGGTTGTCATTGCTTCCGACGCAGATGTAGTGTCGTCTACCCATTCGGTGGTATATTCGCCTGTTCATCAAGTGTATCAGTCACGCTACTAGCCGTTTGGATAATGCAGCCAGCACGGGAGGTAGGTACCTTCTGTATTAGGATCATCCTGGGTATAATGCCAGAATGAATGCCAAATCGATCTTATGGTCCCGTGTTCGTCGCGAGGTTTCCGCATCTTCCGTCGTCTATTCGTACGGCGGTTCTTCCGATGGCTGGATTCTCGCTTCGATATTGACATGTCCGGCAACTTGTAAACAGCTATCTGGGAAACGTTCATCGGACCGCGCAGATGCATGGAGAGCTTGGTGTGCAAATTAGCATCCCATGAACGCACGCAGCTTTTCCCGATGTACTTCTCCGATCAATGGCGTGAGAGGTCCAACGCCCGAGTAGGCTATGGGTTCATGATCGCATAGTCCGGTGGTCGGATCGACTCGTGTCGTTCTATTGTACTCGCCAGGCTGACTGATGTTCTTGAACGTAATTGCGGTAACTTCGGAGCAATACCAGTTTCCGTCGTCGGCGCGTTCGGCAGTTCCGCGACATAGCTGTGCAGCTGTCGCGCTGTAGGCGACCCAAGTGAAGAGGCCCAGTATACTGAAGAGTAAGTAGATCATGCTGATGCTGTGCGGTAAAAGTACAACGACTGAGCGGCGTGGCTGCGTGGTGTGCAAAGTGAAGGTGTGCATGTAGTAGAGACAGATGTAAGATTAAAGGATGGATTCATTGCTAAGAGCAGTTCTAGCAAGAGTCACGGGAAAACGGAAGCAGCGTCCGGTGACACCAGATCTATAGAAGCTACCAGCCCAAAGTTCTCCCCTGCTATTGTAAGACCGCGACCTAAGCACTCATTAGCGAGATTCCACGCGTGTGGTGGAAAGCGCGAGTGTGAGACATGTGCTTTTCAGAGAGTCCGTTGAGTTCATCAACGTCAAAGACGTTTAAAACAAGACTGTACCATGTTAGCAAGGAGAAAAGCAGCGGAGAGGATAGGCTTGACTTACGGTACCAGAAAATAAAATGTATGGAATACTTCATCCTTGCACGAGACATTGGGTTGGGCTGAACGTACCTGAAGTGTTTGCACCGCGTCGCTGCAGATAATGCAGCAGTGTCAACCAAGTAACAGCAGCTCAAATCCTCGACATTAGAGGATGCGGTAGCTGCACATTGGAATCACGAGTTGAGGTTCGGACGGAGAGGTCGCGCTGCAGACTTTTAATGAGGACGCCAAGCATGGTCCAAGCGCTCTCTAAGCGGTTAAGCGAGGACTCCGCACACATCCACCTCGCGATCTCTCGCGAACTTCTGAACTCTAACCTCGTCAGCCTTCTAACACCGCAGCCATGGGTCGTCTTCACAGCAACGGAAAGGGCATATCAGCCTCCGCCATCCCCTACTCGCGCACTCCCCCGGCGTGGCTCAAGACCACCCCCGAGCAGGTCGTCGAGCAGATCTGCAAGCTCGCCAGGAAGGGCGCGACTCCCTCCCAGATTGGTGAGGTCCTTCGTGACTCCCACGGTATCGCCCAGACCAAGATCGTCACCGGTAACAAGGTCCTGCGAATCCTCAAGTCGAACGGTATGGTAGCCTGCCCGAGCTGAAGCGCACGTCAACAGCAGATCTGCCTACGGGCACCTGCCGCGCTATACAAATCCGCCTCTGTTTAGTTCAAAGCTGACAGAGAGCCATTAGGTCTCGCCCCTGAGATCCCCGAGGATCTTTACATGCTCATCAAGAAGGCTGTTGCCGTCCGCAAGCACCTTCAGACCAACCGCAAGGACAGGGACTCCAAGTTGTACGTACAGCCCAAATTGTGTGCATGGCTTTCGCTGACTCGTCTAGCCGTCTTATTCTCATCGAGTCCCGTATCCACCGTCTCTCCCGCTACTACAAGACCGTCGGTGTCCTGCCCCCTACCTGGAGGTACGAGAGCGCCACTGCCTCTACCCTTGTCGCATAAACAGGTGTTGGCAAGTGCTGTAGGTTCGAAGGAAAATACTCAATTGGAGTTATGGATGCATGGATACACTACGGGTCACATAGCCTGTTTATGGGTGGACATGATATGGAATGAATGAAAAGCATCACGTCCGAGGACGACTCTTCAATTGATACCCTGTGCTGGATATCCAGCTTCTCACGCCGCTCTAGAATGTGACCATGAATTTGTGAAATTTTAAATGTTCCTAACCATGGGGTATCATGCCTGCCATGATGCGCCTCGAAATCCTTGATGACCTTCAAACGCCTGTCCTATGCAAGCCAAAATAGACGACTTCCTCGTCTTTGCATCCTTCAGATTCAATGAATTTTCTACCCTTGGTATTACTTGCCCTCCAATGTCTTCAACCCTCAAGCTCCGCACTCTTCTGCGCCAACCACTTGCTCAAAAACTCCAGCGGCTTCTCCGGTCTATTCCATGTTAGCATCATCCCGTCTCACCCACCGTTCACTTCCACTTACTCTTCCGTAACCAAATGCTTCATCGCCTCCAGCAGATGTGGCGTGACATGCTGATTCAAATACTGCCGTGTAGGTGCTCCATGCAGCGTCGCATGAACAGGTATCTGCGCAGGTCCACTCGGATGCGGCGAATTGCGCGATGATGCGGGAGCTGGGGCGGGTGAAGGTGCTGAGAGAGCGGGCTGCGCGGGTTGTTGCTGCTGTTGGACTGGAGGTGGTTGTGCTTGTGGCTCCGATGGGGGCGCTGGCGCGGATTCGGAAGCAATTGCAGATGTTTCTGTGGGCGCAGATTGCTCTACAGCTGAAGGCTGGGCGGGCGCCGAGTCTGCCATCTCGACATCTTCGGCTGGGGTGCCGTTTGATATGGGCGCAAGGGCGGGTGCTGCGACGGTGGTTGGCGAGGCCACAGATGCGGTCTGCGGAAGGGTTTCTTGCGAGGGATCGGCCATGATCAGGTCGTTGAGAGTGACGAGAGGCGTTGGAAGGGAACGGCCTGTCTGGAAAAGGAATGGACTCTTAGGTGTTGGCGGCGACATGCTTGTGGTGTTGAGTGCACGGGCAATTCGGAGATGGGACGGAGATCTTCCGGGACTGGGAAGTCGTGGCAGCGTGATGATAGCTTGTCGAGGTGGAAACAGATATTAGGCGGTACAGGTTTTTCCACTTGAATCCATTGTATGTTCGGCAGTCGCGGACTGTGGCCAGAGGATTAGCTCCTGCCATTCAGTTTTCTTTTGCCAACACATTCATGCTAGGACTAGGCTACAACCTTCATTGATCACAGGTTGGCTACACTGCTGAACAACTGTGTTTTTATTGAATATGTATCAAGATTCGGAACTTATTTTCCGATCTGTGGTTTATGAAAGCTCACCCTCGCGAGATCGCACCGCAGCCTGTCGTGTGCTGCCTTGTCCGTTTGGTGTGCTCAAACACTGGCCTTAATAGTACCAAATTGTCTATTGCTATGTTTGGTAGACCTAGTAGCGACGAGACTGGATTCGTATTATTCTGTAGAACTTACAAGATTACATGAGCCCATACAAGCTCAACTAACATCCATCGTACCGCAATTTTGCTACTGGAATCCGTACTCAACATGTTAAGGACCTGTACCTGACCTCACGGACACCTTTCTTACTCTTCAATGACTTAGGCAAACCACCAGCCCTATTATGCAGCTGCGTCGTATCGCTAGCACCAACACATGTCTTTATAGTCCATCAATATGGCGGTTGCAGTTGTAGGTCCAGACAGCCGCCGCTTCAGAAACGTAGAGATAGCTCGCATTGTCGATCCAACCACATACCGCAGAAGAGCTGCCGCAGACGATAAGCGCTGGACAACCGGCCAAGCAGAAGTATGCGTCAAGTCAATCCACATCAGATCAACCACTCACAACCTCGTCACAGAACCTGGCCTGCCTATTACCATTAGTCTCCTGTTAGAATACGTCCTCTACGACCCACAGTTCTGTCTCCACACTCCAGGACAGCGGCAACAGCGCACTCTTCCTCCAGAAACATGCCGTCCGCATCCCTACCACCTTCACCAAAGTCCTCAACCATCCTCCTACCTAGTGACCCCTCCATTAGTGCAACGAGAGCCTTGCCTCGCACTACAGTGGAAAGCTTGTTAAGCTCTACCAGCATAAACCGTACTCCAAGCCCGTAAACGCGCGGAAGGCGTACCTACACCTTAAGGTGGTGCCAACGCTCTCACGGCCTCGCTCAAAGTAATCTTCAAGGTGATCGTACCCAAGTGCCTCATTTTTGTCGTGTGATTTCCCTCTGTTCTCGCTCGGATAATATTCTGGACGACCATTGTGCACGGTCTGTTGACTATCGTTCTACTCGTTAACTTTGTCCGGGACATTGCCAGATTCTTCGCAGGTCATTTACGGGATATTTGGAGTCGTCTGTTCTGCACATCCGCGACCAGCGTAAGGAGACACCATATAGACCTTGACGGGCGTCTGCAAGGACTGAGAAGATACCAGTGGGGGTCCTTCTGAAGTATCGCCTTGGTACATTCGGATGGACTCGTGGCGGATGGACTGACACGGGAAAGTATTCGGTTTGCATGTGTGACATGTAGAAGTATGATACACGATTCACAGATATTGTACAATAGTATGCCAACGGTCTTCTATGCAATGATTTTCTGAGCTGTCTGCTCAGCAGTCTCCCTCTTACTCTGCAGCGATTCCGGTAGCAAGTTCTCATGCTCTTGGCCAAATGGCATGTCGTCTCCATCCAGTACCCGATGTACCTTCAAGGTCGACGCCGCACCGTGCATGCCCACAATATTCAAAGTCCGCTCCAGCTCTCCCCACACCTTGACCGGCGGTGCCTCTCCCTTGAAAAGCTCCCGTCCAGCATGGATCAACTCGTTCGCGGCGAAGCTGCCCGGGGCATACTTGGGCTCATACGGCTTGCGGTCCCACTGGTTGCGCTGCATCCGATACAGGGTTTGCATCATGCTGCCTTCAATCGCACCAGGGTCCAGAGCCTCCTGATCAATCTTCGGCGCGTCTCCTGCTGATGCACCTCCTCCGCGCTCACGCTTCGCGGGCCCAGCTTCGCTGCCACGGTTTCTCGCCGGGCCACGCGCACCACCCGGGCCACGAGCACCACCTGGGCCACGCGCACCACCTGGGCCACGGGCGCCGTTTGCTCCAGGAGGACCATCCCCACGTGCGCGTAGATTGGGGCCACCTCGTGGCCGGCCGCCGGGAGGTCCTCCCTCACGGGTTATGCGGAGAGTGGACGGAGCGCGGATCATGGTGCCTGGGGCCCCGGTGGCTTCCTTTCTGACAAGAGGTTTCCGGGGAGTGATGATCTTGGCTCCTGTTGACGGGCCAGCGCCGGTTCTTTGCGCAATGACACCTCCGGCTTGGGGAGGACGTCGAAATTGGAGATTTCCGATCTGGTTTGCGGCGTTTATATTTCGTTGACGGCGAGGTTGGCGCTGAGCGGAATCCCCTATGAACGATTTTTGTTAGCAATCTGTTAAAAGATATGGCATTGAGGTTTATTGATGCGTACCCGTCATGGCATCCTTGAGCGATCTTGACTGCGGTGCAGAGTCGCCAGGCTGGTCCTGGAGCCTGCGAGCGGAAGCATGGAAGCCTCTGGAGAAATGTGCGCTCGATGCTACACGCTGCGACAATGGTCGTCCAATTGTGCCCATTGAAGGGCACACGTAGCGTTGCGACATGGCGGCAATGGATGCTTGAAGCTGCGAATGTGACTTTTGGCCTGAAGCCGTCAAGAATGGCTTGGCGCGCTAGGGGTCCCTTCACATCGCCCGTGCGCGCCAGTTGCGGAGCATCACGAGCAAAGGTTGTTTACTAGTCAGCTGTCGTCACAATTATCACTCGACAACACTTTTTAGACGACATCTCATTCCGTCAAAGGCGTTTGTCACGTCTCTGTTTGGTCTCAGTCACGCACGAAGCTCGCGCTTGGAGCACAACAAACGTCAACGAGGCTACACACCCACATCAATACCTCTCAAGAAATAAGATCACACAACTTGTCCAACTCCTGCAAACATCACCATACCGGCAATATGCTTCGCCGTCCCGCCACCACCATCACTCTAACCTCCACGGACCTGGACGCCTACGAGGCCAACCGCCAGCGCAAGATTTGGGAGAAGCAGCAGCAGCAGCAACAAGCCCAAGCTGCGCAGACTGCCAACGGCCCTAATAACCCCATGGGTTCGGGTCAGCATGGCGCAGCCCGATCACAGCAGCGGAGCCAAAAAGATCGCATCATGGGTGGGCAGTCGCGTCAGGGTAACTAACGTGATAATATGAAAGAGCACGCATGAACCGTAAAGCTTGTAAACTAAGACTTTGGAAGCAGACTTTGGAGTTCTTGAAGACGATGCGGACGTAATCATGGGCGATGGTATAAGTCCCTAACGTATGGCGCTGGGTGACCAGGCGTTCAATATGCTCTGGAGTTTGGGAGTACAGAAATCGGTAGCGGGGTAAGTCCATCAGTACGCCGGTTAGTCAAGTCCTAAAAATGTGAATAGAGCATATGGTCTAGCAGCCAGGTAGTGCAAGCTACGGATTTTCCCACAGTATATACTCGTTCCAGACCACCAAGCGCGGGGCTATCGCGGCTCATTTCCTATGACAAACTGATACCACCATCACCTTCATTGGCATGCATTCTTCTTATGCCATGTGAGGCGGTTTTTACATCATCAGTCGTTGCCAGCGGAATGCAACAATGACGCGTCGGCCCGCGCAACGCGTGGAATGTCCCTGGCTCCAGCAACACAATATGCCCACCCCTTGATGTCCGTTGACGCCTCTCCATCTTCTCTTACCACTCGTATGAAGTGAGACCTACAGCATGGCACGTCTCAAAGCGGCGTCTGCGCTGCTGGTGCCCTTCGTATTTCGAGCTTCCGCACAACAATATCAACTTATACGGGAATACAACGCTTCCAACATCTTCGAAGAGTTCAACTTCTTCAATGTAAGAAAGGGTCTCACTGACGGGAGGACTATCCTGCTAAGCCAGAATAGGGCCCTGATCCGACTGGTGGCTTCGTCCAATATGTGTCAAAGGAAGTTGCTGCAAGCACTCCGCTCATTGGCAATTCTTCAGACTTGATCTACATCGGAGTAGATAGTTCCAATGTCTACACGGCCGGTGGACCCGGAAGACCAAGCGTCCGACTTGAGAGCAAACTTACCTTCACAGAAGGTCTTTTCATTATTGACCTTACACACATCCCAGTGGGTTGTGGAACTTGGCCAGGTATTATAACTTTTTCGATTTACACTTACTCTAACTAACCATCGTTGAAAAGCACTCTGGACAGCTGGTTTGACCGACTGGCCTATTGACGGGGAGATCGACATCATCGAGAACGTAAACGACGCTCGCGCTAACAACGCTGCTATCCACGCCGCTGACAATTGCGGTGTGAACGCGACCACCGCTCAAACCGGCATATGGAAGAGCACAAATTGCAGTATTAGCCATGACGAGAACCAAGGATGCGGCACTGTCTTCACTGAGCCCTTCAACTACGGCTCCGAGTTCAATGCGAACGGCGGTGGCGTCTATGCGATGGAGTGGACCAATGACTCTATCAAGGTTTGGTTCTTCCCACCTACTAACGTCCCCTTCTCTCTCTCGAACGGCGAGATCCCTGATTCGGAGACATTTGGTACCCCGAGCGCAAGTTTTTCGGGACCATGCTCTGGCTCTTTCAGTGAAAAATTCTTCAACCATAGCATTGTCATTGACACTACGTTCTGTGGCGGGTGGGCAGGCGACGCGTTTGGTGTTGGCAGCTCATCGTGTCCGCTTAAAGAAGGCCTGAGTCCGCGGGATAGTTGTGTGGACTTTGTGGCAAGTAACCCTGAGGCCTTTAAGGACGCGTACTGGGGAATCAGGAGCGTCAAGGTCTGGGAGAAGGTACCAGGTTTCACGGTTCAAGGCCTTGCAATACCTGGACTCGCCCTACCGACGCCGGTTGCGACGATCGAACCTCTTGATGTTCTGATCAAGGGATCTGTATCGAAAAATGTCTCGACCCCGATCACAACTTTTGGGCCTCTACATGTTTCACCCTTGACTGGGGGAGTACTCAGTGCTGATGACGATAGCGAAGACCTTGTTGATGATGATGAGGACAGCATTGGGGACGACTTGGGAGACATTTGGGATGCCACCGATGATCCTTTTGATGACGATCCCTTGTCCGATCTCCTCGATACGGAAGAGCCTAGTGCTATCATTATTGCGGTCGATGTAGATCCTTTCACTTCTGAAGCTGCTGTGCTTCTTGATCAGACTGGATCAACCCTGTACGGCGGCGGCAGTGTTCATCTCCCCTCAAAAGCACCTGCTTTCCCTTCTGTTCGCGCTCCATTCGGCGTCGGCAACACGGAGAATCCTAAAGACTTCTTCCCACCAAAATTATCGCTACCGTTGCCTACAAAGGAACCTCGAATTCCTGCTCCAAAAGGTCTGACAGGTATCATACCTCCACTTCTCCAAAGTGGTCCACCAGTGCGCCAGCAGAATCCCGCCCCGAGTGGATTCGTAGGCGTCCAGAGACCGAATACACTTCCCCTGCTACTTCCGAATCCCGTCGGTGATGTGGCCCAACCGGGATTGGAGGTTCTTCCCGTCAGCAACCCAGAGAGCACTACGACCGAACTGTCCCTTTCCGACCCTGTCGCACCAGTAGCTGTTCCCCTGCTCAATGCTTCCAGCCTTAGCATTCCAGGAGTCAACGTTTCCACGGTCGACGCCTCAGTGGTTGTTCCCCAGCTCAATGCTTCCAGCCTTACCGTCACAGGACTTAACGTTTCCACGGTCGACACCCCAGTAGCTGTTCCCCAGCCCAATACTTCCAGCTTTAGCTTCCCAGAAGTTGATGCTCCCGAGCTCGACGCCCCACCTGTACTGGTAACGCCAAGCGGAGACAATACGGGCCTTCCACCTCTTCAGCACAGCAATCCTCTTATTCCTGCCGGTATTGGCCACACAGCATTTGTTCCGCCTAGCATTCGCGATAGCCCCATAGTCAGTCTCTGGTATTCGTTTGGCCCTGAGCTCAAGCAAAAGCTTATTACTGCGGCGACAAACTTGCCTCCACCCACCCTCGGAAGCAGCCCTCTAAATGACCTTTGGGCTTCTTTGAGCCCTGAGCTAAAGAGTGAAGTCTTGAGTGCTGCGAGAAATCTGCCTGCTTCGACGCCCGAGAACTCGGTCCCCACCATATCAGATTTGATCAATGCTGCTTCAAGCGGGAAGATTACAGATGACGTCAGTCCACTGGGGCTGCCGACATTGGATATTCCGCCTGCTGTGAAGCCTGCTGGTGGACTGTTGGGCTTCCTGGACGCAAACACGAAGAATAAGCTGAAGGCTTTGTTTGGACAAACTTCAGCAGCCCCAACAGGCGGTGACATCCTGAAGCGACAGGTCTCAGTCTCGAGTCCAGTCGCAAGTCCGGCGGTACTGAACAACCTACAGCCACTTCCTGCAGTGATTGGGAGCACAGCACCGGCAAACCTGTCTCAGCCCGCAGTCCCAGTCTTCAAGCTGACACCCAATGTACCCGTCACTGCGCTGACCACGACTGATACATCGAAGGCTATGACAGGCCTTTTCAGTTTCCTTGACGACAGCACAAAGGAACAGATAGCGGACTTGTTGCTTGGGGCCAACTCATCGACCGTAGACGTTTCGCAGCCAGACGTGGATGTTGTAGGCGAAGTCACACGTCGCTCACATGTACCTGGGAAAGTACTACCGACCTGGGACGTTGCCAAGCCTGGTCTCCTCTCAGACACACTTTACACGTTGGATGGTATCATCAAAACAGTCGCCGCTCTTGATGGTGAGAGTTCGGACATTGTAACAAACAACACTTGGGATGCTCTGAACGTTCAGAATTTGCTGCCACTTAAAAACTCAATTGATTCCATCGATATCAATGACAGAGTGAAGCTCGCGGACTTCCTGACGGGGGATAAGGCCATCTCCAACGACGTTGGAAGTTTGATAGCTCTGGTTCTGCTTGGTGATGGCACCACGAAAGCATCTGAATTGCAGGACATTATGAACGCCGCGAACAACTACGCTCGTTCGCCAAACGATGAGACGATGAACGCGTTCATGGAAATCCTTCAAGATGCGGCAAACTCGCTCTACGATCACACTCTCGCTGACATAAACGTCTTCCCAGTATACAGTCGTCTCCACGCTCGCGACGCTGCTTCTAACTGGACTCCGCAAGACAAGCTTGCTCTTGCACAAAACATCTATGCTCTGTGCCCGGCTCCTGCTCTCATCGGCATCCCCTTCCCGTCACCCTACGAGCTTGCGACCGACTTGCTAAACCCGAGCAAGACTCTCGAAGACGCCACGGCGGCCTTCCGACTTAAGTTGCAAGCCTACTTCGACGTCACTGTGCAAGGCTGCTGGGGCAAGATCAACCAATGGCTTGCATGGCGTCAGCTTCTCCGCAAGCCTGGGACTTCCACCATCTTGCCCTTCCCTATCCCAAAAACTGCGAGCATGCGCATTCGGGAAAGACAAACGGACGGCGGCGCGCTCCAAAATTCCGACCCACAAGGCCTCCTTGAGCAGCAGATCTACACCATCTGCCCTAAGCCAGACACCTTCTCCACCGACCAACTGATCGCCGAACTTGAAGATGCGAACACCTCTATCGAGGTCGCGATCAGTCATTTCCAGAACGAGCTATGGGCGTATATGGCGAAGCTGCAATCCTGTTCGGACCAAATCAGAACTTACGGACCGAAGCTCAAGGCCCTCATCGCGCCTCCTTCCTTTAACACCACCGACCACGCAAAGATGAATCGCCATCATGCTCGCCAGATTATACCGGGTCTCGCCGGTCTACCTCCCCAAGCGCTCTTGCAATACTTGGCCAAGCAGCAGCAGAGTGGTGCACCCTCGTCTTTTGAGTTGCAGAAGATTATCTATGACGCTCTTCTCGCAGATTTTAGCGCTGGTCGTCCGCTTGGCGATCCCCGTGATCAGGAACAGCTCCAGAATTTCGTCTTGAAGTTGACGCAGGCTACCGCGCCCCAGCCGTTCAGCGCGCCACCACCACCACCTCCTCCTCCTCCTCCTCCTCCTCCTCCCCGCCTCCGTCTGGAGACAATACCAACCCACCACCACCACCACCACCGCCGCCGCCGCCGCCGCCGCCGCCTCCCCGCCTCCGTTTGGAAACCTGCTACCACCACCACCACCACCACCTCCTCCTCCCCTCCTCCTCCCCTCCGCCTCCTCCACCTCCACCACCTGACGCCGACACTGACGGAAGTAATGATGACATTTCTAATGGCAACGATCCCACTGCGCCCGGGAATGACCCCTTTGCCGGTGATCCCACAAACGATGGTTCGCAAGACACGGATCCTAACGGCGATGTTGTGCCCCACCACCCGACGGCCTCCCCGACGGCCCCGTCATGGCCTTCTCTCCCGATGACACAGCGAACCCCGCCCTCCCCGTCGCGTCTCCTGGCTTCCGTTCCCGCATCCTAAGAAGCGTCCCCTCTAAGCGTCAGGAAGACCAAAACGGCGTCATCCCCGAATCTGAAGCCCCGGCCGACCTCGACGCCATCCTCGGACCCCACGGCACACTCGACCCTTTCGGTGCCCTTGGCCCTCAGATCGCCGCCCCTGACGCTTCCACTACGCCCACGGCGGACCCCCACGACAAGCCTAACGGCTCCGACGACCAGCTCTACGACCTGCCTGACACGGCTGTCGACGAGGCTAGTCCGGAGGTCGATAAGGCGCTGCAGCAGGGCGAGCAGGACCCGTTTGGCCAGCTGCAGTACGACAAGGACGTCAGTCCCGAGGACGCGATGGGAAAGCTAGAGAGCAAGGAGTTTCTGGGCAAGTTGAGGAATCACGAGCAAAGCGAACAGAGCGGGAAGTATCTGGGGGATCCGAAGGACGTGGAGGACTTCGTGGACAAGTATTATCCTGGAGGTCAGCACGCAAGAATTACGTACTTGGGGGACCCGCAGGACGTGGAGGACTTTGTGGACAAGTATTATCCCGATGGAGGTAAGGTGGTGACCTGAGGACAGATTGAGATGGATTGCAGTTTCGATAATGGAGTTCACGATTTGATGGTTGATGGAAATGACTCGAGTGTGTTTTAGTGCTAGGTACAAATTGTAATGCTTTTGTTTTCTTCGAAGGAACGTGCTTTGGCGCCTTGCTGTTGACTTATTCGCCTTGACTTTCTGTTTTTCTCTTCGGTGAGCCCGCTTCATGCCTGTATAAAGCCCTATCGTGTCGTCGTTAGGCGAGGCTATTCGGGGAATTGCTCACTTCCAAGTGCACTTTCGTCCAGGGTGATATGCAACTAGACTGCCGGACTCTTCGGTCATCCCAATCTGTACCTAGGGTGTGTTTATCGCTATTTCCTACAGGTCCCGATATGGAAAGAAATGGCTACATAAACCCCACACGAAACAGACATGCGCAGGATCTACAGCACCTGAATGGATGTTCGGCTCTTCTTGTCACTCGATCACTTTCCGCCGCTTCATATGGGCCCTAGTCAAAACATCAAGTTGCTGGGGCTCCAAGAACTCCGTCTTGCTCCATCCTCCTCGACCAGGGCATTCTACGTAGCGTAGGAAGAATTGCCTAATTCAGCTTCCAAGTCCTTCCAAGGGTGTATGCGATACTTACTAGTAGTGTAGTCCGCAAAATACCATGTCCGCGAGGCTGACTTCTAAAGCATTTAATTACTTGGGGCTAGCTACCAGCCCCCACAATCACCTACCGTCTGCGCCACACATCCTCAGCCCCATCGTTACATTGTCTACCCATGGCATTCAGAAACCGCACAAAAGGCGACAAGAAGACCGCCTTCCCGAACGGGAACCTTTCGGCCCACGTTGTCGGCATCGCAGACGTACACGCGGTGAACCCGACCCGTGTCCCGAAGCGGTAGGTGGTTCGTCGCACGTCGAGCATGCAAAGGCGAGCGGGAGACACGAGGACGACGCAAGGGTAGGCAGAAAACGCGAGAACGCTTTTGCGTCGTGGTCTTGCGTCGCAATCGTTGATGCGCAAGCTGCGGGGACGGCTGCGTAGGTGAGGCGAACCCTTGGCGCTGGCGTGCCTTGCATGTATGCACACGTACATGTGCACGCGTGGATGCGGTGGCCTTAGTGGTTGTGAGAGACTAGGGTAGGACTCACCCTGAGTTCTGGCTTGTGCAATGGCTGGTTTGCGTGAGAATGATCGGAAACGGCGGTGTGCGGTGTTTTCAGTATTGAATCGCCGCGTTGTGAAGCGTCGCACGAGCGGTGCTACTTTCCGATGGAGAAAGCGAGAACAGACTTCTGGGCTCTTCTGCTGGTGTCCTTCTGGCGAAGATTGCTTCTGTTACTCACCATGTGAAAATGCAATTGCATATGTGGCCAAGACCAAGATGATAGGCAGGCATGGAGTCTCGCTGAATGAATATGCCCTACTAGAATGTAGCCTCAATGCAAACATGGTACCTGCGGAAAGAGTTGCTTTGCTAGGTGCAGGCTGCAATGAGACGGGAATCTTCGTTCGCCTGCTTTGTGGCGTAGGATACATCGCGTATTCTACGCCGCAAACTCTAAAGTTACGGTGATATTGGGCTCGCCATTACTATGCTGTGGTTGCCCTTTACTGAGCTGTTGTACTAGCTAGCCAGCCAACGATTGATGGAAGTGTGGCTGCGGGAGAGTAAAGTACAATCAGCTTGTGTATTAGCGACCTCAGGCTTCTCAGCTGTACTTGGACGATTCCTTCGAGGATTCACTGAGCAAAGTAGATGCAGTCTTTCCACGCTAAGCCCGCCTCACCATGTATCGTGCAGTAACTCTCGATCAGACTCCCGCCGTTGCATCGAAACCGTTTTCGCGCGGCACGAACACGTCTCTCGCCACTAGTCAAACTCGACTGGAAACTGAGAGCTACACCTGGGTTTGGTTAATCTCGATCATCTACACTGTATTGTAGTGTAAGGGGGACAAGCAAACGTCATGGTCCCGCGGCAGCGGAAGACGGTTCGCACGGGATTGGGCGTGAGAATCGCGGCTCGGCCTGTGCTTGTTAAGGTCATGTTGCCGAGCGTAGAACAAAAGCAGAAGTTGGGGTGGCAGAGAACGCCTTCACTGTGCAGAGGAACTCAGCGGCGGCTGCCGAGTAGGCATGAAGATCGAGTCTCGGCTTCGGTCCAAAGGGTGGGAGAGAGCTGTCCTGCACCTAGAAGCTGGGCGGCCAAGGGTTGGCCTTCGTACCCGGAATGCTACGGCGCAGAATCAAACAATTGCCATGGGATAGCTTTGACAAGGAACGAGGCTGCACAGTCGGGACGTAATGATTGTATATGCGGATGTTTTTGTATCTGGAAGTCGTTCGGTGTACAACCCAATGACATGGTCGCGGCGTCGTGAAGACGCAAGAAGGGGTTTAGTGCACACAGCGCACGATCGAGGAGACAGCCGTGCTCTTGAGGGCCGTAATTCTCCGCAGCACGACGAACTTGGTAGATCCCGGAAGATCGCATGGCTCGCCGTTTTGACTATCTGCCCAAACGAAGGCAGACTGATATCATTGTGAGTTCATGTGTCATAACTGATATGCGGCTGGAACTCGCTGATGCCTGTCGGCGAGGCAAAAGGAATGTGGCCGCCAATGCATGTCTGGTCCCAACGTCGCCGTTAGATGCAGCGACTACTGCAGCCTTTTTGGACGTGTTTGACTAGGAAACGGTAGCTCAATACGAGCCCATCGTCAGACGCAGGTACCCACCATTTTCTTCGTCCTCGGGTATGCATCGGGAACTCGAAGGGTGGGGGTCCCGGCAGAGCAGACACCATTTGCGGGACACCATTTTGCGATTGGGCCGCTGGCACTGAATTTCGCACGAGCGAAGCCGAATACGTGTAATGCATGCTGTGAAGCGCAGGTCGCATCGATGGAAAGGTTAGTGGCGGTGGTGGAAAGGGGAAATGGTGCTCGTGGTGCAGCCAGCAGGTGCATGCAGGCCAATGTGGGGGAAGGCGCCAGGCTGGGCCTTTCTCGTGGCCGCGACGCCATCCGAGGCCATCACCATCGCGCCCCATCTCCCCATCCACTCAACTCTATCGATTTCACCTTTCCACTTCCAGACGCGCTGAGGCGTACGCGCTTCACACTCATCGATTGGTTTTTCGTCACTCGGTGCCGCCTGTGGTCGCATGACCGAGCCCGCCCAAATCGATGAGAGCGCCGCCGTCAACGACGGCACTGACGCTTGATGGCTGTTGTTCACGAGACGGTAACGTGAAAACGACAATGCATCGATCGAGTCTCAGCACCTCTGGCATCGGACACGCCCGGGCCGACTATTACAAGCCGCCACACGCGCGGTCAATGCAAATCGCGCAGGCGGAAATCTCTGCCAGCTGAGATGAGGCACAGCAGCAGTAGCTTGTCGCTCAAACCCCTATTGCGCTGACGGGAGCAACGCGAACATGTACATCACCTAGTTCCAGGTACATTCCGGTCGCCATTGGTACACTGGTGCCGCTCGACGTTGGGTAGTTACCGTCACCTTCGACGCCCTAGGGCCCACCCACTCAGCGGCGGGGGCTGATTCGAGGCCTGCTTGGCTGAGTGAACGCGCCATTCCTTCCAACGACTGCCCATGCGACCTCTGGTGAATCGATGGTCTTCAGCTGCCATCTTCGAATCAGCGTCTTTCGACCCTGTCAGCAATAATGCGGTACGTAATGACCACATCAACACGCAAGCATCGGGTTACCGCCGTCCATTACTCCTGTGGAGCCTGAAGATTCATTCGTCTGATTCCTCGCCTTGAGCTGCTGTTCTCGTCCAGCAAGAGATTGTTCCTGTGCCCGCAGCTATCTTTAACGCGGGGGGGCCCGTCGTAAAAGTAACGACATCTAGTGGCCGGCGGCACCATAATTCAAACGGCAGCGAATTACGAACGGCCAAGCTGGTAGCCCTGTCACTGTCGCGCAAGCCGACATTTTCGGCCTGGCGCATTATTCCTTGGCCCCGACACCCCCTGACCATATTCCTAGTGAGCGGCTGGTGCAGGATGCCCTGAGCTTGGCTTTTGAGAGGCACGTGCATAAGACATGGGTCTTTCGAACCTGCAGGGGCCCTGGTCTGGGGGTCGTGGATCGTCGCTTTGAACAGACGACCAGGAAGGCGGATGCTCCAACCAGAGCTTGCGCTCACACTAGCTTTTCCCCTGGGGTCTCTTGAGCCACGTTCTTTGCCGTAGCGCGTCACCTATTTGACCGTGCTATGTCCCACTCGTTGGCTTCCCTCGCCTTGGACTCGTGAGCGACACGTACCGACCGTATATCTTATTCACTCTTTACACACCCTCCGAGCTCCCCGCATATAGGCCGTTAGTCAAGGACCATTGGCAACTGTTTCGTTACCTGTTTGTCGCACCTCTGCCATCCTGACAGTCCAGCACCGTCTACAATTTCATCTCGCGCATAACTCACGTCGTCTCGGAACCGCTCTACGATAGTCTTGATAATCGGTGTGTCGACCAACGACCGTCCAGCAAAGACACACAGATATCACTCGTGAGGACGCTTGCCTTACCTACCGGCATCCACCGTTCCGGCACCGAGCCTAGAATTCAATTCCATGTCATATATCTGCCACTACGCTCCAGCGTGAGGTACGGGACATGGCGAACGCAACACTTTCTTCCCCTCTTCGGGGATTGTGCCCGGCTCCCTTCTACGATGCTTCGAAGTTTGGCTTTGGTGGATGTACGTATGCTGCTATACACTTACCCGTCCAATGTCCTGACTCTTGATTAGCTGTCGAGGGACGATTCTGTGCTACCATTCCCACGTTGGGGGACTGCTGCCTACCTTGTCCTGCAACCGACTACCTGTACCCTGAAGACTTCAAGAAATGGTACCGCGCTGCTGAGGCACTCAACCTAGTCGGGCTCGTGTGTATGGCCTTTCTACTGTTGTCTTTCATATGTCTCCCTGCTGAGCAGACACGTCGGCACTATCTCAGTTACTGTCTGATTATCGCTGCAATGTTCCTAGCAGTAAGTAAATGACCGTTCGAATGGATATGGGCGCTAACATCCAAGTAGCTTGGGTTCGTTATTCCATTCGGTGCCAGACCAGAACAATGCTACGATGAAATCACGCCAAACGACATGTATACAAGCCTTACCTGCGCCTTCTCTGGCGCCTTCATCATTGCTGGAGGCATATCCATCGCCGTCTGGATTTTCATTCGCGCATTGTCGATGCACCTTCAGATCTGCTGGGACGTCATGCCAGGAAAGCGTTTTTTCTACTGGGCGCAAGGCCTTGGCTGGACCATCGCAGCAGCATTCTTCACAGCCACCATCACTGTGACAGGGGTGTCGTTCCGCTTCGGCGATGTTTGTCACGTCAATGCTTCGCATTCGCTCGCCGACTTCTGGGGTCCTCTTCTCGCTATTGCAGGCGCCGCAACCTTGATCCAGATTGGGACTTTTGCTTACTGCATCAAGGTATATCTACAAAGCATGTGGAATGACGACAAGACCGAGACGCAAAGTAGCATGGGCTTGCCATCGTACACTACCAGCATCAAAACCCGGTCACCTCGTGTGATCTATCGCCGTGTACGCAAGGTTGTTTACCTACAATGGCGCGGAATTACCATCGTGGTCTTCATCCTCGTCGACGTCGTATTCTTTTCAGTTATCTTCATTTGGCTCAACTCGATTACATCTCACGCTACCGACAAGATTAAAGATGCGATGCCTTTCTTGCTTTGCCTGATCAAGAATCCTAGCAGCCATGAGCAATGTACACCGCTCGCGGAAGCCCTGTTCGTCAACAAGT
Organism: Didymosphaeria variabile; assembly: GCF_027946475.1. Taxonomy (NCBI): domain Eukaryota; kingdom Fungi; phylum Ascomycota; class Dothideomycetes; order Pleosporales; family Didymosphaeriaceae; genus Didymosphaeria; species Didymosphaeria variabile. The sequence goes on along the minus strand of NW_026611628.1, from coordinate 1,501,430 downwards.
CAACTGTGATCGCGATTCTGATCATGCTGTCGTTGGCTGGCCTTCAAGTCTTCATCCTCTTGGTCCGCGCTTCCATGTTCACCGGGTGGATAGATCTTATTCGCTGCAAGGTCGGCAGCAAAAGGGAATTCGTGTCCCTTGATGCTCACAAGTACGCGGTCGGCCCCCATCAATTCGAGCTGGAACAGGTTCAGCCCAGCATTGCCACTTACCCGGTTCCACAAAGCGCAGACGTGAGCCCGATAAGCCCGAAAGAGAAGGGTGACATCGACCCCTACCGACGGTCGGTCACAGGTACGCCAGAATACTTTAGCAAAGAAGCCGCCCGCGAGTACACAACACCAACCCTGAGCTTCTCAACTCCTCGGGCGCCATCGCAGGCCGTCACACGTGCCGAATGGGACCCGCGCGCAACTCACGCAAGAGGTGGCCTAGGTTTCCATCCCCCACTGCCGCACGAGGACGAATACCAGGCAGAGAACAAGATATGAGCGTGAAGGTTGGAACTTTCTGAAAGAGGTGGATGTTGGATTCCTCTATACCAAAATGGCGAATGCATCGATGTATCTGCATCCCGCTTCCATCAACACTCTTTTACCATGTCGAGGCCAAAAGACTCCCATTCTGCGACTGCGCGCTTCTTCAGACGAGGTCTTCAGGAGGCACCTCGAGAAGCCTGCCCAGATCACCTCCCGAGGAAGATAACCGTCGCACCACTCTCGTTGAAGTAATCACGAGACAGGGACTGCCGCGTTCCCCGCTTCGGGCTCATGTCTAACATGATCTCGTTGCGGTGCAAGACACGCAGACGGACAACATTTCCTCTTCAGCGGAAATCTTTGGAAGCAAACCCCCACATTTCCGTGGCTGCTGTGCCCATTTCTTTGTTTATTTCAGCGACCTTGTTCTTCAGGCGTGAAAAGTTTACTGGACCGATTTCAACTGTTGCTCAGATGCTCGTGTTCGCATTCTGATCAGACCCGCATCCTGTCTTAACAACGGTCCGTCATCGGATCTATCAGGGCTAAACAGCCTTTTCCTTGTCGTCAAATCGTGGCACTCTTACTCGCCATTCGATATCCATTCATCCCGCAACGTTATCGTTATGCATTGCCTTGCGTAAGGGTCTTCATCGACGCTCGTTGTGTACCATAGGCCGCTTGTTTTCATGCGATAGAGGGCCAAGCATCACTGCGCACTGCATTAGACACTGCTTACGGTTTGCATATCATTCGCTTATATGTACTACATCTCCAAAACAACAAATCAAATACGCAAAAACATTTCAAACTATTGAACGCACTCGCTTGATATCTCTATCTCTCCTGCCTACTAGAGGCGAGGTGGACGACTACCCGCATGCGCATACATCCTGTCGTGCGACCTCACCCGCGCAATCAACTGCATCGCATCAAGTCCAGCCATGTTGCTCAAGTGGGCCTATACATTGTGCAAATAAGCACACTATGGATAAATTGTGCGCACCGTCTGTACCTAACTTACGCCCAGTCTTCCCAGGTCGTTCCAGCCTGCGATCCTCCAGAACGAGGGTCGTGCAAGAAGCGAAATGGGGAAGCACACGCACTTCCGCGAACAAGCCCCCGTGGCGTTTTAGGCTTGGCGGGATTATGGGCCTGGTTCGCGTGCTGATGAGTTCGGCTTGGAGCTGACGATCAGGCACGAAAGACGGATGGTTCAAGCGTGCCGTCTTCCTTTACGATGTTGGGGTTAGGATTGGGGGAGAATTTGAGAATTTGGGCAGCTCGGTAAGCGCTACGTACCGTGCTGATGGTTTGGACAGGGCATGGCCTGCCGGGCGGTCGTGTTCATAATTCTACATTTGTCGAGGTCTAGTCTTCCAGCTGGGCGACCGTGGAAACGCCCCAGCGCAATACGAACAGTAGCCAAGGGCGTACTTCTTGTCGCGTACTGACTTTCTCTTCACGATCACTTTGCAACACGCAATCTGCACCGACAATCATAGCAAAGGATCACTAAATCTTCCGACTGCGGCGCCTCTCCCTCGATCTCGCCGTTTAGAGTCCTTGAATGGCCGAAAGGGGCAGCCCTTCTGATTCAAGAGCGCACCGCGTCATGTCGAGTCGCGCGATGAACGAGTCGCAATGCTTCGAGAAATACGCCAGAACACGACGCTGCGGGACGCGACGCGGAGTCACACACAGTAACGGGTAAGTAGCGCCGACGTTGTCGCTCATAGGTCGGTTATTTTCGGGATGCAGTTGGGATTCGGCATGGTGTTGACGCGGGCGCGGGCGCGGCGCGCGGATGCGACTTGAGATTGCATTTTTGGTGCGTTATTGTTGGGTTGACGGGATAGAGGTAGGGTTGGGCATCCGCTCTCTTGTAAGGCTGAGATTGCCTCCATGTCGGCCCGTGTCGGTTGCGGTGATAATGTTCTGTTATCGCTAGCATTGACACTCGGTCGGGTATGTTCCCCTTCCTTCGGCGCGGTTCTCTCTCCATGCATGTCGTGGCAGACCGGTGGTTGAAGTCGCGTTTGATAATATGAGTGCTGTTGGAGTGAGGCTTCAGGCAATGACCAATAAGATATTCCCAAGCTCTCAGCAACAGAAGCGAAGGTTTAGGCAAAACCTTCAGCGCAGTACCATCAACATGTGGCCGCACGATGCATGCTTGCGTGCCGTCGTCTGCAGCACCATCATCGCGATCGTTCGATATCACAGTCGACGCGGCATTGACGAGTCCCTCAAAGGTCTCGAACGGTATACGGCGTAGTCGACAGCGCCAGCCCAGACCACTTGACCATACCAGAATTTGACAATTCATGCGGTGGAGACGTTCGCCCAGCAGCCAAGCGACGATGGTGGAGATGGCCTTGGAGGAATCGTCAGCAGTGGGCCATGCGGCGCCGGGGCTTGATTCGGCATCCAGTGTTGGAGGTTGCAGCGTGGTGGAGAGCTCGTTACTCATGGATTGCTGAGTCGGTCGGCGTGGGGAGTCATTTGAAACCGCCGATTGCCTCCACTTCACCGGTACCGAGCAGGAGTAACCTTCTAGTGCGTTTGAGGAGCTGCAAGCTCTGCAACGGCACTTATCGTTCTTGCTTTCTTGGACTTCAAGCCGATTAAGGTCGCGTCGCTATTTTGAAACAGTAGGCTGCCTGTGCCATGTGGTTATGGATGCGGTCGCGGGTTGGGCCGCCTAGGCCACACCGTCAGCGGTCAACCGAGCGTGTCTCGGCACCTAGCGATGCAGGAACCATGCTACTCGAGCGAAGCTGGATCCGCTTTACATCGTCCTCTGGTGATGGCACTGCGATTGAGCGTGTTGACTGCGAGGCTCTCCAGGACAGACATGTAGATGATGGCGATATCTTATAGCGACGGGCTAGTCCGCTAGAGCCGCCTCGGACGAATGAGGGAACGGCCCAGTATATTGGTAATACTCAGCTACCAACAACCAGTCAGCTTACTGTGGATGCCTTTGTCGCCAGCGGACTGCTACTGTGTTACCTTCTGAATACAATCTTCTTGCATCTCTCTTCCCAGTCGACTCTCGATCACGATCACAATGGGTGGTGGTGAAATCACGAAGCGGGGTAAGGGCCTCGTTCTTCTGGCCGTCATACCGTTCCCAGAGGATGCCGCAAAAGAAACGCTCGCGGAGATAAGAGAAGAGTTTCCGGATCTCGAATACCACTACATATTTCAGAAGTTTGTGATCAATCAGAACAGCGCTCCAGGCGGTGATGTGGACGTGCCTGCAGGTATACCATCCATCTCTCTGTGCTGCCCCGCCACTTGCCCTCATAACCTCAGCGACACCATGGGTGCTCCATCGCTGGACCCATGATCTCGACTCGTACCGTTACTCAAATTTTCGATCTTGCTCTGTGTCTAACACGCCTTCCAGACCTTCTCAAACGCGTGAACGTCCTCGTCACCATTTCTTGGCTCCCCAAAACGGCAGCAGAAGTACCCAACATCAAGTTTATCCAGTTCATCTCAGCCGGCACAAACCATGTGGCCAAGCACCCTATCTACACAGACACAAAGATTCCGCTCTGCAGCGCCAACGGAGTTCACGGTCCGCAGATTGCCGAATGGGTTGTTATGATGGATCTAATACACAACCACAATTACATCGATCTGTACAAAAAGCAAGAAAACAAAGACTGGAAACACAACGGCGAACTGAGTTCAAGAGATAACGTCGGCAAGACCGTTGGAATCCTTGGATATGGCAGTATTGGAAGGCAAGGTGAGTGGTTCTTTCAATTATGCGCGTCTTACTCTTGTCTTGCTTTCATCTATATCCTTGGAGCGGAGCTGCATACCCCGTGACCGTGGCCCTAGAACTGCAGTAAGACCACTGCATTCAATCACTGCAAGGCCTCCGTGACCTGACGTAAGACATTTCCTGCTATGGCGGTCGAACGACGTTGCGAGAAGCTTTCCACACGGACATTCATGTCGGCCTTTGCATGAAACTTTCGGGCTCGTACAACACGCATCCTGCAGCACGCCGTACCACGCAATCGATCTCGCGCACACAACGCCATCGCTCCTGCCGTGCGGATTTAACTGCCGGAATCCTTCCTCCACCTTTATCCTCTCGATCCCACGTCTCTAGGCCGCCGTGCGGCGCAGCATAAACATGGCCCCCGTGAACCTTACCTTCGGACTTCCCTCCGGACTTCTCCTTTCGCATTCCTTGCATGACATTCGCATTCAGATGCTGTATATGTAGTAGCTAACATGCTGTGGCACAGTCGCCCGTGTGGCGAAGGCAATGGGCATGAAGGTACTGGCCTACACGGCCTCGCCCCGCAAGACGCCCGAGTCGAAGCGCGACAACGGCTTCATCGTACCAGGGACCGGCGATGCCGAAGGATCCTTCCCCAGCGCATGGTATAGCGGCCTGGACAAGGAGAGTCTGCACGAGTTTCTCAAGGTCAAGATCGATCTGCTGGTGCTGGCTGTGCCTTTGACGTACGTGTTCCACTTCTTTATTTGCCTCCCTTACGAGTACGGCGGGGCGTTCAGCTGGACAGGGAAAGCATCTGTGTCGAGAAGGGAATCCCTGGATGAGCTGTCGGGATCGCGCCGTGCGGCTCCACAGCCGTTTGTTTGCGATTGATGCTTGTGTCAAGCATCGCCCTTCATGCTTTCCCTGCCGCACCCCTGCACCATACAACACCCACTCACGTCTACGTTTCGTTTCATCCCATCCAACGACTGACACCCACAGCAAACAAACAACGCACTTCCTCTCCACCCAGGAATTCGCTCTCCTCAACGCCTCCAATCCCTCCGGCACCTACATCGCGAACATCGCCCGCGGCCAAGTCATCGACCAAGCTGCCCTCATCAAGGCCCTTGAGTCTAAGCAGATCTCTGGCGCCGCGCTGGATGTGACGGACCCAGAGCCGCTGCCCAAGGATGACCCGCTGTGGGACGCGCCGAATGTGCTGATTACGCCGCATGTCAGCGGTGTGACGGCGACGACTGGGGAGAGGATCTTCCAGGTTGTGAGGGAGAATTTGAGGCGGTTGAGGGATGGGAGGGGTTTGGTTAATGAGGTGGATAGGGAGAAGGGGTATTGAAGGTGTGGTGATGAGGGGAGGATGGTGCGAGGGGTTGGAGTTTGGGGAGACTAGAATAGATGGGTGGATGGTAGATTGGAATAGAGATGTGGGGGTAGCTATGTAACTGTAGCTTCTCAGAATATGATTGAGGAGCCGAAATTGTCCATTCAATACGAGCCAGATAGCAGCAGAATGTCTGATTTGCCATGCGAGGAATCGTTGAAACGCATGAGAAGTCGCTGATGCACTTCGGCTGGGGAACAATCGTGCAACGCCTAAGAATTGCGAAACTTTTCAAAATCATACCGTCTGATAAAAAAGTTGCTCGGTCCTACCAATGCCACGCAGGTTACAAATCGTGTACGATGCCATTCAAAAAACGATCACTTTGGGTATCCACCAACTCTATCCGGCTTGAATGGCTCCACTACTCCAGATATAATGCCTTTCGCCCATAGATATACTCATACACATCGCCCACTTCGATCCCCTTCCTACCACAGGACACATGCCCATATCATGCCTGATTACCGACCGCGGCTGAACATGTTGCTCACCACGCCGCTAGCAAGGTTCCTCGCAAGCCCAGATCCATACATAGCATTCGACGCAAAGCCCGTAGCGTGGCTGAACTTGTCGCAGCGCGAGTAAGCCAGCGCATTCGTGAGCGTGAGAACAAGCGCGATAGCTGCATGCCATGTCAGTCTAGTCTCCCATTCACCAAGCCTCCCACCTGCGGCACCTCTCCCACTTACCAACAAGCGTCAACCAGATAAACTCGAAGCTGACCAGCGCCACCACCGCGAGCAATATCCACAGCACGGGCTGCGCATACAGCGCAATCCAAAAGAACCGCTTGTCCGTCGCGTTCTGGTCTCGCGTCTCTGGGTCCGCGCTCTCAAATACCCATCTACTGTCCCCGCTAGCGGTGTCGACTTCGTTCCACCAGCGCAGCCCGACGAGACGCCGCCCCGCGATGTTCTTCAGGTAGTAGAAGTCGGTAGCGAGAAGGAGGATCGTGATGATGAAGATGAGGACGAAGTTGGAGGTGAAGAGGCGCAGGCCGAAGAGGTATGTCAGGAGCGAAGCTTCCAAATGTTAGCCTTTGACTCAGGTTTCTTTCCCTGAGACATGTGCGAAGTGGCAGGGTGTCTGGTGTTTGTACATACAGATGCGAAAGAACAGAAAGGTAAGCAGGGTGATGGGATGGCTGCTGAGTTTCCAGCTCAGCGAGCCCGGCGCGGGCGTCTGCTGCGCGGTCTCCATGCTCTTTTCTCGCGAGAAGCAGGACGGTTCTGGAGCTGGGCTAGCTGTGAATGTTGCGGGTGGTTAAGCTTCACGTGGCAGCTCCAGCGTCGGCGGAGGACGCGGTCCGCCGTGGTTGGTTCGTGCGCTGGACGGAGCTTCCCCGCGTCATTCGGTAGCTGTTTCCGAAGCTTGGAAGCATCGAGCTTCATATCATCTGCAATTGCGCTGTTGTACATTTGTTCTCGCGTGTGTATTCCTTTCTGAAGCTCTAGTAGTTCATAGAGAAGCCATAATGGCGACTTCTAGGAACATAATTCGGCGGGCGCTTATGTACGGTACATCTCCCAACCCTCTGCATACCTTAAGCTCCAAACTCACAGCTCCATCCAGTCCCCGGCTCCTCCAAGAAGATGCTCGATAAGACCTCCTCCATGCGCGTCGACACCGTAGCCTACGACCTCGAAGACTCCGTCGCACCCCATATGAAAGAAGAAGCGCGCCACAACCTCGTCTCCATCCTGTCCAAACCACGCCCCAGCACTATAAAAGAAATGTGCGTGCGCATAAACAGCGTAGACACGGGCCTCGCCCTCGACGACCTCACCTCCGTGCTCAAAGGCGAACATCTCGACGCGATCATGCTACCCAAGTGCGAAAGCGCCGCGGATCTGCACTTCGTCACCGACGTGATAAGACACATGTTGCCGGAGCGACACCCCTCGACCGGCGTGCAGAAGGAGGGCGCCCGACCGCCGATATCGATAATAGCGTTGATTGAAAGTGCGAAGAGCATACAGAACCTTGCGGAGATATGTAAAGCAAGTCCCTATCTTTCAGGCTTGGTCTTTGCGGCCGAGGACTTCGCAAAGGATATGAGCATAACGCGGACGCCGTCGCTGACAGAGTTTCTGTATGCGCGGTCGGCTATTGCGACGCATGCGCGGGCGGCGGGGTTGCCATCCACGATTGATCTCGTGTGCACGGCGTACAAGGGGCCGGAGGGTCTCAAGACGTTGGAAGAGGAGTGCCTAAATGGCAAAGGTATTGGGTTCAACGGGAAGCAGTGCATACACCCTAGTCAGATTGAGGTATGCCAGCGAACATTTGCGCCTGGAGAGGCAGAGGTAGAGTGGTCGGCGAGAGTCGTTATTGCCGACGAGAAGGCGAGCAAAGCAGGACGCGGCGCTTGGACGCTCGAGGGGAAGATGATCGACGTGCCTGTCGTCAAGAAAGCGAGAGCAGTCTTAGAAAGAGCCGAACTGTGTGAGATCAATGTGGACGCGGTGAGAGAAAAGTGGAAAGATCAGGAGCCTGAGTAGGCGTCCCAACGAGTAGATGGTATGTTGTACATTCGATTGGGTATATATCGCCCTATCTACACCGTGATCATGACACTGGCGTTCTTGTACCAGCTCAGCAACGGGTTCTCTCCGTTCCGGGTCTGCGTCTCTTCGATGTCTGCTCGACCGGACATGAAGACTTCGTGGGAATATGTGCGAGCGAAGCGCCCGGTTATGGCAGTGTACATGGGCTCTATGACGTCGAAGTCCGTGGGAAACAGGATATCGAAGTAGCCTTGGTGAACCTGCATATGCTGTTAGCAACTACGTCTCGTGCAAGCGGACAGGGAACTTACAAGAGGTGTGCTAACAGGTATCATCTGCCTCTTATACCTCGTCTGCACCACTGGTGCGTTCAATCCTTCCACGCCATCGGCCAGTTTATGGAAGTCACTGCTGATTAGCTTGTGGTTCGGAAACTTCTGGTACAGCATGTAAAAGAACTGCATGAGACGTGTTGGTATATATTCCGGCATCGTGAGCGAATCGCGGAATGGCAGTAGAGACTGCATGCTGTTCATGAAGCGTGAACCTGAAAGAGGGTGGGGGTACGATTTGCAAGCCGCATGCCGCACTTCAAGGAATTGTGCTGCAAGTGGGTCTAATGTTCGTGAGTAGTATTCAAACATTTCGCCGCGAGGATCGATAACGACATGCGATTGATAGGGCGTTCCCGTCTGCCAGTCGTACTTCAAAGCATCGTGCGCGAAATTGTCAAAGACTTCCAGTGCAAGGAAGTAGCACGGGCTGGAGACGTATTGGTCCCAGTCGAAGACTGACTTGTTTACGATTTCGACTTTGTCAGCGTGGCCTCTCGCATACGCGCTGTGTCCCAGACCTTGCTGCTGCAGGTCCGCCAACTGAGTAGTAATCTCAATGATCTTGTATCTTGTCCGCTCGTACACTTCGGGGTGGCAGTCCCTAATATAGTCCAGAATATTCAACATCATGGTTCCGTTTCCGGCACCCATCTCGTAGATGTTGAGGTCGTGGTATGGATACGAACTATATTTGTAATCCTCGACAAGGTAACGCGCGATTGCTTCGCCGTAGTATGGAGAGAATAGCTCGGTAGGTGTGTGCCAAAGCTGACGGAGATCGTTTGGCTCTTGATAGTCCAGCGCATCTTCAAAAGCAGTGTAGCGGTGACGGAGGGATTGGAAGAAGGCGTGTTCGGAGGGGAGCGAGGGGAAATCGAAAGGTTCGCCAGGCGAGAAAATGACGACCTGTTTGGAAAAGTAGCCGTAGTGGGGATTGTATAAGCTGTCTGTTTACCTGTTAGAGCTGCCGCGAGTGTCAATCGGCATAGTCCTACCTTCTATGAAGTCTCTGAGCAGCATCTTAACCCTCCTCGGGCGCTCTCTACGACTCCGCAGCATATCCGAAGTGACCAGAGGGTATCGTTCAAATTCTTCTGTCCTCTCATGGGGAAATGCATTCCGTCTGGGCTGCCATCTGCTTTCCCTCTTCGTCTCTCCCTCACCCAGGCGTGTTGTTGACCTTGGAGCAGCTTTGGTAGCTTTCCCGCGGTGCTGGGTTTGCGGCGTGCGGGCAGCTTGCGCGAGCGCTGGGCGAGCTCCACGGACGAGACATTGTGACGCGCGATGCGAAAAGAGCTGGCGGAAGAGCTGTGTGACTTGGGGGGAGTCCATTGATGCCTGCGAACTCGCAACCGCAGAACGACGGCCGAGGTGGTGGATGTTCGCGCGAGGGCACGTGGTTTCCGCGAGGATGTTTCCGCCAAGATCGTCAGAGCTCCGCTCCGCTTACCATGAACTTTCGCATACGTGCTCAAACAAATTCCTTACGGTGATACGATCCCAATATGAGCGACCATTCGAAATATTACATCACAGGGGCTTTCATATTGGGTGCAGTTGTGGCTATTGGGCTTCAAAGCTTTCAACAGCACAATCGGGAAGCAGCAGCTGGGCACCAATTAAAGCAACAGCAGATTACTTTACGCAGATTCTCGAAGATCAACGATTTGGACATTTTGAAGAAGAGTCTCGCGGATATCGAAGTTGCTTTGGAGAAAGGTGCAGGAAACATCAAAGAGGGTATCGAAGGTTGCATCGGCGATACTCCACTCATCAAGATCAAGTCTTTATCAGAAGCTACTGGTTGTGAAATACTTGGAAAGGCGGAGGTACTGTGTCCTTGGCAAGATCGTCTATCAACGTTTGCTGAGACGACCACGGCAGTTTTTGAATGGCGCCGGTAATAGCCCGAAAGATCGGGTTGCGCTCAGCATTATCCAAATGGTCAGTTCTTGTCATGAGCATCTTCATGTATTTGACTAATTCGGGCAGGCCGAAGAGAAAGGACTTCTTGTTCCACACTCTGGCGACACTATCTACGAAGGTACTGTCGGCAGCACAGGCATTTCACTTGCTGCAATATGTCGAGCACGTGGCTACAAAGCACACATGTATGACATCCTCTATCGTGTTTGTGACACAGCTAATGCATGGATTAGCTGCATGCCAAACGACATGGCAGTCGAAAAGTCAGACCTCCTGCTCAAGCTTGGTGCGGAAGTAGAAAGAGTCAAGCCAGCACCAATCGTGGACCAGAATCAATTCGTTAACTTGGCCCGAACAAGGGCAAAAGAGCATACTGAGAGCGAAGAAAAGCTTGGAAGAGGCTTGTTCGCAGATCAGTTCGAGAATGAAGCTAATTGGCGGGCGCACTTCACGGGAACAGGGCCAGAGATCTACGAGCAAACGGGCAGCTTCGTGGATGCGTTCGTTGCTGGTGCAGGTACTGGAGGTACAATATCTGGCGTTGCCCTGTTTTTGAAGTCAAAGCTTCCGGACATCAAAATCGTGCTTGCCGATCCTCAGGGCAGTGGCTTGTTCAACAAAGTAAAGTATGGGGTTATGTTCAATCCCACAGAAAGAGAAGGCACACGGAGAAGGCACCAGGTTGATACCATCGTGGAGGGCATCGGCATTAATCGCGTCACGCACAACTTTGAAGTCGGCCGTGAACTTATCGATGATGCTATCAGGGTGACGGACGAGCAAGCCACTGGCATGGCCAGGTGGCTGGTAGAGAATGATGGTATTTTCGTTGGCAGTAGCAGTGCTGTGAACTGTGAGTTGAAGCACCGCCTTCGCATTCATCTCTGACAATATAGGCGTTGCGGCAACAAAGCTCGCCAAGCAACTCGGTCCAGGTCATCGAATAGTGACTCTCCTTTGTGACAGGTAAGCGTAACTCCTTCTTGTAAGTCTTTGTAAGATGCGGCGGCACTAATGTTCCGCAGTGGTGCAAGACACCTCAGCAAATTTTGGGCCAACAAAGACGTTGGTGGAGCCGAGAACGATGTGTCATTGGAGGAGATTCTAGCTTCTTGAGTCTCTGCAGGCGGGCTGAAACTCACAAAAGCCCATAGCCATGGACTCACTTCTGGATCGCCGCCAAGGCCTTACACAGACTGCAGGTCAAAGTCTTGTAATCCCCGCGCCTCAAACAGCAGACAAGCGGGACTTTCAAATTACGAGACGATCGCCGCCCGACTCATCACAAAAAGCGTGCAAACGCCTCCAACGCCTTCACGTACTATTCTAAGGAGTCGTGCGTCACAGGAATAGGGCTTCAGAGCGTGTCTGACCGCGGCCATTCTTGGTTCGCGAGCTTTCGATGAAGGAGCATGTCACAATGGGACAAAGGAAGCCTACTTCACGCTTCCTGAACAAGCCTAAGCTGCGGCAAAGGTCTAAAAACGAATTTCCACAGCTGTCTTTGTCCGATTGTCATCCATAATTAAACGCAAGCGGTCTGCCCTCTCCTCATATACTAGCCTGCCGTCCACCGCCGCAGTATCAGCATATCCGCATCTCTAGCAAATACGAACGATTTCACGACCTACTATCCACAACTTGCAGTCATAAGCTGAGACTAGCCGCGGCATCGAGCACATGTACAAGCCACCCAAGCCGAACAACCACAGCAACCCAAACCTACCCAAGATCACATTAGCCCACCGCCGCGCCATGGCTCTCTCCCAACGCAACCCAGCCCTCGCCTCCAAGCTCTCCCAAATGCGTCTAACAATCGCACCCATTGTAAATGTCACCACCGGCCTTCCTCCTCCCCTTCCCCACCACCCATGCTGCACCTCTTCCTTCTCACCGAAGACGAGCTCGATTATATGGCCGCCTACTATTCGCAAACCAACCCCAACCCCTCGCCCACATCTCTTGCTTTTGCGTATCCGCAGACCATGGACTGGAACAGGGAGCTGTTGCGGAATGAACCTCATTTGGAGGAGGGGGAGAAACTGAGCGATATGGAAAGGCTGAGGGTCAAGATGAGGATGTTTTCAAGATTCATTGGACTGAGAGGGGCGGAGACGCCGGTGTGGGAGTATGAGAGGGGGGTGGACATATTGGCTAAACGTATTGAACGGCAGATAAGGTACGAAGAGGAATTGGAGCAGAGGAGGAAGGTTTTCATGGGGCCGCGGGCATGGTAGGCATGAGCTTTCGTGAGTTTTGGCATGGAAGAGCAGGAGAAGAAGGCGCATTGAGCGTTCTGTTATGGGCCGCACGCGGGACGGATGTCTAAGTTGTGGAGTGAGCATTACAGCCGTTTTGAGCGTCGCAACTTTTGGGGAGGCTTTGTATAGCCTTAGAAAACACTGCATAATCTAAATCAAGGAGGATTGAACAAGGCTTCCGCCTGTAAATACATTTCTACGATCTTGGGGCCTCAGACTTGAAAGAGGATGTCATAGAGGCCGTTCATGCGTAAGTCCGTCTAGCGAACACAGGAGGCCATTCCTCGTAAGCATTTAAGGTGTACTGCAACCAGTGCACCTACTTGGGATATTTACCAACCAAATTGAGACCGAGACCCACTTTTCCAAAAAATATCCATCACTCAAGCCGTCACACGGCCACAGAACGTCCAAGTGTTCCTTGCGCGTTTGCGTGGATGAGATGCAGCGCGAGGTGTACCTGAAGCAGCCTCTATGGGCACCTGCCAAAACTGCTAGCACGCACAGACCACAGCCCAAAAACACGTTGTACACACAACACAACGCAAAGACTCAAGATGCATCGAGTCACAATGTAGAAAAAAAAATGTCCTCGACATCGTCGACTTCGTAGGATTTTAAAAGCTACAAAATGAAAATCCTATAAAGTGAAAGATTACTAATAGTTCTAACCCCCCTAAGTTCCATCCCATGTCTGTTCAGATAAAATGCTCAAAATTATTTCATCAGAAGAGAGATCGGATGAAATGTTTCTGGTGCTTGGTCTTAATGATCGTTTAACGTAAAGTGCTGCGGGGAAGGGGGTGTTTATATACGTAATAGTCGCGCCTCCGCATCATGCGTGCACAAGCCTTAAGTGAAAGAGCACGTCCCACCTAGTAACAAAGCGGCAATAAATAGGTGGAGTCCTATACTTGGCGCACAATGCTGCTGTAAAAGACTTTATAACTATATAAAGTTAGATTGGCATACCGCAGACCGTCCAGAACATTATTAAAGGCAGTGACTAATTACTTGTTAGCCGTCAGTATGCAAGCGATTGGTCACTTCTCTCTAGTACTAGTAGATATATGCGTGGTCCTAGTGTGTCTACTCCTAATCTATGTATGTAGTACTCTACACGCCTATGGTAGTTCAGATGGCCTCTCGAGTCCGAGTTCCCATCGTCTAAGAGAGCTGAAACAGAGAAACAGTCGGTCGGAGTTGTCCAGACACGGATCGCTGGCCCGGAGACCCGTCAGTCTGGAGATTCTCGAACGCAGATGGCTCATAGCGACGGGTCGATGCAGGACGGTGGCCTGAAGGAGGAGATGGCTTTCCAGGTTGCGCCGCTCGTCTGCTGCCCGGTCTACGTTTGGCTCGTCAACGTCTTTCCACGAGATGCCGCGGATGCCGTTGAGAGCGTCGAGATGATAGGTGTACCAGTCGACACCGTTGCGGCGGCGTTCGAGAGCGTCCTCGTACCGCTCGAAGCAGGCCCTCCAATGTTCACGAGGTCCGCGCCGATGGGCTTCGCTGACCAAGTTGAAAGAGAATCCCGACCAGTCGACGAGCAGGCTGGGGAGACGATGGGCATCCTGCACCTGGGGAGGGCCTAGCACGATGATGGTGAAGAGGCCGCGTTTTCCCGTACGTTGATGGGCAAAGTCGAGAATCGCCGTCTCCGTCTTTGGCTTCGGTCTCGCGAAAGGTTCGTCAGCTTCGTAGAAGTAGGTCCTGCCTTGGTACGCAGGATCGGGCGCCGTCATCGCTGGCAGCACCACTACGTGACCCAGATTACCGAGCTTGTAGGCAAGATCGGGTATCGGAATCGAGGAGCAGTCGTACAGCAGGAGAACGGACTTGCAACGCGGGACGGCAGCCTGAGGAGGTGTGTGCAGGCCCGCCGCGACGATGAGCTCGTAGTCTTGGTCCATGGCGGCACGTGGTTGAGCGTGGCTCTAGGACGGGCGTGGAATCAGCGTTTGTGTTTGTGGATCTCTATCTGAGGGGCAACAGCTGCTTTGCGCGTGGCCGTAGGGCGAGAACTGGGCGTGAAGGCGTCCTCTGCGAAGGACCGTCTTTTGTGATGAACCTGTGCCGAATCACTGCATCAGCGTTCCGCCTGAGTATGTTTGAACGAGACCGCATGTGTGCTTGAGACGGGACGTTGGTCCCATCTGACCGTCGAAGCAAACAGCCTTGTCGCCCTTGTCGAAACCCGCACGCTTCCCTGTCTCGAGCATCAGAGACATGGGTGGGAGACCCTGCGCTGGTGAACCATCCGTGGTGGAATCATAGGGTAGATGTGTAGGGTCCCTCATCGACATGGTCATCTACAATCTCGTCAACACTCTGATTACTCTCTATAATGATACCAACTTCTACTCGCATCACGAGTGCAGTCCCCACTACTCCCGAAGAGTGTTCACTTGCAGCTCTTCCTCCGCAAGAGGGAGGTTACGGATCACAACTTCGGGCAACAGTAAGTACTCTTTCGTCTGCGCTTCTTGTGCACCATCGTCTGATCGATGGTGCAGGTCGCTGCGATGTTGCCAACGGCACCTACACTTGGCGTGACTGTGTCGCAGGTGGCGGACGGAAAACGCGTTCGGACCCAGCCCACTCGCGTGCCAAACGCCCACGCCACCGCCATTGCCAACCAGCAGGCGTCGGCCAAGCGGTCGGCAAAGGACGTTTCATAGGAAAACATCGATCAAAAGCAAAAAAAAAAAAAGGTTCCTGATTGGCCAGTGGGCGGACCAAGCCAGGAAGAGGGTGAAGGTGGTAGCACCTGACGTGGCGGCCAAGGTAGCAACCCTGGAGGAGAATCTCCGCGAGACACACGACAAACTCGCGCACAATGTCGCAGAAGCCAAGTGACAGAGTATGGGCGATTGAAGGTGGTTGCCGCTGCTACTATGTTCAAGAATCTTGCAAACGAGAAGAAGTAAGAGAGGGGTACATTCTCTCCTATAACCAGATGAGAATAGACGAGTGTGTTTTGTGCTTTTTTCTTTCTAGCATCACAACGCCACTGACTTGGCGAGCGCGCTGAGGAGCGTGTTCCAGCCAAGTCTACGCCAGTACCCACAACCCTCACCGCGGACAGACTACCCTGATCCATTTGGTGAGGGATACAACGGAAGAGCAACATCTTTGGAGGCGCATTTGTCAGGCCCTGAATCGTAACGGTCGATCGGTGGAACGCCTTGCACTTTGTCTTCTACAAGCTCCGAGGACAGTTGCATGAACTCCCCGAGTCTCCGTCTCTTCTCGCCTTTGCTGGCATCATCAGCATTCTCAAACCCTCCTTCTTGCCACATCTCACGGAGTTGTCGATTGACCGGACGCGGGAGTGGGCGGTGAATCCTATATGACGGCTTCATGGAACATTTGCAGATTGGCGTACGTGATGAATTTCCATGCGTTTTCTAAACTCTATTTCCATCTCGTGCCTTGTGTGACATGTTCACTCGGTCAATTAAAGGTTCTGCTCCAATGAGGTTTTGCGTACCTTGCCAAGTTTACGCATGCTCTGGTTTGGCAGACGACTCTGCCGAGCTGACAAGTGAAGTATGTCAGGTCGTTTGTGGGTGCGCGCCCGGGCCACGTCGTTGAAACAAGCTTTCCTTGTGCCTGTAACTTTGCTCAGGTTCCAGCCCTCTCACACAGTGCACCCACACATGCACCCACAGTCTCAGGCAATGTCCTTCCGTTTGCTCCCACACGCCTACACGATCCAGTCGCCTAGCCTACCGGCTTGCAGTATGACGCATGCGTTCCGAGACAGGCAGCAATTGATTGCTTTCCCGCATGTACTTGACCAGCCGCATCCCGCTACAGCATCGCAGTCCTTTTTGAACACTGCCAGTTATACTGATCATCTCTCTCGTCTCTGTCCCTGACTGCACGTCGTCTACTACCTTAAACACTTGAGCTCTCTTCCCATTACTCTTTACTTCATCACCTTTTGCACAAGATGGCCTTCTGGGGTACCCCGAGCACCATCCGCCGCATCGTTGGATACGTCTATCAGCCCGTTTGCTTCGCCTTGATCGCAGCCATCGCGACCCGCTACGCCCCCGCCATCCGCCAACTGTTCGAAGCGGCCAAGGAACAGGCTGCCGAAATCACAGCGTTCGAGCTGGTGAAGAGCTGGTCCGCTACCGTCTGGTCGAAGAAGCCTTTGGCTCCTGTGCGTGCGGCTTGGATGAGTCCCAAGGTAAGCGTTGCACCCTACTAAAGTCCCAGCAGGCGACTGACTCTGATAGATTGCGGACACCTTGGATTCCATGATCCGAAAGCACCTCGGCGTGGTCGACGGTGATGAATTGGTCGCTGTCCAGGCCGCTGCGAGGGCCAAGGCGGCGCAGCTCAGCTCCCTAGTCGACATTGCCGCCCGCCTGCTCCGAGATCTGGGCCTGATGCTGAATCGTGTTTGCAGCGCCCTGCGCGCGGCTTTCCCCGGACGCGAGGAGCTCATCAGCGCGTTCATTGCTCTCACCGTGTGGGTGTCGCTCGCCGGCTTCAAAGTGTGCGCGAAGCTCGGACTGAAGGTGTTGACTGTGGTCATGCTCGTGGGTTTCATGTGGACGTTGATCGAACTTGAGTAGTGTCCTAAGCGTGAGCGTTTTGCTTGTTCATGGTGTCTGGGTGCGCCCTGCTGACATCTTCTCCAGTGGGACACGGCGATGTTCGAATGATTCTCCTCTCGATCAGCGCTACGAATCGCAACGAACAGGGACCGTTGGACTCTTCTCTTCTTACCAGCACCACTGGTGAATGATGGCATGGTACACACACTCTCTTGAATTGTTACATGGTTGCTTTGTGTGGTTAGACCGGTGGGCGTGCTATCACCTGCGGCGTCGCATGCTCTATGGCTTTTCTTTCTTTGCACCACCGCCAGTACATGTCGGCGTGGGACACACCCTCTTAATTTGTTATATGGTTGCTTTATATGGTTAGACAGGTGGTCGCAATCTCTTTAGAATCGCCTGCAGTGGGAGGTGGCATATTGTATTGTTTTTTATAGAACACCCCTCTCTCTCTTACTTAGACCTCGCTGTGATGCCCTGCCTGACGGTGATCACGGCCTCAGGAGTACCCATGCCATGTACGTGAGCTTGCCTAGCGTGCGGATGATGCCACCAGAGGGGTTGGGCGGTACTTGCTAAACGTTCAAAGGCATGTACGGTCGCTACGAGTCAATCCACATTGTATGGTGACGCAACCCACAAACGCCTTCTGCAGACTTTAACCAACCAAGATTGACGAAGCGGCGCGTGTAGGAGTAAAGGTGTGAGTGGTGTAGGGCTATATTACGTAGTTGTCTGTGCTATACAGCCCCTCGTGCGCATTTTCTCGGCCCCATGGACAAAAGTTTGTTACGTGTAAAGGCAAAGTCATGCGTAGGTGCATATGGATGCTAGAAGCTATTGCTCAAAAGACGCGAGTAGAACATGATGAAACGAATCGTAGTCGCTCCCCTGGTGCCACCTTTTCCAAAGACATTCTTCTCGACATTCTATTCCAGCCAAACCTATGCTACGTACCAAGCTCACGAAAACAGAGCAAATAGAAGAAAAAGGTTCGATGAGAAACCGAGCGAGGGACGTAGAAGCTAGCAAAGGACCCAAACATGCCCGAGCTCTTGATCGTGACCGAGTAATTGTCTCGTAGGGCACCCACAAGCAAGCACCCATATTAAGTATATCCATCGGCCCCTCGTCACTGCTAGCACAACGGTATCGGCGAAAGTCCCTCGCCACTGCCAGCACACTTGCCAATCAGGATACCAAAACTTGCCTCCATGGCGCAACCAAACGGTCGATCTGCCCTTGCCCGCGCACTTCCTGGGGCGGCGATACGCGTGCTCGGTCCCCTCGGTATGATGCACGGCGCGTTCTATCTAATCATTCCGGAAAATCTAGAAAGAGTCATAGTGGTCTTTGCCCAGGGATCCGTCAATACAGTAGGTAAGGTCATGAGAACCATCGCTAGCAACGCCTTCGACATGGGATGGGACACGCTGCATGATCCTAGGGTGCAGCAGATTGTCACCAACGCGACCCGGCAGCTTGTGCTAGCATCCATGAATGCTCCAGCCTTCTTGAACTGGGTGACTTCCCTCGGCATCGAAACGGCCTTTGATACCACTCGCACGGCTTGGCGTTACTACGCCAGCACGCCCCGGAGCATCTATTTCCTGCTTCTCGGAGATCCAGAGGAAGCCGACAGCGAAGGGGGGATCGAGGAGCTTGGGCCTACAAGCGAGGAGTCTGATAGGCAAATGGTGCTTTACAGAAACCCATCAGACCGCAACGTAGCTTCTCCCACGCCCGTAGATGGCAAGAGGAATCGGGACGAAGAGGGCGAAGCCAACGTTTATCAAGTCCAAAGACCGCGCATCGATCGAGAAGGTGGCAATGGATTTGGAGAGGATGACCACGGTGAAGAGAATGAGATGGGCAGCGAATCGAAAATGGGGCCCGACGGAACGCTCGCCTTCAAATGCACGGGCGTCACAAATCAGGGTCTGCCTTGCCGCAGATGGAGCAAGCACGCATCCGGCGATCCACCAACCTACCACTGCTGCAGGAAGCATCAAGAGCAGTGGATCAACCGTCGCGAGCTTCCCATGGGGGTTGGGGGTGGTGCGCTGTGATGAAGGAAGCGGAGGCAATGGCTGGCTGACACGGTGTTGGATAGCGTTGGAGGGGAGAGTGCGTGAGGGAGGGGATAGCGTTGGAGGGTACGAGTGCGCGAGGGAGGGGAGCGTTGAGTAGATGTGCTTAATTGATTGTTTCTCATAGAATCCAGACGTATTTGTAGCGCTTGCCACTAAGCTCCTTCCCCTTGTTCTCTCGAAAAAGACTGGTCTTCCTCGAGTGCAAACGGCCGTGTTTCGGCCGCTGAGCGGAGACTTGGATGTGATCGGGTATCGTGGAAAGGGCAACAGACACATCAAGACCTGGGCTGCCTCGTGGCAGACTCGTGGGACCATTGGAGCGGGCTGATCGTGAGGTTGGGTGGATGGTGACGGTTGACATGCGTGATGAGCACCGCCATCGGCCATACGCCGAGCCTAGAGCCATCCGCGGCGGGCGGACATGTGATGCTCTTCATGGTGTTGCTTACAAACGCAGCGAGCTACGCAAAAGGTCAGCGCATTTCGTAAACGGTACCGTCTGCTTACCCTCGATTGTTTTGGGGCACTGTAAAAGCCCTTGGGCGTGCGAAGAGACTGTATGCAGCGTTGATAATCAGACCGGGTCCGATTGATGTGCAGCGTGCCATGCTCGTCTGCCATGCCAACGTCCTTGGGGCGTTCGGCACCGCAGACGTCGAGCAAGACGAGACGACCTGGCCCATGGTACATCTCGATCCGCAAGTGCTTCCGGGACGATTTGCTATTCATGTTGGTTCCAGTGACCGTCCGGTGCTCTTCAATGTGCTGCAGCACCGCTCGTACACCTTCCTCGGACGTGACGTGGTACGCCTCGTCTTCCAGCACGATGCCAAATTGCTCCCGCTCAGAAGGCTTCATCCAATCGATCCTCGTCTCTTCTTGCAGCATTTCCACGGCTTTGATCTTGATGTGAGCATCGCCATCCTCGGCGCGTTCTAGTAGGATGCGCCCAGCTTCTTGGGCGATTGAATGGCGACCGCACATGAGGGTGTGCGACTTGCCGCTCGCAGATGGACCATCGGTCATGATGACGCTTAATCCACCATCGGCAACGTGTTCAATGTACGGGTGGAAGGTTGCCGTGACTTCGTCGTCGTCCATCGAATCGAAAATGTGGTCGAACTGGAATCTATGTTGCGTGTCGTTGAAGTGCAACGTGACCTCGCCTCCCTTCTCATCCACCACCAGCTCGGAGCGCTCGCGTTCACCAAACTGGGGAGGTAGCGGATGGTTGCCGATGCGAAGAAATCGTTGCAGGTGGTTATCTCGCGGTTTGCCAAGCGCTTTTGTGAGGCCCTTTATGCGCTGCTTCGCATCGTCGCGTTCCTTGCAAAGCTGCGCCTCGAGGTTGTTCTTTTGCGTCTCGAACGCTTCGTTGGACTTCCTATACTGTGCAACTGTGCTCTCCGTCTCCTTTGCAGCAGCCGCAGCCTGCGCCTCGAGCGCTTCATTCATAGCCTTGTACTGTGCATTCGTCCTTTCGAACGCTTCGTTGCACTTCTTGTACTGTGCATTTGTCCTCTCGAGCGCTTCGTTGCACTTCTTGTACGGTGCAAGTGTACTCTCCGTCTCCTTTGCAGCAGCCGCAGCCTGCGCCTCGAGGTCGGCCTTGGTCCTTTCGAGCGCTTCATTCCTAGCCTTGTACTGTGCAACTGTGCTCTCCGTCGCCTTTGCAGCAGCCGCAGCCTGCGCCTCGAGGTCGGCCTTGGTCCTTTCGAGCGCTTCGTATCTAGCCTTGTACTGTGCAAGTGTGCTCTCCGTCTCCTTTGCAGCAGCCGCAGCCTGCGCCTCGAGGTCGGTCTTGGTCCTTTCGAGCGCTTCATCCCTAGCCTTGTACTGTGCAACTGTGCTCTCCGTTTCCTTTGCAGCAGCCGCAGCCTGCGCCTCGAGCGCTTCGTTCCTAACCTTGTACTGTGCAACTGTGCTCTCCGTCTCCTTTGCAGCAGCCGCAGCCTGCGCCTCGAGCGCTTCATTCCTAGCCTTGTACTGTGCAAGTGTGCTCTCCGCCTTTGCAGCAGCCGCAGCCTGCGCCTCGAGGTCGACCTTTTGCGTCTCAAGCGCTTCGTTCGTAGCCTTGCATCGTGTGAGCGAGGCCTCGACGGCAAGACGGTCCGCGATGAGCTGGGCCTCGTGATTGGACTCTGCGGGGACCTCGGTCCGCTTGAGAATCTTCTCGATGGTCAAATACATGTCTCTTTCTTCCCCAAGGCGCTCGGATAGTTTAGGGTTAGGGTGGCCATCTTCTACAATCTTGTCCCGCGAATTGGGCATCACCCGGCAGGTGCGTCGGTCAAAATGGCCAACAGATGCCAGCATCCTAGCAAAAGTCCACGCGTCGTGGGTTTCCAAACGGTCCTCAAATCTTTCCAAAAGCTGCTCGTAGCAGAGGCCATCGGGTGGGAGGGCGTCGTAGATTTCGGTCATGCTTGGGGGCTGCGTTGCTGCAACATCCGTGGTCAGCAAACGTCGAGACGGGTCTTCGAGGGGAAGGGGGTGGTCAAACTCACGTGCGTCGAGCTGCACTCCCTCTTCAGCTGCTGAGCCACCTGCGGACGGCTCTTGCGGGCTCGGCCAGCGACGGTGCCCGTCATAAAACGCGACGTCGTTCACTTTGGGAACGCATCAGTAGTTATCCTGCTCAGTGTGCAGCAGTAAAAAAGGTGACTCGCCTACCTTGAGGGAAATTGGCATCGTAGATCTTGAGGTGGGAGGGAGGACCGCGGGCTGGTGAGCATGTGAGTAGTCAGCGCAGACCCGTTCGCTCGTGAGCGAGGAGCACCAGGAGGGTAACACGCACGAGGTGTGGCCGGCACGCTGCCGGCGCCGCCGGCCGAGAGCATCTCGATCTCGTGCTGCAGCCGCTCTTCGAGCTCGGCAATCTCCTCATCCCGTGCCTTCAACTGCATCCAGTGCGTCAGGAGACCAATCTCCAAGATGCCGACAAAGTGCCAGGGCTGGGTCCTGCTGGGGAAGCTCCCTTCGAGGAGGTTGAGGCTGAGCAAAAAGGAGGCAAGTCGCAGCACGCTGTGCTCGGGCGCCAAAAGCGGTGCGAGGACGGCATCCAGGAGGAGACCGACGATGCACCACGGGCCGTCCAGACCGATACCCCAGTTGGCCCGCGAGTAGTCGTCGAGCAGGTCGAATGCGGAGCGGGCGGCATGCCAAGCGGCGTACGGTATGCAGGCCGAGAGGCATCGAAGAGCGAGGTCAGAGACGCTGTTGATGTCACGATCGGTGACTAGGTTCTCAAACGATGAGCCCACGTTGCGGAGAAAGGATGGAAACGAGCCCATCGCGGCGACTGCAAGGAAAGATTGCGCAAAGGGTGGGTTGTCTTCCGTCTGCAGGTGAAGTCTGCAAAGTGGGCGAGGATGCTCAGGGGTGTCCGACGAGCAGCTGCGTGTGCCATTGCGCCGTTTGATGCGTGCGCGAACCTTGAGACATGGCCTATCAGGATTCCACTCCACCTTGCACCTTACTCTCTTTTCAGGCGCCTTTCCGCGTCCTCGTCGGCGTGGGCATCGTGCCACCTCCTAGCTACCATGACGTACGGAAATGGCCTCGTGCTGTCCATGCTCTTCACACTGCCCGCCGGCGTACAACGACAGATGGTCTGGTCGAAGGCGATGGCATCGCTCCGACGTACGTTGAGGTGGCTGCGCGGAACGTGTGGCTGTCGTTGGTGGCTTTTTCTACCGTGCCGAGACGTGCGATGCGGATCTGCGCAATGACTTGTAACGTGCGATGCGATGTAATTCTTGTCAAGAGTATTCCGCTCGTGGCAATGAACCAGGTATTGCGGAAGAAGCTTACCATGGGTGGGTTAGGGTTGCAAAGGTGAGCAAAGACGAGCCACGAGGCCAAGTTACACAAAACGCGATCGTCGCGCTTGCCCTGTGCTATAGCAACAATCACCATCGCCTTGTGAAGCTAAGGACCCCTCTTTTTTACACACCAGCAAAATCTGGCTTTGCATGTGCACGCAGACGTTACCTTGGTTGCTCGCGGGAGACCATGACAATTCATAATTGTACTGTTGAAGCTCAATCATGTGACTCCCAGCCACTTCACTATATAGACTACTTGGCCAGCTTCTCTGTGTCGGTACCTCAATCAGTTCATCTTATGGTACATTTAACACGTATACCGGTGCAGTCGCACAGCCACAGACATTGTTGCTGGGGT
Source organism: Didymosphaeria variabile (assembly GCF_027946475.1). Classification (NCBI taxonomy): domain Eukaryota; kingdom Fungi; phylum Ascomycota; class Dothideomycetes; order Pleosporales; family Didymosphaeriaceae; genus Didymosphaeria; species Didymosphaeria variabile. Next base: position 1,477,908 of record NW_026611628.1, on the reverse strand, counting down.
AAAGGAATGTTACCCTATTCATTGGAATTTGCACCGCTATCAGAATAAAACTAAACTACCCCTTTTGAAATCCGTCGCTGAGGAGGTACGTGTATAACCAAGTTTTCTTTCCATGGGATGATACCAAAACAGTGACGAACCCTTGCCGGTGGTGCGATGGTGTTAAGTGAGAACGGGTCAGCGTGTAAGGGAGTGTTAGGGGATGCATAAGAAGAGAAGCCAGAAATCTCCCGAGAAAAGGACGGTGAATAGAGCTGGAAGCGCCAGCGATGCGGCAAAGCCGTTGGATGCAAAGAAGATGGAGGAGAAGAGTGGCAGCCCAGCCCTAGGCAACGGCTTCCCTCTCGACAGCTCCTCCTAGTCCTCGTCCGTATCTTCTTCTACCTCGTACTCGACTCGTCCGTATCCTCTTTGTAACTCGTATTCGTCCTCGTCCGTATCCTCTTGTAACTCGTACTCGTCCTCTTCCGTATCCTCTTTTACCTCCATCTCCTCCTCATCCGTCTCCAGCTTCTCTTCCTCGTCGGTCTCTATGTCTTCATCGTCAACGATGAACCCGCCAAGGGTTGGATCGTCCACGTCGCTGTATTCGGTCGCCTGGCTCTCATCCCCGTCCGCAGCAACCGAAGCGTGGGTAGCGGTGGGGACCGCGCCCAAGCTGGAAAGGTTAATGGCGTTACCGGGAGCACTGCGGATGAAATGATCCAACCTGCTGTCGAACAGGGCATCGTGCACACCGGGGCGCATGAAGATGCGAAACATGTGGATGTGGTCGCGTCCGGCCACCAGGTCGCAGCGGTCCTCCAGAACCAGCGTGCCTCCCGGTGCGACCTTGCGTTGATGGCCATCTCGATACACCCGCAGGACGCTCTTCTCGACAAGTCTGCCCGTGTCCACGTCCAGCCTATCGGTACTGGTATTGTGCACCCTCAGGGACCTCGTGGCGGGGTCGACGGATAGCAGGAGTTGCGAGGCCGTGACACCTTGACCCGTGATCCTGACGTGGTTGGCCCTGCTGGTGCCAAACGACAGCCCCGACTCTCCCCTCAGACGGTCAAGATCAAAGATGACGACGGAGTCATCAGGCGAGTAATGTCTGCTCAACAGCTCTCCCGTGGGTGATGATAGGGCGGAAATCTTGCAGCTGTGCATACGATTGCTGGGCATCGCCACGGCCCAGCGCGAGTCTTCCGTCGTGGGGACGAGCACGGCCAGGACGGAAGCCATGCGAGCTGTAGCGTCGCGTGCAAGGCTGGGAAACGTTCTCTTTTTGCAATGGATGGGAGGATCGTTTCAGACACGGATCAAGTGCAAAGCTGGGAGACGTTTGTGAAATGAACGAGGGCAGAGGGCTGGAAGCGGTTCTGCAGAGGGTATTCTGTTGCTACGGAGGGATAGCTGGAGCTTCAACTGTGCTCTTACAACTGGGGGAGAAGGGGGTTCTCCCTCAAGATACTCTGGTCTGCGCCCTCTCGGTGAACCACATGGCCGAGACACAAACGACATCGTACAAAGTGCCATGCCACGAGACAGCCGCGAATCGCCCAAGAGTCTCTTACGATCAAGTTTTCCTCCCAAGACACGCTAGTTTGCGCGGTCTTTTGGCGGGCAGCTTCTTTGAAACACCAAGGCACGAGACAGTCGAGAGATGATCTGTAGGACAAGGTGTGCAGGATGTGTGCGCGATCAAAAGTGACAGATGCCAACGTGGTATCGACTGCATCACCATCAACATGGTCCCAAACGTGGTGTGGAGTAGCGTTACGTACCTCATGTTCATACCGAGGAGGCGACCTGCATTCGGCAGCCCTGATAACCTTGCTGCATCAGAGGCAATTGCCCCTTTGCGTGTACACCATGCTGGTGGTGACCCGCAACATGCGTTGCACTCGACGTATAGATTAGCGCTCTGCCCGACGAATTAGCAACGTGACGAAACACGTGGAGCGCGGCCACCGACCTCCAGCTTGCGCGCCCTGCATGGGGCACCGCTCGAGCCATGCCATGACCGCCCCTCGCTCGGGCTGGGTCAAGGTCCTGCCGCTGAAGAGGAGCAGGCGGAGGACGTGGGCGTCTGCCTCGCAGAGTGCACGCTTCTCCGGCGCCTCGCCACCGGGGGGTGCTGCCGAGCCCAGGCGGCGCAGGTCCGGGGCTCCTCTGCGGCCCATCGCAGGCGTCCACAGGACACTCGGCCAACCACTGCCGGAGGTGGTGCGATTCGCGGTCCGTCAGGGTCTCGGTGCCGTAGAGTATGAGGCCCAGCCTATGCATCTCTGCCTCTTGCAGCACCTCCTTCTCTTGCAGGTAGTAAGGGTGGTCAAAGGCGCGCTGCGTGCACCGCGTGTTGCGGTCCAGGATCGCTCGCGAATCGGCCGTCATCTCCACGACGCGGCGCTGCAGGCCACATGCATTCTCTGGGAGGTCGGCGCCATAGCGCAAGGCAGGTAGGACCATGCGTGCGAGGCTCAGGTCATCGAGGTCCTGCAGCAATCGGATCAGCGTGTGTGCGAGTGCTTCGTCTGCCGTGTGTTGGATGCGGTCCCAGGCTTCGCAGACGCCTCGCATCACCCTCGTTGAGCGATCGGGGGCGCTCCTGTCTCCCAGACGTTCCAGCTGTTCGACGATGGGTGATGGCTCCATTTTGGTGTGGACGAGCATGTTGGAGCAGCGATGGGTGAGGTTGCGGGATCCACGTGGGGAACGGAGCCATGTGCGCGGTTTCACCGACCCGTTTGCTCCCCCCCCTGGTGGTACATGACCTGCACCTGCACCAGACTCGTTTGCTCCCTTGGTGGTACATGACATGCACCTGCACCAGACTCCAAATCGCTCCCGCACGGAAAACTTTTGCGATGCTGCTGCAGGAACTGCCGTTAGACTTTACCTTTGTCAAAAGCTCGTATCAGAGCCAAGTCCAGCAAGTCGTTCGAGACAACGCAGGTGATGGGACGACGACGACAGGCCTCCGAGCCAACGAGGTAACGGTTATGGCGCTGAACGAAATCGCAGTCGCTCATGGACGAGGCTTCTTCTGGCACTTTCCCAACCGAGATCGCCTCAAGAATGACCGTGACACCACGAACCACGGCAAGGAGAACAAGAAGACGAGGAAGAGGATGGAGAAAGAGGAGGAGCCTGCAGTGCCTCAGCAAGTCCCACCAGACAGGATGGCGGAGACGACCAAGTGAGATGGCCCGTTGCCATGCGAATCCGAAGATGCTGACCAACCGCAGACCGACGTTTCCCACCATCACGTACATGGACTACCGCTGGAGTGGTGAGGCGCGTGAGCGCTTTCGAAAGACCCCTCATCGTGCCCGCTATCTGCTCTGCGATGGGCTCCTGAATCCCCCAGCCCAGGGGCAGTCTGCACACCGTGTACACTGCATCCAGTACGCCAGCCACGCGCTGTACCAAGTATTTGCTACAGGGCGTCCTTCTCTTGTCGTCTTGCAAATGGATTCGGCATTTTATGCCATGTCAACGAGGGATATGGAGGCGCTGTGTGGCGGCCGTATGAGGCACAATGGGATGCAGTTTTCTCAAGTATCCAAGCTATGGGGCGTGGATGAGCACAATGTGGAGGACTTTTCCTGCGCAGACGTCGAGAGCCTCTATGCGCGGCTGATCGATCTTTGCGAGCGAGACCGCCAGAGCGACCCCATCACCGTCGAGGAGCTGTCCCGACGCATCCCCCGGCCCCGCGCGCCACCGAAACCTGCTCAGCTATTAGGGTGGGCGATTGGAGAGCAGGGTAACAACCGATCGGGCCCTAAGTCGAGCAAGGGTTCGACGAGGCCACGGCGCAAGGGGAGGGAGGACGAGCAACGTGCGGGAGCATGTGTCGTCGAGGGGATCGAGCTAGGATCGAGCTAGTCACGGGCCGACCCGACCGCCGGGGCCCCTAGGGTGATCTTCCCATGGGTGTACATAGTACAATCTACACATTCTTTTCATGCACGTGAAACAACACAAGTCCTCAAACTCCTCTTGAGTGTAGCGCTTTCGTGGCTTGCATGTATGATTATGGATCCTCACATTCTAGTTGCTCCTCCAGAGCCTGACACCTCCCAACCAAGCTCACTGCACAGCCGTGGCCGAACCTCTCTCGCCCCTACACAGAGTTTGGCGTGATGGCAACGCAGCATCGCCAAGTCCTTGACCTTGACGCAGCCATGTCTCACTGTGTCTCGTCTCTCCTCCTCCCCCAAGCTCGCCGCCCTCCCTCTTTTCCAAGTCCAACACCAAACGAGACGTACCGCCCGCTACAACAGCAGTGAAAGAGGCAACGACGAAAGTCCACCACCAAAGAAGACTCATCGCCCGCTACAACGGCAAAGTTCCTGGTGAGCCTTGGCACAAAGTGAGCTTCACGACGTTGCACGAAAACTGACTTGGTTCCAGCATCCACCCCGCAATGTCTGCAGAGCCGGAAAACGAAGGCGACGAGGCCACCTTTTTCTGGGCCGTGAGACCCTGGGCCACGAAGAACTTTGCAGCTGTCTGCGAAGGAAACATCTTTTCCATCCTCTTTCCGCTTGACTACATCATTCGCAGCTTCGAGTTTGCTCCCATCGACGGCGCCGTGTGCCTCGACGCCCCAGCCTACCCACCGCAATCTACCTACGCCGAGAGGCTCTTCTCCACACGGCTTCACACCCTACAGGATCTTCCTCCTCGCTCCCGCCGCTTCGTGCAGTTTGACGTCAAGAGCACCACCGGACTGGAAGCAGGCGCGCAGCACAGCGTAACCGGGCTCAGACAGCACCTCCGGACTGCCTTTTACCTCGTCCTGTGCGCAAGCGACCCAGGCTTCATCTCGCTGATACCCAACGTGCCTGCTACACGTAGGTCACGCACCAACGAACACCACTTTGCCATCAGCTCTACCAGGAGCCTACCCGTCCGGGGCGTGTCGTACGGGTACCTAGACCCCGAGCACGCCGCGCACCGCATGCCCATCGGTCTCCTAGCGACCGCCGTGCAGAGGGTGCGCGACTGCGCGCTCGATAAGAAGGACTATGTGAACCCTTGGACGGGGCTGGTGTACGCTGGATGGGAGCCGGCCATTACCGAGTCGCTCGACGACCTCTGGCCCCACGAAGACACGGAGCACTACATGGCGTGCCTTGGTACGCTCACGCTGTGGCGCGAGTTGCGGTTGGCTCGCGAGGACGGTGGTGAGGAGGACGACGTGCGGTTCGACATGGTGGGCCTCCAACCGCGCCTGGCCGACATGAAAATTTCCTTCCAGCAGCAGCAGTGGCTGGTGCAGTGCAAGAGCGACGTCAGACCACGCAGGCCAGGCCGGCTGGGCAATGTCCCCATCGCCCGCCCAGCCCAAGGAGGCTCGAACGGCGAGGCGCAATGTTCCCTCAAGCACTACTTTGCCTCGCACGACCGGTACGTTTTCTTTTCCCTTTGATGCTCAGACGCGTCGTCGTCCCAGCGTCTCCGAAGTACAGCATGGATCGGTCATACTCACAGACCCACAGGTTTGACTTTTTGCTGTACGACTTGCGCTTCGACGACGGCAAGAACCCTCCCGTGGTTGCCTTCTTCTTCCTCCCGGAACGCGTCCTGCCAGACGCCTTCTTCGCGACGTGCAAAGATACGGAGGTCAGCTTCGACAGGGCCGACTTCCTCCCCTACTACATGACGGTTGGGGAGAATGGAGACTGGGGCAGACACATCCTAGACATCATCGAGGCGAACCCGGAACCCCGGCGGCGGGCTGCTCGACCGTATCGGGACTGCGTCCTGCAGCGACCGCTGACCCGCAAGATCGTGGCCCGCCTGGAACGGCTGCAGCGTCCCCGGGTCGCCGGCCTGGCGCCCAAGCCGCCCGTTTCGAGCCTGGTCGTCAGCCACAGGAGGCTCTTTGCAGGCGTGCTGGACCAGTGCGCGAAAAGGTGAGCCCCAGACGCATGCACTCGCAGCCAGCCTGCTCACGATGGCCAGGCGCTCTGGCCTCCTCGTCGTGTTTGCGCACAACCACGCCGCCTGCGACTTTGGCTTCGCCCCGTATGCCTGGACGGATGCGGATAGGGAGACGTACCTGGCGACAGGCAGGCCCCCTGCCGCCATACACGACCTACCTGCCGCGATGCCCATGGTACCTGTCTACCTATTTGCACGGGATATGGAGTGCGACTGGAGGGGGCCGTTACTTTCTGGCGCCGAGTTTCGTAGAGTCAACTCGTGGTCCCCGCCGCGCCTGCTGGTATTTGATGCCATAGCTGCTGATGATGCGAGCTTTACCGGGCCACTATTCGTAGTCCCTACTGCAGACCTCAGCTTCACTGCGCGACACCAACAGGAATATGCAAGGCATGTCAAGGTAGATAAGAAGAACGGTGATCGCCATGGGAGGGTGCCGCTGGTCCGGGAGCTACTCCACAGCGGACGCAACATCGCCGACTACGTGCTACCCAAGCATGGTCCTACCATGTATGAGGGAAGCGACGATTGGGCTGAGCTATGGACCCTGCTCACCAAGTTTACCGGTGTGGCGCCTTTCACGTATCCCGGTACCTGTCCCCGTGTGCCGGCAGACTACCGCACCACCCTGCAGCAGCTCCATGCACGGTGGTGGGAGGAGGCGCGCCGCCGCGCACAAGATGCGGTCCCTCTTCCCGGACCGGATGCCGTGCGACCCTCGATGCCGTGAGCGTGGTTCTAGCGAGCGAGGTCTCAGCTGTCATAGGGTCTGCTCCTTGCAACTCTTCGCCGATGCTAGTCAAACGCCGATTCCGTCGCATTGCGATTCGAAGAGTGTGAACTGCCCATTCGAAATGGTTGAGATGACACTCGGGAGTGTTAGATCTGGCAGGACAAGATGTTACTTGGGAGTGTTTGCACTGACCATTCCAAGTGGACAAGATACTCGGTAGTGTTCGAACTGGCCATTTGAAAGTGGTTAAGATGCTACAGGGAGTGTTTAAACTGGCCATTCGAAGTGGTTGAGATGATACTGCGGAGTATGTCAGGCTACTGGGTCGCTCGTTGGGACCCGAAGCCCATGACCGCATCCACCGCATGTTTTGAACCCAGCCTGGGCGAGGCCCCCAATCTTTGCAGTGTCACCACGGTTGGGAATCGGTGCTGATGCCTCTTCGCGCCTTAGCCATGACAGCAAGCGGAAGCACCTTGGTGTCCTTCTCAAAGCCACCTCTAGGATCGGATGGCATCTCCACTGCAGTGGTAACTGAGACGATGTACCTGCAGGAGGGAGCATCGATGGCATTAGAGCTACATGGTACTCGGATACTAGTTTACCTGTAGAAGAAGGTGCTTCCCGCTACCTATTTACAAAGTGGTACTACGACAGCGACAGCATCGCTCCCTCGTCATCGGTCAAGCCAACCTCCAACAGACATCATTCCAGCGGGTAAACCCACAGCGAAGCGTAGGACCGCATCAGCGCCGAGCCCCCTCGATGCAAGGCCGCAGGATCCGCGCGCACCAGAAAAGGCAACCGACGAGGCGGTCAAGGGTCCCGGCGGAGTTGTCGAGAATGAACGCGTTCGCGACCCTCCCTCCCTCCTGCTCAGGCTTCGGTGGTTGCGGTCGAGCTTCTCAACATCAGGTTTTCTGTGTATGTTTCTACTAGAGAATGGACGCACTCTCCCAACCAGGCTATTCCATTCCAGACCAAAGCGGGTACCAAGGAAGTACGAGGAGCTCGTTTTTATGAGGACTAGCTCTAGGAATTCCGCTCTAGGACACTACAACAACGACCCTCCACAACAAATAATAAATCTTTTCAATTAGGGAGGTGATAGAGCTGGCGCTCCTCTATTAGCTCCTGCTAATAAAAGGTATTAATATTGAGTGTTGTGGTTGTGGTGTTGCAGTGTTCTGGGCGAATCTTTAGTACTAGTCCTCATAAAAACCGAGCTCCTCGTAGACGAGAATCTCGCCTTAAGGCTTCTATCATCCCAATTTTACCAATGGAGTATTACATCGTTCATGGTCTTTTGCACCTATGTGTTGATTAGGGCACGTCACAACTTGTCACATTCAGCTTGCGCTGGTCGAACTTTTCAATTGGTCGTTGTTGGTTTCTAATGTGTAGTACATTTGGGCGATATGGTCGCGAGCGTTGTGGTGTGTATGTAAAACATGTGCTCTGAAGATGTGCTTGAAGATGTGCTTGAAGATGTGCTTGAAGATGTGCTTAAAGATGTGCTTGTGTGTGACGATGCAAAACAACCTTGAAACCTACACCAGAGCGCCAATACCAACGTCAATTCTATCCAGTCTATACCTGTATACCCCAAAACCCATCTTCGTTCCACCACACAAGTCTAGCGTCGACCTTGGTAGAGCTTCATCCCTCCTTCCACCAAATCTACTCGCCCCCTTTGAGAAGGAGAGGCCATATCTGAAAAGGATGTGTAGTAACCACGCGGACCGGTTCCTCCTCGCGCTGCTCTTCTACAAGCACAAAGATATCGACTTTCGGTGTGTCGAGTTTGGAATGTTTAAGCCCGATGAGGCAAGCGAGGTTCTTGTACCAAGTCGCAGCGCGTGGCTGGATGTACGCTCCATCATCCTCTGAGATGCCTGCCGGAGTAGCTTGCACAAGGGTAAGCCGCTTCAAGTGAGGCTGGACTGACAGGATATCCAGCACTTCTCCGGCGTATCGGCGTGCACTGCCCCCGCCACCCCTTACCGCATGAGATTCAATGCCGAGAACGAGGGTCTCCAATGTTACCAGATGACTCTTTAGTTGGCGATTGTGGTGATGGCTATCCGAGAGATGGTAGTTGGCTATCGTCAGGTTCCGCACAGATAGGTCGACATCCACGAAAGCATTCTGGAGGTATTCATACTCCTCGTTCAGACTGTCACCGCCAGAGATGATCCAATTGGCAACATTGGCAACACTGCCTTCTGCGTACGCTCGATGCTCATCGTCGATGAGGGCCTCTTGCGGGAGGAAATCTGGTGCGTTGCGCATGTTCCAAAGCTGGGCTCCAACCAGTACCGTCTTGCGGTCCAGAAACTGCTCGACGACGAGCGCAGAGGAGCCCACATTCGACAGCGTAGCGATCCCATCGTTTCGACTCGCCAGATGCTGTAGGACCAGCGAGTCCCAATCCAGTTCTTGAGCGGTCAAACCTTGGTGAGCCTGGCCTGCACGTCGGTTTCGGGATCGCGAAAGGGCTTTGGGCAATTCATACGTCCTGGCGGGTAGGTTCCGCTGCCTTCGAGACTTTCGTCGACGGGTGGCTTTCATTCCCAGTGTAGCAGACATATTCACGCAGTCTTTCCAGGGTCTCGAGGCTGTCAGTAAAAGGCTTGGCGGCGTAGATGCCGCTGCTCACCTGGCGTACTCGCGTTCACGAGCGCGAGTCGTAGTGAGATCCCGTGTCCGCTGTCCCAGATGCGACCACGTAGATGAAGAAGCCGAGATGTGATTTGCAGACGACCAGTCTCTTGCTGCTCGAGTGGAGCCACGGAAGAGGGGACGTAGCCGCTCAAGCGCTGACGCTGGTATCTGTACCTTTGCACGCACCTGGAGCTTCGCCGAGCAAAGCAATCGGTTGTTATTGCGTTGGCAAGTCTCGTCAATTGGAGCGTAGGAGCATCATGTTTGGGAACCATTGGATTGGCAAGCCTTTGACTCACCGATGCGAACGAGAACGTGTGGATCATGGCGCCAGATGTAGAAGTACTGTTTTCACATCGGTCATCGGCCTTTGGAGGGGAGAGAGAAGCACTGAGATTTTTTTGTGTGCTCAATTGGGGTACATGTTCAGGATTTACGTATATTAGGATGGCCGTCGAAATGAGTTCACTTGCCTTTGCCAGCCTTTTCTTCCATCTCGCACCGTTAATTCCCATAGACGGCCTCCAACGCTTGCTTAAGCAGATACTGCAGAAGAGAGAAAGGCTGCCGCTGGAACAGTCGGTAGACTGTTGCGTGAGCCATGCACGCGGCCATCCGCGATGGCAGAAGCAAGTCCTACTCCAAACATCAGAGTCTCACCTCTCCCGCTCAGCTCGCGTCGAACCTGTCCGGTGGCGCACCTCCTGTCTCAGCCGCTTCACCTTCCGCGGAAATCAGATTGTCTTCACATTGGAGAATGTTCACGGCTGGCATGCAGCGCCACATCGATTTTCATCATAATGGGCTTGGCGTGAGTGTGTTGGTAAATGGTATGCATTCGTCAAGGAAGACGAAGCCTTTAATGTTTTTAGAGACTTCACGCTTCTTCACCATGGGAACCAGCCTTTTGCGACCCACCGTTGTTCCACCTGCAGTGGGCCATCTGCCATGTTGATGGGGTCACCGTTTCGCCACTGGAACCTTCCTGGCCTCGTCGCCCTGCTCGCGGCACGCACGGTAGCGGGAGTGGTGCGGCGCGACTGGTCCTTGTTTGGCGCATGCATGCGCGATGGTGTGCGTGGCTTGTTGGGCTAAAGGGGTGGCTTGCACATGTATATATTCACCCGTTCCTTCCCACAAACTCCTCACCACACTCACACAAGAATATCCACACAATCCTCAACAGTCACCATCCAACTTCTACGTCATGGGGTGCCCTCCCCCTCTTTTATCTGTTTGTAGTTGCTCTTCCATTCAAAACTCTCGATTCGCTGACCAGAACAGCTCTTAGCCTCCCACTCATACGGCGAGGCCCTCGAGGAAGCAAGACGATGCAACCGAGCCCAGATTCAGGACGAATTCCCCCCTGACTCTGTTTTGGTAGCTGGTTGGGTAAGTACCATACACGCTCGCGCGTCGATGCCGCTAACCAATCGCGTAAAGATGTTGGCCACATGCATCAGCCTGATGTACATGATGAGCTACCCCTACCGCGGGGCCTTTGAACGCGCCATGGTTCGTGTCCCCATCCTGATGTGCCTTTGGGCTTTACTTACCTGTCCAGGAGAGCGCCCCTAACCGTGTCCAACGCGTATACCACTACGGCGTTCGTCTCATCAATCTCGTCAGCGAAGCTATCGCACCCTTGATGGCGGCGGGCCTCATTCTTGTCTTCCAGATCCTCTGGGTTGCCTCGTTCATTGTCTTCTTGTCAGTTTTTCTGGCCATGGTCATCGTGGGCACTACGGTGCTGGTCAAGTTTGGGAAATTATGGTCACTCCGCGGCTAGGGACGTTCAGTCAGTGCAGATGGCGACGAACACAGACAACGATGGTGGTGTATAGGTTACTTACCAGACGATTCAATCATCTCTACTCTAGTTAAGTTTTGCTTTGTGATTGTCAACTTTGCATGTGTTTACCCCGTGGAGGAGTGATCTACTCGTCTAAAGGTGGCGACCGTGATGTGAGTCTGCCCGGACGGGCCGCGCAGAAAGAAAGTAAATGGCAGAGAGAGGAAGTAAATGGCAGGTAGGAAGTTGAAAAAAAAAGGCAAAAAAGATCCAACTGAACCCACGCGGAATCGAACCACGGTCTTAGTCAAATGTAAGGGGAGAGTCTCCATATCGCTCCCAATAGGCTAACCGTATTCTGCACACGGTTACTTTGTCGATTTACCAGAGAGTCTCTCGATCTGAACGATCTGATCCATAAGAGGGAGCAAGATGGAGATATCATACTCTGGGTGCTTGTGTGTACACTTGCACCATGGCTTATTCTGATACCAAAGGTATGAACATCGCCCGAATTCCTCCTCGAAACGTCTACGCTCTACCACTGAGCTATGGGTCCAAAGTAACTGATGAGAACCCTTGACGTTAATTATTATTTAGACTCAAAGTTGATTTCGGTAGCACAGCGCTACTCTCGAATAGTGTACGCGTTACGGTTACTTGCATCGCGCAATGAAAATCGAAACTTGATCAGTTTCGCTTTTGACGGAGACTGCATCTCAGCGAGGCCATGCAAGGGGGCTACTTATGCTGTGCCAGGCGAGCGTCTACTCTAGCATCTCGAGGTGTGGGTTTTGGAAGGGAAACGGTCTGCTCGGAAGAAGATGCATCTGCTTTGCTACTAGGAAAGGCACTTCCTGCTCAGGTCCGTGCGGTCACTGTCCTCACGGAGGCTGTTTCACCTGCCTTCCCAACCATCCCACGATTTCCGCTCGTACACCCCGCTCGACTACGCCGCAATGGCCGTGCGCTTGATGCTATTGTCGCCTCCAGCAGTCAGTAGCGGCCGTGGCGTTCATTTGGCTGTACGATGGATGCCGATGTCCAATGCAGCTCCGTGTCCATCATCCGATCAACAAGTTGCCAGATCTTTGGATGAGACCTTTTGTGACGATACGAGCGTGGCTACTCTGCTCGCCCAGGCGTTTGTACAAGCCGCCATCGAAGCTGCACTCGTGATGCTCCACGACCTCGCCGCACATGTCTGCCTCATCTTCGTCTCCGTCCTGACCAATCCTTGCGAGACACTTGGCCATTGATCTCGTCGCCGTCGCCATTCTTAGCTACCCTCTGGCGTGTGCGGTCGAGCCGTGCGTTTCCCTGCGAAATGGATCCGCGCTTGTTTGCGCCGTACGCCCACCCATCACCGACGATGCAAGACTGTCTGAATCGTTGGGCAAGGGTAAGCGTTGCAGCGCGGCGATCCTGTATGGTGGATTGACAACAGGGCTGACCGGTACGCCACGTGAACCAAGGTGCACCTGGGCATTGCATCACCCAACACAATCGGAGCAGCATTGGCAATCGACCAAGGCCTCTACTCTCGCCCCACTGCCTGACATTGGAGCCTCACAACCTTGCCCCTCCACCTTCATCTGGACTGTCAAAATACTTGACTGCCGGCCGGCCTCCCTGAAGCGATGGTCAACATGACCGCCATGTTTCCCACGAACAAGTTCGTCTCCGCTCTCGCCACCTTTTTGCCGCCCGAGTGGGAGTCGTTGATGAGAACGGCCCTATTCTGCGTACGGTTCCACCAGATCGCCCCTCGTCTTTCTTAGGAGCTTACAGAGGTAGGGCGGCATCTTCGGACTCGTGTATGGGCTCCGTGGCTGCGAAAATGCCCTTGATGGTGCTTTGGTGCGTGCAGTCATCCCACCTGTGGAGCTTCGCTGACCTGCCGGAGAACCATCTCCCCAACGTCATGACCCGCTTCCACGGCCAATCCATCGATCTTGCCAAGCGTTCCGGGGTCTCGAGCGGAAGATGGATCAGCGATGCAATGGTCATCCTCGTGCAGGCTATGTGGGTTGGAGTAACTGTGCTGCTGCTTCTTGCTATACCCGTCGGTGTCATCAACATTGGTAAAGGGCTTCTCAAGTGAGAGACGCAACAGAGGGCATGCCAACAATCTCACAAATCGGTATTTCTCTAAATGGTGCGAATACTCAGCCCAGATTCGTTCCCCTTGATTCGGGAGTCACGCCGTCCCAGAAACAAGTTTTCCATGTAATGAGATCCGCGCCTCCACCATCGATTCGTCGAACCATGCCTATAGCTCCATCGGTAGTGTACGTACATCGGTGAGGATGGCCTACGAACTTTTCGACCGCAGCACAAGATGATCCCAAGCTTCGCTGCGAAACCTTCCAACGATAAAGCTGCCGTAGCGTTTGGGCGGCCCAAGGTGGACTGAGCCGCAACGTGGCCAACCGTCGGCTGAGACAGCGTGGGATGCCGGTAGAAACAGGAGGCTCGGGCGTGCGTTTACTATTGCAAGAGGGCTTACGAGTTATTATAGGCAGACCATCACCTCGTCTACTATCCAAGTAGCACCTCCTCTTACCCCAGAGAGGCGGAGTATTCGATACCGAGGTAGCATGTACTCTACTGCGTCCGACAGTAAACTTGTATAGGGTGTGTTAATGATTTCTTTTTTTAAAAAGGATGTCTTATAAGGCTGATAATCCGCGCAGAGACATGGCGTGTCCATGGGATTAGCAAAAACGTCCCTCTGTTCCTCTCAGCTTCTCAACACCACCATCATCTGTTACCCATAGCTTAACCCTCTCCCTTTACTCGTCTTTCTATCTCCACATTGCAAGAGAACGCTTTACCATGAATGTCGATGCTGTACACCTCTTTGGCATGGCCGACATTCCCATCTATCATGGTATGGTCCAGGGGTACCAAGCGTTGGCTACGTGCGTCTGGGAGGTGCCAGTGAGTGCTCGGTGGGCTACTGGGATGCCGAGGTAGCTAACAACGGTGTAGAGCTTGGCAGCTTCCCTCACCAGCGTTGTTGGCATGCTGTGGAGGGCCAGCGGAGACGTCGAGACCCTGCTGCAGGATCTCGAGAAGCTAGCTGCAAACTTTGCAGATGCGCAAAATGTGCACACGGCATTCGTCATGCTCCGCACCTATTTAGGCCTTCAGATGGTTATCAACCTATTCATCTTGGGGGTCATCGTGCACAAGGTGGTCAAGAATGTGCAGGGCCTTGCCCTTCGACTCATGGCTGTGCTAGAGATGGCTTATCGGGTCATCGCCTCCTGGTGTCAAACTCTCAACGCAAAGGTGGGTCGATGCTCCTGCACTTACGTTGCCTGCTAAACTTGCATCCCGCAGATGCAAGGCAACTACAGTGCGCCTGTGAGCACGATGTATGGTCAATAAGACGGGGGTCACTTAGAGGCTGGTCAGTAGGGCCATGTAGTGGGTTTGAATGGCGCTAGACGTCGTTTTCTTTTGGCAGCGCCAGCTCAAATGCAATCAACGTCGCCATATCTTACTCATCATCTATCTCCTTGATAGTAACTCTAATAGCAGCACCGACTATCTTCTTAACCTTGGCCGTCTCGTCCTTGCCGCCCTCGCCAACCTTACCTTTGCGCATCGGCTACTCAAGGATGAGATAAACTACTCCTTCTGGGGTGGTGGAAACACTGGGGGCATACTGCGCGTCCCCTATTGGTGTTGATACGATGCTACGTGAGCAAAACGCTTCGTCTTTTGGATACGAGAATGGATTGCTTCCTTTGTACATGGGATGCTAGAAATGGTAGGTAGACGGACGTGGCAGGTTCTTGGAAACCAAATATATACTATATCATAACATCTAGCCCTCCATCGAGCTAACAAGGTTCCTTACCATCCATGATAGAGTGATGTTCGGGAATCATTTTGATCGATTTTGGCAAAGTACGTGATCACCTCCCCACAAACCCGGTACGCTCCCTTCTACTCATCGGACGCTTTCTGCGAATCCATAAAGCCTCCTCACCCGTCTAGCATGATGATGGGTCTCGCAGCCTGCAAGAGACGGCTCAAGCGGTAGCCTACGTGTTCAGCAAGGCACCGATGGTCATCATGGGCTCTCCAATCGGTGGTGTGAGAACGCATCTCGCGCAGTGCGTCACCGACCGTGGCCCACGAGCCCTGCCGCGTAGCCAGCTGACCCTCGACGTGGGCAAGTGTCGTGTAGCATCCATCGAGGCGCCGAACGTGTGCACGGTGGGCTGCGTGGATCGATTTGTTGCCTGATCTCGTGCGAGGGTCTTGGTGCTTGCGAACCTCCTGCCGGGCGTTCTCGAGCTCGACGAGCAGCGAGGTCTCCGCGTCACGGACATGGCCGAGCACGAGTCCAATCTCGCTGCGTACGTCATGTGCCAAGCGTTGGGCGCTGTCAAGCTGCCCTTCCGCAGCGTCGATGAGGTCGCAATCCGTTCCGTCGTGGGCGACGAGGCGCATGGCTGGGAGAAGACCGTCGCGAAAGATTTTGCCAGCCGTTTCCTCGTGTGCTGATAGTTGTAGCTGCAGGGCCGAATCGCGTGCTTGCTGCAACGTTCCCCGGGAGGGCGTATCGCTGCCGACGCATTGAACGAGGTCGTTGAGCTGTATCACGGCGGTCTGCAACGTGTGCATGGCAATTACGGGCTCCGAGGTCGGCGATGGGGATGACACGGGTCGCACATACCCGAGGTACAGTATACTGACAATGGCGATGAAGATGGCGACGAAGAGAGTAGTCCGAGTCATTGTTCGATGGTGGAAGAGCATTCCAAGGAGTGATCGTCCGACTTTGGAATCTCTCAGTCATGTGTTCAGTGCGTTCACGCCGCAAAATGGCGCTAGACCCAAGCGGATGGGATGCCAGACGCTCTGCTACTACTGGTCCTGTTTCTCCACCTTCTGCTTCAAGCGTCGCAGACGTGCACCTTGGCGACTACGCTACCACCACCGAAATCATCCAAGAGGCTTCCTCTCCGGCGACCATGGCGATCGGTCTCGAGGTAGTCGTTGGCTCGATCGAGGCTTTATCCTGTGCACTCTTCTCGTATTACGTCTCTTCTCTATTTCGACGTGCTCCCCTGAACATGGTAGGCATCTACTCCGAGCAGGTGCCTGTGGACGACGTCCACGACGCCTTGAAATATCTCTACTCGCGAGACAGCATGATATCCATCGTCGCTTTGTGCATCGCATCGATGGCCACGCATTTTCGGTTCAGGTGATTGCTAGGACCCCCCGCGCGCAGCGACGCTGACTCGATCGTCTGCAGTACCTCTCTCGCCTTGGCCACCTGGCATCTTCGCAGACGGTTCTCCTCTTTCCTCAGTACGCGTGTCGACGCTGAGACTGCAAAGCAAGCCACCGTAGAAGCAGAAAAGGACGACGAGGGGGGATCTTCCAAAGACGAAGAGGCTGGCACCGACGTTGAGACTACTTGCGGAGCTACCACGAGCTCTCCTCAACAAGCAAGTGAGGACGCCGGTACCGAACCAAGGGGGCGAGTGGGAAGGGGGCATCAAGCTGCGCTGGAACGGATCATCACGCGAAAGAACCTGAAGATCAAGGAGCTAAGGAAGAAGATCAAAAAGGCGAAGCAGCAGCTCCACAGCGCAAACAAGAAGCTTAGCGAGGCAGAAGGTGTCGGGAAAACCGAGGCACAAGCTCAAGCGAGTGGAAAGCGCCGACGGCGACATCCAGAGGGCAGACATGTAGATGGTAGGGCAAGGAGCGAAGATGGCTAGATTCACGTTCCCTACAGGCCGCACAGCTGTTAATGAAATCACGTGCAACCAGTGTAACAAGGCACGCTACTTCCGAGCTCTCATCCGTTACATGTAGGTTGCGTAGCACGGATCGCGTATCCTGCAGCTAAGCTTAACAGGGGCTTTGAAGGTAAACGTGTTGATTATGCTAATGTGTATCCAACTTTGTTCAAAGGTCTGCCTGCCAGACCGCCAGCACCCCAAGTCATGTTCCAGACATGGCTCACACGCGCCAAAAGTTCCACGTGCGACAGTCTCCGGTCTGAGCCCAATCTATTAGCATTAACTAAACATACCCCACCTAGTGGTGGCTAACGAGCCATTAGTAATAGGCATTTGCGGATGCAAACCTCCCAAGTAAAGCATCTTCTGCAGTGACTAATGGATCTGCAAACCTACTATACGTATAGTCCTCTGGCGATGCTGTAGATGCGGTCCGCAGGAGAGGATTTATCTTGGGAAGCGTTGGACGCAGGGTGAATAGATGGCGTCAGAAAGGGTCACCATCCTCGAATGAGAAGCTCACTAAGAACTCGTTGGCCTATGCATGGGGATCTTCTAACCTAGACAACCCATCACGGCCCAGCTCGACTTTTGATGATGATAACTTTGTTCTTAGTGTTGGCAACAACGACCAGTAACGTTAGCATGTAGCATGGTGCGTCCCAACGGTTAAGAGACCCAACGATTAAGAGACCCAACAGTTCAGATGCCGGACTACTGCCTGGTTCCGAAGACGACCTGGGAGGCTGTCTAGCATTTTGCCAGTGATGCATTGAGTTTGGATCGCTTTACGGGTGGCAGTCGATTCGATCCTCACAAAGTACCTGTGATTCCATCCTTGAGACGTCTTTCGATCGCCACTTGTACGGTAGGTGATTCGATGCTTAGTTACGTGGTGGTAAGCTACCGCCTTGTCTTTACGCGCCCAACTTAAAAAAAAAACACCATCACATCCACATAGTCCAAAGGCGAAAAAGTACATTTATATTGCATCACAAGTCTATCATACACAATTGAGCACGGGAACCACAAGGCGCACTATCGCGATGGACCAAGTGAGAAGGCGTCGCTGATGACGTCGCAAACCTTGATAGAAAAGCGAGACGGTCCACAGGGATTGCGGTTCATGACGCTAGTCAGCTTCCACGTTACTCGCCATGGCTTGGTCTTCTTTGAACTTCTGAAAAGGACGGACGAGGTAGTCGATAATGGCATGACCATAGGTGTCCAGTCCCGCTTCTTTTAGCAATTCCTCAAGATGCAAGCTCTTCAAGTGACTGATGGCAAGGTCGTGGGTCAGTCCAGATTGCGTGATCCTCTTCCTGAGAAAGTTCTCGGTGAGATGCTTTCCCAGCACGAAGAAGCACCCCGGCCCAAACTGGCTCACCAGGATGTCAAGCTTCATGCCTAGCTTGGCCCAGTCCCTGATGTTTTCCGTCGTTTGCTGCACGTCGAAGCTGATGTAATGGTCGCATTGCTCGCTGATCGATTGGGTGATGCCTCGCAACTGGGCTTCCTGCTTCGCTCCCATCGAAAACGTGGCACCGCTGCCTTTTCCGGGGGCAAAGAGTTCTCTGAATCGGTGCCACAGCAGCATTTGGAAGAGCCAGAACGTGTGGTTCTCTTCCATGTCTCCGATCAATCGCTGAGTGAATTGCAGGGATGTCACAAAGGCATCGGTGACGAGAACGTTTTCGTTGGCCCAGACGTCTTTGGGGTACTCGTTGCCCTCCTTGGGCGTGAAGAATTTCATCACCGTCCCTGGGTTTTGCTTGAATTCTTCAGCCTTTTGCTGCAGGCTCTTCTCGATTGGGAAGGAAGTCATGTCCATGATTCGCTTCCAGGGATTCTTGTCGGCCTCCCCCGCGCCCTCTGCCTCCTGAGCGCTCTTCTGCCGCTTGTTCCTGGCCCCGTTGCTGGATCCGCGGTTGCGACCAGCTCCGCCGCCAACCCTGCGGTCGGCAGACGGCGCAAGGTGATTTGCCAAGCGGCGGAGCCTCTGCTTTTGCGCTTCCGTCAATGCGGTCTCGGTCGTCTCCTCGGCAATGTACTCTACAAAGTCGTCGCTGGCGAGCATCGCTACGAGTTTGGCGAGGTGGTCGGCTGGTTCCACGTCGACGACGGATGTGGGACTCGCGACCAAGTCGCTCGGAGCGCGTTCCAAGACGCTTCCCGATCTCTTGCGCGCCGAGGCCGTATGTTGGGATGACGCCATGGGTTCTCTTAGAGTCGTATGCAACACCTGCGTGTAGGAGAAGGCGTAACGCTGCCTCTGCCGGATGTAAGTCGTTGGTTGACTGATTGTCCTTTTGGCAATGCCAGGCTTCCGCCCCTTTACGGTCTCTCTCGCAGTGAGACAATTTCGCGTGGCGCTATCTTGGATTGGATTGGATTTGCTAAGACCAGGGAAACATCAAGCAGGAGCTATGAGGTGGATCACCTCTTGTCTTCATAACCCTCCAACAATCTCCGCGCTTGTGGCGTTCATGTCTTACCTTTGCCATACGACAAACGATGATGTCAATACCTCCACCGTCACCTCCCACGTTCTACAGCCGCCCGTCTGACTCTTCAGCTCCCAGTCTTGAAAGATACGTCCTCAGTAGAAAGTACGCACGAGCCGGCTCCGGCATCCCTGATAGTGACGCTCAAGTTATAGAGCATCATGTCCTTTGTCCGCTTCGTCCTTTCCCTCTTCGATTCGACCATTGGCTTCACCGTCGCCCTTCTCCTCAGTGGCTCCGCCATCGGCATGTGCTGGTGGACAGCCGTTGTCTCATTGCCCGACATATACTTGCGATACCATCCAGATTACTACAGCCGCTACACACAACACATCGAAGCCTTTCACACCATGGCGATCTTTACTGCTCTCAGCGCTTTCCTCTGGATGCTAGCTCGTCTGTGCATGGGTACCTACCACCGCATGTAGGTACGGCAGACGACCGTCAGCTCGCGTCGCCGACATCCGGTCTGATGGTATCACACTTCTCCATCATCCTCGCTGGCGTACTGGCCATTGCTATAGAATCGGAAACACGGCAACATGATGGCAACGGACTTGATGGTCGAGGAAAGCGATGTAGGCGCACGGTCACCCCCCCCTTTTATTTATAGCCCTTTCACCAACGTTCCCATGTGCTGTTTCATAGCATTTCCAGTGGTACTGCATCTCTAAGTAACCTTGCTGTGCTTATGCTTTTGCTGGTTACCCGTTTGTGCTACCGTCCGCATATGTAATGATGCATCCATTTCCCCCAGCTGCCCCAGCCACGGTGTTTCTACGTTAGACCTTGACATGAATCAGTCCATGTACTGTGCCATGCCGCCAGTATATCTAGGTACCGTTTAATACACCTCGGCTACACCTTCCGATGCTCTTTGACTAGGAACTCGTATCCGTGCATGGCGTTCTCGATTGCACATCCATTAAGTTCCACGAGAGGCAACGCAGCCCGTACATGGGCTCCGGTAGAAGCTGAACAAGGTGGCACAGGTAAAGACTTAATGGTCCTTTGGAGAGAATGCATATCGGTTTGATGTGAGACGGATCGTGGGTGCAGGTATTGGTGCTCTGCGAAAAGAATGCCCCACCCTACCATGGTATAGCCCCCTTTTTTAATCGATTATATTACCTATAGTATATGTCTATTTAATCATTAGTCAAAATGCGTTAACACCTATTTTAACAGCTTAGTGCCCTATTTTAACGTCTACCACGACCAGATCTAGCTATTCAACAAGATCTAGCCAGTAATAGAGTGAATGTATCATACAATTGATAAAGATGTACCATGGTCGGGTGGGGGCATTCTTTTCGCAAACGATAAATAGGTAATCACGGACATCACGGGAACGGAGAGCCTGCCACGACGTGATGCGCGCTATAGTCTAATACATTCCATTCCATGTACGCTCCCCAAACACGTCGCGTCCAAGATTCCCAAACCCTCAACGGCCTTGGTCCCTCGCGGTCAGACTTTGCCACGCCCCTGGAACCCCCTCCGCTCTCTGCCTCATCCGGAACCAGACAGAAGCGCCGGCCCAGTCCGCCTACGCTTTCCAGGCCGACCTGCTTCACCCGCACCGGTGAGATCTTGCAAGGTGAGCCCCTGGTACGGCATTAGCAAGCGCGCCCGCAGGTTCGAGCCTAGGGTGTCGAGTCTGCTCTTCTCCAGGAGCGCGGGTAGCGCGAGACGCGTCTCCAGATCGCTCATCAACTGATTGTGGACTTGTCCGCTAGCTGGAAGTTTCTGCAAAAAGTCGTCCGAGAGATGCTGGCTCAGGACGAAGAGGCAGCCTGGGCCAAACTTGTCGACCAGGATGCTCACCTTCAGCCCCTGGTTGAACCAGTGCCAGAATGCCTCATTCGCCGTAACGTTTTCCTCGAGTGCTCCGACCAGGTGCTTTGCCAGAGGCTTCAGGATCTTTTCCACATCTGCCCTCAACACTGGGCCAAGACCTCGCTGCGAGAGTTTATGGTTGGGAAAGAGTTGGCGCGTGAGGTCGAGGTAGAACAGCATGTAAAAGAGCACGACGGGGCGATCGGAATCCCTGTCTCGCTTCAGCCGGGCGACCACTTGCGAACGCGCGAGCAGCGCACCGGCGGGCGTGGCCTGGAGTCCGGTCTCTTCGGGGACCTCGCCCTCGTCGACCAAAACCTTTCCGGGCTCGGTGCCGAACTGATCAAGGTAACCCTTCCACACTTCGGGAATGGTGAGCACGCTGAGATTTCGAAATCGCGTCAATAGGGGGTTGGGGGCTTGCTTCCCTGCAGAGACGAAGCGGTGGTACAGTCGCTTAAGATTTTCCAACTGGCGCTTGTCCATCGGCACATCCTGCTTGATAGCTGCGTCGACGATCTCGTCTTTGGCCAGCAAGGCGAGCAAGTCGTCACCGGGCGACATCGTTCAGGTACGGCTAGCGTATCGAGACTTTCTTCGTGCAGTTATTGGGTGATAGATGGACGCAAATGGTTTCTTCGTGCAGTTCTTGGGTGATCGATGCTAGTTGCAGAGCAGATTCGTCTTGTATACATTAGATCGCAGCTCAAGTCATGCGTACGAGACACTCACCATTTGCTAGGTAAACGTGCTCCTACTATGCAAGACATGTTGCGACGCTTAGATACACGTCTCACTGGTCTCAAATCCATGTGAAAGGAAACTCGATTGATGATGAACAAAGAAGGAGTGTTGGGTGTAGTCTTAGGCTACGGTACCTAGGGCGCGTGTAGGAGGTGGTTGAAATGATGCAGTCATCTCGTAGCCACCATGTCTTGTATTGCATGTGAAATTATTGCAGGTAGAAAATGTGTCGCTTATGTTCCAGCATCTCCGTCTTCCATCTCTGGAATAGGTATACGGATATTTCGAGCTGCTTTCTCGGTCAGAATCCATGGCGAAGGATGAGGCGTCGCTCTCAAAGATGTTTCCTCTTATACTTTGGAGTTGGCAGGCTAACGTGCGTAGTGGATGCGTATGCTGATGAAGCGCTACCGTACCGCGCTAAGGGATATTTTCGAGATAATTACAACATGGTGTTGACTTTTAGGTATATGCTGGGAAGCTTTTCACGTTTAAAGATATGCTTAGCAGCTGCTTAGAGATGAGTCATTTTATTAAATAAAAATATTCATATTGTAAAATATCTCAAATATTGAACAGATGCTGTAAATACTTCGTGATTAAGAGACTTTGCGAAGGAAATTATGTAAATAAGGGATATGCTGGAAATGTTTTGTGCTGGAAATACTTGCGCCACGAAAACATGACAGGCGCAAGATGTTCTGTACCTAAAATGTTTTGCTTAACCATAAGATAGCAAGGGCAAAATGTTTCTGAGATGGTTTTCTAGCATGAAGACTTAACATGATTTTGAGCACAAAAATGTTCTACTATTTTAGGAGATCTCTACATGAGAATTATATCTTTATCATCTCAAATGGAGGAAGTTCTCATCTATTGAGATGGTCTCTGGCCCAAGGATCGTAGCAGCACTCTCTTAACACTATTTTCAAATACCCTACCCGCGCGTTACGGTAGGCAGGCTTTACGTCGCCGCAGTGCAGACAAAAAGAGAGCTTCGTCCCCACAATAGCAGGCTAGACTGGCAGGCCCAGCAGCACGGAGCTGCCTCCTTCCGGCTCATGTACACGTGCTATAGGCGGCAGCAGCGCCCGTGGGAGGTAGAGTGATGTAACCAAGCAGCTGTTGAGATGTGGATGGGTGGCATCGCATCGTTGGAGCTTAAGAGGCATCTTCTTGCGGTATGCTCAAGAGGCATCACTGTAGACGAGGTAAACGGCAATGCAAACATCTGCAGATATTATGGCTAGCTGTTACTTGATTGCCTTGTATGTGCTATTCAGTCCCAAGGTTCCCTCTAAGAGTCTGCCTTTTGCCTGCGCTTTCGCCGCTACCACCGTGGTGCAAGGGCTTGTCCTGTACACCGAATCCAGCGTCTGGCCGTCGGTGACTGCGTTTTCGTGAGGCACCATTGGCGATCTCTTTTTTTGCAGTCTATCGCTGATCACGTCATCAGACAGCTTAGTGAGGCAACCACGATCATGGAAGAGGTATGCAGAGAATAAGAGGAACACGGTAGAAGAATAGATGTAGATGTTGTGGATCCCTCCGATACCAAGGCGTTTCCCAGCATCGCTAGTTCCCTCTAGCGCGTCTCGGCAGCCTTGGGACCTACCACGCTCGCCCAAGACCTTCACTCTCCTTGCACGTCATCCGTCTACTTTATTATCCTGAACGGCACGTGACACCTCGAACCCAGCGAGAAAGGCGTCACTTACCTCCTCCGTCCAGCATTTCGACGCTTCCCTACCTCTTGCTGTACCTTGGGCTACGTTCGTCTTGGGCTCGAGCCAGCCTGGCCATGGTACCCACGGTCCATTGGGAGGTCTCTTTGCCGCCTGAGACCTGCCGTCTTGCCTTGCGAGCGCCTCACTCAACTACCATTGAGGCCAGGACAAAAGTCTCACCGTGGCGCGAAACAGCAGGACAGACACCATCATTCCATCATGCCAAGTAGCAGCATCGACCCGACACGGCCAAGATACAGTCCCTTGGTTTTACCAGCCAACGCAACCACAACATCTCGCAGCGTACTACGCCTTGTTTTGTTTTGAAAGCGTTGCCGTTTCCACACCTTTTACCTCAGCATGGCTTCGATCATCGCTGCCATCGTCCCAGTCACGGACGAGGCCAAAGAGGCGCTCAAGCGGGGAAGGAACTCTGTTTGGGTGATGCCAGCATCGGAACTGCCGGAGTCCCTGAAGAGTGCCATCGAAGCCGATTGTCATCAAGAACGCTATCCCGACGCGATCGTGTACGATGTGGCTCGGGTCCACACGGGCAGTCGCAAGAGCATGACCTTTGGTAGGAAGCGCACCAGCACCGTGCAGCTCCTGAGTCCAGCCATCGAGGAGACTCACTGCGCGCTGAGCTTGGGACCCGGCTGCTCGCTGTGGCTCGACAACAAGAGCACGCAGGGCTTGTTCACCGCTTCCGAGCCAGGCAAAAAGGGCGACCTGGCCCCAAACGCCGCCTTCGAGCTGACCGAGCCTACGACGGTCACGATGGGCAGGCACGGGTTTCGCATCTACCCTGGCAAGCCCACTGCTGCGATGAAAAAGGGGACCCCGCCAGCCCACGACGGAGCTACACACATCCAAGGGAAGCATGCGGCCGGCATCCGCGATGACGCCAACGCCAGCACCCTCAAACACGCCATCAAACGTGGCCGTACCCATGCCAAGTCTTCCGCCATCAGCAGCAACAAAGCGAACAAGGCTGGCCCAACTTCTCACGAGCCTGCCTCGACCCACGAGACGGCCCACCACAGCCGTGCCGACGAGCCTTCCACCATCACCACCAGCGACGACAAGGCAGCCCACGAGCCCACCCTGATCCACGACGGAGAGCATACTGCCACCGTAACCGGTGGAGTCAAGCGCAAGATCGAAGTCGGTCCTGCAGACGCTGGAGACGAGATGGGTGACGTTGAAGAGCCACCGGCCAAGCGCATCCGCCAAGAGGATCAGGGGGGAGTCGACTGGTTTGGAGCAATGGGCCACGCATCCCTCCTCGGCCTCAGCGCTTTCGCCGTTGCGCAGCGGTTCATCGGCTGATTGACAAAGTGGCGTGCAGCAGAGAGTAGAGGGGGGATCTGGTTCGGCGTTTTCTGTCCGTCTCCACATGACAACTCTCCACCCGCTTACCATGCGTCTGAGATCATGTAGGAGGGCAGTCATTCATTAACAATCGCTCTATTTTATTCTTTGACACGTAGACTTGACATGTAGACTAGCTATCGATATGATCCTTGCACTTGTCCTTTGCATTTCCTGCCGTTGTCTTTTCAGCATGGCAATCCATTGCCCCAAACACGTGATGAGCGCTCCCAAACTTGTTTGCGTCTCGCATTATATCATGAGCTTCTCCAGCGAAATTCGCACCGCAAGGTCTTGGTAAAAGCGCTCAAATACGACCCCACCATGAACGACCAAACGGTAAAGAGGGAGATTCTGGATGGCAACGATGGGCAGTTGGAGAGCGACGACACGGTAAAGAGGGAGACGTTGGATGGCAACGATGGGCAGGGTTGGGAGGAGTTGGAGAGCGAGCACACCTACAAGAGCAAGGACATGGTAAAGACTGATGAGAGTGTAAAGAGCGAAACGAGCTCGACGAGTATGGGTTCATCAGAGAGCGCGGATTGGAGAAGGACGTTGGTGGATGACCACATACTGCCACACGCAACAAGGCGTCGCAGGTTCATCAACGTTATGGCAGAGAGAGTGGAGAAGAGGCGCGCCGCCGGTGACGATGGCGCAGGATCCGACAGCAGCATCGAGTCGGGAGCTCCCATCTACCCCCACACCGAACCTCTACGCCTACCGGGCTTCGAGCGTTTCCGTTCGTCCGACACGCGGAAGAGGTTCTTGGCTGAAAGGCAGAGAGTACGGGCAATGTTGGAGAGACCGTTTCCAGACATCGGCAACGTCATCTTCGATGCAGACTCCCGAACCATGTTGAACGAGCAGCGTCCAGCGAGGCGTCCGATATCTCCGCCCAATCTACACCGCGGTGCACGAGCTAATGCCACGCACAGCTTGCCAGCAACCTCGAACGTCAATAGACAGGATGCGCCGACTCGGTCTCCACAGCAAGACGTGCCGGTCAGCGAGCAGAGAGCAAGCGCGCCCAACAAGCGACGCAGACTACCGTGGATAAAGGACGAGGATGCAAAGGGGAGTGGTTGAGGCTCGTGGGTACTCATCCTCTGCTGAGGGGCTTCTGGAGGATGCGATTTTTCATTCAAAGTGGGCAGCGTGCAAGGATGGATGGTTTTGCATGGGGTTAATGGAGACACAAGTATCGTCTACACGGTCTATAGATGAGTAATTCAATGCGCTCCCATGCTGATGGCCAAGCCTGATGCACCGTCGACCTTGCCGCCAGACACCTTGTCATAGGAACCGGAGCTCAGCAGGATGATGAGTATGTATTCTATGTATGAGGTATGGTCCTAGGCTAGGCACATGCCATCCCCTCGCTCCTGCCGCTCCTGCCACACACCTCGTCATGCTGCTCTCACCAGCTTCCTCAACCTCGCAGTCCGAGGCTCACGTCCAAGTCGGGTCGGTCAGTCTTTCCCCCTCGCGGCCAGGATGCTTTGGACTAGATCATCAAATTCGAGGTCGAAAGGCTGCGAAAAGCCTGCGCGCAGCGCCTCCCCCAGCTCACCAAGCGCAGACGCCTCGAGAAGCGTCGGCAGGCCCAAACGTTCGTCTAGCTCCCTCACCACCTCCTCGTAAACGGATCCCGCCTTGGGTAACTTGCGCAAAGGTTTTCCGACAACTGTTTCTCCAACACAAAGAGGGATCCTGCGCCAAACTTGGAAGCGAGTATGTTCACGGCAAAGCCCATGTCGTACCAATCCACCACGGCACGCGCACTCCAGTCCGACGTGAGAGCCTTGCTTAGCGGTTGCTTCAGAGGCGTTGAGATGTGCTCCAGCCGTGCGATGAGGACCGGTCCCAGTCCCTTTTGCGTGTGCTTGGCCTTGGGGAAGAGGTGGCGGATCAGGTCGTAGAAGAAGAGGTAATGAAAGTTCTTGAGGGCACACCCTTGCTGCCTTTGCGACTCCATGCGCGCGAGCGCCAGTGCGCGAGCGTAGAGCGCAGAAGCGGACGTCGGTGCCTCTTTTTCCTGCGCGCCAGATGCGCCCAGAAGCTGCGTGGGATCCGCACCGTGACGAGCAACGTACCCTTTCCACACGTCGGGCACGCTGAGCTTGTCCATCCGCTGAAATCTCGTCGCCAGGGTGGGAGGTGTCGGTCTCACGTGATGGTTGTAGAGCCGTTTGATGTTCTGCTTCTGAACCTCATCCACGCTCACTCCCTCTTGGTGTAGCGCTGCGATGGTCGCCTCATCGGCTAGCAGGTCGAACAAGTCGTGGTGGGACATGGTCGGTGAGGTTCGCTGTTCCGTACAGGTGACGTGCCGGGGCATCTCCGTGGTGGTCAGCTCTCATCATGATGAGACGGTCTCTGGTCTCTGGATTCCCAGACACGAGAGCGCACGACTCGCAAGCAGTGTGGAACAGGTGAGAAGGCGATTCTAGATGGTGATGGGGGGAAACGCCGTCGACCTGACCGACCCGTCAGCATGCTCAAGCCTATTCCATACGCTCAACGTGCAGCTCAAGACCAACAGAGACAGGTGCGATGTCTCGTCGAGGGAATCTCTCCGGGAGATGGACAAGTCAGCCTCGGTGGTGTTGGAGTCTAGATATGTGCTCCGTTAAATGGGGGACGTGAAAGTGCCGGCCGATGCAAAGTCATAGAGAGGCATTCGGAATGAGATGTATACATTGATCGTGAAGCAGTCAGCTAGGTAGAAATGCCCTTCGCTCACTCACCCGGAGAACAAGCGGTCAGGCATGTCGAAGGGGCGGCTCAAGGGAGTGGACTTGGAACGCTGCTAGTCACCGTCAGCTCGGTAGATGAGGACGTTTGGGGTGTACAAACAAGTGAGCGGTGCGAGTGGGATGAGTAGGGAATCTGCAGTATTCTCAAAAAGGACGCATGAAGACGCCGCCCACAGACGTCTTCACCATGCTGGTATCCTGGTAGGCAATGGCACGATCGGGACCCAGCCGATGTCGGTGAGACAAAAGATCGGAATGGCTGGAGCGTTTTAAATTGTGAGTCAGACTTCCATGGTGGAGAGGTGTTTGCGACTGACCTCATCGCGATTGCTGTTTCGGGCGCCCTTTCCACGTTGCCCGTCGCGTGGGCTGTCTGAGGTTCAGCGATGGCGCCGGTGGCTGAACTCGCAATCACCTCGCCATCAGATGCTGGATGCTGAGTTGAGAGGCTCCCCTCTCCCAGCCGTCGCCCATGACATCCAACGCCATGCTCCCCGCAGCACTGCTCGGCATGATGCACGAGAAGCTCCCGCTCGAGCTGCGCGAGCAAATCTACCGCGACGCATTCCCCGAGATCCGCTCCACGAACAAAGCTGATCGAGTCCCCATCCTACTCCATCGACCGTGTCCCGCGGCAGGACCAGATCTGCTGCACGACTGCCACGCCTGCCGGCTGTACGAGAAGTCGCGGTGGGCCAAGTTCAAACGTTCAGCCTTTGCCGATGTCACGAGGAATCCAAACGCCTCCGAGTTCACCAGGTGCTACATTCGCGGAGTCACCTTTTACTGGAACGCAGGAGCCACCGAAGCTGGGCGACAGGGCCACTTCCCGGTGGGCATGGACCGATTTTTGCGCGACGTCCGCTCGCTCGGCCAAGGGGAGGCATCCGTCAACGTCGTCGTCGCTCAGTTCGAGGCCGAAGAGGTCCCCAACGCCTTGCAGCACCTCTCCCGCACGGTCGGCGTCTTCTACAGGAACGGAATGAGGGGGATGTTGTCCTACGAACGCGAGCACCCGTCCCTCTCCGACGTCTTGTCACGGGCAGCCAAGCTCGTCGCCTCGTCGATCCCTCCACACATTCGACAGATGCGACAGATTCGAGAAGAGGTCGCTTACCGCCTGCCAGCGTGCAACGACGACGACGACGCGTGGGAGTGGCTCTTTCATCCCCCGTCCTGGTTCGACGGAGACGCCCTTCCGGTACAGGTGTTGCAGGACGATGAAGAGATTTGCGAAGCTTTTGCAGCGTCTCGCGTGATTCAGAGGCAGCGCGACGTGGACTCGTTTGCAGAACTGAGACACGGCTTGGGGTTTTTTCCTCTCCCGCAAGTCGAGATGCCTCGACTCAGGCTCGACTTTTCCGCTTAGCTTGCGATGGGGTCGTTGTCTTGCTTTGGAGGCGATGTAGAGATCCATCTGTCCATGTACCGAGTACCATTTATTGATAGCGTCGGTCCATACGTTGATATATTGAATTGCATTATACCTCTAGAGGTGGGTTGATTAAGAATTGTGTAGCGTGCCGTGAGTGAAGAACAATTTCGGTACCACACCGAGGGCATCTATGAGGCTGCAGGACTCACAAGCTGACCCTCACACCCTCTCACATGGATGGTTCGAGCGCTAGATGTCTCTGTTTGCGATGATTCACGTGGTGTCTCCCTCTGCGACAAGGAGCGGCCGACCTGCCAATATAATCACTACCAACCGCACAACTCGCTCTCTGCATCACTCGTCAACCCGCAAAATGCACCAACTCGCAAAAACTTCGTTCATGCTTGCAGAGAGTGCCCACAATCATGATTATTATGCCTTGTCGCAATCAAATATTATGGCACAGGCTGGAGTGAAGAGGATGATGATAGGAGACGTCTCGGTCGTTCTAGTTCCAACGCAAGCAAACGGGATGGTGCTGACCTTTATACGCAACCTCCTCGACCACGGGTACAACTTGGTGGACACGTTGGTTCGCAAGAGTTTGCACATGGCCGTCCGGGCCACGGAGGACGAGCGGCTGCGGGCAATCGTCACCAACATCAGCAGAGCTGCCGCCCACACGATCATGGAGTCTCCAGCGTTTGCCAGCTTTGCAGCGCAAAATGCCTTTCGATTTTCCTCAGCGACGTGGCTCTTCTACGTGGACTTGCCCATGACCACGAGCCTCCGAATCGGTCGCTACCTGCGTGGGCGCCTGATGCGACTCGTGGACGACGGCGACGTCGAGATGGGAGGACTCGACGACGTGGAGAGCCAAAAGGGAGCCGCCATCTCATCATCGTCGCCTTTTTCGGAAGCTGCTTCCTACCAGGACCGCACAGCTACATGGCCCACGACTCACGACGTGGCGGCAACACCGCAAAAGAACAAGAGAAAACGTGGTCGAAAGGACGTCGTCGACGATGCGCAACTACCCCGAAAGCGGATCGACGTGAAAGCAGAACCCGTCCAAGACGTGAAAGCAGAACCCATCCAAGACGCCCAAGCAAGCCTCGCTGGCACCTACAGCGCAATCGAGGAGGAAGAGATGGGGAGCGAGACAAAAGCAGGATCGAAGAGTGAGGTATTGTATCGATGCACCGGCATCTGCAACGACGGCCAAAAGTGTAAGCGGTGGAGCAAGCACGCCGCCGGCGAACCCTTGGTGTGGCACTGCAGCCCTAAGCACAAGGAGCAGTGGGACACGAGCGTCAAGATCCTCTCGGGTGGCGACGTGGCTTGAGTTGGTTACTGTTATTGGTGTGGAGTTTTGTATATTGTGCTAGACTGGTGTGGGTAAGGAGCACGGCGATGTGCTGGGTTCACGGAGAGATGAGGTGCATGTGTGGGGTACGGTTACGTGGTGTTTGGGGAGGTGGGAATTGGGGTACAGTTCCCGTGGTGTTTGGAGAGGGAACTGGGGCGCAATGGTTGCATCTGTCATTCATACACTCGTTTCTGTTCCTTTCTGACCACGTTCAGAAGCTAAGCTGTCATTACCGTAGGCTCCTCCGCTCCTATTCAAATCGGTCTGGTACCCTGTAGTGCAACTACCGGCCATGTGTAGTGTACAATCTGCCCACGTTCAACGCGAATGACGGGTGCTTCGCAATAGTTTCTAACGATAAGTCATTAAAGTGTTTTTTTTTAATATATTTAATCCTATTCCTCTTCACATACGCAACGCAGCACTTTCCACACGCGCTTCCTAGCCTCCACGGACGCGTCCACACTCCCCTCGTAAGCTTCGAGGTCTCGTTCCCTAGAGGAGATTTTCTGACGCAGCTCCAAGATCTCGTCAGCCGTGCAAGGGTCCTTATTTGAGGGCGCAGTCTAGCCCGCACTCCGTACGTTGTGCGGACAATGTCTGCTCAGACAGACTTCCGCCGTTCTGCAGTCGCTCCTGAACCGTGACAGTGCCAGACATCTCTCATCTAATTGCATTGCTCGGCATACTTGTTGTGAAGCTATGGTGAACTGGTATCTATTGTATGAGTGATGAGGCTAACTAGCTAGTGTGCCGAAGCCTCTACATAGGACCCATGCCAAGACCCATGTCCCGTGACACTTGTGCTTCATCTCATCGAGACCTCTAGTCAATTCGCAATTTTCATCCATGAGCGCCGCTATCTGCTTATCCTTGTCTTGCTCTCCACGGATTGCGTTTGTAGATGTCAAAGGTGCCCGCCAACTACATGATCAGATGCGCGTCAGCAACAGGATCGACCGAGGCGGAGACCAACTTGCTTTACCTGTGCCTTGCATGCTGTAGGGCCGCGAAGACCACTGTCTGAAGGCGTCGGCGAAGGAATCCATGGTCAGGTTGCGCTGGCGTAAAGGGGGAAACCGAGCTGCCACTTGGCGAGCGAGGTAGGTGGAGACTCAGGCTGAGACAGGGCGCCCTGGGCTACAGGATATAGGTTTCTGCTCCATTCCACCATCCGACTCGTTGCTCCCGCTCATTTCGCGTCACTTGCAAGCAAAAGCTTCAGACGCCAAAGCAAAGCCTATCCTCCACAAATCGTTCCGCCATGGCCCCGATGTGGGCTCTATCGTGCGTCGCCTTCACCACCTTCGTCGTTAGCTACATTGGCATCGATGCTTTGCTGATCGCAGCTGGTAAAGGTTCACGCATGCCGGTAGGCGTTCTACAAAGATGCCGCGATCTTGCCACGGCTGACAGGTGCTCAGGATCTTGGAGCGCTGACGAGCGACTCGGCCACGCATGTCGCCGTCTCCCTACTGTCATGGCTGCGGGACGTATCCGAACCACTTCAGCACCTGTACAGTTTACTCTCATCAGCTCTATCCGCAGCCCAGCAGCTCCACGGAATCCTTCAGTCGTTTGGGACTTTTTTATCGACAATTCTCCGCATCCCTCGTGAGCTCGCGACGGCCGCGATGTGGTTCGTGGAGCTGTACGCGTTGTACTCGATCTGCAGTCGAATTGCGAGATCATTTGTGGCTGCATGGTCCGTCTTGATGCATATCCTCAACATGCTCATGCGCCTATTCAACACGGCATAGTCGTTTGGTCGATGCATTGCGCGATCCGACTGTGAGCGTGAAGCCCCAACACTACGCGTCACGAAAGGCTGACGCTACCTACACAGGTATCGAAGCACCAAAGGCTAAAGAAGAGAGAAAGAGAGAGAGAGGCAACATTGATTGGTGGAGGCAATGAGAAGCCTACCTGTGGCACCTATTGTGGGGAGGTAGAGAATCAATGTGCCATGTACGATACATGGGCGTAACCATCAGAATCATCAAACCTTTTGGCTACTTGATCCCACCACTTTGACATCTACATTAAAGTGATGCGCTCATCTAGAGTCGGAGTGGCTCCCGCCCTCGAACAGGACTGACAAGACCCGTGAAGGGAATGCGGTGCTTATACGGATATCGATACGACTGTTGGGAGGTGGGCTGCTGTGTTTGCGCACCCGAAAACAGATTCACTACCTACGGTATGCAACGACTGTGCCGCTTTGTGCAACTGCATAAGCCCGAGCTACGGGACGCGAGGCGTTTTGGATGCTTTTTTTCTTTTTCTTTCCAAGGTTTTCAATGAGCTGGTATGGTACATGTAGCTAGCGTAAATGATCACGGGGCAACTTCATACTCAATAGATTTAGATATCCAGCTCCAGTCCCATGACACTGCCTGCCACAGCCACCGGCGAAAGAGACATTGGGCGAGACACCCTCGCTGTTTGATTCGAATTCATTCCCAAGTGCTGGCCGTGCGCCGTCACGTCGACCCATCTACTGGGAGGGATTCAGGGACCCGCAAGGTGGCGGCAGTTTGGTTTCGTGGTGCACCGCAAAGTACAGGTCAATGCTTGGCTAAGAATTAAGAAAAGGGCATCGGTATCTGGAGACCATATCGACTTGCGAGCCACAACTTGATCCATCGCACCATGTCTTCTGGCTTACCTCATCACCCCCGGCAAGCCCAACAGCTTTCGGTACCTGGCTACAAATTTCCCAGACTCAGTTACGATCCAAACCCAACCAGGCGCAATCCTACGGGAACAGGCCCCCCACCTACGACAGGACGCACGAATGGTACACCACTTGGTCAAGGATCCGCCCCCACGAAGACTGCCAAATTTGCAAGGGCCCTACAACCCTATTCGATCGCTGCGCTGGTAGGCTTCCTTGGAGCTGCCATCCTGGCAGGACTGCAGCCATCCACTTCGACCCAATCCCCGCCCCGTCCGCGGCTCGACACAATCGCATTCGATGCCAAGGCGCATCATAGCCTAGAAGAGGCCATGCGCGCATCCGAAGGGTGTGCAACGTTCGTGAGCGACCAAAAGCACAGCGTCGCGCTGTCGCGACTCCTCGAAGAGTTACTGCTTACCGAGGAGGGGCTCGCCAGGACCATAAACGACCACGTCGCACCCGCAGCGGAGCAAGTGCTGTCGAGCCCCAACGACTGCGCTCTCATCGGAGCACTCGTGGTGGAACTAAACATGGCGCGGACCATGACCGAGGACATCTGCAAAAAGAGCATGAGCTTCCAGGAGATCCTTCCGAAAGTGATGGAAACTAATTCGAAGGATCTGGTGAGGGCAGAAGCTCAGTGCGAGGAGCACGAGGCATTGGCCCGGAAGAATGCACTTGGGATCTTTGTCGACTACGTCAGAAATGGCAAGCTCCTGGAGGACGTTGCAGAAGCTGCCAGCAACTTCTTCCACGGGAAAAATCAGACCAGGGAGGACGTCCAGCGCAAGGATGAGCTAGAGAGAGATGCACTCAAGCACTGCAAAGAAGAGTTTGTGGATAGTGAAAAGAAGGCGAAGGCATATGCACACCGATGGGCAATGTTCTTGAATGACATGACCACCGTGTGCGACTGGCCTGCACGTTGGAATTCCACGAGCCAGGAGCAGCCCGACTGCCACGCAGGGGACGAGGATGGGGGAATCCGCGCGTTGTGGAGCGCGTTCAGAGTGCACGCGGTCGCGGTCTTGGATCGAGCAACCTAGCGTAGCACTGCACGAGGACCTGGCGTGCGCGGATGGAAGCGTAGATGGGTACACGTATGCTGACATTGACGTCTTATGATGCACAATTTGATTGCCTACCATGCTGCCCTTGCCGTGTCTACAAGCACCTGCATCTGTTGCTTCCTTTTCCGTCACCACGCCTCGAACCAGCTAGGCCTGGTCCGGATCGTGGTTTGGGTCCGACACTCGATCGCGTACCTTGATCAGCTCATCTGGTTTGCGTCAGGCAGGTACCATTGCGAGTGACAAGGGAAACAGCACATACCGCAAAAGCTCTCGAGAAGATCTTTGAGCTTCTTGGTGACATCGTCCGTTTCCTCCCTCGCGTCGAGCTCGCGGAGGATGGGCCCGATGACCTTGAAGTGAACCACGCAAGAGGCAAGCACAAACGTATCGTATGGATGCTGGTACTTGTTGACCGCGACGCTGTACTCGGCTGGTCTGGTCAGCGTTGAAGTCCTCGTAGTCCTTTCGATGCGTACCGTCATAGCACTGCGCACCTGCGAGGAAGTGGTATACGTCGTTGGCCCGCTCGAGCAGCTTCTCGCTGCCCCGAGGCAACGGACGCAAGGCCTCCATGTAGCACGGCCAGTACCGGACGAGGTTGAATCCGTCCCTCACGGGCGGCGGTGGAGGCTGCCAGGCTTGCAGCCGCTCGAGGTTCCCGTTGCGCTTCCAATCTTCATCGCACCACAACGCCTCTCTGCCCCTCTTCGCCCACGCTGCAACGGGCTTCGTCACCTCGTTCGAGTCCAGCTCTACGAGGTACTGGCTGAGCTTGTCTCGAGTCATTTCCCGTAGCCACGTCGGGCGGTGTCTCTGCCTACCTCAAATGCACCAAACTTTCGAGGCGCCTTGGTGGCCCACGCGAGGACCCTCTCGAAGCGTTCCGTGGTCGGATCGCCGCTTCGAAAGGCCTTGCACTTTAGACGAAGCTCATCCGTTGCCCACGTACGGTCTGGGGTGTCTGCCATGATCCGAGAAAGAAGTGTACCGGAGAAAAGGAGAGAGGTGGCCTCGCAGTTCCCTTGAGATGGGCAAGGGAACGAGCGTGAAGAGCCATTTCGAATTGACCAAGTCATCGCGCTTGACGTTGCGTAGCATCGAATTCGGATAGCCGCAGCTTCGCGGCGACGTGCAGCTCGCTCCTTCCGACGTCCTTGAAGGCAGGGCCGCTTGACCATGCGGCTTGTCAGAAAGCCTCTTTTCGTCTGAAAAACGTTCATCCAAATCCTCGAGAGAGTTTCGGTCATGGCCTCGCTCGCCGACTTGCTATGCTCGAGCGGAGAGGCGTGTCGGCCTAGAGCGAGGATGTCGACCTCTACCGGTGATGCAAGGGTGCGTGCCTGGAAACGGTCGAGGAGCATAGCTGGTGTAGCGATGCCAGGGTCGCAGACCGGTAGGGTACTATATCTTCATCTGCAGCGTAGCACGGGACTCGGACGCATATCGAAAGAGAGAGTAGTCATGCGGGAAAGTTTTCCTGTGCTACAGACACGTCTATTCATCCATGGTCCTGGCGCGTGATTTGTAGCACCATGGTGGGTATAGAAACGCAATGGCCATCGCCAAAGAATGATTCCTCGTGCAAACGCTTCAAGAGGTTTTCTAGTCTGTTGCACGTGAACTGCTCGCACCATGTCACCAGACGCCGACCTCGACCGTCGCCGACGGGCCATTGAACACATCATCAGTGTCTGTGCTGGATGGGTGTGCGAGAGCTGGGTGATGAGTGTCTTGTGGCGTGCCGTTGAAGGCATCCCCAATGTCCATGTCGCGTGGGGTAGGGGACCCCGGCTTTTCTTCGGCGATATGCTAACGCCGACCAGGTCGCGAAGGCAGCGCGAGGGACGGAAGCTTCCTCCTGACACCGCTCCCAGTCCCCAAGGATCCTCTCCGGACCTGGAACTATTGCGTGCAAAAAAGGTTCAGACATCGAGGCAGCCATCTGCTTCGACGTCAAGAGCGGGAACGGACCCGTCAGGTACGACTCCATCTACGTCGTGGGGTGGCCGCAGGATCCACGCCACATCCACATCGTACCCGGACAGGTCTGGTTCGACATCACCAAGACGTGGCCCGCCGGGTGGGAATGGACCCTCTGGCAGTGTGCCGTCGAGCTCGAAGACGTGCCCGCCGCGGTGGTATCGCTCATCGCAGCCTCCAAGTCCACGCAAGACGCGCTCTCCGACCTCTCCAGCTCGGCCGGCGTCGTGCGGCCTCGCAAATGGTACAGGAATCCCTCCAACAATGTCGAATTCGATGGGTGGTGCGTGCCACCGCCGCTCGACATCACGCGGCAGTTTACGCACATCAACAAAGACACCACAATCAGAATCTCTGAGCGATCCATTCAGCGCCTATGGGATCACCTGGACAAAGATGCAAGCCTCGATCTCTACGACAACCCGTTCAAGCCGATGATTGCCGATTTCGTGCTCACTTTCAAGGATCCGCAGACCGATGCGCAGCGACACGTTTTTGTGGAACACAAGGCATCATTCCGGGTCGGCAAGAAGAAGCCGCTGGAGCCGTTCCTGGATGCCAAATACAACTGGCACGTTCTCATAAGCCAAGAGGTAAATCGCCAGAACGAGCACGTGTACCGCCTCGTCTTCGCCGGAGGACAGGTTCCCCAGCGCTACCTCGAGGAGCCCCGCCGTCGGCGCCGCGTTGTTGAAAGGGCTCCAAGAGCGTCACCGAGACATGCACGCGACCATGAAGGACAGGTGGGGAACGGCCCATCGAGACGATCCAAACGACGAGATGGTCGTGGAGAGGATTGCCGATGGCGAACCCGATCAGCTGCAGCTGGGCTCCTTGGACATGCCGAACCTTGCTGCCCGGGGTGACGACGACGACGACGATCCCAGCGACGAGGAGGGCGAAGAGGAGCCAGGCTCGCAGGGTGCCAACAGGCAGTGGCGGGTCAGGAACGGCAGGGTCGAGATATACGCGCGCAACGTGTTCAACGACCAGTCCTGGTACATGGGCCAAAACATGATGGTCCCTGCATTCTCCGGCTGTTCCCACGGCACGTCGGTCTTGGTCGAGCAAGCGTGGACGGAGCAGGAGAGGGCCGCCTACGCGATCAGCCGGACGCTGCCACGGCCCGCTCTGGACAGCAAGCAGATACCCATCACCTTCGGGCGCCGCTTGTACGAAACCCCCACCGGAGAACGCCAATATCTCAAGGCTTCGGTGCGCAAGTACGACGGCTGCTCCAAGATTAGGACGCTCTACGTGCTCTACGACTCCGTGGGCAGCGTCGACTCGCTCGAGGAGATGCAGCCGACGCTGCACTGCACGGGACCCGCCGGTGGCGGGCGCTGCAGCCAGTGCGACGAAGAGCACGAGCACGTGCAGCACGTGAGGGGTAGCACCTCGCACAGGTTCCCAGCTGGATACGAGACGCACCGCGGCGTGGTGGACAGGGTTGGCAAGTTCCGCGGGACCTTTGGCCTAAAGGACGGAAGGCTGTGGCAGAGATGCGCGGAGCTGTTCTCGGAGGAAGAGACCTACGAGGCCTACACCTTTGGGGAGCTTCTGCAGAGCACCTGGAAGCACGGCTTGCGGAGCCCAAAGGATCTCCCACGGTCGATCGCCGCCGTCGCCGCCGCCGCTGCACCGCCGAGGCGCTGGGCCCCGTGCAACGCGTGCTGGGCTGCGAGGCGACTCTGCGACACGTCTCGAGGAACCTGCTCCGGATGCCGGAGCAGCAAGTCCGCGTGCGTCCGCAAACGATGCGTCTTCTTTGCAGATCCAGAGGCGTGCGCTGATCCAAACTGCTCAGAGGTTCACAACACCGACGGGTACAATCTCTTGACCGAAGCGCCACGCAATCTTGACGGTGGAGATAGGCAAAAGGACGCCCAGCGGGATGATGCCCTCAAATGCCGCATCCCCGTATGCAACAACTGCTGGAGCAACGGCTGGCATCTGCTCTGTTCCAAAGAACTCATCTGCTACATGTGCAAGCACCACAACAAAGAAGGCAGCTGCACTCGGACGAGGTGCTCCAACCCTTTGGGCTGTGACAGGCTGAAGTGTGCGTACGCCCACTCCGATTTCCACGGGAGCTGCGAGGACCACGAATTTCGCGAACCGACCGCGCCCGTGGCACCTGGAGACCTGGACGAAGAAGCCAGGGTCAAGATTGCCAAGGAGAGAGGTCGGACGCTCAAGACCATTGCGAACAAGGCCTCGCCTTACACGTCGTTCAAGCGGGTCAGGAAGACGGCGGACGGAGTGGTGCAGCGCCAGGGGCCTTTGAGGTCGCTGTTGTAATCGCGACAGCAAGGAAGTTTCAATTGCAATCCGTCGTCTTCTTTCGCAACGTCCGTGATGCATCGCCACGTGACCCTGCTTCGAAACAATTCGCAAGAGCGGCATCCTTTTTAGTCATGC
Source organism: Didymosphaeria variabile (assembly GCF_027946475.1). Classification (NCBI taxonomy): domain Eukaryota; kingdom Fungi; phylum Ascomycota; class Dothideomycetes; order Pleosporales; family Didymosphaeriaceae; genus Didymosphaeria; species Didymosphaeria variabile. The sequence continues at coordinate 1,439,157 of NW_026611628.1, read as the reverse complement.
ATGGATAGTACGCATTGTTACTCTAGTTGGCTATGCTGATCATGTCTAGGCAGTGAGTGTCCGTCAGATTGGCACGATCTCGTTCCCATCCATCTCGACCCACCGCAGCGCAGCGTCCTCCACCCTGCCCTCCGGATACCGAGAGAGAGAGACCACTCGCTCTACGGTACGAGCGTCCCGGTCTCGTCGCCTGTACCATCCTCCCTCCGCGCAGCTTCCTCGCCTTTGATCTTGCGATCCTCCCGCGCAGCTTCCTCGCCTTCGACCTTGCGATCTTCCTTCCGCGCAGCTTCCTCGCCTTCGGTGCGACCCTCCTGCACAGCTTCCTCGCCTTCGGTCTTGCGATCCTCCCGCACAGCTTCCTCGCCTTCGACCTTGCGATCCTCCCGCGCAGCTTCCTCGCCTTCAATCTTGCGACCCTCCTTCCGCACAGCTTCCTCCACCTTCTCCCAGTGCCAGTTTCGCGCTGCTTTGCCGTATCCCCTCACGTTTATGAGCCAGTCCTTGATCTTCGTTATGGACTCAGGCTTCAATTTGGACTCTGGCCAAGGATGCTGTCCGGACCGGCTCGACTGACCGGGCAGGTTGAGCTGGGTTTGACGTAGACGTGGTTGCGGGTCCTCGCCGCCGTCGTCGTCGGTAGAGAACGACTGCTTCGCTCCACGAAGTCGCTTCGATCGCCGCTCTTCCTCGCCGTCCTGGAAAGGGTCGCCCGCGCTGCCGGCTTCTTCATCTGCATCGTCCTCGTCAGGTCGATGCGTGCCCCGATCTCCTCCCCGGGGGGTCAGGAGTCCGGCGAGCAGCCCACGCCACGGAATCGAGTGCCCCTTCCACTCGTGCATGCACCGCTTGTGCAGTTGGTCGAGATCCACCGCCGGTGCCGAGTGCTGCAGGCTTGCCAGGTCTCGCATGAAGCTGTGCGTGGCCAATGGTCCGAGCCCCGCGCCCGATTGATTTCGCACCACAAACGGCGGTTCGGGCTTGAAAGCTTCGCACGAGGGGCTCGGACGCCTGGTCCCCGCTGGGGTCTTGCCGTTGATGAAGTTTTTAATGTGTTTGGGCTTGGCGAAGCTCAGCAGAGGAAGGCGCAACACTTTGGCTCGCTCGTCCATGGTTTGGTTCGAAGCGCGGCACCATTCGTACTTGGATCGAAAGTCCCTGTCGCTCCAAGCTTTGCGGCGATCCTCTTGCGAGTGCCAGTCTTTGTGCGCTACAAGCAGGGTGCCGTAGTGGAAGGACCAGAAGATAGACTTGTACGTCTGCGCCGGGACGATGGGCACCCACATGTACAAGACTGCAGCCTCAGTCAGATGATGCTCTTCTTTTTGTAAGAGAATAGAAAGCACTACTTACTGGTGTCGTGTTCCTTGCACGCCACGTTGTTCAGACTCACAGCTAGCGCACCGACAGGGTTGCATGCCAAAGAGTGCCAGCCGATGTCGTTGTCCGGTGCACGACAACTCATATCCGTGTGCAGTGGCACCATCCTCATATATCGCCAATATTCATCCACCTCCTTGGGGACGCTGGTCCAGAGGGAGCCCCGTGCGAGTCCGAAAAAGTAGTTGTAAGCGTCTTCGGGATCCATGTCGGTCATCTCGACGGTGGGGAGTCCGAGGCGCTCTTCGCAGACGTCTACCGTAGCCCGGAGACGCTCATCTTTCCAGAACATTGGCCAGAACTTGCGAGTGGCATTGAAGAACCGAAAGCATAGCGCGCGAGAGGCATCTGGGCCGCATGTGCAAGGCTCAGGTCCTGCATCCTCGTCGCGCTTCTTCTTCTTCTCTTTCTTCGTCTTCTTCTTATTCACGTCTTCGCGCTTCCGCTTCTGCTTTTTCGCGAGCTGCGCCTGCCTCCACTTCCACCACTTCGCCAAGTGTTCATCGCAAGGCCAGATATCCATCGTCTGCAATGTTCAAGAGGATGACTGACACCTTTCTTTCCTACGGTCCTTGATCCAGTTGAATGGAGCAAGTCGGGTGGGAGGAGGTCTGCACAGCGGCAGCGAAGCACCAACCTGCGGACTTTTATCCACGGCTTCTCATGTTTGCAGCAATGTCACGCCCTCTTCGCCTGCTCGTGCGCTGCCGTGAACGCAGGCAAGGCCGCTACATTCACCAGCCAGCGTGAAAATAGGCTCACGCTGCTCTCCCGTGGACGGGCGATGAAGCGCGTAGAAGGGCATCGTCAACGAACCGAGCAAACCGCGATGCAGCGGCGAGATTGCAAAGCTCGATAGGGAGGTGGCGTACCAGTTCGCAACGCAAGCATCTTCGCAGGAGTCTCTCGCAGTTGCACGTCTACACCAAAGAGATGTATTAGGCCATAAAGTACGGGCGTCGGTGCGCTCGGGCATGCGAGAAAGAGACGTGCCTGGGTTGTTGTAGCGTGGCCTCGATTGTTCCCTCTTAGCAAGGGGGACATTTGCCAAAGCAAAACATGGTAGATTGAGCCACCTAGTCTATCCAGAATGTAACTCCATGTCCGCTACCATAAAAGGACAACGCCGCCGTCGATGAGAATGACCAAACCAGTACCCTTGACAATGTCTTCGTCTTTTGCGACTACACGTCCCAGTTCCAGGTTGCCAACACGTCCTTTTCGATGGTGGCCCAGAGTCCATCGACGCCCCCAACATCGTCTTGCGCCTTACACACAACAGAGTCGGCAATGACGATCCATCGCTGGAGATGCGCTAACCACTTGTCGGCCTTGTTCGCAAACGCGTCCAGTCGGCTCTTGCGGTCGTAGGCCAGCGCTGACAGATGCTTTTGCGCCTCCACACAGCTTTCCAGCACTTCGAGCCGGGTTATGCACTCTTCATCCTTTAGCGTCTCGTCGGCGTCGGGGTAAAGGACCACCAGTTTGTTCCAGCCTACGCCTTGCAAGATCCTGGCAAGTACGGACCCCTGGAGGATGACCTGTTTACATTCTGCTCGTGCTCGCTGCATCGCATCTTCGATGAGCGTCCCCAGTTGAGAGACGGATCGCACTAGATCTCGACTGTCTTTGCCTACCCCGTCACCTGCGGCACGTGTCGTGTTCAGTGCGTTCCAGAATTCGTAAATCGAATGGCAACTCTCTGGGTCGTGCCGTACCGCTCCACCGGCAAGTGCGACCTGCTCGTTGACTTGCTTGAAAAGACTCGTCTCGGCTTGCACGATATCCCTTGATAGTGTCGACACCTTGGCGATCGCGTCGGGGTTGGTGACTTGTCCGCATCGCGCCAACGTCTTTGCGAGCGGCCTCAGGGCATCGGGGGTGCTGGTGCTCCAGGTGATTGCACCGAGGGCGCGGGGCTTCGCAGCCAAAGGCAGGCTCCATTGGGCGAGTACGATAACGATGGCGAGCAGCGGTACCAAGATCCCACAGATTGTACAAGTGTTCCATGACGTCTTCTCGTCCACGTGTGGACGTTTGGTCGAGGGTGCCTCGGCACGTGCGTTTGTAGGCGCTTCGTTTGTAGTGGCTTCGTCTACAGGGACGGCTGCAAACGTCCACTCGATGGTACCCGGCGGCAGCTTGACCTTTGCTGCTTCTTCGGACATGCTTTCCGTTGTTCTTGGGTTGTTCGTGCTAGCGTCTTGTTTTCGACACTGGCAAGAGTGGAGGAGGGAAGAAAGAGAGGGGGGACCATGGCTTCAAAGCGTCTACGAGTGCCAGCCAAATTCCGAGACATGGTCTGAGCAAGAGCCCATTCGGAAAGCAGAGCAAGCCTTGCGCATACATACACCGTTACAGGCTGCCGCCCTCTTTGTCTGCTTCGAAGACATGCGCGGCAAAGGGGCTCAACGATCCCAACGCGCGTGCACTCGTGGCAACGGCACAGTGTCTAGCGAGCAATCCCTCAAGTCTCATAGGGGGTGGAAGTGTCTTGCAGTTGACACTCTGATTCACCAAGACGTGTGTCCATATAACGCCGCTTCAGTTTCCAGGAAAAAGCCGGGCTGGTTGAGCTTCCTACGGCAGGCTCGCTCGCACTCACCATGACTGACCACCCCAGCGGAACCGTCCACGTCGAAGCCTACGTGCGCGGAGGCAAGACGGTAACCGCGCACGACAGAAGCTGGCCTGCCAGACGAAACCAGAATCCCCTTCCCGTGCAGACCCATCCCAGTCCCGCCGGTCCATCCCCCACCACCATTCCCCAGTCCAAGTCAGCAACGTCAGATCCCGAAGCGGCCCGCAAAGAAACCCGTCCCGAATCATCCTGCCCCGACGCCGAAAGTTTGGACAAAAAGTAGTAGCATCTCGACCAAAGCAAGCAGCCCCGATTAAAAACGGCAATGACGAACCCACTCACTTTGCCTCTCTGGGTGGGTCCTGGGGCCTACAAAACGCCTTCTTCTTCTCTTCTACTTCTTCTGAGCATGCTGGTCCATGGGCTTTGGAGGTAAAGAGTTACACATCTAGCGACATTATAGGATATTGGGAATCGTGGTACTTTGATGCAGGATCCTGTAGGTAAGCGCGTATGATGTGTTGCTACATCAATCAAAAGGTTCAACGTCTTGCCAACCCAGAGAACGTGAGCAAACATGCACCGTGACTAAGCCAAATTCGTGTACAAGAAAAAGCCAACAATGTTTATTTATACGCGGAAAGTCTACAAGGGTTCTGATTGTTTCTAGATGCAACGGTTCCAAACGAGTGACATAGGAGAATATCTCTAAAAAGTCGACGAGGGAGACGTAGGCTAGGATACCCATTCGTTACAAACGTCACTCGCTAGGAGCATGCAAAAGGTACGTCTGTTCGGTGCGGGACTTCTTCGCTTCGGTAAAAGGACGCAGCAGGTAGCTGATGATTGCATCGCCAAACTTGTCCAAGTGCTTGCTCTCCATGTACTCTTTCAGCCCCATGCGGTTCAGCTGAGCAATAGCCGCATCATGATGTGGTCCGGTCTTGGTGATTCTACGCAGCAGAAACGCTTCCGTGAGCGGCTTGTATAGCACGAATAAGCACCCTGGTCCAAACTCGGAGACTAGGATGTCCACCTTGAAACCAATCTTGGCCCAGTGCCTAATGTATTTCGATGTCTTATCCACGGACCAGTCGGCAGGCCAGTCTTTGCTGCGCTTGTGGATCAAGTAGAGCTGCGTTTGCAGCACGTCCTGCTGCTTCTTGCCCATTGAAAAGGTGCGACCAGCTCCGGCGCCCGGCGCGAGGATCTCCTTTACGCGGTACCACAGCAGCATGTGGAACAACCACAGCTTATGATTGCCGCTGAGCTCCCGGCTGAGGTTGTCCGTGTCGACGAGGAGGGCCGCGAGCGATTTGGTGGCATCGCCACCTACCATCTTGGTGACGTAGGTCCGCTCAGCTTGCGGTGGCGAGAAGAAGGCTGCGAGCGAGCCATCCTCTTTGAACATCTCGACTTGCTCGAGCGTGTCTTCGTCGACAATAAAGGCAGCAATGTCGGTGATGGGCTTCCAGTCGTAAATCTTTCCCTCCTCCTCCTCCTCCTCCTCCTCTTCTCCCTCATCCCCTGGCTCCTTCCCGCGAATCCTTTTCGGATTGCGACCCCCGGCTTTGCCCGCGTCGCGTTTGCGTCCATTCCCCGTAGCAGGCGCGACGAGCTTTGCCAAGCAGTGTATCGCTTTTGCATGAGCCTCCGCAAAGGTGTCCTTTGGCTGACGGCCTAGGAATGCGATGAAGTCTTCATCTTCGAGCATGGCTTGGAGGTCGCGGAGGGTGTCTTGGTGGTCTTGCTCCATCGTCGACTTGCTCACAAAAAAATGATGCGTTTGTTCCTGTGCAATGGACAACCAGAAGAGTCGGGCAAACTCCCCTAATCACCCTGAAAAAACAACTTCCACAATCCGTGTATCATCTCAAGCCCCAGGGGAAAAAACGCGACCCGCCCGCTATAAAATGTAAAACATGACCACCCACCATAGGGCTCGCCAACCGCTTCCGCCACACACGACGAATCCAAGTTGACCACGCGATCCGCAGCCACCACCCAGGAAAGACCGGCTCGCTAGCCTCCACCACAAGTTGACGCGAGGTAGGTGCATCTGATAACTGCTTGGCTGATGCTGACACTTGCTAGGTAGCCATGTCCCTCCGCAGCCGCATCTGCATCGTGGCAATCGCTCTCATCTTCTTCACTGCCACGTTCCTCGTGCTCGACGCCCTCGCTTTGGCCATTCTGTGGACGTGCTTTCCAAACACGGCGCTCCACAACCGCCAATGGGTCCAAGCAATGGAGACGTATATGTTCTTGTTCCTCTGTCCCTTTACGTTGCTTTACGTCCTGTTCTGGGACTCGGGATGAAAAAGGAGGGCCTGAGGGCTATCGGCAAGGGTACGGGTCTACGAGGGAAGCTTCCGTGTGGCCAAGGTAGCGGCGTCGCATGTATTGTGTAATATCCTAGCTCTACTCCTAACTATTCTTGTCAGCTCCGTTCCTTGCGCGTTTGCGTGATTGAGATGCAGCGCGAGGTGTACCTGAAGCAGCCTCGTATGGGCACTTGCCAAGACTGCTAGCACGCACAGACCACCTCCCAAAAAAACATGTGCACACAACACAATGCAAACTTTTCACACAATGCAGAGACTCGAGATGCACCAAAAAACAATGTTGGAAAAAAAATGTCTTCGACTTCGTAGGATTTTGAAAACTACACCTGGTGGGGTTCGAACCCACGGCATCCGCATTGCTAGATGGGCATTCATAAGAATCTGACGAGTCTTATAAGAACGGCGCGCTACCACTGCGCCACAGGCTAATGAACGTTAGTAACGCCCTGTGTATTTGTGTAGTGGAAGTGCTTACTGTTTCTGTGGAATTTGGCAAATTTTGAGCGGTAAATGCTATATATATCTGGCAAAAGAAAATTTGCACAGGAGGGAACGAAACTAGGAGGGATGTGGGTCACCGTCTACATGACAGATCGGCTTGTGAGGGGCAAGCAAACAGCAGCAACGTAATTTTGAACAATCTGTGTGCGGGGTTCGTGGCTGGGGCGGGTTCAGATGAGGGGCTGGCTGGATAGGTTAGCTCCGAGCATCTGAGCTAGCATCACGACATTCCGCTTCACCGTCACTTGCGAAACCTCACTCACTTCATTCGAATTCTGAGATTCAGGACGAATTTGTCGCTTCGGCTACTAGCGGTAAGTATGGATTCTGTTTGCGTGTTCTACTTTGTCCCTGCCCGCGACTCTCTCTCTCTCTACCTGCCTCTCCACCTTGGTACTCAGCGCGCGCTCTTCATTGTGAGCTCTTTCGCTCAAGGGCTACACACCACTCTGTACTGGAATCGCACATTCTTAGACAAGACTCAATATGTAATTCGCCTTCCATTGAAAACCTCGCGCAGACACGATACTAACCTCGGCACAGGCGCGCCCCTAGCTTCTTGCTCGCTCTCTTGCCTTTGGTAGCAAGCATGACCATTCGCGCTAACAAGTTCACGCCTGAGGTCTTACTCAGTGCGCCGCGTCGCTCAGAGGGTAACCCGAATTCGGATGGCTCCAAAATTCTGTACAGCACGTCAACGTACAGCTTCGAGGAGCACGCCAAGACTTCCGAGATCCGCGTGCTGGATGTGAAGAGTGGCGAAACCAGCCTCATCTCTGACAGCGAAGGTGCTAGTGAGCCGCAATGGCTGGACGACGACACGGTTCTGCTGCTGAGCGAGGGGAAGGAAGCGACGAGCGTCAAGGTGGGCCCTGTTAAGGGCTTTGGTAACAGGTACGTTTGCTCCGAAATTGCGACTGCCATAACAGAAGTCTGAGGACGTCGTGTTGGCCTGGACGATTGTTTCCGTGCGCGAAGGTTTCTAAATATTATATCGCGCCATCACGTGCTTTAAGCTGACCTGATCACAGCAGCTACGATGCCGGCACGATCAAGGGCTCGGTCGGCAATGTCAAGCTGGTGTCACTCGATGATGGCGCATACGGCATTGCAGTGACAGGCAAGGCAACCCCATCTGGCGATCTTTATAATGAGAAGGAAGATAAGAAGCCGCAAACTTCTGGCCGCTTGTACAACTCGCTCTTTGTACGCCACTGGGACCATTGGGTTACCGACAACCGCAACGCCATCTTCCTAGCCACGCTCAAGAAAGACGGGGACAAATACAAGCTCTCACAGCTGAAGAACGCCCTCAAAGGATCACAGCTCGAGAGTCCGGTCGAACCCTTTGGTGGAACTGACAACTTTGACATCTCGAGCCACGGTCTAGTGTTCACCGCAAAGGATCCTGATCTGAATCCGGCAACGCATACCAAAACGAACATATACACCGTCACAGCGAAAGACTTCTGGAGCGAACTTTCCAAGGGCATAAACGAACCTTTCAAGGTTCCAATTCACGGGTTTGAAGGTGCAAGCACGAGGCCAACCTGGGACAACGAGGGCAAAGCGATTGCATTCTTCTCCATGCGAACGGACGGATACGAGTCGGACAAGAACCAGGTCTTCATCATTCCAGACTGGACCAACCCAGGCTGGGTTCAGCATCTTTGGGCGAGCGAAGACGGAAAGGGTTCCTGGGATCGCAGCCCTCAATCCATTACGTGGGGTGCCAACCAGGAAATCTATTTTACTGCCGAAGAAGCTGGTCGAATAAGTCTGTTTGCTTCATCGTCAGATTTCAGCAAGTCAACACGCACGCCTAAGTTGATTGTCAAGGGTGGTGGAATCTCAAGTGCAATATTATTGAAGGATGGATCGCTTTTCCTGTCGTCATCCAGCCTTATTGAGAACAGCTTGTATTCTATGTTGCCTGCGAGTGCATTCCTGGAGATCAGCGCGAACGGCGGTTCATACTCGCTACCGCTCAACGATAGCGCTCCTGGACAGGACCCAGCTACTCGGGCTACGAAATATGTCTCATCAAACACGCGCAGCGGCTCTACCTTCGGACTGTCTCGCGATCAGATCGAGGAAATATGGTTTCCGGGTGCGAACAACAAGACATATGTCCACGCTTGGGTCTTCAAACCTTCAAACTTCAAGAAGGGCCATAAGTATCCGCTCGCGTATTTCATTCATGGCGGTCCTCAAGGCGCATGGGAGGACTCATGGTCTACGCGTTGGAACCCCGCTGTGTTTGCAGAGCAGGGTTACGTTGTTGTCGCGCCAAACCCGACGGGCAGCACAGGCTATGGACAGGATTTCACGGACGCCATCAAGGGTCAATGGGGAGGTCTCCCTTACCAAGACCTTGTCAAGGGCTTCGAATATATCAAAGAAAACCTCCCGTACGTCGATATCGAGCGCTCCGTTGCACTTGGTGCCTCGTACGGTGGCTACATGATGAATTGGATTCAGGGCCACGACCTAGGCCGCCAGTTCAAGGCTCTAGTTACGCACGACGGTGTCTTCAGTATGACTGCACAGATGGCCTCCGAAGAGCTTTACTTCCCCTTCCACGACATTGGTGGAAAGCTGTGGGAGAACCCTGAAGGTTGGGCTCAGTGGGACCCTTCGCGCTTTGCTGGCAACTGGGCTACGCCTCACTTAATTATCCATTCCGAAAAGGATTATCGCTTGACGATGAATGAGGGTCTGGCAGCCTTCAATGTGCTGCAGGTCCGGGGTGTACCGAGCCAGTTCTTGACGTTCCCAGATGAGAACCACTGGGTACTAAAGCCGGAGAATAGCCTACTGTGGCACGAGACTGTGCTGGATTGGATCAATGAGTATGCTGGCTTGGAGAAGTACACCGAGTGGAGGGCGAAGAACGGAGCTGTGCGCAAGTAGTTGTTGCCTTGAATATGCTCTTGAACATTCTGTGTTTCGACACATTCAAGAAAAGCGTAGGACACGAGGGAGTCTTGCCAGACATGTAGCTTGGGCTGCAATTGAACCACAAGTGTAAATACCAAATATCAAGTTTTGTGATGGGGCTCAACGATTCTTGCATTGCAATTACTATCGTACAGTGACAACTGTGCACACCGACGCCCCGTGGAGCCTAGCCTACGCGATGCAAAGGACCGCAGCACTCGAGCTTCTTGAAGGTACGGAACCGGCACGTAAATTCAAACGACACAAATGAATAGAATATAGCGTATCTGCCACGAGCAAACCTTAGCACTAGACACAAGATTCATATACTGTATTATCCCTCAATTTGATGTAGCGTAGGATACACATCTTTTGACAAGGCACTCACTGCTTGACTTCAAGCCCAGTTAGTTATTTGACCAGACTGACACGAGTTATATCCAGCTTGGTGCTAAGGCTTCACAAATTGGAGAATGCAGCCATTGATTGCGGGGTATATCACGACGAACCCATGGTTGATTAAATCTGCAAATCTCTCGGCCGAACGTCGTCGCTTTCGATCCGCTTCCAATTGCATCTGTCGCATATTTGGATTCTTCACGTTTGTTGGGCTCTCCTGGAAAGGAGAGTAGAAAAGAATAGGTGTGTGGATCTGCTCAGCCAGGCTGGCATGAGGTACTTAGCCCAGGCCAGGGTTTGGCAAGTAGGAGCAAGCAGTCGTCAATTTGCGGTGTACACTAACTAATCATGGTTGTAGTCCTCATAGCTTAATAACAATCCTGCCGAAGTAAGCTATAATTATTTCGCTACTCGACCAGGCTGCTTCTGCAGCCTACGTCATTTGTGAAGCGGCTGTGCTGTGTAAGCCAAAAGCCAAGGCTCAGCCTGATGCGTTGCAGCTTAAGATGTCATTGACTCCGTGCAGTAAATACTACAGGACATCCAGTTCTTGTTGAACGCTTGAAGCCGTTCTCTTCGGTTTGATCTGTTCTTGTGTGAGTGGTTCTGTACAGGTTCAGCTGGTACGAATTTAGCTGAGGCCATGCTGCAGTCCAAGAGGGGACTCTCACCATGCCAACAGTGCCAGGAGATACTTGGTATTGTGATAATTGCGGTTGTCTGAACTCCAGTTGGTATGATTTTGTGCCCAGTGTGTAACCATGCAGGTGGCGAGCGTTATGGTGGTACGGCAGACAACATATCAATTCAAGATTCAGCCAGGTCAAGCAGCTCACGAGGAGGCTCTCTTCGGTCACACAGCACACGAGGAAGCTCTATTCGGTCACGCAGCACACGAGGAGGCTCTCATCAGTCACGTAATCCGAGTGTTACTTCAGCAACCTCTTCCGGCGCACTCAACTCCTATGGTAGTCAAGATTCCATCTTACAGGAAATCGTTGAGCTGCTGTTGAATGATGGTGTCACGCAACCATTACTTTCCAAGGCCTCTCAAATCGGTATAGCGAGTGAGCGAATAGAGAGGCAGCTGAGAGCGCTCTTGAAGGACCTTGGAGCCGATCTAAAGACTGAATCGGAGACAGTTGAAGAGCGGCGAATTGCCAAGTTCATCGCTCTAAATTCCAGACCTGTGGCATTGGCAGTCGTAAAGAGTATAGAAGGGTTTGAAGACGCCGCGAGGGACGTACAAGGAAAGGAACGAGTGGAGGACAGCTCGGAAGAAGACACTGAGTGAGTGCTGCCTCGAGTAACTCCTAGACGAATATCTATTGAGTTGTGAATGCGCGATCTAGATCGGAGACCGACGAACCTGTTCAAGAGAACGAAGAGAATAATCTAGCTAGGGCTAAAAGATCCGTCGTCAAAAGCGCAGCGTTTGCAAACATGCACCAGCAGCTATGGCATTTGGTCTTCCCTACGCTGAACGCTAAGATGTTGGCATACGTGGACAAGGCTGGCGAAGACTTGACAGGTGCTGACAAGAATAGCTGGTTGAGTGAGGGCCGAGCACTTGCCACAGAACTCTTTGACGTACGTCTGTCATCAGTCAACGTCTGCAAAAATATGCGGACATCTACGTTAGACAGGACCAAGCATACCATTGAGGCTTGGACCGAAGAAACATGGAACTGGTGGCCATTGAGGTTGCCCCTCCCCTATCCTGACGATAAATACACGTAAGCATTATTTCCTTCTTACATGTGGTCTCCACGTAGCGGTGCCTTGACTCTGGTACAAGTCCAAAGAACAACATCTCACCACTTATGGATGGCTTCGCTAACTCGATACACAACATCAGTTATATTCAGTGGATCTGCGTAAGTATTCCTCGAGACAATCCTATTTGTGAACACAGACTTACCAACAAAGGAGTGTGGAGAGAGCAGACTAGTTGAAGCACCAATAGCTCTAACAGAACAGATAGAGCGATGGAAAAGAGAGGTCCCTCAGCGAGCTGAACCTCCACCAGGACCTGGTGTGCCACTATCAGTTCTTTCGGTCACTGGACAGCAAAGCGGGGTTCAAAAAAGCACAGGACAGGGTAACAATCGCCGATCGAATCGTCCACGCTCACAGAACACGTACTCTAGCCAAGGAAACACCAATTCAGCCACCTCAAACACCGGAGTGTCCAAGGGTTGGGTACTGCTTGTGGTGCAATCTAGAGGTGACTACGGACTCGCGCAAATTGGTATGAGTGGCCGCACAACAGAGGTGTTCTTCACCCAACTGCGTTCTGAGTATCTCCGGCTTAGAGGCTATATCACCCGCTGCTTTAGCGTCTGGTGCTACTCACATTGCGATTTTTATAAGATACGTAGCGCAATGTTTCATGGGGATGAATTTGCTGAGTATCTGCAGTTCCACAAGTGGACTTGGGAGTCTGTTGTTCCCTTAAAACGCAATCAGTATCCGGATCCACTGGATTCAGAGTATGACTATATACCAAAGCCGATACTGGACATACCTCCAATAACGAAGCATGAATTCAGGAAGCGCCATGAGGGTTGCACTCAGCCGGGCTTCCATCTTTACTGCAGTAAGTAGCTATCAATAAAACGTCGAGAACAAGGCTGATGGTAAATTCTACAGATAAGCAGTGTCCCTGTATGAAGGCAAAAGCCAAGGCACACAATCGCGACATTATCGACCTACTACCGAAGAAGTCTTGCCAGCTAGACTTGATGGCAGATGACAGAAAATTCTTTTGGGGCCTATACGCTCGTCAAGAAATCAGCTTCTTTCGTGTACTTGTTTACAACGCGATCTGCATCAGTCCGTTCATATGGTTCTTCTTCATGTGGCTGTTTGCTTGGGGCCACAAGGGAGATCAACAAAACGCTTCGGTGCCGCTCATGACAATGTTGTCTTTTCTGTCAATATTCTGGACTACGTTCATTGCAAGCCTGTGGCAGAAGAGCGATGGTGAAGTGGCTTAAGTAGCAGGCGAACGCTGAATACTAGACTAGGTCGAGGATTAAAGCAAAGAGTATGGCCAACTTGAGAGGAAGAATTAAGGCAGGTATTATGATTGAAGTCGTAGATAAAAGGAATCAAGGTATACCATTTCCGCCCCTAGTCAAAGAACGTTTGTCATTATTTAAGAGAGGAGTAAGCGTAACGCGGCACTGTTCCCATGCAACCCGTCAAGAAATAACATGCATTGGCTCCCCTCAAGCATTTCGTAAACTGCGTTGCTAAATCCATATGGGGAAAATGCATAAGCGGTCTCAAAGGTGTCGGTGATGATTATTGCTTGACTTGTTTACACACTCAAACTGAAGGTAGACCACTAAGCTTGACATCCGCAATTTGACCCACGATGCTTTGCTGTCACCATTCCAGACACAGGTGAATCGCTAAATCAGTAAGTTAGATAGGGTACAGGACCCCTAAAATACCTTAACCTTAATGTTCGTTGGAAGAATGCTGATAGTACGTCATCTGCTCAATAGATTGCGCACTTGAGTTGTGCTGTAGATCTCTGTGTCAAATGAGTATCATTTGTAAGGTATGTCATTGGTGGCGGCATCATGTTGAGCGATGTATTAGCATCTGGTCGTACCAAGCTTGACACGAACCACAACCGCTGTTTCCGACCACAATAAACGCTCAAGGATTGATATAAGAATCGCAGACCCCAGAAGCGAGAAAATCTTCATCAAGATCGCTGCGAGCTTGCCCGACCGACAACAGCCCGGCGTTCAGGATGTACTGGTCATCGCTTGCCGCAGAACTGCGCGCCATGATCCTCGATGCGCTTATACAGGAAGGAAACGTAGCCCACTGTGCCTGCGTTTCTCAAGAGTGGAAGACAGCAATCGGAAAACACAACTTCCGCTCAATCAGGCTCACAGCTTCGGACGTCCCGGTACTGGAGACATTAACAGCCCAAAACTTCGGCCTGATCCAGTACATATGGTACTGCGTTGAGCTTGAAGAATACGACTGTTCCGCATGCGATAAAGACGAGACGGAAGAGACCACGGAGGCAAATTGGGTCACGTTGAAAGATAGCATCAGATCACTGTTCTGCGCACTCAGCGCACGCCCAATGAAGGGAAAACTCACACTGGATATCAGCGTACATTCTCCGTCTGATAACCAGCATTTCTTCAAGTATATATGTTTTGAGCACGCAGATGTACACAGATCTAAGGGCGTGGCGCAACAAACGTCCTTGCAACATACCCCGCTTCACGATTCGATCCACAACGCAGCGTTGCCTCCAGATTTCACGGTCATCGACCGACTATTTCCAGACATCGATTTTTCAGACGCCGAAGACGGCGATGCAGCATTTTGGGCTACGGTTCCACAGGTTCACAGTGTGACTGGTCTGCTTCTGCGACGGCAGACACGTCGCCGATGGGACCCGCAAGCCCTCATCCAACTTACCGCACGTCTTCCGAACTTACAAGAAGCTTGGTACGAGCCTTGGAGAGAGTGGAGCCGAATGTTTCAGAGAAGCACGGACAACCGTAAGTGCAGCCCGAACTCAATGACGGCCTTGCCGCTGATCCGTCTCACCACTGCAACAGGAACGGAGCGATTCTTCAAGTCTCTGATATCGCACAATATGAAGAGGTTAACGATATTCGAAGATCTTCGAGAGACATATATCGCTGCCAACTTTAGTGGCCTGCACCCCCCCTCCGACGCGGAACCTATCCGGACAGTGAGTATAAAAGTGACACAGACACTGGCCGAAGCGAGTCTCAAACTTGAACACCTCTCGGCCGCTTTCGTTACGGACGCAGCACGATTCTGGGAAGCGCGTCAACCACAGTGGATCTGGGGTCAGCTTTTGACTCTCTCTCTTACGTCTCGTATGCTAGTGCCCACTGCGTCACCAGAGAAGATCAACAGCATGCTTCAGGCAGCAGCAGAGGCCGCCATGAACATGCCAAAACTTGTATGCATGGAGCTTTGGAACGGAGGTCAAGACCACGCGTCCGTGTTTAGATACCGCATTGCACTCTCCAGGGTTGGCAAACCAGCTAGCATTGTATGGCGAAGCACCCGGGATCTGAATGTGGATGCCAAAGTGGTCAGTATGTGGTCGGCGGTAGCAAAGTCCAGATCAGCTGGGTCGTTTGAAGTCTTTAAAGAGCTGCTAGGGCCTGAGTACATGATCCAATCACACGGTGATGCCGTGGACGTGCTGGAGCTGCAGAATCAGGTGGCTTGTCCGGTGTCGATACAGCAGATTCGGAAGGAGCATTGATCATTGAAGGATCCTAGGAACAATGCAGTCTACGAAATGCTTTATGGGAGCCAATGTACGTTTGCCCTGATGGTTTGAAGGAAGAAGTGTTGACCAGAATTGATAGCAATACATCAATATGCGTACGTGCACTATGTGTGAGGATGACCGCGTACAAAACGAATGAGACACACCGATAATGCAGAAGCTGAAGCGGAGGGAAGAGGGAAGAGACAAGGTTGATTTGAGGCGCACAATACAGCTCTCAACACCATTAATTCTATCATACACTCTTTCGAAAAGAGCTGTAAAACTCCTACGTCAACACTGCAGGTCATGAAATATGACAATGAGTGGAAGCAAGTAAAATCTCAGAAAATTTTGAAAGAAAAAGAAAACGTATTTTTGGTTCAAGACTGAACAACGCAATGCATTCCTCCGGACTTCAACCTTCATTACGAGGCAAGAACGTGCTGCAGAGTCATAGAGACGTGGAAGGCACGAGTGGTGACAGTGCAACGGAATACATCATAGAGGAGGAAATCCATCCACCATTGCATGAGGCACTTCTGCATCGGGGTATAGTGCGTTTCTCGAAAAAAAGAAAAGCCCGATAGTATGAGCTGATAGAGACATGGTAAGGGAATAGACTGCCGCCCACAATACACACTATCATAGTATAGCCTTGGAGCGACGCAAGCCCAGCTTTGCCAACCCAAGTATTAACCATGGTCCCTTCATTCTAGCCACAGCCTTTAACTCAGCGTAGTCTTCGTAACAGGACTTAGTTTTCCAATGATCATCTCCAAGGGCGGCGGCTAACCCAGGATATGCCCACTGGTATAGAGTGAGAGCTTCCTTGATACGATGCTGTCTGGTAAGGACATGAGCCAGGAAGTCTACGTTATAAAGCGTGTCGGGGTGACCTCGACCAAGTAGCTTTTCGGATCCTTCTAGCGCTCGACGAATCGCCACCTCGGCCTCTTCGAATTTTCTCTGGCTTACCAGCGCCAACCCAAGCTGCGTGACGCTCAAGAGTGTATAATGGTGCTCCTTCCCAAGTAGTCTTTCTTTTCCTTCTAATGCCTGACGTTCCATTGCCTCCGCCCGCCTGTATTTTCCCCGCTTCCACAGCAATGATGCAAGCTGACTTAGGCTTTGAAGCGTTTCAACGTGTTCCTGCCCAAGTATCTTTTCTTTTCTTTCCAGCGATTGACGAAGATATTTCTCTGCCTGCTTGCACTTTCCCAGGTTTTCCAGCACCGACCCAAGCTGGGTAAGGCTGCGAAGCGTATCGATATGGTCTGGGCCAAGTAACTTCATTCTTCCTTCCAGTGCTCGACGCTCCAATCTCGCTGCCTCCTTGAGTTTTCCCTGCCTCGTCAGTACCGACCCAAGTTGGCTAACGCTAGTGAGCGTGTTAAGATCTGATGGGCCAAAAACCTTCTCTCTACCCTCCAATGTTTGAGAGAGGATCGCCACTGCGTCATCGTATTTTCCTTCTAGCTCTAGTGCCCCCTCCAAGATTACACGCGCATTGGAGCGTATCAGGATGCTCGTGCCCAAACATGTCTCTCACCATCGACCATGCCTCTTGTAACGCCATCACTGCTGCAGTATATTTCCCATTGACCCGTTGACATAGCCCTATATATCCCAGAAGCGAAGCACCATTTGTGCCTGTTTTAGCACCCTCCAGCCCTATTACATGGATGGCGTGCGGGAGGTACGTTGTCCACATCCCCTGCTCGCTGGAATGCAAGAGCTCCAAGACTCGGAGAACTGCTATGCCCACCCAAGCTTCTCGCTGACTGTGTGCCTCCAGCCACCAGCCCAATGAGATATGCACTAGCCGATGCATGTCAAAATACCTCTCTTCATCAGATCCCGTGACAGTTTGCTGGCGCTCAGTAAGAAATGCATATCCCTTCAACGTTCCGAGCGCTTTCGTATGTTGCACTTTGGACCCCCCTGGCGGTAATAGCGTTTGAGGAATACCAGTGCGGTCGATGCAGGCTATGAATGAAAGGTAATCTGCTGCGAGTGGGTCTTGTTTCTGGATGTGCTCGAAGGAGATTTGCCAAGTCTTTGCAACCGTAATATCAGTGCGTTGGTATCGACTTGGATCTTCGAAACGCTCGCTGAAGAGCTCAGCTTCCGTGCTAGTATGCTGCATTAAAGATACGTATTTGGAGACTGATATGTCGTTCTGGTTCATGAAAGCGGCTGCCTGTACAATGGCAAGTGGAAGGAATGTGAGTGACTGCAACAAGTTTTTGACAGCGGCCCGATTATCTAGGAGCGACTTGTTTATTGTTCGGTTCATGAGCAGCTGTCGGGCCTCAGCTTCACCCATGTCGTCTAGCGAAAGTACGCAAGTCTGTGATAGTTCTGCGGCCGCTTCCCTACTACGGGTTGTAAAAAGGATCGCTCCTTTGTTGCCACGTGGGATGTAGTCGATCAGTGGGATTGATCTGGGGTCTTCAGTATCGAATTCCAGCAATATCCGTGGGTCGTCGGCGTTGTCAACGATCATCAGCCAATCGTTAGAAGTCTTTGAGCTTAGCGCTTCCCTCACGAGCTTTTTGAGGTTTGCGTTTTCATCACTTATTCCTGGTATCTGTAGGCGGACTGCGATCTCTCGAAAGGCAAGCCCGACACTTTCTTGACTCATGGCAGGTACCCAAAATATTTCACGTTTGGCATTCGTCGCTAATGCGCGGTAGGCGAACTCGAGCGCCAGCGCTGATTTCCCACAGCCGCCCAGTCCATAGATTGCCATGCGTTGGTGTGTGTCGCGTGAGAGGATGATTTCTTCGATCGCCTGAAGCTGACTCTCTCGGCCCACAAAGAGCTCATTTCGGGTGAACGGAAGCGATGAGGACACTGTAGGATATGAGCTGCATAAATATTCTGGTTAAAACAGAGAGAGACGTACCAGGCATTTCCTGTGGATGTTTCTGTGTCCTTCTATACCGGCGCTTCTGTATCTCATCCTGCAACCGCTGAGTTGCATATTCTTCCCCCTCACCGTAGTTGAGGGGCAAGAAAACGCCAAAAATTCCTAGAAGGCAGTAAATTTTATCTTCCTTCCATTTCGTGGTACGTTTCGCTACCCAATTCATTCGCTCGGCAACGCTGAAATCAACGAGTTTCTGGCCACGCAATGCACTAATAGGAATTCCGGTAATATCATGTATCTCATGTTCAAGCGAAGCCTTGCTGCCTAACAGCTTACCATCGACCGAAAAGAACTTGATGGTGGTAGGCGCAAGCAGTTCTTGAAGCGTCCATCCTCGCATAGGTCTTAGCAATACTGGACACTACATATGTTTTCCACTTACCTCGGGTAAACCATCTGCTCTGCCTGAACGCTGATTCCCACGATGCGTGCGAGGCCTGAGCATCGCAGATTTGCTGGGGAACTAAGACGTCTGATAGGTATACATAACACTTGTCTGCGTGCTGATACCAGCGGAACATAGAGTTGATTGCTGTGCTTAGTTCGACGCTGTTGGACTTGTCGATGCAGCAGGTGTCGATCCAGAAGTACTTAAGGTTATCTGCTGTGGCTTGCTCGCCGCAAAAGCGAATTTTTTTGTAGCCGTCTTTGTTCGCGCCTGAACCCGCCAGTAGTTCACTGTATGTGACTTCCTGGCCTTCTATCCAGGTGTGCGAGAGTATAGCGTACGGAGGAGCGAGGTCATCGTCAAAAGAGGCTAGCTCGAAGCTGTCGTCGCCTGAGATGCACTTGAGGAGGCGTATCATATCGCCGCATGATCTTGAAAGATATCAGTAAGACCGGCTGGAAATGCTGAGTTAGAAAGAAAGAGGCGCGGAGTAGTGGAAGACGTCTGATTTCCGCGTACACGAAGCGCTTCGAGCAGGCTGCTGTATGGCTGGGGGCCTTTTCAGCCTGAGCAGGGGTGAGGAGAACTCCAGCACCGCCTTCCCAGCATCAGTCTCATCGAATGACAGCATCTTCCACCAAGTGCTGCATAGCACTGCGTTTCTGCACGTGCAAAGCTCGCTGAATAAGTATCTTGGGTGAAGTGTGACAAGATGAGGAGCACGGTGGACGGTGGACTGGTCTGATGTGGCGAAGCGCCTAAATAGGCTAGCGTATGGGGTTGCGCCCTCTCGAATGCATGGGACTGAACAAAGGACGAAGATCAACCTGGACTTTTATAACTTAAGAGTTCGTTCGAATGACAAGTTTTCAATCCTCACACTTAATTCTCGTTATCCAAATATCGAGTTTTCTACCTATGTCTCGCTCTACTCAAGTGGCACACAGATATACAGCCAGCCAGAGTGTCTTGGATATCCAGTTTCACAACTCCCAAGAAAAGGGAAACGAATAAGAAGGAAATTGACGGATAGAACTTGGGGTTCCTCTACTACGTTGTGCCGCGGCGCGCGAAAGCGCGCCAGGAAGCAACAATCGGTCGACAAGAGAAATCGCAAGAGCTATCTTGTTATAAGTGTACTACACACTCTAAAGAATCTGTGTGCGTCCGAATGAAAAGCGGTGCACATCAATCAGATCGAGGATCTTCAAGGAGGAAAAAAGACGTGATCAAATTCAAAGCTGAAAAGCGTAGCGCAACAAAAGAGAAGTATTCCAGGTATTTATTCCAGCTTCCCGATCCCAGTCCAGTCCAGTCCCCGAACGATTCGCTGGCTACAAGTACTGAAAATAACAATTGCGCAGCCACCTCGTCTCCCGTGGCCTTCCCTCGTTCTCCTTCACCAATCCATCTTATTGCGTGTCGGCCTGTCGTCCCATCCCATCTCTAACAGCAGTCCTCGGCACACTCGCAGCACTCAGCACAGCACTCGCACCCCTCCTCGCACACGAAGCAGCAGCACAGCGCCGCCAGACACGCGCCCAAACATCCACGGTCCTTCTTCTCCTTCGGCTGTTGGTACTGCTGCTGCTGCATGGGCGGGCCCTGCTGGTACTGGCCCTGCTGCTGACCGTAGTACATTTGCTGTCCTGGGGGTGGGCCGCCGTATTGTTGGTTGTAGCCGCCTTGGGGTGGGCCATAGCTATTGCTTTGCGTCAGTATTCATGTCTCGTGAATTGCGAGTTGCGCAAGCAGTGGGGAACTAGTGATGAACGCGTACCTCTGCTGCGGGTACTGAGGACCCTGGTTGTTGTAATACCCTTGTGCCGACATTTTGATGGCTTTGTGTTATGCGCGCGTTTCGCAGGCGATGTCTCTCTCAGGAGCGCTCGAGGTCCGCGGTCGTAGGAGCTTCCACTTCTTTATCCCGATTGTCTTTACGTCAAGGGAGCAGCCCAAAGTCGGCCCGGCGTAGTGTCCGATTGGCGCTTGCAGTACTCACGAATACAATCGTACTTTCGGTGCTTGATGCAGGTGATGGCAGAGTCTTTGAGCGATTGTGATGGGATAATGGTTTAGGAGGGTGTGGGAAAGCGAAACATCTGAGGGCAAAAGGGACGGTAAGAGGTCAGCTGGGGTCCCAACTGACTTTAAACGCGCCGCAGCCATCATTGGAGCGGGGATCCAGTCACTGGGGCATGTGCACATGCAGGCGCGCGCCACTCGCAGCCTGCACGGCCACATCATTGGCGCAGACAAGCATTCCGAGGTCCGCTTATCCGTGTATGACGAAGCTTGCCTCTCATCACACCCATGCAGTGCGCGTTTCGAACCGACGCGACGACTGCGCCACAACTCCAGTACGCATCTCCGTGCTGGAGGTCGTTGTTGGCAGCTGCTCGAGGGCAATCCGATGCAGAATCCGGCCCGAAGCATCACAGCCCGACGTGATGATGAACGCGCACGCCACAAAAACAAGGATGTGCAAAGGCTAAGCTCACCGCCGAGACTTTGAGAAAGCTTCGCCCCTGGTTCCACGTCCGTCGCATCCCTTGGTGTCACCACGCTCGGACTTCTCAAACAGCACATGCATGTTCCCGGTGCAAATCCCGTGCGACACTTTTGACACCTCGTACTTCATGCATTAAAATGTTCTACCTCCCCACCATCCTGTAATCCCTCCGCTTGCCATGCTGCTTTCCAACGCACCCTTCAGACAATAATTATGTATAGTGAATACACCGCCATGCAGTAAACGACAGAAAACAGAAGCGACGCAGCAGCATACCATGCACGTTAGACTAACGAATATGGACACAAGATGCCAACGCTATATACAACGCTTACATGACACCAGGATATATAGAACATGCTTACTACCCCGGACAATGCAAGTACAGAAACTTAGAATCCAAATGGATTTTCGGGAGCTACCATTTTGTCAGCCACATTTCACGACATGCAAAAGAGGGAACATACTGGCGTTGGCGAGGTTGGCCCGCCCGGTTGGCTGCGGCACTAGCTTCTTCGCTGGCTGCGTCCCGAATCGCACAGGCGGTGGAGGTCCTGTTCTCTGAGGGACAAGGGGTGCTGCCGAGGGCATGGGCGGCATGGGCGGGAGAGGAGGTGCGTTTTGACCAAAGGGCTGACCGAAGCCTGTCGGTTGCGGTTGGATGGCAGGTGGCAAGAATCGGTTCACCCCCGTCGCCTGCGGATTGAGTGGAGAGGGAGAGAATGAGTTGAAGCCCGTGGGCTGTGCTTGGACCGGCATCTGTTGACCCTGGAAGTTCTGCTGGAACCCTGGTTGGAAGCCAGTCTGGAAGTTCTGCTGCATGCCAGGCTGGAAACCTGTGGGCTGCGGCTGCATGAAGCCTGTTTGTTGCGGCTGCTGTGGCGCCGGCGACATCGAGTTGTATCCTGTGGGCTGTGGCATCATACCGTTCATACCGTTCATCCCATTCATGCCGTTCTGCTGGAATTGACCAAATTGAGACTGCGGCTGGAAGCCTGTGGCCTGCTGTTGCATACGCTGCATGTTCAGGTCCTGCAAGCTTTGTCCGGGAGGAGAAACTTGGGTGTGCATGCTCGGGTTGAAGCCTGTCAATTGAGGCTGCAGGGCAGCCGGCGGCGGGTACGCTTGCTGAGGGTTCTGGGGGGCAGACGAAGCTCGCTGGGGCGGAGGGGCAATGAGCCCACCTTGGCTCTGTTGTTGGGGTGCTTGAGGTCGGATTCGTGGAGGAGCAAGCTGTGGAGGAGGCATGGCCTTGACAGCAGCGACTTGATCGAACAATGACTGATTGAACCCTTGAGGTTGCGCTGGCTGTGCCGGTTGTGCTGGAGCTTGAGCAGCAGCTGGTGTTTGGGCAGGCGGCGGCGCTGGGATATCTGCTTTTAGGGCAGGCATGTCTAGAAGAGAAAGCTCACCCATAGACCCTGTGAGAGCTGGTGGCGCCGGGGCAGGTGCAGGTGCAGGAGCCGCAGCTGGAGCTGGGGTCGGAGCTGCCGCCGCCGGAGTAGAGGCTGAAGGCTGTCTTGAAGGCTTGATATCCCATGCGTTGTCATCAAAGCCATCGGCTTTCTTTTCTGGGATAGGAGCGGACGTGAGGGGTGTCGGCGTTCCCTCTGCAGGCGCAGGCTTCTTGACCGTATCGTCCGTCTTTTGTTCGAATGCCTTGGGGTCGACGACATCGTTAGTCTGCACGGGAGGAGCAGGTCGACCTTTTCGAGTGTTGTTCCTCAGAGTGCCACCAGGACCAGAGAAGAGGCCTCCGTCTTCGCCATTCTCTGCGAAACTGACACTACGCTTCTCGCCATCACCGGAGCGGTTGTACTTCTTGTCCAAGAACTTCATGACTCGCAGAATATCTCCTTCCTTCACACCCAAGGTTCGAAGAAGTTTCTCGCTTATGTCGGGCATGTTCTCTTCACCCATTTGGTCGCGGGTGAAGGCTTGTGCATACCGTTCGCAAATCTGGGGGTTGACTCCGCATTGCAGGAAGAAGTCGAACCAATCATAGGAAGGCTTCTGTTCCACAGTAATACCGGACGACGATGAGCGTTGCGCAGGGTTTTCTTTCGCACGTTGGGTGCTTCTTCTCTTGATGTCTGACAGAGGCTTGTCGTCGTCTAGAGAAATACCCGTTGCTCGCTCCACGTACTCCAAGTCTTCGACGGACATTTTCGGCACCGGAACAGCGATCTTTACTCCGTTGACTTTGTGAAGGTGGATCTTGCCGTCCTTGATAGTTAGGAACTCGGCTTCGACCTTGAAGGATCCTGATCGATCGGTCCATGTTCGTAGTTTCGCGGAATCTAAACTTGTCAGACACGAAGTTGCAGATTGGAGCAAGCCATCCAAGCTCGAATGCCATTGGAATAGAATGCGGAGATTAGGCACTGACTTGGTTTGGGAGCAGACTTTGAGTCCTTCGCGGTACTATCGCGCTTACTTCTCTGTGACGTACGAGGATGGTCAACTTTTGTTCGCAGAAGACTAGAATGACGCGCGGGTAATTGCAGGCCAGGTCCTACCTGATCATTCCTGACTTCGCTATCCCGTTTCCTGCCTTTCGCAACTTGACGTGTAAGCTCTTCCTCCTCTAGTCTGTTCTGATCTATGATAGACCGCCCTGCGTTGGTGCCGGAGCGAGCGAGCGTGGCGGCGGGCGGCGACATGGGTACGGATTCTGTGATTTCGACGTAGTTAGCTGGCACTACACCTTCTTTGCCGTTCTTCAGCCTTCGCACTTTCCACCATTCGTCGCTAGCCGAATCATCCAGGACCAAGATCTCGTCGCCAAGGCCTACGGTGACCTCGTCTTCGCCCTGGGCCATGAAATCGAACAACATGACTCCCTTTTTCTGCACGTTCGAATTCCGAGATCCTGCCGCCAGTACTTCACGAAGACCTGCGCCCTTTGCAGCACCGGAGAGCTCGCCTAACGCAGAGCAGATCTCGGAAGCTGTGTCTTTTGCGCCGCAGTGGAAATCTACGTCTTTGCTTGGCTGTTTGAGTGTCATGAACACATGCTTCCCTTCCTGCGAATAGTACTCCAGCTTGTCCGCTGTCCATTCCTGCTGCGGTCCGTCACGAGACTTCTCGGGCGCAATCATAACCATGCCTTTGGCGATATTTATCCCTAGCGTAATGGGCATCTTTTTGTTCTTGCCCGGCTGTGTTAAGTATTCGTAGATGTTATACAGATGGTACCCAGAGCCAGATAGAGGTGTATTCGGCTGATTGTGGTCATTGCGAGGATCGTACTGATCGAAAGTAACGCTACGAGGAGGTGGAGATCGAAACGAGTCGGTATCGGGAGAACGCTGGGAAGTATACTGCGCATATTGGGTGTGTGTCGGCGGAGGCGACAGCTGACCTGACGGTGGTCTTTGCGGTAGACGCGGGGCTGGCGCTTCCTCGTCGGACTCTTCGGGCGTGAATTGGACGCGTCGTTGCGCCTTGGGAGGCGGGGCGTAATCGTCGGCCGGAGGAGCTGACTGTTGTGATTTCTTCTGGATGATACCAGCGAGCGCAGCGGCGGGGCTTGGATGGACTGGGCTGTCTGGTGTCGGCGGCCCCTGTCCGTCATCCGAATCCGGTGCAGCGGGGATGGCAGGAGGCCGAAGTGGAAGGGATGGAGATGTGAGCGGTTCAGCGGCAGCAACGTCCTCCTTCAAATCGATGTAGTTTGCTGGCGCAAAGCCATAGTCGCCGGCCAATCCTACCAATGTCCAATCCGGATCTGAGACATCGTATACGTCGAGGACGGCGTCTTCCTTGAAGGAGAGCTCTTCGTCGGTCTGGCGGACATAGTCGTAGAGTGCTTTGGCTTTGGATAATGGAGCAGCCTAAATCGCAGGCACCAGGTCAGTAGCTGTCACCTTCAATATGCACTCTGTCCGAATAGTGTGCTAGGGAGCTTCTCCAGAAACCACGAGACGGGCCGCGGTAAGGAGCCTGGTGCAGCTTACCTCCTCAATGTAGTTGTTGGGTATCAGACCCTCGGGCTCCTCCTCATCCTCATCTGTGCCCTTCTTCTTAGCCTTCCACCAGTCGTCGTCGCTGGACCTCTCCAGCACCATCAACAGATCGCCCTCGGCCAGGGCGATCTCGTTCTCACTCTGGGGCACATAGTCGTAGATGGCCCGGTAGATGCCCAGGAAGACCATGGCGGCGGTGTGTTGTGTGCGGCTCTCGGGGGCACGGTGGTGCTACAAAGGACGCGGAAACGTGCTGCGCTGCATAAGCTGGGCGGAGGCACGGGGGTGGGTGCAGTGCGCTGTCGAGGGGCTGGCAGCGGGCGCGAGCGCTCTTGGGAGGCCCACCAGCACTGGCAGCGTGCGATCGTCGGGGAATAGGACGGAGGAGGTGTTTGCGGGGAAGTGCACAGCGAGAACGTGCTCGGATGGCCGTTGCAATGGCTCGCAAGGTGAGACAGATGCTGTTCACACTTCGGAGCTGGGGCGCAAGCACGAGCCACTTTCGAATCGGGCAAGCCCCATAGTGAACGACGTCAATGCTGCATCGTCCCTGGAAGTTCTGGTTTACTAGTCGCTATCTTCTCTAATTCTCAACAGAAACTTGGGTCCGACATCTCCTACAGCTGCACAGTCTTCGTTGACGCCAGAGGTAACATACGTACACAATCGCCAGATGACGCGTCGAACATTGGGCTTCGTCCTTGGCAGCTGCCTACGTATTCTCCCCTTTGCTTCGCAAGCGTGCCAGCCACAAACGCATCAGTCGTACTTGATACTAGACCGAGTGGGCTTTGGTACAATCAGCGAAACATCGTAAACATATGGTCTATCGCGACGACTGCAGCCGAAAACTAGCTTCAGTTGTTGCCGTATCAGGATGTGGGAGGCTGAAGTCTTTAGCGAAGCCAACCGTAGGAGGTACTTGAGTACTTTGGTTCAGAGTACCCTGGATGGATCAGCTCGCTGTGGGCTAGCTGTTCCTCTAGAAGCGCCGTAGAAGCATCACGGAACGAAATCATCAGAAATTGACTACGCTGAGTAATGCTCACATTGATTCATGGTCACTTGTCCTGGGATGCATGAATTCGGTTCAGCGCTGAACATCTTCCAAAACGGCTCCAGAGTGACAGTAGCACGTAGCAAGCGTTGTCTGCGTGGGTCTAGATCTCCCACAAACTCTGAGATAGCGAACAGCTACCGGCCAAGATGAAATTGTGCATCCTACCCCCACTTACGCCCACAATTGAACATTGATCTATAATCCTCATGTCATCTGAGCCATGGTCGCAGCGCGACGTCCATAGAATAATGCTTTGGTAAGCTAACCAGATGCACCTGCCTCGGCTAATTTGACGTGCTTGGATGCCGACACCGCACCTACTATCAGATAAGTTCCGCTTCCTTGCGCAACCATGACCCCTCACTTCCCTCTCCAATATGCCAAAGTCGCCTTCGACGCAAGAGTCCGGGACGCTGGTGACGGATGTGCAAGATGTGGTCACGGATGAGCAAGACGAGCTGGAAGAAGAAGGAGTCATTGACAGAGAAGCTCGTGAGCGGAGGATTCGTTTAAAGGTCGACTTTCGATTATGCAGCATAGCTGGCATCTTGTGTAGCTTGAACCTTCTGGACAGCGGCGTTATCTCAAGCGCTTCAGTAACGTCTATGCTTTCGGATCTGGGTCTCGACCAAGGGAATCGCTATTCGGTGTCTATTTTCATCTTTACTATCGCATCTATCGCATTCCAGCTCCCGTCGACCATCGCAGTGCGAACGTTCGGGCCCAGGATCTGGTTCAGTTTTATCACGTTCTGTTTCGGGATCATCACGCTATGCACAGCATTTGTGCAAACGTGGAGACAAATGATCGCTCTGCGAATCTTGCTCGGCATGGCCATGAGTGGAATCTATCCTGGTTTGACATACCTAATCTCGACTTGGTACACGCGAAAAGAGCAGCAACTGCGTTTTGCGCTTATGCAGAGTGGAGAAGTCACGGTACTGGCAACCGGAGGCATTGTCAACTTCGGACTCAACAAGCTCAACGGTTCGTCTGGTATTAAAGGGTGGCAATGGATGTTCATCGTCCAAGGAGCAATCACAGCTTTCATTGGCATACTCACATATTGGTGGATGGTCGATTTCCCAGAAAATGCAAACAAAAGTTTCATGTTTTTGACTGAGGAAGAGTCAGAGATTGCCGCTAATCGCATCGAAAAAGACAGAGGAGACGTGGAACCTGACAAGTTCTCCTGGTCCAAGGTGCTGGTCCACGCGAAAGACCCCAAAATCTACGGATTCTGCGTGCTGTACTTCCTGCAGAATCTGGTTTCGACGAGCCTGTCTTATTTCTTGCCTATCATTCTGCAAGGAGGCATGGGATTCAGTAGCGACAAAGCGATTCTGCTATCTGCACCACCATATTACTACTCGGTTATCCCAGCTATACTCTCTTCCCTGATCGGCGACAAGTATCAGCTCCGTGGGCCCATCATCACCTTCAACTCCATTTGCCTCATCGTAGGCTTCTGCATGCTCGGCTTCAGCGATCAAGTTACTGTGCGATACATCGGGACGTATCTTGCCACGGGTGCGTACGTCGCCAATTGGGCTGGCATGGCTACGTATCAAGCGAACAACATCGTGGGACAATGGAAGCGCGTATTCACTGCTGCCGCTGTTACAGCATTCAATGGCGCAGGTGGTATTGCAGGAAGCTTCATCGTGAGGCAACCGGAAGCACCGAGGTATATGACTGCAATTTGGGTCTCGATTGGGTGAGTAAATGATCAAGGATCTGGTCAAACGGTTGCTGATTTCGCTAGGTCACACATCATGATTATCGGATGCATTGCTGCTTTCTCTGTGTTTTTCTACATGGCAAACCAGCGGCAGAAAGCAGGTAAACAGATCCTAGAGGCGACACAAGGCTTCAGATACACCTACTAAGCAAGCGTTTTTCCGAGAACGGAGATTGCCTTATAGCAATACCATTGTTTCGACCCCTCTTACGTTCGCAACACGCCAATGATCGATACCATATACTGTCTAATCTCGCAACGCATCTTAGCTCCCAGCAACAGTCGCCATCACTAAGCAAACTTCTCCCCCACCAACCCCTCACTAACTTCCCACAGCCTGTCCGCCTCCTCCTTATCCACCGCATAACCAGGCACTTTCGCGCTCACCTGGCAGTCCTCCAGGAAGACCCCCTCAGCCTCTCCATCCAACCCCGGATCCACCGCCGCGACCACACTCGTCGCCGCCCCCTCCTCCACGCTCTTGAATCCCGCCAACCCTGCCTGCTTCCTCCCTTCCATCGCCTTACCCAACCACTCCGGATCCGTGCTCCTTTGCAACTCTGTCATAATCTCTCCTGGATGTAGCGCGAAAGCCTTCACTCCTTTCTCTCCCAGCTTCTTGTTTAACCCCACGGCGAACAAGATGTTCGCTGTTTTGCTGGCGCCGTAGGCTCCAAAAGGAATGTACGTCGTAGAGTCTTCGACTAGCAGACGTGCCGCTTTCAGCATTGTCGTGTTAGGTTTTTCGTTGTCCGGAATGTCTTTGTGGGGTGTTTCCCATTTCAGATCGGAGAAGCGGATGGGCGATACGAAAGCGCCCATGCTGCTCACGTTGACGATGCGCTTGTTCTTTCCGGCGAGGATCTTCGGCATGATGAGGTTGGTGAGGAGGAAGTGGCCGATGTGGTTCGTGCCGAAGTGCATCTCGATGCCGTCAACGGTCAGGGTGCGATCTTGGATGTTCATCACGCCCGCGTTGTTGATCACGATGTCGATAGCGGGCACATCTTTCCACTTCAACACCTCGGCAGCGGCCTCGCGGATGGATGCCTGGGAGCTGAGGTCCACTACCAATGGCTTGAACGTCACGGAAGGGTAAGTGGCGCGAAGGGAGGTAAGGCTTTCATCGAGCTTGGCCTGCGAGCGGCCGGTGATGATGATCGTGGAAGGGGACTGTGGGGCTAAGGCTGAGGCGGTTCCGTAGCCCAGTCCAGTACGGTTGACGCCGGTGATGAGGATGGTGCGGTTTTTGATGGCGTCGGGGAAGGTGGCGGCAACGGTTGGGGCGGTGATGTTAAAGCCCCATTCTGAGTTTGTAGTGGGCATCTTGACTTGGACTGCGGGCGTGATGTTGGAATGGTTGTATGTTGTTCGCGAAATTTATACAAAGCGAGCTGATATGTTCCGCCACAGGTTCCATCGTACTCATTTTATACCCACTGATCGCCTTCGATTCTGCGACGGACGAAATCGCTCATGTATAGCTGAGGCGTACGAGGTACGCCTTGGGGAGTTTTAGTTGCGAGCCGACCAATCAGCGTGCGTGAACTCCGAGCGGGCCTCTCAACGGCTAGCGTTCGCGAGACGTCCCTCCGCTCAAAACCACCAAGCAAAATATCGGACACCATCCACTGTGTATGGTGAGCAGTAAGTATTATCGGCGGATCATGTTCGTCCTGGAGCATAGGCAGCCTGTAGTGGAGAATGATATGCGCATACTGTTCACGAGCGTGACTGCGAAGAATCGCAGTGACACAGTTCGACTGAGCTGTGGTTCTGGATGTCAGTCGAAGTGTGCACCTGTCAATCTGTGGTGCTTTGTTTGCCTTAGTGCAACAGGATGAGCATTCATGTGCAATACGTACTCTTTCGGGTTCGTTCAAGCTTTCGTTGTTGCACATCAGTCAGTTCCCCTCTGACTTCGCTTCCAGTCGTCCAGCTTCACCATGGCCTCGACATCCGCCGACGAGTGCGCCCTTCCCATGCTGTCACGGCTCATCTAAGACCGATTATTGCTGTAGTACGAATAGTGAACACGGTAGCAGAATCGAAATGCAGGATGTTGATCAGAGCGTCATCACGTCGAATCTTCCTCAAGTGCCGCCTAGCAGGCGGCAGCTCAATGAAGCCATCACGCTTGCAATGACTCCTGGTACCTTTACCGAATGACCGTGTGAGATTATCAATCGCAGGAGAACCTGCGCCCAATGCCCGCTCTGCAGCTGCGAGTTGCAAGGCCTTAGCGCTCGCAAGTACGGAGGGGGTTTCCCTACTGATGGTGTAGATAATCTGCGTCAAACGGGTCAACCAGCCACATTCAAGACTAATCACTGGCGCGATGGCTGCAACCAGTGCCTTGTCAAGAAGCGGGATGCCAGGGGAGGAAAGGGGTGCAGGTAAAGTTAGAGAAATGTGGGCCATGAAGG
Source organism: Didymosphaeria variabile (assembly GCF_027946475.1). NCBI lineage: Eukaryota > Fungi > Ascomycota > Dothideomycetes > Pleosporales > Didymosphaeriaceae > Didymosphaeria > Didymosphaeria variabile. The sequence goes on along the minus strand of NW_026611628.1, from coordinate 1,408,688 downwards.
CGGGCGGCCAAGTTGTGGAAATCGCCGTGGAGAGAGAAAGGGAGAGGGGGGCGGAAGCGCTGGGTTTTTATAGAGCTTGCTGTGTGCGCTAGTGGGCGCTCACGTGAGGGCACGGACGGCGTGCGCTGTCGGCTGGTGCCTGGGTGAAGGTGAAGGTGAGTGGAAGGCTCCACAAAGTTTTTCGAATCCTTCACTGTGGTGCAAGGAAATCGCGCTGCCCTGTTAGAGATCCCCTCTGTAGCGGACGACAATTACAGTCAAATACAAGGGAACGAGCAGGTCGTTTCTGCCTACCTAGGTACGGCGTTGAGGCCATGGTCAGGGATGACTGAATCCGGATCGAGGACACAGTCGGACTGGTCTATGTAAGGTAGCTAAATCTTCGAGCGTCACGTACTTCATCCTATCTTCGCAGCAAGAGAAGACGTCGCTGATCCGTTTTTGTGGAAGAGCGAGTGTAGTTCATGCGCGAGGATAGAGTCTGCGGCTGTAAATAGCGCATCGAACGCGAGCTTGAGCTGTCACCGCCCGCGGGCCGTAACGTATCAGATACGGCGCCCGTGCGGGTATGCGTATATCTGAGCTCAAAAAGACCGCCCTCCCTGTGCCCCCTCAGTGACGAACCGCTCAACACCTCGCGTCGACCCAAGTATCTCGACTCAACCAACATGGCACCACCCTCCGGACACACGCGCTCAAAGGGGGCCGACTCAGACTACTACCCACCTCAAGGAAGGCCGAATGGCAAGATTGGCATAGGCCGTCCGAATAAGTAAGTTCTCAGAGTTTCCAATTAACCCAATACATCCTTTTGTCGAGTATTTGCATTGATGAGCCCAATTCAGGCATAAAGTCTCGAAAGCGAGGCATCGTAACCTCGCCACGCCGAGCGCGGAGATCTGTCGCAAATATCTCCAGGAACTGTGTCCAGGCGGATGCAAGTACAAACACCCACCTGTGTGCCGGAAGTTCCTTCAAGGCTACTGCAAGAGCGGCTGCAAGTACGCGCATCCTACAAATCTCGCTTTCTTTGAGCGTGAGCTATGCTTGCTCGAGATCGAGAGGGAGGAGTCAAAACCTAGATGCAACAATCCCCCAGCAACGGATCAGGCTGGTCAGGAGCAGGAAATCCCTACCCCGGCACAAAAGACGCAGAGCGCGCAACAGGATGCCACGAGGCCAATCTGCCGTCACGGAGCGCAATGCAGACATCAACGCTGCAGGTTCTCCCATCCTGAGCGGGACTGGGAGTTTTGGACCAGCGATGATGTGAGTCAAGAGTCAAAGCCTACACAAGATGATTCCAAGGCAACGAAAAAGGGTAATCACGAGGAGCACGTCGCCCCTGTCGCCGGAAAAGGTACTCAGGAGGACAACGCCGTCCCTACCGCAGAACAGAGTGCTGAGAAGCCGGCGTGCCGTAGGGGAGACGAATGCAGACAATTGCGCTGCAGATTCTCTCACCCTCGGGGCTGGTAGTGCTGACTCAGGGTTTGCGTAAGTTCACACATCCTCGCAGGATATTGCAAGAGTACCTGACATGAAATTAGTGGATGTACGACAGAAGTGCGAGTGAATTTGCGGAGTGGGACTGTGGCTATACGGTGGGAATTCTCGGACGACAGACTGCTTCACCTTATAACAACGTACGAGGCAGAACGTGCTAGCTAGTGCTGCATGCGTAAATTAGAACCTTGACTCTGGTGTACTACAATACACCTCACACAGAGCAGAATTTGGGGTATGCAGTTGTTTTTTACTACCTCAATTTCATCATGACATTACGACTGGAAAAGAGCACCGACGTGATTACTGGCAGAGCTGATGCATACATACGAAGAACAACATAAGATAAGGTCAGAACCTTTGTGAGCATGTCATTACTAGAAAGCCCATACACTTGTGACTTCTGAAGACAGTCTATGACAGTATCTCAAGTGATCCATATGTTGTGCTAAAACCATATCCACACCATGCAAAAAGTAATCCAAGTCAGAATGTGAAAGAGAACCACGCACGAGCTAAGCGACTCCGAGACTGGAAATCCAGTCTCGATCCCTTACCAACCTCGACCTGGGTGGCTGAACTTGCACTTGACGTTGAGACAGCCAATTCCGCGGCGGCAGATCCGCTTTTCGAGCTGCGGGCGCTCGACGTTCACCTCGTCTTTGCGCGCAAGGTCTCCATCATCGTTGGCGCCCTGTATCCGAAGGGTTGAAATAGCTTCCTCCAGCTGCTTGTGCATTTGAGCCATCTCGAGCTGATGCTGCTGCTCCCGAGCTTGATAATGGTGCTCCAGTGCTTGATACTGGCGCTCGCGTCCGGCAAGTTGGCATCGGACGTCAAAGGAGTCATTTCGATATATTGACTCCCGGTATTCGGATTCTCCAAATTGCTCGTCCAATTCTTTCCATTCGTCCTCCAGCTGCTCTATCTCGTCGTCCCTGTTTTGCAACCTGTTCTTGAGCAGACGATTGTCCTTGAGGAGGCTGTCGATGGTACGACCGTGGGTACTTGCGGACTTGAGCAGCATCAGCTCATCCTGCATTCGACGCCACTGTTGAAACGGCACCTCGACAGTCTTGTAATCGTCGGCCTTTTCCACAGGACCGACCTGAGCGGGGGTGGACTTTGTAACACGGCCAGCGAGAACTCTACTGGTGGGTACTACAGCCTTGCTCTTCGAGGTGGACGGGTGTTTCTTGTTCCTGAAACTTACAGAACGTGGGGAGGTGGGAGTAGCAGGTAACTTTGTGGTCAAATATACATGTTAGCAAAATGCTGGCCATCGCCGACATATTCTTGAGACTTACCTGCGTGCTCGCGGAAAGATTGTGGCGACTGGTCACGCCCTGGTCAAGCACCCTGCCGGCAGTGACAGCGGCGTTGGTAGCGGAGACGGATACGCCGGTGCTGTCAGAAGCGATGGTGCTGCTGGAAGAGATGGCATTCGCTGTGGGCGAAACGAGGTGGCGGGGACGATCTGACGCGGTGTGCATTGAAAGATCAAAGATGCCCGAGGGGCCGCCATTGGGATTTTGCGCAGCAGGTGGCATCGTGGATAGCGTTTGATGCCTTGTTGGCGCAAGTTGATATGCAAACGGTGGTGGACGCGGTTCGACACAGCCCTGGAGTGATGCAATGGTCGAAGAAAACACTGAAAACACCAACACCAACACCAAAAATCAATGTGTGGACGGAGATCGCAACTTGGATATTCCCGAAGACGGCGATATGCCGGCGGAGCGGGATTCTGGTTGGGCTGGGCGGAGGTGAAGGTCGAACAAGTTTGGGTTGATTTCAGAACGGGCAGCCACGGAGCTATGTCAATCCAACGACCAACTTGGACCGATTAGAAACAGTATGCTGGAATGGCTCGACGATTTGTACCTCCACGGATCTGGTAGTATGCACTGTAGCATAGCATCCATTGCAGCCCCTCAATGGTCAGGTGCGGTTGTGCTCGTAGCTCGAGCCTCATCCTTCTAACGATGTCCGGCAGATGAAACCCTTGCAATGTTACTTTTCAGGGTCTATTAATGTAACTGAATTTGCCGCGGTTTGAAGCCTGGATTACTTCCAAAACCACATCTCTGGACTGTGCAGACTCAATATCTGTGGCACAAGTAGAAATATGCTGAGCAACCTCAGACTTGGGTGGCCTTAGCACAACGAGCAGCATCTAATTGCTGCGCCTCAAGTCCCCCCTGAGCCTTAGTGGTTGGTGTCAAGGTAATTCGGATCCACAGAAAGAGTCAGCGTTCTAAAACATGTACCAGACCAACGGCAAGGCCTTTTGGCATGTAAGGCGAGTATCGAGCATAGCTCGGCGGATTGAATGCAAGCTAAGGAAATGAATCGCGCATATTAATGTGTGGACGTGGGGTCTACCATAGGCCTGACATGAAACGATGTTGTAAGTCCTATCGAGCTGTACTGACCTAAAATGCTGGTAGTACTTCCTGGATGCCGACTGATCGCTACCATCCACTGCGAAGCTACCATTGCTATCCCATCACATTTTCGCTTGAAGCGCGGGAAACAAAATTTCATCAACAAGCCTCGCAGCCTCACGCGCCGCTCCAAAACTGTGGATATATCCACCCCCCTGCGAAGCCTTTGTGGATATAAGCACTGTCAAATGGATGTGGTGAACATGCACAACTTACCGTATGTATGAACCACCTTCTTTCTTATGGGGTCTCTCTCAACACGGATTCCGCCCCTCCTGCCTGGCCGGAAGCCGACGTTGTAGCCGATGATCTCATGATCTACAGGATTGGGCTAGAAGACATTGGGAAGATTGTGATTCAACCTTCTGAGGATCTAGTGTTGTTTTAACTTCGCGTCATGCTTGTACATTTTGTGTGTCGTGGCTTACATCCTCAGTGGTTGCGGCGTCAGGTTTTGTACTACTGTAATAATGTCAGTAATCGCAGAACATTGAAAACATGGTAGATGGCTTTCCATACCTCGAATCTCGGTGACGAACGCCTCCCAGGACAACTGTCCCGTCGCCCCGAGGAATAGCATACGTGTAAGTTCTTCCATTGTCGCGCATGAAATATCTATCATAATCACTCCGTACTACGATGGTCTGGCCTCGAATCAGCTCAACAGCCTCGTCTCGGATATCCGTCAGGAATTTGGAGCCAAAGCCAGAAGCATTGACTAGTACATCATGACCGATGGCATCCACATCTTCGAGAGCGTCTAAATGCATGCGCTTGAAGACGACACCCTGGCTTTCGAGCTGTGATTTGAACCATAATAAGAACACATTAGGGTTCATTACGAGAGTCTTGTCTGCTAATTTCAGCATGTCCCAGGATGACTCGAAGGTTTCAGGAAGTGGAAACTTACACGTGATTCCGCATTTTGCACCCAACGGCAACTCCTCTTTACCTAGCCAGCGGAACTGCACCACCATCAGCAAGCCTTCCTCTAACCTTCCTCGACACCCGACTCACCTCCGTCACATGATCTTTCCACCAAACATCTCTATCTCCTTTCTCCTCGTCAAACACATCATTGATACTCATCTTCTTAACTCCAGATCCCGGACAAGTATCACTCAGTCTCCACAGCTCTACAAAAGCGTCGAGCTGCATCTGCATTTCCCTCCGATTGTTGCAGCCGCCAAAAATGAAGGATGCGCCTGCCCACGGACTCGCCCAGTCAGTGGACGGTGGATCGCCGGGCATGTCTCGCGCGACGATGGTGACGGCGTGGCGGCGCGAGAGCACGGAGGCGATGGACATGCCAACAACGCTTGGGAAAGGTTAGTATCGACCCATTTTTTGACAGATGAATGTACCCTGCGCCTAAGATGGTGATGCGAGCCATTGCGGAATCGTATAGGGTTTCAAGTCAATGCGCGGTGCGGAACCAGGGAAAGATAGTATATGTATACCCAAGTGATCTTGTAGATTTGCTGCTGTGAAATCCGCCTGAGCGCGGAGTATTCCTGCGGAGAAGTGAGGACTCTGCGGGGAAAGGCATTGGTTACTACGATGGATTGAGTAACTTAGTACGAACCCACAAGTCCAACGACCAATCAGAGATGTATGAGGATGAGCTCTTCCTCAATCACTGTAGGGGACGTGTACGACTGTACAACAGCCAGTCATCGTGAGAATGCCTATCTAAACTTGTATGGGTGTCCATAGAGTTTATCGACGTTGGTTCAAGGTTCACATCCCGTCGGCTAGCGTTCCGACTTCTACCACACCACGCTACGGAAAGCGCTCCGCGGACGATCGATATAGTGTTATACCTCTGTATTCCAGCTACAAGCAACTCATCCCGTCCACAATTGAATCTCATCAGGTCTTTATGTGACCTCAAACCGATACTCACACTGCGCTACATCCCCCGCACCCACAACGATGCTCTACATAACTGAATCCCAAGCCAAATCCGCCATAACCCTCAAATCCTCCCTCTCCCTCTTCCGCCACGCCTACCTCCAATGCAACTCAAACACCCTCTCTCCCGGTCCACGAATGGTCCATTCTCTCGATGCTCTCGGTAACAAAGGCCAGTGGCTAACCGCAACCTATCCAGCCGAGGGAACGTTCGGAACGAAGTTCTCCTCAATTTTCCCTCAAAATGTAAAGAAAGGCCTACCAGTCACGATATCAACGATAAGTCTGTACTCCGGAGAGACGGGCGAGCTCCTGGCTACGGTAGAGGCGAATGCCCTAACGGCGATGAAGACAGCGGGAAGCGCGGCTATTGCTACGGACCTTTTGAGTAGGAAGGACAGTACGATTCTGGCGATTATAGGGAGCGGATTGCAGGCGTTTGACCAGGTGCTTGCGATTCGGGAAGTGCGCGACATAAAGACAGTCATAGTGTACAACCGTTCCGCCGAGGGCGCCAAAACCTTTGCGAACCGCCTCACAGCCGTTGAAGGCTTCGATGTAGACGTGAAGCTCGCGGAGTCTGCGGATGCTGCCGTGGCCGAGGCGGATATCGTGTGTACGTGTACCACATCGTCGAGACCTGTGTTCAAAGGTACAAGTCTTAGGCCTGGCACACACATCAACGCCATCGGATCCTACGCGCCGGACATGCAGGAGATTGACGAGGATACTGTGGTTCGAGCGGCGCGTATCGTAACCGAGCATGTGGATGGTCTTTGGGCAGCTGCTGGGGACATACTCGAACCGTTCAACAGGGGAGTGATAGATAAGAGCAAAGTGGAAGGCTCGGTGGGCGATGTACTCGCTGGAACGGTCGCCGGGCGTGAAACCGCAGATGAGATCACTCTGTACGAGAGTGTTGGGTCCGCTGCTTTAGATCTGGCTATCGCTGTGGAAGTGTTTCGGCTGGTCTCTATGTCAGGGAAGAATGGGGCGAAGATATAGCGTTGGTATCTTACCTGGATGGAGAATTGCAGTACACCACACTACCTCAAAGACAACAGAAGCTTCTCAACGATGAACAGTAAGTCATGCGGTGCGAAGATGTACGTAACAGGCCACCGCTATCGGTATTTCCTCGATTACAAAGCTATGACCTCGAAAAATGTACAGTCTGAAGAGCGCTTGAAAGTCTAATCCCAAAGATGCCCAATATGCATTTCCCCGAGACAATGAAACCCGCTCAAATGCACGCTAAATGACACAATCTAAAACCCAGTCAAGAATCAAAAACGGAACGGAACGAGGCGATCAGACAGCCCAGCTGCCCTTCCTAGCTGCAATCCCCGCGCCTCCGAGCCCATCTCCTGCCATATTCGGATGCTGCTTCGCCCATTCACGAATATACACTCTCAGCGCGCGCCACCGCATGCAGCTCTCTTCAGTTATCTCCGCGTCTGTGAGATTTCCATCTGCACCCAGACGGATATATCCTTTTGACTCAGCGAGATGGTCGTCTTGCCGGAGATCGGACACGGGAATGTTAGAGATGCGGGAGAGCTCATCGTCGAAGGGCTGAGCCATAGAGGGGTAGCCGAGTGAGAGGTAGTTGTAGACTTGGGTGACGAAGTCGTCGCCGAAGTCTTCGTCGATGGAGAGCGCAAAGGTGAGTTTCTCGTCGATGCAGGCAAAGTCTGCATTTGACGCCGGGGGCGTGGGAGGGAGGAGAGAGCCACGGGATGGAGTTGGGCACGGCGAGAGGAGGTCGGCGGTTTCGATGCGCGGAGTGAGGATGCCGGTTGGGCCTTTGGGAGCTTCGTCCTTGACGCAGCAACCCGCCCAGAGACCTTCCTTCTCCTTCTTGTCGTGGTTGCTGCTGGCCGTCGACCAGAGGGACGATACGCGGGTAAGGTTCTTACCGTTGCCTTGGCCGCACCAGAGGCTTTCGCCTTTCTCGGACTTCTCAGCTTGTTGTGTTTGCTCTGAAAGGTAGCACATGGCGATCCGGACAGCGTCGCAGCCTTGTGTGGTATCGAAACGTGCTGGTTCAGGGGACTCGCATCGCGGATACTTGATATCCTTGCCGAGCATAGGAGGTCGAGCCTCTCTCCTCATTCGCTCGATCTCCTTGTCCTTCTGGTGCCCGATGATGTCCTTGTCAGTTTTGATGCCAGCCGCCGGATTGGCCCACGGACTTGTCTTGAAGTGAGATTTCGGGCTGATGCCTGAAGTTGGTTCCTGATTTTCTTGTTCCTCTCTGTACTGACGCATTGCCTTCAGGTCCCAGTTCACTTCATTGAAGGTTGTGCTACCTTCTGATGAACCTGTTGACTCATCGTCTGCATCGACAAAGTGATCCACGTGCTCATGGTAGTTACCGTTCGGAAACGCTGCCATCTCTTGTTCGCGCAGTTGCTTTTCGGCGGCCTTGGCAGCCAGTTCGAGCAAATACCCGGAGGTTTGTTCGTCGAGGCTTTCCCGCATTCGCGTTGGCTCTCTGTAATAGTGTTTTTCGTAACAATAGGCTCGGCAGGTGTAGGGAGAGATGATAGGTGACGGCGTCTCGCCTTCAGACTCAGAAGACTCTATAGGAGCAAGGTCCGGAATTTGGAAGCAGTGATGAGACGGTCGGCACCTCGGCGTTTTCCTTCGATTGAGAGGTGATGTTGCGCGCTGGATCTCAGCGAAAAGGGGATTTTGTGAAAAGTCAAATGCTGGTGTGTTGTTTGGAGGGCCAGGGATATCATGCTGAGGAACTGTCTTCAGTTTGTCAAGTCGCTTTAGGGAAGGGCGTTCTTCAGGGACACGACGTGACCGTGCCGCTGTTTCTATGAGCTGAGGAGCAAATTTACGTGGCGTCTTCTCTTGCTTTTTGATGCCTGTTGCCCATTCCTCCGCAAACTTCTTCCGGCTACTACGGTTTGTCTTCGTCGATGTTTCTACAGGTTCGGGTGCGAACTTTCTCCTTGGTTTTGCAGTCTCGCTGTCCCACTCATCCGCAAACTTCTTTCGACTGCTTCGCACCGAGGTCTCGACAGGCTCTGGCGCGAACCGCCGGTTCGTCTTGGTGGTGGTTTCTACAGGTTCAACGGCGAACTTCCGCCGTGGTTTCGATGTAAGGTTCTCCGACTCATCTACAGAATTTTTGCGGCTTTTCTTCTCCGAATGTTCTATGGGCTGCGGGGCAAAACGCCGGTTTGTCTTTGTCGATGTCTCTAAAGGTTCGGGTGCAAATCTACGCGGTGGCTTGGAGTCCTTCTCCTGGGCAGACGGCTGATCCTTGGACGACCTGGTCGTTGTCTCGACCGGCTCAGGCGCAAAACGACGGTTGATTTTGTGTGAACTCTCCACTACTTCTGGGGTGAACTTTGCAGCACGTTTCGGACCTTCCTCGTCGGTTTCCGGTGTGTCTTTAGAAGACCGTGTGATCGTCTCGATCGGTTCAACGGGGAACCGACGGTTTGTCCGTGCAGTAGTCTCGACTGGCTGAGGGGTGAAGCGAGAACGCTTGGGGCCGTCTACATTCTCGCGCAGCTCCTTGGAGGATTTTGTTGTTGTCTCGATTGGCTCGACTTGGGATTGCCCTGGGGGCATAGTGATTGCCATATCTTATATAAAGTTTCTGACTGTGTCCTCCTTGTGCTCATGCTATGCAACCTGACGTCGTGGTCGATTTACTTGCGGACCAGACTATTCTCTTCAAGACCTATCTTATGGCGCAGAACTAGCGTTCGCTTGTCGCCAAAGGATGCGGGAGCGTGATTGCGGGGAAATGGAGGATCGGACAATATCGGGAAGGAGTATGTTCGCTGGAACGTGAATTGCTTCCCGCGGCAGTGCTTCCCACGGGAAGGTTTGCCGTGACCGACTGTTGCCAAAAACGCGGTGCAATGCGTTGCGAGAACGACTTTCCAAGTCGTAGTGCTTGTATGGGAGGCGCTTCAGGTGCCAATTGTATCTTTGCGGTGCGGAGAGCGAATCGAGCGGCAGAAGGTGCGAAGGAGCTCGTCGTTGCTATAACAGTGTTAACCAGGAGGCTGCGAGCAGAGGATGGCTGCTGTACATGACTCACCATTCGTCGCTGTCGGGAGGGAACAGTGACCACACCAGGTGTTTGTCGAACCCGCGGAAGCTGGTAAAACGCGTCGGGACCTCAACAGCTGTCTTCATGTGAACGCCTGCCGCTAGGATTGGGAGTTTTGCAGTGCGAACGCTCAATGACGTCGTTAGAGACCCGCTAGATGCTGATCGCGTGCTGCACTTTTGCGCACCGCGACGGGTTCGGGAGGGGCACAGGGGCTTTGTAAGGGCGTCGAAGTGGTTTAGGAGAGATGCGCGCGTTGTCGCAACTAAGAGGCCGCAAAATTGACGAGCTGATGCGGCAATACGGACCTGGACATTCCTGTTGGGTACAGGGATCCCGCAAGAGCTGAGATAGCAGGGGCGCGGGCCAGATCGTGAACTTCCCTTGAGAGACAAGGGCCCTTGAACAACGGGCGATGAAATTGGACACGTTCACCGCCAGCAGTTCAACATGTACAGCCGACAAGGAGGAGCCCCACGCGGCGTGGGTTTGGGCAGCCGTCAAGCCCACGCTGTCCCTATTCTCGGTCTCGTAGCGACATGGAAGACTGTTCTCGATGGCGGAGTAAGCCCACCACGGACGTCCTGCTCAGCAGCCACGCGGATGCGCCGTCAGTAGCGCGCGGCCGAGAGCCTCCCATTATTGACGAGCGGGTCCGACAACACTCATCCCTCTGTCACAGCGCACAGCGAACCGCAAGGCCCACACTGATTCCCCGCATGCCAACATTCGTCGTCCCAAATTGAATCCCAACCATGTCGTGGCCGCTGTACAACCTTCCACAACGGCAATTCTCGCCGTTCGATGCAGGTTTCAATCTACACCGCCCTGCAATGGTCAGGCCCATCCGTTCACAAGCTCCCGAACAATAGCTCCTTTTCCAATCTCAGCCCGGACGCTACGAAAATAACTCGGGTCGCAGCGAATCATCGCCCATGCATACTTGCTTTGCCTGCAACAACGCCCAATCCAGTGTGCTCGTGAAAGGCGTCGCACCAAGCCGCCAGAAACCCCTTCATGCGTTAAGGGCGCAAGCCGCCTCACCGGATGAGAGCAAACATCTTCCGTCAAACATCGAGGGATAGCCATATACCCGGTTTCTCGTGCACACGAGCTGGTCACACCTTCCGCACCTTCAGTTGCGCCTTCCTTGATTCCGGACATCACATGAACCCTTCCCATCCATGCATCTTACATCTCATCGTTCTGGCTTTTCTTCCCCAAAGCGTCACGAACAGTCCCGATTAGCATTTCCAGATGCGTGCTTAGCTCACATATTCATTGACACACACCCTACGGCGTGCCTTAACACCCCTTCATCGCGAATAGCATCCGACGTAGACAACAAAATGCCAGCACTGCGCATTCGGATTCAGGATCGTAGACGGTCACGGGTCTACGGCTATAGATGTCAAGTGGCTTCGCACATGCACGTTCCCCGCAAATTGCCTTCCCCGGATCACCGTCCAGCAGCGTATTAACAAAACTAAATTGTCCTAAGCAGCGATCCTGTTCTAGTCATACACCGAAAACCAACCGACCACCATGTCCGAATGAACTCCTAACGCTAGCATAGTCATCCCCGATAGCCATCGATTCAAAGCAGCAAGCAACCTTCCCATAGACCCACGGACGCCGAGTCGGACTCTTCCATTCCTAGAGGACCTTGCAATTCCAATGCCCGAGAGATCAATCATCACTCAAAATCAGATGAGAAGCAACAGCTCCACGACAGTACTGAAGTTGTGGGGTCAGTCTCAGAGGCCTTGCAAGAAAATAGTACTCGTAAGGGAGATCAGCCCAAGCACCTAGTCCAGGACCCGGCGACATAGGATGAATGGACCGCGAATCTGCCGTGAACACGCTCTGCGCATCTTTAGAGGAGAATTAGCCGAGGTGAGTAGTCGTCAAGTTGATGGTAACGTACCGCTGCCTGGTTCATTTTCCATACTGTCTGTATCGTCAATGTAGTTCGACTCCGACCCAGCTTCCCTATACAAAGGATGATCTGCATCCATGCCGGACTCGCTGATTCTGGAACTGCTTCCATGGAAAGCCGACTGACCGGCAATGAGATGGTTGTCGACGTTTTCACCGAGCGTAGACTCACTCTGGGAGCCAAAGTCGCCGTCAGAAGTATCAGAGGCCACCAAAGTCAAGTTCTCATCGTTTTGCCGGTCATCGTCATCGCTTCCTCGACTATGGCCGCTGGCACGCCCACACCGGCATCCACAAACAGTCTGATTCAGATGCGGAGGCCTGCTTGCAGATGAGTTGAGCATGCCTGGATCAGGATACTGCTGCCCTTCGTCGCGGTTGTACATTCTGGATAGGTATGCCTACCTCATGTCAGCCGAGATCTGCGAGGCCCGCATGTACGCAAACTCATCAATAATCTGCCAACTGAATCCCACCTCAAGTCGGCTCCGAACGAGACCTCGAACAACATGTGCAAACAACCCACAACACTTACCTTTGATGGTGGCAGGACTATACAGGGCTCCAGCTACTAGCCTTTCAAGGTCCTTGGAAAAAATACGAACTTCTCTTGAGGTTTGTCAAATTGCAAGAGTCGCGAGTGCGAGTTGGGTTCCGTGCAGCCAGAGGCCTCACTTTATGCTCCCAGTACACAGCCCTACCTCTCACACGCAACATCACATCATAGCAGCAACGGTGCGTCAGGAGTCCTGTGATCTCGTGGCAACACCGTACACGTCGGTCGACTCATTTGAGTTTACGAGCTCTCTACCAACCGCCTATACCCGGGACATGCACCGCAGCCTAGCATTCGCTAGACAACAACATCACCAGATGTCCTATGTATAGCTCCGATGTTCGCCCAGCTTGCTGTTTGCATTCATGCTATTTACTTTTACTCGCGGTACCGCATGTTTCCGCCTCCGAGTGTAAGCGTTGTAGGGCTGATCGTTCACCGGTGTGGGGTTGATCTACAGGGCTGAGGTACGTCACTGTTGATGTCTGCCTAGCTTGGGGATCATCATTGCTTGGTATAACGACACTCGCGGATCTCTCTACATCGACTCATATGTCTAGTCCAAACGCAGTCACCGCAGTAGAAAGTCCGTCCAGCTCGGGTAGCTTGGACTGATACTTGGTAGTCACAGACCGCAATGCAGATACGGCAGATCAGCAGTATAGACTCTCGGTTAATATCGCCTCTATCTTGAGCCTGTTATAACTCGTCGAAAGCACGTAACCTATGGTCATCCGCCAGCCCAATGGTACCTTTTATGCTCGGTGACTGTAACCGTACGTCCAACGGCTCCTTTTTTGGCCTCATGATGGCCTCCTTCGCGATGTCCGGTATCGGTGCGTTGAGAATCTGTTCGCGCGAGGCAAAGTCCAAAGCAGGCGTGTGTCCGGTATCCGGATGCACAGGTTTGAGCTGCTGGAACAGGCTCGACAGCACAACAAGACCCAGGAGGGCACTGATGATGCCCCAGAGGATGCGCACATGACCTATCGCTTGTTAGCAATTCCATCTCCAGTTATGAAGGGGAGTATGCCATACGTGTGTTCCTAACCTCCAACTCGGTCTCCAACTTCATCCTCTTATCTACCTTCGCTCTCGCCTCTCCCAGCCTGCCGTGCAGCGCCTCAGCCTTCTCCTTCCCAGCTTTTATCCTCTGTTCCAGAGCATCAACATACTTTTGCTGCGCCTGGAAATCATTAAACGCATCAAGTTGTCCTTCTACATCTTCCACCAGCTCCTTGGTGTCGCTTTCGAAGTTGTGATGCAGCTCGTTGGTCAAGTTGGAGAGCTCCTGCAGACTGCCAATAGTCTGGCGACACGTAGCTATGCGCTCGAGCAGCGAGTAGAAGGTGTCGTCGAGGCGGCGCGACGTCTTCAGCGACTTGTCGGAGAGGGTTTCTAGGGAGCTGCGAAGAGCGCTGGATGAAGCCATGTCAGCATACCTGTAGAATTGTAAAAGGAAATGAAATGAGGGGAGACGTACTTCGCCCGCACCTTGACCCTCCCCCGTTCGCGCACCAAGTCTTCCGGCCGGCCCGGCCGGCGTAGCGGCGGTACGTATAGCCCTCCATCAGTTTGCCCTCCCTTGTCTGCTGCGCTGTCTGCAACCGCAACGCTCGTCCTCCTGCTGTCCGCCGGACTGCTCGATATGCTCTCCTTCGCCTGCTTCAAGAGATCGCCAAAGCTGGTAGGCGGGTCCTTGGGAAACGCGGATTGTACAATACCCTTTGCATGGTGTCGCGACGAACGGTGGTGGTGATGGCGGTGCAGGTGGTGTTTTCGTTTTGAGTCGCGTTCTGCAGGAGCTGCTTCGGAGCTCAGACGGGTAGCCGCGGAGTGCAAGACGGAAGGGCGGGAAGGGTCCATGACATGGTGGGTTTGGGTTGGTGAAGGTACGGGGTGCTAAGGCGCGGAGATCCGCGTCTGCGGCACGTCGCTTTGGAGATCACGCTAAGCTTTTCGGGCATGGCGATCCTTCATCAACCACCAACCACGAGTTGAAAGACATAAGACCAGGCGCTGATGACCATCCAGTCTTGGGACGTTGTCTCATCAAGCGTTGACAAAGAGGTTAGAAACGCACATATATAGTGATTTGCGCAATCGAAAATGTACTTTACGGTTGATGCAGATATTGGATCATGTTAAGAGCCTGGGGATACAACAGGGTACAAACATTCTCGAGATCGTGGAAGTGGAATTCTTGTGCGCTACCGTAGGTGCTCAATTATCATGTGGTGCCTAGCTTGAATATCGTATGGTCCTAATATCTCTGACACTTGAGGCTGTGATGTATAGCCTCGCACATGTTCACTTGTAACCACTCATGAGTGACCAGTCCAACCTATGGTCACTTCACTGGTTACCGTTGTTTTGTGACCTGTTTGAAGTCCTAGTCCCGAGAACTGCTGCCATGCGTACTCGCCGTGGGGTATCGTCGTGAATGCGTGAATGGAGCCAAGATATGCGGCCAAGATGAGGATATGAGTCCTTCTGCAGATCCATAGTCCAAGAGACTCGCGAGTCGTGGGGCATGCTCAAGACGCGAGCAGCTTGTTCCTCTTTTCCCTCCTCTTCAAGCGCTCGACGCGCTTCTTGTGCATCTTCTCCTCCATCTTCGCGAAGCGCTCTCGCTCCTCCTTCGCAGCTCGTTTGGTGCGGATTGCCTCAACTCGTCGTTGTCGCTCTGCTTCCTTCTCGTCCTTCATTTCCTTCTCTTTGGCTTTGGTGGCGGCAAGCGTCTTGCGCTCGGCAGCCCGCTTCTCGAACGAGGACTGATTTGCCCGGGGTCGGAACGCTCTCTTGTTGTCATGCCACTGTTTGCCTGTGCGACACGGTGGTTAGTTGGTGCTGCGTCGTATGACAGGTCCACACAAGGACGTACCATTCTTCTTCATTCCTTTTACAGAGGTGACCTCCGCGACCGGCGCCACTTGCGTTTCAACGGCTGTCGACATTTTCGTGAAGGACGTTGGGACCCGCAACGCAATGCAGCGAGATGGCGTGGGTGCGGCGCAGTTCCTCCGTGGTAAGAAGAAAAAAGAAGGGCCGAGGAGCTACCGATATCGATAGCAGCGGAAAAGGGCGATGGAAGGATGGCTTGGCAGGAACGACAGGTCGACATCCCACCATCAGATCTGATAAGATTATCGGATGCGCGATTTGCGATCTGAATCATTGGGCTCTGAACGCCAATTGCGCGCACTTGCTGCACGTTTGCTGCACACTTACATCCAACTTTCGCACAACATTTTCATGATTGTACGAAGCTCCATTTAGTAGAACACGTTTTTCCCGGTTGCAGAATTTTCATGCAGCTTCTGGCGCCGATCTCGTCGTTCGTCCTGCTCCCACGTCCCCCGCCGTGACACCTCTCTCTTTACGGCCCGGAGCGAAGCGCAGTCGCTTCTCCCTGTCCTACGTCGTACCCAATCCTATCCACAACCGCCCGTAGTCCTGCATAAACACTCGCCATGGAATACGCCATTGAGTTGTAACGGCCTTCGTTCCCTCTCCTCACCGCCTCCTAGGGACCTTGCCCCACGCAACTCTTACGAGTACCTCAGAGTACACACCCTTCTTTGCGCATACACAGGCAAGCAACTTCAGGACTATGGAGCTTCAAGAGACTCCAGGAATGGTTGGGGAGAGTGGGAGTAAACTGTCTGCGTCATACATGGTACAAGAGGAGACATCCACGGCATTAGATCACACACAAGGAACAGAAGCTCTGAAAGATGTTGTCTGCGGATCAGTAGCAGGCGTTGTGGGCAAGTACATCGAGTACCCATTCGACACTGTCAAAGTCCGACTGCAATCACAACCGAATCATCTCCCTCTGAAGTACATTGGACCGATAGATTGCTTCAAGAAGTCACTGAAGCAAGATGGCTTCATCGGTATCTACAGAGGCATAAGTGCTCCTTTGGTAGGAGCAGCAGTAGAGACCAGCTGTCTCTTTTTCAGCGTCAGTATATCACGTTTCCAGCACCACAAACATTGGCTAACTCCCAAACAGTACCGTCTAGCTACAGATGCTCTGAGAACCTCTGGATTCTATCCGGAGCTCAAAGGCCACCCTGAAAAGGAGTTGCCGTATTCTGGAATGCTTTACTGTGGTATGGCCGCTGGCGCAATCACGTCGGTCTTCCTCACGCCAATCGAATTGGTCAAATGCAAGATGCAAGTCCCCCTCGAGACACCCAACGCCACAATCGCAAGACCTGGCATCTTGAGCGTGATCGCTTCCATCTACCGCCACCAAGGAATGATGGGATACTGGCACGGTCAGTTTGGTACCCTCATCCGCGAGACAGGCGGGGGTGCAGCATGGTTCGGCGGGTACGAGGGCACGAAGATGCTATTCAAGAAAGCATCCGCTTTATCTGATGAAGATATGCCCATCTGGCAGCGTATGGCATCTGGCTCAGTAGCTGGGATGTTGTACAACTTCGCCTTCTACCCTGCGGATACTGTCAAGTCGAGGATGCAGACTGAGGACGTTAAACAATTGACCGGCCAGAAGTTCAGCGCGGTATGGAAGGCACACTGGCAGCAGCATGGCTTGAAAGGGATGTATCGCGGCTGCGGCATCACCGTTGCCAGGTCGATTCCAAGCTCTGCATTTATCTTCACGGTGTACGAGGAGCTGAAGAAGAGGTGGCCTGGATCAGGATACGATCTATGATTACGTTTTGGATTCCAAAAGCACTATCGTCTTGGCCACCTACCGAGTTGCGCGAAATGTTTTCACATTTTCCTATTTTCATATATAGCAGTAGGCATTTTGCATTGCGAAGGCGTTCGATATAGGCTGGGAACGTGGACAGCATTGTTGAGCGGATTAATGAGATACCATCCATACAAAGAATCATTCTCAGTGAAAGACGGCAGAGGACTCTTGAACCATTCTGATTGCATGTGGATGATCCTCCAAAGATAGTCTTAGAGAAAAACAACGTTGCTCGGCTATAGGCGATGTCGTTTTGAGCTTTCAAAACTTGTGGTATGGATAACTTCATTGACTGACATGTGCGAATGCAGCCACCTTCACATGTTTGCTAACCCCAGTCTGTGGCTAGGGCGGGAGGATTGTGTGGGGAAATATGAGCCGGCCATGCGTCACTTTGGCCGAGGCTCAACTGGACTGCGACCACGACCAGCTTGTCGCGAACCGAGCACACCTCCATGTAGCGCAAGAGCCGCACGCTTCTCTCTATCCGCGGCTTAGCTCGATGCTTGCTATACCGACCTCGTCATCCTCTCACGCCCTCTCGTTCCGTGCATTGCAGAGCTGAGGCAGCTCCACAGCGTCGCCGCGCTACGCCGAGGCTCATTGAAAGCTAACTCCCCGAGTCGAAAGAGTTCGCAGCGATGGACAGATTACAGGTCCTTGAGGTACAAGAAGTTCAAGCGTGGGTATGCATGGCTAATTCTGAAGCAGAAAGCGATCGAGAAGGTCATCCTAGACCCCCAGTACCACGACATCCTCGCGCTCGTGAAAGGCATACGGAATGGCATCGTGTACGGGACGAAAGTGCGGTTTCCGCACGCGCTGGTGTCCGTCCTGCCTCTCGACCATATGGAAATACCTCGTCAAGCTAACATACTCCTAGCATGATCTTCCTCTTCCGGTCCGGCTCGTACGTCTCCCCATGCGCATCCAAACCTTCAACGGCAAGTTCTAATAGCACCCAGATTGCGCTCAAAATGCTGGCTCGTCTTCAAAGCCACACGCCAACACGCCCGCAATCTCGGCCTCTTCGCCCTCGTCTACAAAGGCGCCATGCTCCTCCTCCGACACACCGCACCCGATGGCAAAGAGCGGCACTATGACTCCTTCCTCGCGGGCCTCCTCGGAGGGTACACCGTCTTCGGCCGCACAATTCACAACTCCGTCTCCCAGCAGATCGTCATATACGTGTTTGCCCGTGTCGCGTTGGCGCTGGCAAAACTCGCTGTACAACCAAAGCACGTGGGAGATGTGAAGGGCGGTGGGGGAGGATGGGGACTATTGGATGAGAAGAGTGGGTTGAGGAAAGAGTTACTAAAGAATGGTTGGGTGGGGTTTGCGAGTTTGAGCTGGGCGATGGTGATGTATGTTTGGAGGTGGCATCCTGAAGCTGTGCAGCCGAGCTTGAGGAGTAGTATGAACTACATGTGGGTGCCTTATTTCCTTGCCCGTGAGTATCGGAATACTGACAATTTTACAGTTACGGCCAATCAGACGAGTGGGATTCGCTGCGGACTTTCATCTGGCATAACAAATAACGCGGAACCACAACGATGACGGGATGGAGAGGTGGTCGACCAAGAGGTGTCACGATTTGCTTTATGGATACATTCGATGCTTGTATGACTTTTTCGCGTTTTGGACGACTTGCTTGCCGCAGGACTCTGTACCAGTGTCTGGTATGTGTAATCTACCACGCTAAAGCTAAACATATTAGAGAATAGAGATGTCAAATACCATTCGCCGGTTATTAGATATCGGAATGGCTACTCGGTGACCCTCCTCATCCCTTCCTTACAGCCGGCAACTCATGCGCCGCATTCACATTCTGCCCACCCAGCTCACTCACTCCATAAGCTGGCGCGGGCTGTGAAGCAGCCTGCAGATGATACGGTATCGCCTGTCCTGTCTGCGCTACTTCAAGGGTACTGGAATACTCGTATTTGGGGAGCACCGATGAGCTCTGCGCGGGGGCCGCCTCTTGCGCTGCGTTTTGCGCTGGACGGGGATGCCGCCGCTTGATGTAAAAGATCGTGACACCAGCGACAGCCAGGATAGCCAGGCCGCCAACGACGCCGCCGACGATGGCGCCGATAGGGGTTTTTGATCCGCCGCCGCCGGTGTGGTTGCTTATATCTGTGGAAGATGTTTGGCCCGTCGCCGCAGGCCCCGAAGACGATGCTGTTGATTGCGCTGGAGAAACACTTCCTCCTGCCGTCGTAGCCTTCGCATCTGCTGAACTTGAAGCAGATACTGCCACCGTCGCCATTGCCGTGGCGCTCGCCGCAGGCAGACTAACATCCACGCCGTACTCCTTGCAAAACGGAACTACCGCATCGCGTACTTTTCCCACATCCGACGCCGAGCATGCCGACTTTATACAGGGCGTTACGGTGTCCCACAATTCGTCGATGTGCGTGCACTGGCACGCGTAGTCTGCGAGGGCGCAGCCGGTGTTGCTATAGCCCGTTATGATGCAGTTCAGGGCACAGGAGGGGATATCCGAGATCTGTGCACTGGCGAAGAGTGCGAGAGCGAAGGTGGTGAGGAAGGAATTGCGCATGATGATCGTTTGCGTTCGGGTGTCGTGCGTGATTTACAAGTTGTGAACGCCCAGGAGGGACCTGAAGGATCGAACATTCAGAAGTGCATCCGACCCTCAATTTGGCCGAAGCGCTGCTTGCAGCGCATTGAAGCCATCCGTGGGTATGGCGTTCAAAAAGGCGAAAAGAGGCGAAAATACGAGATAGTTGTACGGATTAAGCAAGGAGGCTGGCGCTTGCTTTAATTGTGAAGATGTTTTGCAAGGCTCCTTAACCCACCTTGCCAATGCAGATAGCTACACCGAAGAGATATCACGGTCTGGGTCGACAGGGACGGTGGATTGCAAAGAACGGGTTGATGGCCAAGAGTAAGGGGCAGTCGCTGCGCCAGGGTGGTCAAACTTCACGAGAAACGAATACGAGGAGGGCTGCGAATGTGGGGTCTGGACTTTGAAGCGACATGTTTCCCACCAAGCGACTAAGGCCAGCAGAGTGTCCAGCTAACCCTGCCTCATGCTGGCGCTAACGATGTTCTACTGTGTTACTGGATGAAGAAAGAACATCTGTCCAAGAGTCGGCAGTCAAAGAATGACGGGGTGTCGCTTGCCTTTTTAAGGCTGAAAATTGTTGTGCTCATTCTGGCGTATCTCCTCAGCCCGATTAGGGACCTCTCCCTGACGAACAGCCGATGGCACCTCCAGAATGGACTCGACTGCAGTTCTAGACTCATTAAGTGCATTAGTCTACTGAAACCTCTGTCAAGACTTTTCACCGAGAATCAGCTTATTGGCAGACCATAGATACTGTGTGCTAATTTTGCACACCGTTCAGAAAGTAGACACCACCCCGCATCCTGAGAGAACACTGATCACGACGGTGTTCTAACTTTGGCAGAGAGCTTAAGAGGACAAATACCAGATACTTGCGTCTATATGCTATCGCCCATTCCGTTAAAGTCATGAGAGCACCAGAAGGGGCGCGCTTCCCCGCTGTTAAGCCAGTACGTACTCTTCATGTAAACATGAGCATCGGCGATACAGCATTGTTTAACGTTCTCAGAGAAGTATTGTAGCTCGACTTACCCCAGGATGGACTATCCAAGATCTGGCCTGTACGCGTCAACTTAAAACGAGAGCCGAACAACACCAATTCAATATTAGTATCGATCACTGCGAGCACGTTCTGCCAAAGAAGCTCGAATTTCGAAGCTTGTATTCCAGCCACCATTTGATGGCCCTGATCATCGTTCATAATATCTCTATATGACTCGCATGGTGCTCCCAAGCCCATCTCAAAACAGCATCGAAATCCCTGCAAGTATGCATCCCTTCGAAATCAACCATCAATCTCTGCGCCGATTCGCTGTAAAAGACCCTTAACGGGGTCAAATCGGCTCGACACTGGATATTTTGTCTCAGATAATCTATGCAATGGTCTACGAAGGAGTGGTCAACGCGATGTCCACTGTAGGCACTTATATGGTCTTACCAACGTGTAACCGTCGCTTATTGTTTACGTCCGTAAGGTACTGCGGGTCGTATAGTGCGATTCGTATTTGATTCTACACGTATCAGTACGATCTCAGTCAGCCACGAGTTACGGACACTGACGAGACAATGGAGCTGGTGGAAAACGTCTGGTATAGTGATGGCTTTGTTGCGTCCGTCGATGTAGAGACCTTCGACATTAACCTCCCCGGTATCTAGCTCGATATTTTGGACTGGGACAAAGTAAGTCAGGATGAGATGAATACAGTGCACGAAGGGGTTTTACCAGCGTCGAACTCGTTCCACGCTTCATCAATGCTCGAGCCGTTACCGATGTACCGTTTGCTTTCCTTTTCTCCACCCAGGAATAATTTGCCCTTCTCATCGTACTTCAAGCCACCAGTAAACTGTCGCTGAACGGTCGAGAACTTGGGGTAGGCTACAGATTCTACATCAGCCATGATTCCGTGAAAACTAGCAGTGCTGTATAATTGCGGTGGTGCTTACCAAGCTCTTCAGGACGACGATCCGTCGGAAGGGTGGTGAAAATGTACGCGAGCAAGACAACACAAAACGAAGTCGAGAAGATAGATACAGCAACCATGAAAGTCCACGGTGAAATCCATCGGTCTTTCTTCTCATGGTAGCGAAAAGTCTTGTGCTCGCCCCTTAGAAAGCCCTGTCTACTCTCTTCATCTTGGTCGTCCATCACGAGAGTAGTGCAAGTGAGGTGCTGTCGTAGGAAACATGAAATCCAGTCTCGAAGTAACGGTTGCTTACCCGTACGAAAAGCCTCCTCGTCATGTCCTTCCCTCACTGCCCGATTTATAAGCTGCATAGACCACTTCATTCGTGTCTATCCTACAAACAGCATGTGTCGCTGCTATACAATTGTATTGGACAATCTCGAGATGTTTCACGACCTATAGTGTCATCACTGCTGTCGATCTTCAAACACAGGCTTGCATAGTCCGCTAGATCGAGATCTTACACGGCGAGGCAGACTACGAACATAAGTACGGCTGCCCGCAAAGGCGGGCGAAGCAAGATCAGGGGAAACATGTGATTTGAGGGCTTTCTTGCAATATGTTTTCGTATTCTACACCCTGCGAACACAATCTTATAAAATACGTTTCCTTCGTACATTCTACCGTTTGCTGGCAATCAACGGCATACGAAGCTTAGTGAGGCTTGGAAAGCTTGGACGGATGATAATCCGCCTTATACACGTTTAAGCCTCCGAGTTGCGACGATCGGAGAACTATAGAACCCGTGTTTCGGGGCAAGTGGTCGATGTTTACGCCCGAGGGGCCGAAATGCTTACGCTTTGTAACGTCGCCCCGCATAGGTGATTGTGCTACAGAATTGATAGCACACTAAAGTAGAAACAAGTCATTGGAGCCATACCTATACTAGAATTACGTTGACATCATAAGGGCCTAAAAGATGATACTTGTGTTTGTCGGTTCCACACATGGGGTCCGAAATCCCGTATCCGGCCACGCCGTATCGCACGATAAACGTTAACGTTGATCGGCGCATGAATTCAGTAATGTCACGGTGCACCTTCTCCTACTCAGCACTAGTGGACCAAGGATTCCCCAGGTTCTCTCTTTGACAAGGAGTTTTGGTATTACACGTGGAATGAACTTGTGGAACGTAAGCGCTTAGCGTATGGGTGCGTGATCATTATGTTATCATTTCAGTCGCCTAATTTTTTAGCATTACGTTATGCTTTTAAGCAAATGCATATGTTTTTCTTTCGTGAAATTATTTTGTGAACGTAATGCCTCCTTCCTCCATACGGGAACACATGGGTAAATGTGAAGCAGTCACCTCAATGTAGAAGTAGAGGTCCTTGTTTCTGAAGGTGTTCATGCAGCTTTAGACATCAAACATTAAAATGCACATACGGGACCGTGAAACGACTCAGCGCCACAGAACACGCGTCTGCCAACGCATGCTGGGCGAGTATCGGCCGTATACTTGACATCCTATTCAATACGCCTGAAAACACAAGGCATAGTCCGCGATCCGGACGTACCAAAAACGAGGCAATTTCAAGGCCCAAGCGTTGCAAGAGCATTGACTCCACGCTCCGCCCGCCCCGTTATTGATGTAGCTTCGAAGATCTGACCCATATGACGTCGATCACATTCTTCTAGTCTCTGAAGTAGCGTATAGAACTCTCTACAATCAACACGTGGGTTGCCATCGTCTTCTAAAATCGCACGAGAAGGATGTGTACTACCTCAAAGTTTGTCAGTGAGGTGCTGAATGGCAGCCGCCAGCGAGAACGCCTTGACGACTGATCGAAAATTGACTGTTACGTCGAGCTGGTGAGAGCTATAAAGAGTCTCGAAAACACGCAGGAAATCGCAACTTACCACAGCTCACAATCAGCACCATCATCACTACCATCATCAATCATCATCCCCCAAAATACACTTCTCCAGTACATAAATCCCGCACAGCCTGCACGCTATTCATACTTACCATTCCATAGACTCTACTCCAATCAACCACACCTCCAAAATGCGCTTCACCATCGCCACCTTCCTCACTCTCTCTCTCGGCCCCCTCGCCCTCGCCGACTTCAACATCGACCTCTACACCAGCACCGACTGCACCGGCGATAAAATCGGCACCTGGACTGGACCCGAAGGCGACGGGCCAGACACCTCCGGAGACTATGAATGGACCGGCCACCTCGGCTCCGTAAACATAAACCATCTGGGTCAGTGGAACACACAACTCAACACCAACGTGCACTGCCTGGCGACTTCCATCACCTGCTGCCAATATGCTCCCGACTGCAGGGACGGAGTCAATCTGCCGAGTTCGGGATGCTACAAGGTCGATGAGGATATCACGGGGTTGGGCATGACATTTACGGTTTGTGACAGTGCGTGCATCGACACTGGGTACAAGCGCGCTGAGAGGCTCTTCGGTGGACACTAGACCTGACGGTTAGGATGGAATGGAGTGGGAGTGGGCTTGTGAGCAGTGTACATAAGTGTTGCCTGCCAGATTGAGTGTACGCAAGGCTACAGTCTTTTCCGCATGAGGAATTTGATCATGTCAATGTTTGCCATTTGCTTCCCATTCTCTTGCATGTACTTTGATGATCTGTCAGAGGAACGCTAAGCAAATTATCTTTCAGCTAGGCCTCGAACGCACTTGCACTTCTATCTTGCGCGTCTGAAGCTTTGCGCCTTGAATGAGCGGAGTCTTACATACTTTACATGCACTGCGGGGCAAAGAGAGAGGGACTTTG
The DNA here is from genome assembly GCF_027946475.1 of Didymosphaeria variabile. Taxonomy (NCBI): domain Eukaryota; kingdom Fungi; phylum Ascomycota; class Dothideomycetes; order Pleosporales; family Didymosphaeriaceae; genus Didymosphaeria; species Didymosphaeria variabile. The sequence continues at coordinate 1,384,204 of NW_026611628.1, read as the reverse complement.
GGGAGTGGGAAGGCGGGCGTTGGACCACTGAACGAGATCTGTGTGTTGATTCGGGACAGACAGAGAAAATAACGCTGTCTTCAGGTTTCAGAACCTAAGTGCGCGGTTGTGGTTGTCGTCACATTTGAAGCTCTTTTGAAGTCGGAGTCGGAGTCGAAGTTAATGAACTAAACCATGCTAAGTGGACCCCACGATTCGCCGACTCGGTTTCCCGCTAACCCACCCCAGTCCTACAAAACCACGACCATTTCCTCAGCCCCCATATCTCAAAACCACCATGTCACAACCCGCACCCCATGACCCTCCAAGTATCCTCAGCCTCGCTCACCTCTTCGCCCGCATCGGTACGCAAGTCCACTTCCGCTCGATTGCGTAGGAACTGACGGAGTACCTATGGTACATAGCAAGCACCGTGATCTCTCGAGTAGTGACATATCCATTTCGCTCTATCCGCGCAGCAACATTAAAAAAAGACGTCCTCAATGCTGCTATACGCAGTCTCCTCACTCACATTACCGTCGCTCAATCTCGCTACCTGAATCCCTCAACCACTTCCCGGTACCTCTCCTTCTGCAAGTCCCAGGCCAAAACCCCTTCATCTCTTTCCGTTGCCTACAATTCGAAAGAGAAGGGCAAAGGCGAGGCGTGCGCGCACTGGATAGGCAACCCGGAAGCTGATGCGGTGATCCTGTATTTCCACGGTGGCGCATTCTTCCAGCCCGCGACTGCAGGCACGTTTCTCTACCTGCAGGACCTGGTCCAAAAAGTAGGCAAAGAAAAGGGAAAGAGTGTCGCGGCGCTTGTAGTGGCGTATAGTCTGGCTCCCGAAGCTACTTTCCCCACGCAGCTCCGCGAAGGAGCCGCTGTGCTCAAGTACCTCCTTACTCCATCTGACCCGGAGTCGAAAAGGAGGGAAGCTGGGCATGTGTATTTGAGCGGTGACTCCGCAGGTGGGAACATTGCGCTGGCGCTTGTTTCGCATTTACTGCATCCGCATCCGGAGGTGGAAGAAATCAAATTGAAAGCACCGCTAGGCGGTGTGCTGCTGTATAGTCCGAGCGTAAGCCATAGCTTGGACTGGGACAGCATGAGTCGGAATGCCGAGAGGGATATGCTTCCTGCGTGCAAAGTTCCGGTATGGGCCGCGGTGTATATAGGGAAGACGGACTCGCTTCAGACTTCGACTGTTGGGTTGAGGCTCGAGACGGATGCGTATTCTGAGCCTTGCGTTGCTGATGCGTCTTGGTGGATGGATTTACATAAATTGGTAGGATCCGTCCTGGTGTTGAGTGGTGGAGAGGAAATCTTTGCGGATCCCGCGCGCGAGCTTAGGAGGAAGATGGAGGAAGGTTGGAGGGAAGGAGAGGGGGAGAGTTGTGCGGTCATGTTCGTGGAGACCCCAGGAGAGACGCATATCGGGCCCATCGTTGACTTCATGATGTCTGGTGGGAGAGGAGATTCGAGTTCACAGAAAGTGGTGGCAGAATGGTGGGCGGCACGACTGGAGAACTAAGGCACGAAGTGAGAAATCGAAACCCTGACGAGGCAGGTGCAAATGCAGTCGGACCAGTTCCTGTAAAGATGATATTAACCGATGATCTATATTGAGCTAAGACTACATAGCCTAGGCGTATGCGATGCACTTAGCGCTCCACCAGCGACAGCACCGCCATGCCGTCCTCATCACCAGTGCGCACGAGAAGGCCGCCTCGTGCCCCAGAACCAAAGACCGATAACGCCACCCAACCCGCTCGAAGCAGAATATGCAACCCATATCAACAAACGCCGTACGTAATGAAGTATACGAAAAGCCAGTCCGTATGCAGTCAATATCATCGCGTGTATATCATCCGAATTAGTGTTCTTCCTGCGCCAAGCTGCGCACCGTATTTCGTCGTAAATCGTCCCATCATAAAGCTCTTAAACGCGAACACCGCTTCCACCCGTCCACCGCAATCGTCTCAGGCCCATACCTGCGCTGCGGAGCCCAGAAGCAGCTTCCTTACCGCAGCTACCAGCATCACCGCCTACTGAGCTTAGCTGGCTTATGGCTTCAGCATGTCCTGCCTCTTTACCAACAACGTAGCCGGCTGAGAAGCTCAGAGCGCTGACGAGTACGACAGCGCCGGCGCCAACGACCCAGGTAAGTAAGGTGGGGCTAATCTCCTCGACGAGCGGCCCTGTATGGCGTATCTTCTTGATGGCCCGACGTTCCTTGCTGTTGCTCCTTGTAGTCGAGGTGCGTTTGGACTTTTCCGATGGGCTGCTGCTGATGGTGCGAGGCGATGACGATTGTGCATGTGCAGAATCGTCCTCCGCAATCTGTCCTAGGGCGACGGATTCGGGCACCAAACGAAGTGATGTAGGGTGGCCTGAGGGATTGGAAGTGACGGCACGTGGCTGACCCGGCTTTGGCAGGCCTCGTACCGCAGCCGCAGCGGTGAGAAGGGTCGACAGACTGGCTCGTAGAGCCTCGTCATGGTCCGCTTGCGCGTTTGGAGAAACAGCGTTGAAAGGTGTGTGTTGAGGGTATGAGTGTCGCTGAGACGATGGCCGAGCAGTAGGTCTTCGAGGCGTGTAGACAGTTCCAGATTGGGAGCGTATGGCAGGCTGCTCGGATGGGTGGGTGAAAGCATTAGGTCGTGGCTCGAACAGCCGCCTCGAAGATCGTGGGTAGTTGACCGCAGTTGCGTTCTCATCATCGCTATCTCCCTCGTCGTCTCCCTCGCGTTCCGACAAAGGCTCGGAAAAGGCCTCCGGCGTCGGACCCCGCGAAGATCTCCTCAGCTCGTGTTGAAGCGGTGAAGGGCCGATGCCCTCGTTGGAAGATGTCATGACCCTGTCCGACTCGCTTTCGCTCTCGTCGTACTCTTCCTGACTGCTGTTATCTCCACCGGCGCTTGCCACTCGGTACCCGGTACCAATCTGGAAGGGACCGACAGTGCGAGCACGTCTCCGCCGTCGGTGTAGGTTTGAATCATGCTGGACCCTAAGGCCGGTAGTGATGATCTCGTCGGCAGCCGAAGATAGCGAAGAGGAGGACGGTCGTGAGGTTACATCGACCCAAGAGTCTGTGAAGTGTGAGTTGCTTGAGCTAAAGTGCATAGCAATAGATTGGCGAGGGGTCACAGATATGTTTCCCTTGTTGAAAGCAATATGACAATACGGGGAAATGCTTACCCTCCGAATGATGCCTTGGAGGCAGTCGTCCAGTTGATGATACCATAGTAGGCGTGTCTTGTACGAGTTCACCACCTTGCCTCGACGACTGTGCCTGAAGTGTACTATGTTGTTGCTGCATACTCTTGACAACAAAGGATAAAGGAACGCAACAGCGAAATCGGACCGCCGTATGCGTTCGCAAGCCCAAGCTCACGCGTCCGTAGACTGACCTGTGGGTTGCCGGTGGAGTATGCGCCCAAGTGGAGCTGTCCCGACTTCGGTTCTTTGTCTGGCGCTGTCTTTCAAGGAAGCACCTCTTAGCCCTGGAACTGACAATAGACAGTGGCCTCTGTCGTCGTCAAGCGCTCGATGCGCCCGGCGCGTCTGGCGTGGAGATTGCAGGTGCGCCCGCTCGTTCGCTGACGCTACGGCTGGCCTCGATGCGCCGCGCAGAGGCCGACGTTTGGCACCGCTACAATGACGTTCTCGGCAACCTCTCGCTCCGATGGGGCGCGTTTGGTGGGGCAGCAAGCAAACAGAACAAAACCGTGGAGACACGTCGATACGGAGGGATGGCGGGGGAAAGGGAGGGAGAGCGAGGTTGTATCTTGCAGCGACAGGGCTCCGTGCCAGGCCTCATGGGCGTTGAGGTGCAGGTCACGGTGCATTCGCAGTCGGACACATGGCGATGGTAATGGCGGTGGCAGGCGGTGAACTGACGAATCATGCGCCGCCGCCCACCTTCCTAAATTGGGGCTTAGACAATCACCGTCACCTATCGTGCTCATCTGCCTAAGCACCTGAGACAGTGAGTATTAACTCAGAATGTACCTGAGTGCACTGGCACAGCCGCTTGCGTATGGTGACTCAAAATTGGGATGTGGCATCCCTTGATGTCTGCTATAGTCTGATTCCCATGCATATTGCCCACTTGCCATCCGGACATTTTAGAGACCCGCATATTACCCTTGCCCCAACTATTACCCGTACACTCGGGCGGTGTACACTGTGTTGCGCTAGCCTCACGCGGTAGACGGACGATGATCTTCTTACGAGGCAGGGTCTAGACAGTTGTTCAACATGCATACTGATACCACCAGCACACCACCTCTGTGGACATATGAAACTTGGAGGTACGCGTATTCGGGTCCCATGGCTCAGCTGCGTCCTCGATAAATTTTACGTGCGGATTGAATATACTTTCTTTATTGACAGACTACATTCGTAGTACACTATCGAGTTCCGACCCCTCTCATACTCCTGAACGCGCCGTTGACCCCGGTGCCAAAGCACCCTTGGAACGGCCAACACCACATCGATGAAATGTACCTGCCGTAAAGAGCGTTCTCGAATCGACGATGAAAGCTTTGAATGTAAGTCGCAGCAGACGTTTCAACAGAAACCTCCTCGTAGGAAATTGTCGTATCGTCTCAGTTGCAGACGTATTACCCCAGCATCGTGATATGGTACAGAAAAATGTGAAAAGCGCAGTCCCTCAACACCGTGGAAAATGCGAGAAATGAATCGCAAAACGTTGTGAAGCGAAGTGGTCGAGAAACTCAACTCGAGCGATCGGGAGGTCGTACCAGATGCACAATGTGCACTCTATTAATTCGTCTTCTTCTGTTGTTCTTGTTTCTTCTTTTTCGCGTCGCGGCGAGCCTTGAAGAAATCGCTGATCGCGTCCTTGAACTTCTCCCAGGGATTCCTGTTGAGGCGGTTGCTGAGCTGACGGTACCTGTACATCTCGCCCCAGCAGTCGCGGCCCCATTCGCAACCGGCCATGTTGACAAGGAAATCCCTCTCCTTCTCCTTATAGTGGATATGCGGGTCATCGCCTTTCTCTCCGCAGGCACCTGGTGGGAAGGCGTTGATCTTGCGCTGGCCGATGAACGCCAGGTGTGGGCGTATCCACGGCTGGTTCTTGTACATGTACTCCAAAGCATCCTGCTCTTTGTGCTCCCACTCCATATGCTTCTGCTCGTAGCCGACAGGGTCCCACCAGATATCCATCAGCCTGTCGGTCCAGACGCTTCGCCGTACAAAGAACGAGCCCAGATTGAAACCACCGCAATCCTGGGGGACAATCATGTTGATCGAGTCGGCTTTGCCATCACCTACGGGTGACCTAGTCTCCGGATCGAGGTACTCATCTGTCAGCGGGTGGGAAATGTTAAGCGGGTTGTAGTGGTTGATATCGCGATACGTGACATCCTTCAGCTGCTTGAAGATGTGGTTCTGGAGGGAGTAGTTCGGCTCCATGATGAATGTGTTTGTGTCCAGCCACCAGAACCTAATCAGAGTTAGCGAGACGGACTACCTGCCCCGAGTACAACGTACCATTCAGCGCGGGGATATTTGCGCATAGCGTTTCGGATCGTGTCAACCTTCTCCCAGCTTTCTCTCCACTCGTGGGCATATCGCTTCTTTGTGCTCATGTCTACGATTTCCAGGTCATATCCCCACTTCTGCGTGTACTTCTTCTTGTTTTTGACACTGTCTCTTTCGATCGCCCATTCTCTCGGGCCCTTCCACTCCATGACTCCACCGCCCTGATTCGCAGCGAGAATGACGACGAACTTGCTACCTCCGCCAAACCACGAGCGCCGGTATACGCGGTGCAGTGCTGCTATAATTAGTACAGGTGTGGGTATTGAGCGGGACGAACATACGTGTTGCGTAGAAGAGAATGTAAAGCAGTATGATGGTCAGAATCGTCCCAAGAGGTTTCCGCAGGCGCCACAGATTCCAACCGATTCTGTTCAGCATCTGCAGGATCTTGTTGTTGCCCTGATATCCCCGCCCTCTGCCTAGCTTTTCCTTCTCTCCATAGCTGAAAGGCAGGCTTGTGGAAAGCCGCCGAAAGTGCTTTCCAAAGAAGCCCTGGTTGCGCGGTGCAAATGCAGTGTATCCCTTGACGTTGGCGCTGCGGGCCTGGGCCGAGGCCCAGGTGACGTTGTTGGAGCTGGAGCTGCCGTTCGCAAACGGGCTGCTTCGCCCTCCGCTGTCGTAGGGCGTATTCAGGCCTGGACTTGACCAGCCTCCCGGGCGCGGCGACGGGGATCTTGACATCTCGACGGCTGGGGTGCCGGGGATGGGAGGCAGGACGCCCTCAAAGGAGCCGCCCGTGGTGTTGCCGACTCTGTTGCGCGACGCGGAGCCGTCGTTCAGATGAAGGTTCGGCGGGTGCTTCGCAGCAGATGAGCGCCTGCGACGTTGGCCAGACGAGGCGGACGAGGAGCCTGTGGAAGCCAGGGCGAATGACTTTCAGCGGTGTCGAGGGGCGGCGGAATGAGAAAAGGCGCCACTGCGCGTGGCTTGAGATGATCCCAAGACTTTCCGTGGCCCTTGGCCGGCCGTTGACTGCGCAAGGAAATTGCTGTCGACTGCGATGGGGCCGCTGCAGAACGCAAGGTGTCCGGAGGAGGCTGCAGGTAGGCTAGCTTTCGGCGATGCAGAGCTGCCAGAGGTAGAGGTGTCCTGTGTGAGCGCGTGGCTGGTTGCACTGCGGAAGGGAGGTCCTCGCGATGGTGCAACCCGTCTTGTCTGTCGCAGCGGGCGCAATTGATTAGGTACAACACCAGCTGGAGATCGCTCTGCAAAAAGGAGGACCTCGACGAAATTAACAGACCCAGTGCTCTTCCCTGCGACGGGGCGCTGAGGCCACTTGAAGGTCGCTTGGCGGCCTACGAGAGCTACCACGCCGCCTATCTCTCTCCTTTATCCCACACCAACATTGCGAATTTCGCTTGGCGCACCTTGACCCATTTTCACTTTACCGTACTTCGCTGCAGCCATCGGTTGACATGTCCGCAAACGGCCGATCGTTCTCAGCCAGTGTAGCTGAACTGGGCAGCCGCCAGCTGGCATCAAGTGTTGCGCGGTAGTCCCTCGGCTCACCAGAGTCATCTTGCTCAGCATCAGGTATTCCAATCCGTAGTTAAGGGAGTCGTTGTGCTCGCTCTGGCACACCACTGTCGCCTAGCCATGCCTCCTCCGTCTGTACGCTGTCGCACGACGGACTTGCACGCGACACTCTGCTCCTCAGCCAGCCTTCCGCAGAACGGCCGCAGACAAGGCCTTCGGCACCGTCTCGTCCGCTCCGCTTTTGCTTGCACCGCAGACGGGATTCTCGTGTACCTCGTGTATCGGGCCGGGTCGATGAATTGCACCCGTAGCGTAGTGCTCAGGTGGAAGACACCGACACCCGCGATTTCGTAGACAAGTCTTGGGACCGCGAACTAGCCAAGGCATTACCGTCACTGACCATCCGGCACGCTCAATACATAGCCTTTGGAGGCTCTTCATCATCGTTTGCAGACGTACATTCTACTGTGGACGAGCACGTGTATGCCAAGCCTGATGTTCTATTTACGCGCCAGAGCAAGCGCTTAACAAGGCCGCTCTCGCTTCTGACTGGCTGCATAACCTCTACCCATGATTTGCCCAACGACCACGACGAGGCCGCTCTCTGGAGCGTCTCAGAAGTGGCTTTGCGTTGTACATCTCAAGCCTAACGAATCCCCGGCGCCTATGAGCCTCCATTCTGTTCGATGGCGCCCGCCATGAGGCCAGGCCCACTCTGCCGGGCAACCTCTGCCTCCAATCACCTCACTTGAGGCCCTGCTCCCTCTCTGCTTTGCTGGGGTAGCCTCACGCAATCCATCCTGTCCTGGGCGCTTGTCGAATCACAAGTCGAGACACTCAATTGTACATGAAGCTAATACAAGACGGCGTGGCGGGTAGGCGGCATGGGTTTACGAAAGCTACCCGTTGTCGTGGAGTTCGTGCCACCGCGCCAGAAACGCATCTTTTCTCTTCTTCACTCCGTCTCTTCTATTGTTTGTTCTTGCTGCTTCACCCGGGACCTTTACCCCGCCACTCATTCTAATTCAGTTCTTGTCCCGTTTCTTTTACTTTACGTCGCCCCTAACAAAAGAACACGGTAACCACCGCTACACGGCCTTTGTTTCACATTCTCGAGGACAATGCATTGTCTCTGTACCATTTCTTGAAACGCCAACTTCGCCCCATCACGAAGCCCTACATCTCACTCTTTGTACCTTACGTTGCTACACGCAAACCCACGACTCACCGAAATCGAACGACATGAGCACTCAACAGAAATATGGGCAGCAATCCCATGAAACGGCACTACAGACCACGTCTACGAGCCTAGCCTATCCTGCACCGTCTGCAGGCTCAAACGGTCAGGATCAGGATGGTCACATACTTGTACACTTTAACGGGCACTTCAACGGCCAGCTTAACGGGGCTTTCATGGTCCCGAGTAACATGCAGCAACAAGCGCCTACCGAGAGCGATGCACAGATAGCTGCACGGAGAGCCATGGCGAAACGCAGCTCTCGGTCATTCGCCGCGAGAATAACACGGAACCGGTCACGGAAGATGGAGGTCTTTCGAGCAGCAAAACCAGGCATAACAGTCGACACTAGCTTCGCACGGCATCGGGGCAACGTGCCGCATCAAGTATATCCTCAGGATAGCGAGAGGAGGAGGGGCGGATCGATCAGGAAGGAGGGCTGGTTTGGCCTGGGAAGATCGGACACGAAGAATAAGGGCCTTGGGATTGTGAAGGGCATGACACCACAGCCTGGACGTGCTTCGGAGGATCGGGAAGGGACAAACAAGGATCCAAAAACGGCAGACTCTCTGACGTCGGGTAGTAAGACCTGGCAAGAAATATCGCCATGGGACCGACCCATTCCCATCGGCATCACAGTACCTTCCGACAGTGTCACAGACTTCAGTCCGTATCAGGCCACACGAGCACGCTCCGACAGTGATGCCACTCTCGCGACCCCAAGCATTATCGTTACTCCTGCAGCAGCTATGCAATCCATGTGGTCACCTGACACCGCGTCGGATTACACAGCGTCCAGTGCATATTCGCGGGCAACGCACATGCCGCCATGGGCTTCGGATGTACCGCCTGTCCCATCATTGCCTGCCAATGTACAGAATCTGCCTGCCCAGAAAGCAAGCTCTGAAGCGCAGCGGGACTGGAATTTCAACTATCCCAACAGGGCAAGGACCGACACGCTAGAATCCGGTGATACAGCTTTCGAAGAAGAGCAGGATGACATCCGAAAGGATCGTATCATGTCGACGGGAACGGTTTTCGAGGAGGACGATACGCCACTGAGAGAGAAGAAGCTGCAGACTCTGTCTGTTGATACCACCGGCATGGTGCCAACGCCACGCAGATCTCAAGGTTGGTGGAACGTCATAACGACTCCTTTTGTGATGTCGCGGACAAACTCTGTCTGGACCCAAGGCGGGCGCAATGCCGAGAAGACACCCGATATACCCATGGTACCGGCCGAGTACGGCACGTACCGCAACTCACCTTCTCCATCTACGTATATGTGGTCCGCAACCGAGAGGAGTCCATCGACACTCGGCGATTCTCCCATGTACCCGGCTCAAGCAAAGTTTCTAGCCCCAAACACAGCAGAAGCAAGCGACCGTGGACAAGGCAACCGCATCAACGTGGCCATGGTGAACAATGATCATTATAAGAGCCCGCCAGCCACTCGCACGGTAGATGCGCCGACCAAGAACCCAACTATCTCTGTTCCTAAAACCATGTCCGTAACATCGGAGACGGCCCTACCTCTCTCTGAGCCGACTCCGAGGTTGTTGGCTGAATCTGCAACACCTCCTCTTGCGGCGAAGTCCTCAACGCCGCCCATCGGCACCACTGCAAACGGCGCAGTGGCAGTCGGTCTGCCACCTCATCCTCAACCGCCGCAGCCTATCAACGTAAACATCGCATTCCATGATGCGCGGGTGTTGGCAACCAGTCATTCTCATCCTACCAGCACATCAGCCCGGACCGAACCAGGACATGTCATTGTTGCGCCGATGCCCGCGTATGCCAACAGCACCACGTCGAGAAGCAATACACCACCACAAGTCGCGCCAGTCTTCTTCCCACCACCGCCTAACGCTACCTCGAAGGACAAGCAGTTCAGCTTCAGCAGCTTCAGCAGAGCGAGCAGCCCGGCGTCATCAGTACATGAAGCTAAATTGCAAAAACCAAAGGAGCATCGCAGGATGAATAAGATCATGTCGAAACTCGCGCTGTGCAGCCGCAAGAAGGGCGAGAAGAGAGACGAAAAGAAAAAGAAACGATCTCGCTGGTGTCTGGGCTGTTGCTGCTGCCTCATATTCATGGTCCTGCTTGCCATCCTCATCCCTCTGGTTGTGGTGTTCACCAGGAAGCACAACAACAACACTGCGACTCCCATCGCGGGAACCCCCGACACAGGCTCAGATACTCCGACCCAGTGGCTCAATAACACTGGCTACCCTCCGATGAAGACTGGATCACTGACGATCGCGCAACCAGAAGCCGTGGAGGAGGAGAGTGGCTGCGTTGCACCTACCACGCTGTGGAGCTGTGCCCTTCCTAAGGAGCAGCAGAAGGACATCGAACCCAACAAGCCCGACCAGCCAAACTTCAAAGTCGAGATCACATTCCAAAACGGCACCGCAGCAGATCTCTCAAAGCCCACCCGCCGAGCGGCAAACCCCGTCTCAGCAGGCTCTTTCATGCGCTCTCTCTCCGCCGAGCCACGCCCTCCCCGTCCCCGCCCCACCCAGCACGGAAGACATGAAATTTCTCGGCCAAACTAGTGACGGCATATCCACCCCTTTCGAGGGCGAAAGCACCCCTTCTTCATGACTTTCCAAGATCCCACCGCCTCCTCAACCTCCTCCCCTGCATCTCGTCTAGCCAAACGCGCTGACGATCCCACGAACATCACCCTCGTGATTCCGCCCCCGTCTCTCAACCCCGACGGCACCGCCGCCGCAGCAACCCTCCTCCCCTTCCCCTCTGCTCAACCACTCCGCCTCTTCAACCGTGGCAAGTCCGATGAACACTACGGCTTCTACACCTACTTCGACAGGTCGATCTTCTTGAAGTCGATCGACTCGTCGACTGGCCGCGGCGGTAACCCTGCGGACACGAACGGGGGGTCTACGAGGGATGCGGCAACGCTCAGGTGCACTTTTACCCAGACGAGGTTTTTGGTACAGGTTTGGACGAAATCCAATCAAGCGCTCCTCAATCCGCCACAAAACACGACTGAAGAAGCGTTCAAGCGCCCTGGCACGTTTCCTTACCCTGTTACGTTCACGCTGGATAGGCACGGCGGCGATGTGGCGAAGAAGAACCTGTTTTGCTATAAGATGGAGAGCGATGGCACAATCGTTAACAAGGACGCGAATAAGTTCTTTCAGTTTGAGGATCGCGGGTTTGGAGGGAATCTTGTGAATGGGACACAAGGGCGGCCGAATGCGAAGGGGCCTATTGACGGTGGGACTGGAGGTTGCAGGTGCAAATGGCAGAACTGGGTGGATTAGATGGTGCATCTGTTGATGTTGCATTGTTTGGCGTCGAACATGGGTCCGTTTCAGGCATTATTTGGATACCACTGGATGGTTTCTGCTGTACATTACTTAGACAGCGCATAGGAGCGCTACTTACCAACCTAATATGATCCATCGGCCTATGAGCCAAATCTTTGTCTCAAATCTCATGTGGATCTTGTAATTGGCCTATGGTTCGAACACGGGATTTGTCTAAGATGTCGTGCGTGGCGGCACATTGCTTGTAATGGCGTCAATGAACACCATCATCGGAGGGTGACAAAAGAAGAGACGTCAAATTATTGGAAAAGACAGTGAAACACGTGCGTTTCTTCGCAAGCAAGCTTGCGCGCATGAAGGAGAGAAACGGCTCTATCGGAACGGAAGTGCTGTGGGGCATTGTTGGGAAAGAAACAATATACTATGTAAAATCCGAGCGTCGAGGCTCGACGCGGCCATAAGTCGTAGGGTCTAACAGCAACTCCACTCAAGAGGGTCCCATACAATTAGTTTGCCATAGTGTTGAGCCGCGTAGAGGGCTTGACAGCCCTCGGTACCAGTTACCAGTTCTGGAGGTGGCACCTACGATTCCACGCTGCTGGGTACAGTTCAAGCCCCGATCACTGCTTACATAGGTTCTCTAGCATGGGGAAATGTATGTTGCCGACTCTCTCCAGGTGCTGCAAGGGCATGTTGCATGTTCGTCAGGCCACAGTTCCTCACAGCCTTACCCATGGCCTTTTACGTCCACGCATAGCGTACTCGACTGCTCTAGGCGTCTCAAACTGTATCGACCGCGGTAATAAGCCGGGGCTGTGGCCAGATCTAGGGAGAGGTCCCACTTTGGGAAATACTGTGGTATCCACCACGGCAGGATCCCGTATGGTACGCGTCTGGTAGGCTTGAAGCCGAAGCTTTCGCCAAGTGACGATGCCGCAGAGCCTCAGGGTCCGGCAGTGGCCTTGCGATACCGAGAAAATGGCTAAGAGATGGGGCATTCGTGATGCATGCTTGGGTTGACGGTCTAGGTATGCTTACAAGTCTGACAGATCACTGTAGTGCATCTTAGCATGAATGATATTGGTGCATCATTGTGACAATTTCGAGTCGTCCGAGGACTGTCAGCAGAATCAGTCGGTCCTTCGGCGTGCACGTCTTCATGCTGCTCCACGGCAATGTAACATGCACAAGCAATCCTTTAGCATCGATCGGGGTTGTTTCGCGGTGTCCCCGTCGCCATCGGACGCGCTTTGATGCACGAGTCAACAAGCTTGGTCATCCCGCGCCTAGCGCCTTCCTCCCCCGACCCTTGCTTTCTCCAGTCGCTCTTGCACGTTCTGGACTCTGGCGATCTGATTGGCTTCTTGCAACCTCACGTCTCGCCCACGCGGTTTCCTCATGGAGCAGGACAGCAGACATGGCCTCATTTGGAGCGAACTCACGCGTAACGGCTACGACGCAAGAGAAGCTCTGACAAGCCGTCGGCTAGGAGCTTGTGCAAGCCATCCCGGAGATCGTTTCGCCTTGGCTCCCGTCATGGCGAGCAATTGCAGACGTCGTGCGCAAGCCTTACAATCGAGAAATCGTCTTTCTCCGAGGAAGAATTGGTTTGGGGTCGGATTTGAAGAGCTACAAGCTGTAGCAGCAGGACCTGCACAACTGCACGCCTCCCGCATGTCCCCACGCAACGTATATGCGCGTAGCGTACGGTCGCGTGCGCTCTTGCCCAATGCGGACGGGCCGAGAAGTAACCGTCTCCACTAACACGACCGCCGCCTCTGCCGGCAACCCACAAGACCAGAGCCACCATGCCCATGCCGGGAGAAGATTTTTCTGAAGCGCGGGATCTGCCTGCGCGCCGGTCTACAATGTATATATTACCACCGCGTTGCGGCCGGTGGTGTGGGCGGCACGAAGACTTTGTCTTTTCTTTTGCGCCTCCCACCCACCAGAGGCCCGCCGACAGACCCGACGGCGCTCCACCGTGGGCTCCTCATCGCCTGTGATTGCTTTGAAACATAAGCCACGCTCGTTACATACACGATCTCTTGCAGCTGTCGATCATCTCGATATCCCCCGCGCACCTTGAGACGCCTCCTACGCACCAACCAACACCTTCGGAACCAGCGGCGGATTCCTGCGACCCCCGGGCGTCACTTTCAACGCACAAGCTACGCGCTTATCAGCCACTCACGCTCGAGTATTTACAACGTGCTACAACTGTCTGGCGACCAAGGGTGAACGTTCGCACCTAGTTCCTTGCCCAAGACCTGGTCCGAATTCCGGTCCAACGTCATAGCCACCGCGCTAAACGTCCGTGTGGGTTCAGCCTTGCGAAAAGAAGCTCGCGGTTTAAAGGCTTGAGTTGCAACTCTGTCTGGGCAACATCACGACACAGGACCTTCTGGTGAATTAGTTCTGAGAACCAGCCATGGAGATTGGTGCTCTTCCCGTGCCTCATGGCGCTCCTGCCAACAGGAACGACTATGCGGACATGGAAGTCAGGCGTGGTGAGTAAAGAACAACCCACTTGTTATTGCATTCCCATCTTTCCCCTTGCCCGCACAATGTTTGCGATACATCATTCTCAGCACAGGGAGCGTTCGTTCCCTACCCTCCAACATTCGCTCAATGGCGGGTCCTTCATTCTGTCAAAAGCATCAATTACCGCAATCACGGCCATCCTTTAGCGAAATATTCGAGCTCGTCCGGGTCAACAAAAACGGAATCACGTCCAGAAATCCATCGCTAACCGAACTATCAGACATGACAACCGAAGAGAAGGACGTCTTCCACGCCATTCTCCATCCCGACGACATGTACGATGGATTCGGTACCTACTGGGCTGACATGCCTATTGCGCAGCGCCTCAAGTTCATCGGCAACGTCGACAACCAGGAAACGAAGAAAGAAATGTCATCCATCTGGACCATGTTCAAGGGTGATCCTCTAAAGCCCGTGGGTTACTACCTGAAGAACATGGTCCTTCCCGGCGCAGGCCTCGGTTTGGAGGGTTATGTCCTTTTCTCCATCGGTAACGTCAGGCCACTGCTTCAAGCTACGTTTCCCACTTGCTGGGATACAAACGAGGTCTGCGACAAGCGCTGGACGGAAGCCGTTGACTACTTGGAGATTATTGGTATCATTGTTGGTAGGTTCTCATGTCTCATCCGAAAGCCCCGAATTAACACCTGCAAGGTCAAATTCTCGTTGGTTATCTGGGTGATTACCTCGGTCGCCGATGGGGTCTTATCCAGGATGCCACAATCATGTTCATCGGATTGCTCATGCTTACTGCGTCGTGGGGTGTCACGCTGGAAGGCTGGGTCATTTGCTACGCTTTCTCCCTCTTCTTCTACGGCATTGGTGTTGGTGGAGAGTACCCCATGACTGCCACTTCTGGTATGGAGAATGCTGTCGGTTCCGGCAAGGTCTCCACCAGAGACGATCGGCTCCACCGTGGCCGCAAAGTCACCAGCGCTTTCCTGATGCAGGGCTGGGGTCAGTTCTTCAACCAAGTTATCCTCATCCTCTTGCTCCTCATCTTCCACCACGGCAGCGGTAACCCGCCTTACTCCAAGGTCGCCGCCCAATGGACGTACCGCGTCTCGTTCGCTATTCCCGCGGTCGGCACCCTATGGCTCGTCTACTACCGTTACTACAAGATGCGCTCGGCAAGCAAGCAACTCATGATCAGCAAAAAGAAGGGCAACGTTACTGGCTACGACACCAAGTCGCTCAAGATGACCCTGACGTACTTCGGCCCTCGCCTGATAGCTACAGCTGGTGCCTGGTTCGCCAATGATGTCTTCTTCTACGGCAACAAGCTATTCCAGAACGAGTTCATCAAGGTCATTACGCCCAACAACAGCACCGTCATGACCGGCTGGCTCTACAACCTCATTAACGTTGGTGTTTCGCTCTGCGGATATTACCTCGCCTCATTCCTCATCGACAACAAGCTATACGGCCGCAAGTGGATGATGATCGTCGGTTTCATGGCAGATTTCATTCTGTTCGTTGTGCCGGCTTTCAACTTTAAGTTCTTCACTTCTGCTGAGCATGTCCACGCCTTCCAGGCCATGTACTTTCTTTCTTCCTTCTTCAACCAGTTTGGCCCCAACAGTGTCACCTTCCTCGTCGCTGCTGAGGTCTTCCCGACGCCCATCCGTGCCACTGCCCACGGCTTCTCCGCTGCTGTAGGCAAGTCCGGTGCTCTTCTCGCTTCCGTTCTCTACAACTACATCGACACACAAACCAAGTTCTACGTCGTCCCTTGGTTTGGTCTTGCTGGAGCCCTCGTCACTTGGCTCTTCCTGCCCGACACCACCGGCCTCGATCTCAAGGAGCAGGAACGCCGTTGGTCATACATCCGCGCAGGCAAGGAGCAAGAATACCACGGCATTGCCATCCACTGGAAGCATCTTTCTGTCTGGGAGCGCATGCGTGGCGTGCACAAGGCCTATGACGCGCGCCTCGACTACGAGGCGAAGATCAACGAGATGCGCGCCGAGTGGGTCGAGCACCAGGAGAACAAGTTTGCGGACGATCTTAAGGGTCACGAGGACTTTGACGACAACGATGGCGAGTTCGAAAAGGGCGTGCACGACTATTTCTCAAGGACTGCTCCGGATAGCTTGAGGGGGAAGAGGGGTGCGCAAAATAACAATGGAGTGTTGGGTGAGAAGATCGACAGGGAGAGCGAGAGTGGTGGTAGTACCATTGCGGATGCGGATCATATTTATCACGAGAAAAGGTCTTAGGAGACTAACGGAAAGGGTAAGGGAAAGCTTCCTGTCAGGGAGGTTGACAAGGACGCCAAGGTTAGGGGCGTTTCTTTGCTTCAAGTATGTAAATTGGAAACTGCATCTTAGCGTTTAATACCCAAAAGCTTGATAGAAAATGATTGAGCTCTCTTTACAAGTCGTCTTACGAACTGTCTTCGGCTGAGTGATGGTCATGCCTCTCTTCATGGTTGATCGAATGAAATTTGCAGCTGTCGATTCACAAATGCTTGGTGAGCCATTGAGCGTCATGCAAGAAAGCCTCCACAGACACCCCATCTACCCAGCCCTCCACCGAAACAGAGTGCCCCCGCACCCCGGTTGAACGGGGGCAAGGGCATATAGACACAACGTAGCACATAGCTATTAGCCACATCAATTTACAGCAGGAAATAAGAAGTGATTTATAGACAGACAGCGTTAGGATCCTTAACTAGACAAGGACAGACGCCTAGACAGGCTACCTATTAGTTTAGCAGCGGCTTTTACGCAAGATACGCCCTCACCCTAGGTACTCAGCGCGTCCTTTTGCCCCATAGGAGGCTTTGTAACTATTCTCATAGTTGGAGTAAATCTATTTATTACCTACCTACCTACCTGTAAGAAAGCCTCCAGCATCATATGTACTGGGCATGTCCGTTTCTGAATGCTGCACCCCAGAGATTGTGACTTGCGGCACTTCGGCAGGAGCACCCCGCCTCACCACAACTTTACTCTCACTATTTTCGCTCTCGCCCTCTCTCTCTCTCTCTCTAACACACACACGCACTCTCTCTCACTCATCTCGATATCCAAATTCATGTTCACAAACACAATGTCATCTCTGCAGTCTTACTTAGCTTGAGACAAAGCGAGGAAAACCTGGCTAAGCAAATCAACACCCTGACAAATACCAACAATCGTCTGGGGCAGGATATTGACACCCTGACAACCAAAAACACGGCTCTGGGAAGAGAAAATGTCGTCCTGAAAGAACGGAACGACGCCTTGTCTGGAGGGCAATGAGCCCCAGTCTGGCCAATGCAGCTCTGCCTAAATCCTTGTCGATGACATTGGTGGAGAGATGTATGTTCAGAAGCTCCGCAGCTTCATTGGCAAGGTAGGTGGAAAGATGGCCCTTGAAGAAATCCTGTCGCTCGGTGAAGCGGTGAGACGGTTTGTGAACAACAAGTTGCATCCGCACATGTATGTGGATGACGACGTTGCCAAGGGCCACAAAATCGTACAGTCGGCACGCCGAGTTGACAAAATCCTTGGCTTGGAGGCGATGGAGGCGCAGACATCGGACAACGAATATATCAGCGAAATGATTTAACGAGTAAAGAAGAATATAACAATTTCCCTCGTATTGAATTGTGTGACGCCCACATAAATGTACATGGCGAATCCTGTCACCTTTCCCTCTCGCCAATTCTGCCCCCAAAACAGGTTAATGTATTGGAGTATGATTGGAACTCTCGCCAATCTTGACTTTTGGTTTTGATGTTACCCTGAGCATGAGGTATTATTACAGTCAGGGTCATTGTCGTCCTGACCCGGAACGGGATCTCCGTAATCTTTTTGACACAAGATAGTCCACAAAGCCTCCTAATGGATACATGAAATGGTTAGAGGGTATTCTTGCGAGATCTTGGGTGGGACTTACTGCTGCGAAATAAGCATAGCTATCTGCATTAAGCTTTGCCAAAGACTTGTCCAACGTGCGCACTTGTACCGCCCCGTAGCCGATAGGATTGCCAGCTGCATCTTCTTGGTCGATGATGGGAGCATTAAAACTGCGGACCGATTAGCAGCTTTCGACAAGAACATGAATATTCTTACATGGACTGTGTCATGCGATTGTAGTGCCTGAAAGAATTGGTCAGCATGGTTCGTCAAAGCCAGTAAATCGTTCAGCTTACGTGTATTCATGGAGCAAAGTCATCCCAAGTGAGTTCATTCTGAAGCTCACGTTGTCTCCTATACTGTCACAGGTTAAATAGTGGTTCTCTGCGCCCGGGCCCTGTGGATCCTGTCCCTCAATGACTGTTACGCCTTTCTTATCGAAAGCCCTGGGGCATAGGACCAGGGCGACATCGTTCGGTGCATTGTTCTGGTCCAGGTACGCAATCAATCTTGGATCACCGCAAAGATTTCTGGAGTCTGATTGTTGTACCAAGATCTCCCCAAGGAAAGGGCTTCCGCCATCCGCAGCAGGCGCATTAGGGTCTGTAGGTTGCGTCCAGATTGTGGCGAAGACTTTCCTGACGTTGGCTCTGTCTTCTTCGTTGAAGTATTTTGTGAAGATGTTCTGGCGGTTCGGATCATCGATGACGGTTGTGGCGTAACCCGCAAGTTCAAAAGCGTCGTTGAATGCACGCTCGACCTTTTCCAATTTGTTTGGATGGGGCTCCTCATCTGGGTTGAGGTCTGCATCGCCGGTGTTTGGCTCTGCACGAGCTCGAATGTGGCGATTGTAATTGGTAGGCAAAGAGAGTGCCGTGATAGAGTCTTTGGTTATTGGAGATCCCAATACATTTGAGACGAAAAGGATAGCGACAAGCACCGAAGACAGTTTGGAATGCATTTTGATAATGTCTCTTTTACCGAGTCTGGCTTCCAATTAATGTATGGGATTGTTGTCCATTCTTATAAACCAGCTTTAAGAAACCTCGCAGAATACCATGATCCGATCAAAAGCCATGAGCTTTGACAGCCTTCGCATAATACTGCGCCCCGATCAAAAGCAATGATACTGAAACTACTGAATTCGATTCAAGTGACGTCGGCTGACTGCGTTTATTTGATACTGCCTCTCGTAATGCTTACAGGATCACAGACGAAGGACGAGTCGGAGTGCAGAAGACTGATATTTGCGAAAAGGCTCAAACATGGCAATTCCAACAAGGCTAGATCTAGGTGAACATCTAACAAGTGGGGGCGAAAGGAGAACAGAGACTGCACAGCCCTAGAGGCCGCAGCATTCTGCGTCAGCGTAACATAGTAAGAGTTGGGCGTAAGCAAGGCCGATTTGACTTACTTATGCCATCGAAATTGCTGAAGCCCAATCAGATTTGTTGGAATACGAGCTCCCTTCCCTTCCCCAGACCATTTGTATGATGCAAAAGAAACGCCAAGACTGTGTGCTTATACTCACGTTTTCCGGCCCCAAAGTGAGACGGTTACGTCATACTTAAAGAAAGTGCTTATTTAACATTCACTCACGGTGAGGAAAGCTGTTCCGATCTATCATACTACCTAAAACGGACCTTATCACCGCCAAACAACGCAATACAGCCAAGCAACATGTCAACAGCTACGATGAACCGTCCGAGGATCTCAATAGAGATGGAAATGTCGCCGAACACCTACCACTTTTCCTCTGCTAGGCCGCCAACCCTCAGCTTTACTCTGACACCCCATGCATCACAATGTCTGACTATTCTCGTACCGCACAGTTCGCCTTTGGCTACCGGTCGATCGATGAACACTGGGGGCTACCCAATTTCTGACCTGAGCACTTCGCCCCCCACCACGGTCAAGATCGGAGACATGACTGGCTATATCTCGGTTCCCGCCTCACCCAATGAAATGATTGTACTACAGCCTGGACAGCGGTCGAAGAAGTTTCAAGTGGCGTTCAACCGCGGGGCATCCTATGAGCCATCCTTCCGCCCGCAGCCGTGGCACATTGTACGTAATGGCAGGCTATTGGATCAAGACGGAAAAGAAACGTCCATCAGAAGACCGAGCGTGGTGCACGGTGTGGATGGTCTGGAAGCGGGAAAGACGTACAAGACGACTATGGCGATAGACAAATTAGAAAAGACACCTTGGTGGTGGGGGGATGAGAAGGATGAGCCGGATCGGAAGGATTTGGGTAGTAAGGTTGGAGGAATCGAATGGGAAATAGTAAATGGCGGCGTAGAGTTTCGGGTGGAGGAGTGAGGGGTTTGTCGAGTCAGACGTCAGATCATTAGCATGCTTCCTTCGATCTAATCGTGATATTTCGTATAGAGAGTGGCTACCACCATATACCAAGATGGACTTGTTACAGATTGAATCCGTTCATAGATTTTTCATTGGCCAATAACCCCGTAGGCCCAGAGAATGCCAACATAGATGAAATTCCATGAGGATGATTGTCGTCTGAGAAACATGGCAGTGTTACCATAGAATTTCCACTCACCCTCGAGCATCCTTACGGCCTCAGGCATACCATGACTTGCCATTGCCATCGATCTTACGCGGATGGCGCTGTTGTTTCATCATCAAGTCATACACTGGAAGTTCGCTGACAACTAGTGGTCTATACCATGTTCGCATGAAACGCTGGGTTTGGGATCCTGAGTCTCTTGCATTTGTATTCGAGAACTCCCCGAGTGACGCGCCAGAGCCTTCGGGGCGGCAACTTTCTCATATTGATAATACAGTCTTGAGGTATTTCCGCCTTGTAGCATTATTCTTCGAATTGAAGGGAGAGGATCGTGGCGTCTTAGACATATAAATGCTTGCATAGAGCAGATTTTGCTAGTGTGAAGAAGAAAGGTAGGAAAGTATATGTGTATATATATACTCTAGTCCTGGCGGTCATCACGGATCACTGAGCGTGATGAGCAGCATCACCAAGCCAGTTTGAAGTGACCATGCAACAGGCCTCAGCGCATCACAGAAGTCCATGAGAAATCGTTGATGACTATTTTAGACAGTGCGCTGCAGATACGCACGCCAGACCCCCACCAGCGCCATTGCTCTCTCGAAGCCCTACTTTTGGAGCCACCGCAAAACACCATTGTGGTATTCCCAAAAGATTTTAGAGCTCAACATAAGCAGAGCGTAGTAGTGTGAGGTAAGAAACCAGGAACAAGAGAGGCGTTTTATACCTCGACACCATCCCGGCTGAGTTCCTCTAGGCGTATGATGGTGGTTATCATCAATCAGCTCCTCAAATGAGACCACTGCATGTCCACGACGAAACGGCCATACAGAGTCCATGTACCATTTTCGCTGCGCATTTGCTAGAGACGCCCGTGAATGTGCAGTCGCAAGGTCCGCAGAAGCACCATGACAGCGGTGGAGCGGTACTTCACTCCCATGGACTTGGTTATCGGTCTCTTTTAGTCTCCACTCCAGTGCAGTGTGGCAGTGTGGAGAGGGAAGACAAGTGCTCGGTGAAGTTCTTATATCCCCCAGCTGCCTTCTCTTGCATGAGATGCAGGACTAGTGATGTTCAGCATCACGAAGCTCTCAGGACCTCTCGACTTGTACACTGTTCGCCTTCTGGCCTGCACCATAGCTCGAAAGCGTAGAAATTTCTCGACAACGTAAAGCATGTGACTCGCAGATCTCCAAAGGATTCCATGTGGTTGTTGCACATTACGTTTTCGTTCCATCAAGTCGAGCCGATTGGGTATTTTAGATACCTACTCAAGCGGAGTGTGGTAGTGTGAAGAAGAAAGACAAGAGCCTAAGGGCGTATTTATAGCTTCGCGCCGGCTGTCGTCGCACATACTACTCAATTGATGGTGACGACGATCAGCATCACGAAGTTTTCAAAGAGACACAGTTCATGACCAATACCTCTTCCGACACAATCATCTTGCGAAGACCGAGATCATTTCGCAAGGACAGTATGCACCCCAAGATCCCAAGCGTCTCCATGAGGGCCCTTTACGGCTCTTTTGGACCCATGGCGTTGTTTGCCGTGTACTTTGAGTCTGCCCCAGGTCGATCGTAGAAGTGTGGAGAGCAAGAACAAGGGCGCGAGGGGGTATTTATGTCACACGCCATCGCATTTCTTCCTTCTTGCCTACACCCAAAGCATGTCAGTGATGATGGGCATCATCAATAAAACACTGACAGCCGTCTACTCCACCATAACTATAGCCCGGCAAGCACGTAGGTGTAACGCGCAAGCTGCTTCGAGCACATCCCATGGAGGCGGAGTGCAAATTATGTTGGACGATGCGTGGGGAGGTTCATCTGCTTTTAGATACGCCGACGCACGCAGATATCTGTCGTCGAAAGTTTTGAGGCGAGGAAGCTCATGTCGTGGGTGTTGGGAGACTTCTGGACAACGCATGTCTAGCTTCGGATATGTTTTAGACGCGCCGAGTCTCCCATCAGGGGTACAAGAAGAGGATTTTGGATGCATCACGCGAGAGTTCACGCAATTTTAGACCCACGAAGTAGGTCTCCGTAGTGTGAAGAGTAGATAGAAGGGAGACTAGGGGAGGAGGTTTTATACGTCACTGTCAGCTGTTTCTCCGTGGACTGTGT
Source organism: Didymosphaeria variabile (assembly GCF_027946475.1). NCBI lineage: Eukaryota > Fungi > Ascomycota > Dothideomycetes > Pleosporales > Didymosphaeriaceae > Didymosphaeria > Didymosphaeria variabile. The sequence goes on along the minus strand of NW_026611628.1, from coordinate 1,361,600 downwards.
GGACCGTGCAGCCGCATAGATCAGGCTGATGCGCACCATGTACCAGCGGTGATGGTAGTCCTCAGGGATGCGATCTCACAAGGGGACATATTGCGTCGATTGTCAATACTTTGTATGGGGCGACGGTCGCACGCAGTGAGGAGAGGAAGATTGGAGAACAACAATCCAGTGTAATCGCACGAGTACTGTCGCTAATCGCATTCCAAGCAGGACAAATGTTCACCTTACCGTCCACGAAGAGACATTGGGTTTGCGTACGATGCACGTGCAGTTTCGGAAATTGCAGCTGGCGCCCGACTCTACAACTCTGCATTCTTGGAAACGGTAAGCAATTCGCAATTATTGATTGTAAGCATCTCGAGACTATTGACGGCGTGTCAGCTGATCACGCGTATGGACATGTTTGGTGTTGCAATAATGAGGATGACCGGACTTCTCTGCGACACACAAACCCTAGATTACCGCCCTCTCGGGTCACACCTGGCCCCTCAAGTCCTCTCGTAGTACCTTGAGAGCCATCTTACAAGAGGCCGTCAATTGTAAGACGAGAAAGTTTTGTCCACAGGTGTTAGAGTAAGGAGACAAGGCAATTGTGTGAAGGAATACCGAACATCCGGATCGGAAGGGCACCGAAGGCTTGTCAATAGGCCTTGTGTAGCAGTATACCATGAGAGAGGGAAAAATTCATCGAAGAATCTGCGCTCTTGGGAACGGACTCGTCATGGGCAGCATCGAACTACTGCACGACGAGGCTTCTATACATGTGCTATAGCACCGACAAATGTTGTCATGTTATTCCCCCGATCAGTGATGAGGTGTTCACATGGCCATGAATCCGTGATGAAGACATTGGTGGAGTTCACCATGGAACTGTTGAGGCTGGTCCGCGGGGAAGCAATGAGCCGCACATGGAGTCGGCAGCAAGCGCCAAATCAATATGCGACGGGAAAATTGACCGTGCGGTACGGAAGAAGTCGTTCGAAGACGTGACCAAGTTCACTCATGTTTTGAGCCGATGCCTGCGGTCCAGCCCTGGAAGCTAGAGAGGTCCGGTTTCGCAACGATGCACAAGAACGCCACGGGCTCGCGATGTCAAACCTCGTTAGGTTTCAGTCGAGATGCGCGAGCAATATCGCTGTGCCAACGAGGCCAAACAAAGGCTTGGATCAGTGGAAGGGCGAGAAAGGAAGGAGTAGTCATAGCTTCGCACCTTCCGATCGCATGTGGAGCAGTGACACAACATTCGGTTACAATGCAATTAATCCGCAATCTGGTGCCAACTGTAGCGGATAATAGCAGTCATATGCGAGTTGCCGCTGGGCCAGGCGCAAGGACGAATTGCAATCAAGCTCGCAGCCAGGGCAACAGAGGGCGGCAGCGGGTCGTGGTTGAGAGGCTGGCCCAGGGCGGGTCGGTTCCCCGTTTGGCTGAGCAAGGAACGAAGCGATTCACGCGAGCCGTTGACGTCGCTGCCAGTCACGGGTGTACTGGGTGCTTGCGGGATCAGGAAACTGCACAGGTGACAGGCTCGAGAATTTCGCAACGGTGTCTCCCAAAGCGACGAAGATCTGAAGTGTCTGCTATGTTTAGCAAGAGGCTGGTGGCGGCGATGCATATTCGCCGCAGGTCGGTTGGATGCGCGTCGCCAACGGTCCCGATGGCTGGCAAAGAGGCGGGCAGGGGCTCCAGCGGTGGGGAGGCGCTGGGAGAGAAAGTCCGATGGCGACGTCGATGGCGCTCAGGACCATTGGCCCGAGAGCGCCATACCCCTGGATCCTCGACGGAGTGCCGCTACTGGCGTCGGCCGCTCGTAGCGCAGGGTGGCGCCCGCTGTTGAGGGCTTGAATCGCCTGATAGCGATGTGCGAGCGCATTGAGCACCGCCTCACGAGCGCGCAATCACTGCGCGCAGCGTGGCAGCTCGGCCAGCGTGTTTGTCGCTTTGGCGCTGCGGCTGCGGGCAGTATTGGGCATGGCTGGAAAGGGGAAGAGACTATTGGGAGCGCGCTGCGTCACAGTTGCGGCCATGGCAAATGAAAGCAGGCAGCGCAATCCAGCAGGCTCAACGGCCGCAAACCTTGGTAGAGTTGGCAGAGCCCTGGCCGCCTTCGGTGCCTTGGCACAAGCCTTGTTGTTTCAAGCGGCAGGTGCGTGTGGGCCCATGTGGGTCCGTGCTGCGCTCGCGCCTTCCCTTCCAGCCTCGCGCCTGGTATTTAGGAGCTGCCTCGCTGCTGCCACACCTGTGCTCCTTTCTCACCCACGAACGCCAATCGACCCAGACTCGCAGTCCTTCGCTCAACTCGACTCTCGGTGACCACTCGCTGCCTATCCGCATCAGCTCTATCGTCAATCCCATCTTTCAACACCCACCACCACACAACAGCCAAGATGCGTTTCTCTACCTCCGCTGTCTTCGTCGCCGTCGCCATTGGCGCCCAGGCCCTTCCCCAGGAGTCTGTCCAGCCCATCACCCAGATCTCCGACGGTCAGATCCAGGTACGCTTTGCTTCACTGCCTCGTGTCTTCACGCAATGCTAACATCCTCAAGGCTCCTCCCGCTACCAGCGCGCCTGCTGCTTCTGCCCCCGCCGGCTCTTACGAGGTCCCTTCGGCCCCGGCTGCCACTGAGGTTCTGCCCTCCGTGACCCCGGTCCCGCTCCCCTCTGTTGTGCCCTCCAGCGCCGCTGTCGTGCCCTCGTCCGGCTACAACACCCCCGTGGCTCCCTCCGTGCCCGCTGGCACCGGAGCTAGCTCTGCCCCGTACCCCATCAGCTCCGGCGGCGCTGTCTACACCAACGGCACTGTCGCACCCACTGGCGGAAGCACCGCCTCCTCCAGCTCCTCTGCCGCTGGCGAGACCTCCACTGGCTCTCCTCAGCCCACCTCCGGCCCCGGCAGCGGTGCCGCCACCACCTTTGTCTCCATGGGTGCTCTCTTCGCGGGTCTCTTCGCCTTCCTCGCATAAATGCTGACTGGCAACTGACGCGTTTCTTCACTTCACATCTCCATCGCACCATGGCTTCGAACTGTATCGACATTTTCTCCCTCGGCGGCTTGTCTGTCACCTAGCGATGTGTGTCGTTGCACAGATGGAGCAGAGCATGGTCCATGCGGGTAACATCACATGGCTTCCTTCGGCGACATCTCACGATGTATTGCCTGGTATACATAGAAAGTTGGCGTAATGTTTCATGGCGAACGGTGGTAATTATTCCCAGAGCTGGCATGGTTAGGTATTGCTCATCGGCATTCATGATGGGCTTGGGTTACGACTGCATGCTCCCTTAATGTGTGTTCACGACCGGGATGCATGTCGGTCTTGTATAGATAGCTGCCCCAGCATGATCAAAATACATCACATTGCCACCGAAAGGTGGCACAATTTTGATTGTCCTCGCAACTTGAGTGGTTTGCTTGTGATGTTTTGCATTAATTTTGTGGTCTTGCACGCGCTGGTTTAAACAAGCTTCGTGTGCCCCTATTTGTCCACGGCGCATCCGACTTGGCGCATCGGTGACACGACAGCGCCATCGCAGTCGACGTGCCACCGCCTTCGTTCCGCATTCCCCATGTCCTGCAGCGCGGTGCTCGTTCTTCCTCCAAGCAACATGGTTCTGAAAACATTTGCGCCAGCACGCTAAAACAACGTCCCGGGGATCGCACCCGCTAAAGGCAAGACTAACGTCTCTGCATGAACGCGCACCGGCGTACGCCGGTCTGCACAGTCGGCCCCTCACCGGACGCCTCGCGCTGCGCCGCGCGGCGAGGCTTCGACGGCTTCGCCTCGAACTATGTGGTGTCGACGCAGGAACGCGTGTGCGCCAACTACCGGTAGACAGGCGCGTATCGTCTTCCTCCTAAGGCTACCTTCGGTATAAGCTCCACTGCTCGACGCGCTTGTACCTGTCCCTCTCTGCATCCTGCGGGTCTCAGGAGAAAACACTGGGACCGTGACGTGACGAACCAGAGGCAGGAATGCAAAGCAGACATAATTGGAATGCAGCGAAAGACCGATCGATGTTGCATCCAGGTCCTTGGGTTGCAAACAGTCCGGAATGCGAAAGAACGTGAAACAGCAGCGCATTCGCGTTCTCGATTGCTTGCGGTACAGTGGTTCGAATGCGGCGGCGCGCTCAACAAGTCGGTCGGAATCCCCGCCGGAGGCGGCGAGGCCAACATGACCACGGGCGAGCGCGTGCAGGTATACATCAAGACTTCCAAATTACATTCACAAGTCTTCTATGCAAATGACCTGATCTCACGCCCACGGTTTGCGCTTCCATACACGCTGCGGAGTCTGCGCCGAAGCTCGGAATCTGCGGACTTGGTCGAGACAGCAGCGGGAGCGGCGTCCGTATTTGCGACTGCACTGTCGTGTCGCCAGCTGGGCGCGGGTGCTTATGAGGATCTGCGCGGGAGGATGGGCCTAGTGCAGATCGTGACTTCGTCTGTGTTGCTGTTTGAGGATGGGCGGCCTTGCGGGCCTTGGAAGAGGCTTGGGCTTGGGCTTGGGCTGCAGGGCTGGCCATTTGAAATGGCAATATTGATGCTGCGGAAATAAGAAACAGTGCAAGAGTTCATGTTGCGATGTGGGTGATTTGCGAAGCTCATGTGGGTCACAGAGCATAATCAGATTACTCTGGTCCAGAAAGGGGCTCCGAAAACTCCAGACATCACTCCGCTCTATTCTTCGTTCACGCTGACAATCTATTTTGGATTGAAACCGTACAGTAACCTCATCATCTTGAGCACCCGCCGCGTACTTCATTTTGACCTCCGGACCGACCACACTTGAACCTTTCGACATTCACTGAATCTCTATTCATCCCCCATATAGATAAACCCAGATTCATCCTGTCTACGACTGGGATCGTACAGCTGCCTAGCATTTACTCACGCTCGCAAGATTCTCTTGACGATGTACAAACTAATCTACCAATACTCTATCCTTTGACCATGTTGGCGAATAATATAACAGCAGCCTACACTGCTGAACATAGCGAGGCCCTGTCTAAGCACCCGTTCGACACCCGCCTTTGTTGCCTTTATACATTGTTTGACCAATTGTTCAACAATAGGTGGGTCCAAACCTTCAAAGATGGCTTTGTTGCATTGTAGTCGCATAAGGTTATAGAGAGGAGGCACTATAAGTACTTCGCAGACAGGCTTAATCGCGTCTATCAAAAACCCCTGTAATCGCATTACACCAACCTCATTAATTTGCACCGTACGTCTGAACTTCGCACACGCTCCAAAATCGCAGCAGAAGTATACACTCTTACTACAGCCATGACCTTCATCTCATCGGCTGAAATCCGAGGCGGCGCCTCCAAGATCTTCTCGACATCTTACAACGACAAACAGTACGACCCGCCCGCCGCTGCAGAGAGCGTGCGTCGCCCCTATTGGGGAGTACCTCTGAACAGCCGTAGACAACGCGAGGGCATCAAGTACGATGTCCGTGCCGTCTACCCTTCTGACCACCTCCTCAGTAAGCAAGTTAATGTCGCCTCTTCCCTACCTCAGCCCTCTTCGCTCAATGAGTACTTCCTTCGAGCGAGGGTCTCAGAAGACGATAAGTATCTTAGGCCGATTTGGGAGAAGGAGACTGGAAAGACACAAGGTTATGATGAGGACGCAGAACTACAGAGGTCACTTCGCAGCTTCGTACCCAGTGCTGCACAGCAACCTGACATCCCCTCTCACCCACCACAGGCCTCATTCAATGAGTACTACCTCCGAGCCAAAGTCTCAGAAGACAATACGTATCTCCAGCCGCTCTGGGAGAATGAGACTGAACAAACACAAGGCTGTGACGAGGACGTAAAACCAAGGTTCTCCCTGCGCAGCTTCCTACCCATTGTTGCACTTCTCCCTGTACTGACTTTCTTCGGCCTCATCGTTCTTTCACACCTTGCATCATCTGCTATTCGTGGGACCGTCTGGCTGGTCAGTGGCATCTGCAACTGTGCCCTCCTGTGGGTGGCGTACATGGTCTTTCCGCTAGTGCAGTGGGTGAGGGATAGTGCTTTCCAGATCTCGGTTAGGACGGCGCGGTGGACTAGGCCTAGGTCTGGGACATTCTGGATGGGCGTGGTGATGGGCTTGCTGGCTGTCAATTGGGTTATGAGCCGTGTAGAAGAACGAGCACCTATAGTAGCGGTGTTTAGGAGGGGTGCAGCAGAGGGTAGCACGTTTAGGGTGAGTATCTCGTAGGCGCGAGCGGTTTTCAGCGAGCGGGTACTTGCTTGGACATATATTCTGATATTAGCATAAGCATAAGCAGTGGTACATCTACAATGGAATGGTTCATGACATTCGTGTGATATTTGTACAAGTGTCGCTCAGCCTTGCTCTCACAGTATGCAGGCCTGAGCTTCGGTTTCGTCCTCCCTATATCTTTCTAACCCTACACTCCGCTGTTCGGGTAGTTGTTCTTGTCCACGGGATTCGCCGGTCCTCCCGTTTGACCCAGCGCACCCCCAGCCTCCACACCTTCCTTTCTTTGTCCCTGTATTTGTTCCCTCGCCGCCTGCTGCTCTGCCTTCTTCCTGTCCAGATCGCTAGCAAAGTCCTGCTCGCTGCCTCCGCCTCCTGCGCCGAAGCGGTCGTTGTGCGAGACCGCGGAGGCGACCTTTCCTTCGCCCGGAGCGGCCATCTGCTGCCCATCGAGCTCGTTGTGCCGGCCTACGTCTTCGTGCGTGCGGCCGCGGGATTCTTCGCCCGCGGGGGCACCCTGGAACAGTCAGTATAAGAGTCGTAATTTGGGAATCGATAAACCGCGTGTGATTTTCATGGCAGTAACAACATGCTTCTTCTTGCGGCACATTGTTTCCGCATCCACTTCGTACGGGTCTCTTCACTTACATGGATCCCTCCACCAGGTGCCTTCGCTTGGCCTTCAGTTCCAGGTGCAACTTGCTCGCTGGGTATGCGCTTATCTACCGGCTTTGAGTCATCGAGAGCATTCGAGTCGGCCTGGGCTTGCTCGGCGGGTTCCTTAGTCGCGGGGTTGCCGGGCGTGGTGTAGGCTTGGTTGAGGGTGGGTTGGGAAGGGCCGGAGGGGTCGAGAGCGGACATCGTGGTGATCGTGACGGGTAATTTGGTATATTGTGCTTTCGAGAATAATTAGACCAGAGAGATGAATGTACTTTGAGAGAGTATGTGGAAAATGGACTTGTCATCGCAGATTGGTTTTGTTCATGCGAAGTTAAGGCGATGACGTAGGCGGGGTTCAGAGAGCTATCAGTGACGCCCCGCCCAAGCTACAAACGCCCAAGTAGGTCCGCGGCGAATGTGACAAATACTTCTACTTCTGAGTAATGTAAAAAGCTGGGTGGGGCTATAATTGCATTCTGATCTTACTCCTGAAGTTTACGTAAGTCAGTTGAGGGTAGCATAACTGCGACTCGCACACAACATTGCATGGTCATATATGGTATTCAATCGTTGCAATTGGAACTCTCCTGCCTGTAACGGGAACATAGCAATCGTCGCTGCTATATACCAAATACTTCAACCGTAATGAAGACATGGGATGGAATGCCTGTCGCTGATAGCCCACAAGCCGCCTTCCTTCTCACTTTCGATGGGCTAGATTGTCTGCCGCGTAATGTAGAGTAGAACCAGGCGTCCTGCCAGTGCATTGAACGAGTCCAATAACGGTCCGGTTGGGGCGTTCGACAATGCAACCTAATAGCACCTCATGCCGCGGTATCTTCTCTTCTCAAGTAATCACCCAGTAGCGAACCCATCAAAACAAACCGAGAACTCCGTAATGCACCAGTCAATCGCCTTTCGTAACGCCGTCGCTATGCTGAGCCAGGATATGAGGGTGAGCCACTATAGCTCCATGGCGATGTCCTGCGAGCCTTCCCTTGAACCCACCACATCGGACACATCTGCCATCTCGAGGTTTTCGCGAGGCGTAACCGTGGCTTTAGTTGCTCTCTCCCGAGCTTTGCGACACCACTCTTCGATAGATTCTTCTGCACCCCCCTCGATCTTAACCGGGCGGAGCTCAGCTGGTTTGCCGACAATGGTGCCTTGATATCTTGAGTCGACGCCAGTCTTACTGTGCTTCTTCATGAGCGCTGTTAAAAAAACATTAGCCTTGCCTCCTTGACATATCATCGAGATCTAACATACTGGTGAGGTAGTCTTCCATCTCCTCCTTGTCTCGCTCTTCTTGGGCAGTGAGCGCTGTGCCAGGTGCGTCCTTTTGCTTCATTGTGCCTGCGATCCTCATGATCTCCTCGTTCTGCTTCCCTTGCACCCAGTCGATGAAAGCCGTGATATCAGCTGTGTCTTGCCTATCACGCCTCCTCTCCTCCTCCCCGCGCGCGCCATTGTCTTCATATTCTTCGAGGGGTTTGCGCAGTATCTCTTTCCATACTTCTTCGGCTGTGGTTAGGGTCGGGACAAGTAGACCGCAGTCCTGCATGGCCATGCGCACGTCGGTGACATCGGGTTCCAGATCGTTGTGGTTCGAAAACACATAGTAGGCTGTGCGCGACGCGAGGAGTGTGAGGTAGCGCGCTGTGAGATCGACGACCGTGTCGACGACCGTGGGCTTTGCGCCGTTGAAGCCAGCGGCGCGCAGGATGTCAAGCACCGCGGGCCGCAAGAGCGCGAGGTAAACGTCGTTGGTGGACATGCCGGCGCGTGTAGAGTGTGCCAACTATGTGCAGAGGTCCAGTATAACGTCGCGGATTATCGAAGCAGCAGACGGCGCATCGTGTGGGGCGGTCGTCAGGTTGTAGAGGTGTGAAGGTCGCGTTCAAAGGCAGGAGCTCTGGTCCTTCACTTTTGGTGGCGCCGCGCCAAGAACATCACCTCCGCATTTGCGAAGCTTCCGTCGCAAGACAACCTACGTATAATTTACTCACCCTCCAACAGCCCATGCAAATGCAGCACGTCCGATACGCCAGATCTCCGTCGCTTTCGAATGCGCTGACGACCCGCTCAAGATGAAGATCAAGCTCAAGACCAACCCACAGGCCGCCGGCGCCGCGCCTGCGGAGGCATCTACGAATGGAGCGTCCCAACCTTCGGCGGCACCGAGCGCTGGACCAAAGCTCGCTTTGAAGTTCAAGCCCGCGGCTGCTCCTGCTGGAGATTCCGCCGATGGCCCCGTTGGCGACGCGCCGAAGCAGAAGCGCAAGTACACAAAGAAGGCCAAGTTGGATGAGAATGGCCAGCCACTGCCCGCGACAAAGCCAGGTCCTAAGCCTAAGAAGCGAGCGCTGGAAGATGGAGAGGAACGCGACCCCTCCAAGCGCAAAGTCAAACCCACCATGAAGAGCTTGTCTTCTGCCTACGTTGATGAAAGCGATGAAGAAGAGGATATAGCGCATGCACCCGCACTCGCGGCCTTGAGTCAGGCGGCGCGAACCAATTCGATCAAGATCTCGTTGAAAAAGAATGCCACTGGCGGCACGCGACCGGCTGCGGCAATCCTCAAAGTCAAAGGCCATGGAAGGCCTCCGCCACGGCCACCGGGTGTAGGATACGATAGCGAGGCAGAAGAGGCGGAGAAAGATCCAGCTATTGAGAGTCAATTCGTGCTACGGATGGCACCGGGCCCGGACAACGACCTGCTGCGGAGAGCCATCGAGGAGAAGACCATCGGAAAGAGCCAGGGCAGTGGAGGGCCGGGAGTGCAGTTCCGCTTCTTCGACCGCGAAGGCCGCAAGGCCATGATCACAATACAGGGCCGTCACTATGCTGCTACTATGGTCGAGCTTCCCTGCGTAATTGAATCGCTGAAAAGTTGGAATAAGAAGGACTGGGTGAAATCGGCAGACGTATGTCAGATGCTGCTAGTTCTCGGTCGCGTACAGAATGAAGAGGAGGCTAAGAAGTACACACGCCCCCGCGAAATCGAGCCAGATTCGCACAGATACCCTCATGGCCTCACTCCACCCATGCGATGGGTGCGCAAGCGCCGTTTCCGACCGCGCAAGTCGTATCTCGATGTTGAACGGATAGAAAACTCCGTCGAAGAACTACTCAATCACGACGAAGGCGCCGAGGATGTTCAATTTGGCTATATAGACAGCGATTATGAATCTTCTGGGGCAGAATCCGATGATGAAGACGCTCCAGGCGAAGACGAGGACATGCCTGACGCTGAATATGCAGAAACGCCGATGGCAGAGTTGGCTGATGAGGATGAGCTCATGGCCATGTTCCACGATGAACTCGAGGGCGAAGAAGTTGAGGTCGAAGCGAATGGCGATGTGAATGTGGATGATCTATTCAACGGAAACAACGAAATCGAAGTGGAAACCCCTGCAACAGCCGGCGCCCACGAGGTCGCAATGCACGCCCTCTCCCAGAACAGAAACATTGTCATCGAGCCCGGCAGCGCAGCGTCTACCCCAGCAGCTGCCACATCGCCCGACGATGATGATGACGACGACGACGACGATGACGATGATGACGACGACCCTGAGGCAGCTGAAAGGCAGCGTGAGCGCGAAGAAATTTTGGAGCAAATTCGCGATTTGGACACTGCGATTGCGGATAACATTGCGCAAAGGGATGCAACGACAAACATGCTATTCAAGAAGAGAGTGCAAAGCAGACTCGACGGCCTTATTGAGGACAGAAAGGTCAAGTTGGGTCGCCTTGGGATGTCCGAGGATGAGTAGAGGACACGCGGTTATTTCACTATGGCTAACCCCATTGTCTCATAGGTTGTGATAGACTTGCTCGTGAGTAACAGACAACTCGGGGTGTCTGAAATTGGCACTGGAGATGATTTGTTGCGGGCGTTCTGTTTTGGCGTTAAATGCAGCATTTCGTGGCGTTGATAGGGTGCGCGATGCGTCTCAGCGTCTGCGTGTGAGTTCGTCTAGTCATATCATTACGGTCTGTATAGTAGTTTGCCCAGACTCCGTAATACCGATCTCACGAAAGAACTCAACAGCATCAGCTTTACTCCCCTATTATTATGAAATCGTGTGGTAGTGATTTCTGAACGAGTCCAGCCAATCGCAACCTACATCTTCGCGTAGGAACGACTAACATGCTCAAACCTGCGCAGCGGCTTTGGCGAGACGGAACTACGACACCTGATCTACGACCACTCGCAGAAAGAGGATCTCACAAAGTCAAGATTAATGCCTCGACATGCCATTCCTCCATCGCCCCTCAGACAGCGGTAATTCCCCTGACCTGGCCAAAGCAACTCACAAGTCATGAGGCTCTCCTTCGTCTTCCTCCCACCACTACTACTCTCCCCGGTGCTCGCTACTGGTCCTATTCCTGTCTCTCGAAGTGGTCTGGCCGGTATCTCCGGTTTTACCTTCTACAACCCTTACTGCGGCCATGGCTGTTTCCGCTCCTTCTCGCCTTACACACTATCCTGCTCCGCCGATGTTAGTCCCGGAGGCCATACCACTGCCGCCGACGCAGCGCATAATCTGGCCGTATGCCGGGCTTCCAATTTCCCCTACTTGAGCAGTATCGCTTGGTGCATGCACCTGTATTGTCCGGATAGCGTGCAAGCCTCGACTATTGAGAAGTTCTGGGAGACACAGATTACGGGAGATGTAAAAGTTGTTCCGAAATGGAGCTATGGAGAGGTTCTGGCAAATGTCACTGAGCCGACTATGATGGCAGGATCGATGGACATGGGTATGGAGTCAAACAACGAGTTAAACATGACGATGCTGACGACGTATGAAACCTGGGAGGCAACCTGGGAGACTTTGTACTACTTTTTCCGCGAGACAGCTCTGGAATCATACTATGGGTAAGTTTTCCCAAGTCGGCAGTTGGGGGCTCGATTCCCAATCTGTCGATTCGGGCAACTCTGCGTACGTTGGCTTACCTACATTTTCTAGACTATCTCTTTGTCTCGCCGCCTTTGCCCTACCTATTGTATTGACATGGCTGCGCTACCCTCCCCATCTAGCCACCGTGCTGGCACGACTGAAACCCTACCTCTCTCGCAGCCTCATCGGCACCTACCACAACCGACCTCTCCCCTTCCTTATCGGAAACGTGCCTACAGTCGGCCAGACCTTCTACATCACGACACTCTTTATTCTCAACATCGTCTTCCTGACAACCGGCTACAAAACGCTCTGGCCCCAACGCAAGATGCAATGGTACGAGAATCGCTATCAAGAACTCCTAGCCTACTTCATGTGGCGTACCGGCGTCCTCGCCTTCGCACACATGCCCGTCCTCTTCCTTTTCTCGAGCAGGAACAATGTCTTGCTGTGGCTGACAAACTGGTCGCACTCGACATACCTCTTACTGCATCGGTGGATCGCTCGATTCTTCCTCTTGCAGACGCTGCTTCATTCAATCATTGCGCTGGTCTTGTACCAGAATACCGGAGCCTATGCCACGTCCTTGCCATTGCTGTGGTGGATCTGGGGCTGCGTTGCCACTATCGCGGCCGTCATCATCGTGCTCACCAGCGTGCTAGTTATGCGTCAGCGAGCGTACGAGCTCTTCCTTGTCACACACATTGTCATGGCTGTTATTTGTGTGGTAGGATGTTGGTACCATGTCTGGTTCGGATACGAGAATTGCTTCGGCTACGAGAGCTGGCTGTACGCTACGATCGCCGTATGGTTCTCCGATCGGCTCGCGAGAGTGGCGCGCGTCTTGCATATAGGTTTGAGACGTGCTGATGTGAGTGATGTCGGATCTACGATCGTCCGCGTAGATATCCCAGGCATCCGCTGGTCCGCGCCAGGAACATGTGTTTACGTGTATTTTCCGACGCTCCACCCTCTACGACCGTGGGAGAATCATCCTTTCTCCGTCATTCCAACCGCGATGCTCCACAGGCCACCTTCAACAGGCCAACCTCGCTCGGAGTCAATGGATGTAGAGAAACAGCCCAGCTTGAAAATCAGTGGCTCCCCTACATCGAATGCTGTCTCCTACACCAATTCAGGTCTCACACTATTCATCCGAAAGAGTACAGGGATGACCAAGGCTCTCAAAGAGCACAAAACACTCCTCACGCTCATAGAAGGCCCGTATCCCACCCATCCCACCGTCTCAGCCCTAAGAAGCGACCGGCTGCTTCTGATTGGAGGCGGAATAGGCATCACAGGTCTTCTTCCCTTCCTTCAATGTCACCCAAACACACAACTCTTCTACACAGTGAAGACAGCAGATCAGGGTTTGTTAGATCATCTAAATACCTTGCTAGACCAGCATCCAGAAAAGGAGATTCGCGTTGGGGAAAGGCTGGACGTCGAAGCTTTGTTGCGGCTTGAGGCTGACAAAGGTTATAAGAAGATTGCGGTCATAGTTTGTGGGCCGGTGGGCATGTGTGATGATGTTAGAGGTGTTGTGGCGAGGATTGGGATGGAGAAAGTTGGGGTTTGTGAGATCGAAGCGGAGGTTAGTGTGTTCTCATGGTGAGGTGTCATCCCACCAAGCATGCCGGAAATTTTGTCAAGATGGATGGTAGTAAGCGTAGAAAAGGGTGTAGAAGCGTTACAGAAGACTGGAAGCTGTGAGTTCAGAAATCGTTGCGCAAAAGCCTAGTCCGCTCGGTCCTGGTCATAACACAAATTGCAATTGTGTGCCACGAAGTCGATCGTCCTCAGGGAGTTGGATCGCTCAGACAGAACAACCCTGTAAACTATGCCGGTATCTCAGCATTCGACCACCAAGGTCTGCCAACAACGCCCAACTCGTTCTTTAACCATTCCTTCAACCCCCGATGCAGAACCTCATAATCCCCTTTTCTATAAGCCTCCGTAGTAACCCACCAGCTCACATCGACGTCATACTTGCTCCTTTCCTCTGTCAACGGCTCTCTCGTACCCAGCGGATACAGATAGAAGCACCCAATGTAATCGCCATCAGCATTTCTGACAGCAAAGGCGAAGGAGTCACCATCTCTAGACTCGCGGGCATGCCATTGTAGGTCGAGTAGATTGAAGTCCTCTGTTAGTTCGGCTTCTGGCCATGAGCCGCCTCGTGTGCGGCGAATAGTTTCGCGGCTGGAGTTGACTGCTTCCAGGTCTTCCTGGAGGTCTTTCTCATGAAGCAATGTGGCTGTCAAGTGTTCATACAGGAGCGGAGCTGGAGCTTGCCAACCCGGCGGTGTTCGTAGCTTCTTCAGGTAGTGGGAGAGATCCATGACGCGAATATCATGGAAAGAATTCGATAAGTGAAGCTATATCCCCTAGCAGCAGAATTTGGTTACTTGGTTACACAGTCGCCCTAGGTGATGACTGTGTCGCGAGTGTACGCCAATTCTTCTACTTTGACAATGTTTCCTCGTGGAGCTCTGGTACCACTTTCCTGGAGTTTCGATAAAGTCCTGGCGGCGGCCAGCTAATGCAGATCCCGTGACTGTTGAAGCCTAGTCGATAGGCCTATGAGCTGAAACGCAGATGCGGGTAATATAGATGATTAGATCAAACTTGATACTCGTAGAGGAGATGCTGAAGGCAGCCATGTCATGTGATGACGCGGTGGCCCGTGCCTCGAACGCGGAGCAGATTTACAAAACTATCGCCGCTCCCACCTGCGCGATCCTCCACATCTGCCTGCAACCAGCCTCACCTTGATTTCTGAGACGATAGCGCATTGAGGCAGCGCCTATACTACGCGCGCGATTGACGAACCTTCACATACCTTTCGAGCGACCAACGTCAAGGCTGGTACAGCGCGCGCATTCGGTCCATAAGACCTATTGGATCTTCCAAACAGCTTGTCTTGATCGAGTCGACTTCGCAGCGGAGCGTTTAACTACGTGTTCCCCCTACCGGCAGAGCGACTTTCGCCCTTTACAATTTATAGCCCTAATTCGAAGTGCTACCATCCGTCATGGCGGACCGCAAGGGCAAACAAGATGGTAAGCATGCGCAACTCGACTGGTAGAGCCCAGGGTCAGAACCAAGCTGACACATCTTCAGGCTCGCAGCAGAACAACCTCGCGCAATTCAAGTATGCGGCTATGTCCAATTTAGTCCTGCAAGCGGACCGCAGATTCACTAGCCGCCGCGGAGATGAGGCTACCGGAGACCCAGAATCGCTAGCAGGGCGCATTAATATCAAAGATATGGGAGGAAGGGGGGCACGCGACAATGCGCCCGTTCAAAAGAAGAAGCCGAAAAGCAACTTCGAGGTCGAGCGCGGGGGTATTACTGAAGGCGGTGACGTTCTGGAGCGAGAACAGCGGAAGCGGAAGAGAGATGCTACAGGCGGTTTTGGTGCCGGGAATGTCGCTGAACAGAACCTTGATATTGAGGACCTCAGATATAAGCCGCGGACGCAGGCAACGCGCGCGACATTCGAGCTGATCACGACCATCGTGAGCAAACACCTTGGAGACGTGCCAACACATTTCACAAGAAGTGCTGCTGATGCGGTACTTGAATTCCTGAAAGACGAGAACATGAAGGACTTCGACAAGAAGAAGGAGGTTGATGATTTGCTAGGGTCTTCTATGGGTCCAAAGGAATTCAATGAACTGGTCAACCTTGGCAAGAAGATCACGGACTACGATGCGCAAGATGAAGATGAGGAGATGGGAGAAGACGGCGCGGGTGGCGACAATCCTGACAACGACGAGACCCAAGGTGTTGCGGTCGTTTTCGACGAAGACGAGGACGACGAAGACGGTCCGCAAACCTTCGAAGTACGTGACGAAGACACCAGTGACGAGGAGGATGAGGAGGAAAAGCCGATCGAAGAGTTGGGTGGCGAGGGAGCTGAAGCTGATGGCGCACTTGCTGGCGAGGAAGAGATGATCATCCAGGCTGATGCGGCTGGAACCGACAATAAAGCAGATGGAGAGCGGATAATACCAGCTCATGAGATTGACGCCTATTGGTTACAACGCCAGATCGGTCAAGTCTACGAAGACGCACATACGCAGCAAGAAAAGACACAGGATGCTCTCAATATTCTCTCTGGAATATCGGAGGATGGCGAGGAGAAGCCACTGCGTGAGATTGAGAACGACCTCATGGAGCTCTTTGATTATGAACACCATGAGCTGGTCGCGAAGCTTGTACTCAATCGGGACAGAGTAGTGTGGGTTACGCGGTGGCGCCGCGCTGCTGAAGACAACGATGAGCGAGGTGATGTGGAGAGGGAAATGAAGGCTGCAGGTCAGCAACAGATCCTCTTGGAGTTGCGCGCTCGCGAAACTGGTAAAAGCGACGCATCGGGACCGAAGAAGATGAAATTTGATCTGAAAGACATCAATCTGCCAGATGCGTCAAAGGATGTCGACATGGAGGACGCCACAAGACCGGAAGGTGTTGTAGGTGGGTTGCAACCATCTAGCCGACTGGTCAATCTGGACAACATCGTTTTCGACCAAGGCAATCATCTCATGACGAATCCAAGCGTTAAATTGCCTCAGGGCTCGACACGACGTCAATTCAAGGGTTACGAGGAGATTCATGTCCCGCCACCAAAGGCAAAACGCGACCCTAACGAGCCGGCACTCATGCCAACATCTGCTCTACCTGATTGGGCACGCGTCGGATTTGGAAGCTCGAAATCGCTGAATCGCATTCAGACTAAGTGCTACCCCACCGCATTCGAGGACGACGGCAACATGCTCATCTGCGCTCCCACCGGATCCGGTAAAACTAACGTGGCAATGTTGACAATGCTCCGCGAGATTGGCAAACACCGTGATCCTCGCACAGGGGAGATCATGCTCGACGACTTCAAGATCATCTACATTGCGCCCCTCAAGGCCCTTGTACAAGAACAAGTTGGCAATTTCGGCAAGCGCCTAGAACCTTACGGCATCCGCGTCTCCGAATTAACGGGTGATCGCCAACTCACGAAGCAGCAAATCGCCGAGACGCAGGTCATCGTGACTACTCCCGAGAAGTACGATGTCATCACTCGTAAAGCCACAGACACAAGCTACATCAACCTAGTGCGATTAATCTGTATCGACGAAATCCATCTTCTCCACGATGACCGCGGTCCGGTCATCGAGAGCATCGTCAGCAGGACAATACGGCGAACCGAGCAGACCGGCGATCCTGTGCGCATTGTTGGTCTGAGTGCTACGCTACCGAATTACAAAGATGTAGCCAGCTTCCTCCGCGTAGATGCCGACAAGGGTCTCTTCCATTTCGATGCCACGTTCCGGCCTTGTCCCCTGAAGCAAGAGTTCATCGGTGTCACGGACAAGAAGGCAATTAAGCAGCTGAAGACCATGAACGACGTCTGCTACACGAAGACCCTGGAACAGGTTGGTGAACATCGCAACCAAATGCTCATCTTCGTACACTCTCGAAAGGAGACCGCAAAAACAGCCAAATACATCCGCGACAAGGCTCTTGAACTGGAGACGATCGGAAAAATCTTGCGATCTGACAATGCAACCAGGGAAATCTTGCGAACAGAATCCGAGTCGGTAACAAATGCCGATCTGAAGGATGTCATGCCATACGGATTAGGTATCCATCATGCTGGTATGTCGCGTGAAGACAGGACGACTGTAGAAGATCTCTTTTCCGACGGAGCTATTCAGGTCCTTGTCTGCACAGCAACACTCGCCTGGGGTGTCAATCTTCCGGCTCATACCGTCATCATCAAGGGCACGCAGGTGTACTCTCCTGAGAAGGGTAGCTGGGTTGAACTAAGCCCGCAAGACGTCTTACAGATGCTTGGTCGTGCTGGCCGTCCTCAATTCGACACTTACGGTGAGGGCATCATTATCACGACCCAGACAGAGATCCAGTATTACCTTTCGCTGCTGAACCAGCAGTTGCCGATTGAATCACAACTCATCAGCAAACTTGCGGATAACCTCAACGCAGAAATTGTGCTGGGCAATGTTCGCACTCGCGACGAGGGAGTTGACTGGCTCGGATATACTTACCTCTTTGTGCGAATGCTCCGATCTCCAGGCCTTTACCGCGTTGGCCCAGAATACGAACATGACACTGTGCTGGAACAGCGGAGAGTAGACCTTGTACACGCAGCTGCTCATGTCCTGGAGAAGGGCAACCTCATCAAGTATGACAGGAAGTCGGGGACACTCCAACCTACCGAATTGGGTAGAATTGCTTCCCATTACTACATCAGCCATAATTCCATGGCTACCTACAACATGCACATTCAACCTGGAATCACCGCCATCGAGCTGTTCCGCATCTTTGCCCTTAGCGAGGAGTTCAAGTATATCCCAGTTCGACAAGACGAGAAACTTGAGCTTGCGAAACTTCTTGGTAGGGTCCCTATCCCTGTCAAGGAAGGTGTTGAAGAGCCTCAAGCAAAGATCAATGTCCTTCTGCAAGCCTACATATCCCGCCTCAAGCTGGAAGGTTTGGCGCTAATGGCTGATCTGGTGTATGTAACCCAATCGGCTGGACGTATCTTGCGTGCTATCTTTGAGATCTGCCTAAAGAAAGGCTGGTCACAGGTGGCTAAGCTTGCACTTGACCTCTGCAAGATGGCTGAGAAGCGGATGTGGCCTACAATGACGCCCCTGCGACAGTTCCCGGCTTGTCCTAGAGAGGTCATCGGCAAGGCAGAGCGAATCGATGTTCCATGGTCAAACTACTTCGGTCTCGATCCTCCAAACATGGGCGAGCTTCTTGGAATGCCCAAGGCTGGTAAGATCGTCTGTAATCTTGTGAACAAGTTTCCTCGTCTTGAATTGGAGGCAACACCCCGACCGGTCACACGATCGATGCTGCGACTGGAGCTTACTATACGTCCGACATTTGAGTGGGACGCACAACTCCATGGCACTTCTGAAGCCTTCTGGATATTGGTGGAAGACTGCGACGGTGAACAAATCCTGTTCCACGACACCTTCATCCTGCGGAAAGACTACGCCGAAGGGGAGGTCAATGAGCATCTGGTTGAGTTGAATGTGCCTATCGACGACCCGATGCCGCCAAATTACTTTGTCACAGTATTGTCCGACCGCTGGATGGGCTCTGAGACGAAATTAGCTGTTTCTTTCCAGAAGCTTATCCTTCCGGGCAAGTTCCCTCCTCACACTCCGGTGCTCGATCTACAACCCTTGCCTGTGTCTGCGCTCAAGAAGAAGGAATACATGGCACTCTACGAGGACATCGGTCGCTTCAACAAGGTACAGACGCAAGTCTTCAACTCCCTATACACCACCGACGACAACGTTTTAGTCGGTGCCGCAGCAGGTATCGGCAAGACGCTATGTGCCGAGTTCTCAATTTTGCGCCATTGGTCAGGCGACAGCGAGGGTCGCATTGTCTACTTAGCGCCCTTCCAGGAACTAGTTGACAACCAGTTCAAGAACTGGAACAGCCGCTTGTCAAGCCTGGGTGGTGGGAAGGATGTCGTCAAACTCACTGGCGAGACAACTGCGGACTTGCGATTGCTCGAGAAGGGAGACCTCATCCTTGCTACCCCGTCTCAATGGGACTCGATTTCTCGTCAGTGGCAACGTCGCAAGAATGTTCAGTCTGTTGCCCTACTCATCGCCGATGACCTCCACATGCTTGGAGGTTCAGGCGGCTATGTGTACGAGGTCGTGGTCTCTCGCATGCAGGCCATGGCGGCCCAGCTCGAGTCCGGCATGCGCATCGTCGGCTTGAGTGTCTCATTGTCCAATGCACGAGATGTTGGAGAATGGATCGGCGCCAACAAGAACACGATCTACAACTTCAGTCCGGGCGTACGAGCGGTTCCTTTAGAGCTGAAGATCCAATCATTCACCATTCCGCACTTCCCTTCGCTTATGTTGGCAATGGCGAAGCCGACCTACAAGGCCATCACGCAACTCTCCCCCGACAAGCCTGCTATGGTGTTCGTTCCTAGCCGAAAGCAGACTCGCTCAACAGCTGTGGACCTGCTTGCAGCTTGCGTTGCCGACGACGATGAGGATCGGTTCTTGAATGTTGCAGTGGATGAGATCGAGCCTATCCTCGCGAAGGTCAATGAACGAGCTCTAGCTGAGTCGCTTGCTCACGGCATTGGTTACTATCACGAAGCCCTCAACTCCTTCGACAAAAAAGCCGTTCAGCACCTGTACAAGGTAGGCGCCATCCAGGTCCTTATCGTATCGAGAGACTCTTGCTGGGAGATTGATGCCACTGCTCACCTTGTTGTCGTCATGAACACCCAGTTCTTCGAAGGGCGCGAACACCGCTACATCGACTACCCTATCAGCGAGCTGCTTCAGATGTTCGGTAAAGCTGGCAAGGTTGGTCAAGACAAGTCGGCGAAGGGTGTGCTGATGGTGCCTGCTGTCAAGCGCGACTACTACAAGAAGTTCTTGAACGAGGCACTGCCCGTGGAAAGCTACTTGCACGACTACCTGCACGATGCCTTTGTCGCTGAGATCAGCGCAAAGACCATCGAGTCTACTCAGGAAGCCGTCGACTGGTCGACATACACGTACTTCTACCGCCGACTGTTGTCAAATCCGAGCTACTACAATCTGCATGATACCTCACACGAAGGTCTCAGCGCGCATCTGTCAGAATTAGTGGAACAAACGCTCAAGGAATTGGTCGAGGCCCAGCTCATTGAACACGACGAGGAGGAAGACGCCATTACACCTCTCAACCCGTGCATGATTGCAGCATACTACAACATCTCGTTCATCACTATGCAGACGCTCATGATGTCGCTCAATGGCAAGTCCAGCCTCAAGGGCGTCCTAGAGATCATCACTGCGGCCACCGAATTTGAGGATGTCCAAATCCGACGTCACGAGGAGCACATCCTCAGCCGGATCTACGATCGCGTGCCCTACAAGATGCAGGAGGTCAACTTCGAGACACCACACTTCAAAGCATTTGTGCTACTACAAGCACACTTCTCGCGGATGCAGCTCCCTATCGACCTTGCCAAGGACCAAGAAGCGGTCGTCAAGAAGGTGCTCAATATCCTCAGCGCCAGTGTCGATGTACTCTCATCAGAAGCGCACCTCAACGCCCTTAGCGCAATGGAACTCTCCCAAATGGTCGTACAAGCCATGTGGCAGAAAGACTCTCCACTCAAGCAAATCCCCCACTTCGACGCCGACACCATCAAGGCGGCCCAAAAGTTCGGTATCAACGACGTTGACGGCTTCATCGACGCCATGGACCCAGACGAGAACCCAGATTACAAGAAACTCATCAAAGCCCTGGACCTTGACGGCCGGCAGCTTCAAGAAGCCGCCACCTTCACCAACGAGTACTACCCCAACCTCGAGCTGGAACACGAGCTTGTCGACCCCGAAGACATCGCTACAAACTCGCCCGCGCACATCAAGGTCCGCGTCACTCGCAGTAATCTAGAAGACGACGAGCAGCCAAAGACGGACGTGCATGCGCCATTCTATCCTGCCGAGAAGACGGAGAGCTACTGGCTTGTGGTGGGCGATCAGCAGGAGCATACATTGCTTGCGATTAAGAAGGTTACCATTGGGAGGAAACTGGAAACTATGTTGGAGTTCACGCTTGAAAAGCCGGGTGAACATGAGTTGACGTTGTTTTTGGTCAGCGATAGTTATCTAGGTGTTGATCAGGCACCGACGTTTACGCTTACTGCGGCAGAGGGCATGGAGGAGGATGACGAAGAGGATGAAGATGAGGAGTAAATGGGAAGTGTGAAAAGATTTGGTCGAGCGTTTGCTTTGCATGGTATATTTGCTTTAGTGGCGAAATGGAG
This sequence comes from Didymosphaeria variabile, assembly GCF_027946475.1. Taxonomy (NCBI): domain Eukaryota; kingdom Fungi; phylum Ascomycota; class Dothideomycetes; order Pleosporales; family Didymosphaeriaceae; genus Didymosphaeria; species Didymosphaeria variabile. The sequence continues at coordinate 1,339,983 of NW_026611628.1, read as the reverse complement.
TATGGGAAATCACATGGTGTACGAAATAGTGTAGTGAGTTGGCCAGTGGATATGGCAATATGATAATGTTAGATCGTTCAAGATGTACCAGATCAAGGTGAAATAGCTCAAAAGATATTCTGCTTGTGAAGAACCGCTATTGGTGCGACACATGGTGAGGCTGAAACTCTGCTAGCGCTCGTATACACTCTTGGCTTTAACAGCGCCAAGCGGTTCCGCGTCCATACAACCGCCCTGCTGGGGCACGTGAGAGAGCATTAGACGGAATCGTCTGCGTATCCGACCTCTCGGCTTGGCTCGGTGTCCGCAAAACTCGCGAATTTATGCCCTAGGAAGGGACTCTTGTAGACACTCATCACAACTATGATCTAGCACCGCACCCAAATACCTCGCCGCACTACTCTCGTGCACCTCAACATGATATTGACACTCTTTCTAGCATCGGCCATTCTACCTGTCACTTCCGCTCAAATCCGCACACAAGGCTCTTGGATCGGCGCCTACAGCTCCAACGACACTTTCTTCTTGCCCACTATTCAAGCTGCTCAAAACCCCAATATATCGCGTTCAGCCAACGTGCAATTAAAGAATTCTACATTTACCGTACGCGTTAACTTGTCGGATATTGTGGAGGCTACTGAGCGCTTTGCAGTCCGGTCTTACGATCTCTCTTGGAATGGGACGGGAGATGTGAATGAGTACTTGGGTGCCGAGAGGCTCTGCATGACGTACGCGTACTGGAATTTTCCAGACGAGGTTACGAATGCGGTGAGCGGTGGTGGGGACGGAACGTGTGTTGGTGCTTTAGGGGAGAGCTGCGTGAAGGCGCTGCAGAGCATTACTTACGATGGCGAGGGATGTCGTACATCTGGTGTGCCTGACGCGTGCCGAGATAAGCTTTCCCGTGATAGGGAGGGCGAGGAGAGTGTTGGGGATTCTGGTAAGTGCAACTAACTTCTTTTAGTGGTCATATGGATGAAGATGCTGAGATTGTGCAGAAAATATGAATACTTTGGAGAGGATAAAGAATGGTGGAGTTTCACCGCTGCCGCTAATGTACAATACTTCCTTGCATCGAGAGGAGAATGATTTGAAGGGTTTTGAGTTCGAGAGGGAGAGACTACACTTCTTGTTGCTGGGTGATGGAAGTGGGGCTAGCACGCCAGTTTGTCTGAGGTTATCGGATGCGCGGATCAATGGGACGGGGGATTCGCAGGAGACAGGTGGTGGAGAGAAGGAGGGATCAGGTGTTCTAAGGTATGGAGAGGGAGGGACAAAGTACACTGTGTGGATGACAGGTATAATAGCGCTCTTCTGGATGTTGTACTAACGGGCATCTCAAATCCAACCGACAAATGACCATCGATGCGGAGAGGCCTTTGATTGTTTAATCATTCATCTTTCCCATTAACGCGCTCAAACACGAACAAGCCCTTCCCGCCTCTCGGCTCGAGGACGAAGTGATCCCGCATCTCCATATCCTTGTGCGTCTGCGCGCTCGCAACTCTAATCACGAACTGGCTCAGTACCCTTGCCGCCATGATCTTGATCTCCATCATAGCCATATTCTGTCCCGCGCAGACATGCTCGCCGCCTCCCCAGACTAGCATATGCGCTTGCATGAGGGGTGAGGGTGCGAATGTGTACGCTGCATGATGACCCGATGAGCTTTCAGTGGGCGAAATGGTTCCCGCGGTAGAGAGCCAGCGGCCCGGATCAAAAGAGTCCGGGTTGGGAAAGGCTTCCTGGTTGCGCTGGATGGTAAATGCAGGCGTTGAGATCGTGATCTTGACATGGTTAGCGCATCTTCAATGAAGCACAGGGTAATGTCTACTTTTCCTGGGATGTAGTTGCCATCAATCACCAACCCTTCCTTTGGAGTCACCCTTGGCAGCCCTACTGCCCCCGGAGGGTGCAATCTCAAGGTTTCATACACGCACGCTTGCAGCACGGGCAATCGCTGCAGTACCGAGTACGGACATCCTCTACTTTTCATATTTTCGGCTGCTAATTCTTTCCGGAACCGCGTCTGCCACTCTGAATTCGCGGCCATCTCGTACAAGAAGTACGTCATGACCGCCGCCGTGGTGTCTGTAGCCGCGTATATGAAGTGGCTGACTTCAACGGATATTTCCTCATCGCTAAGAGGCTCAACTCCTTTCTCAGAATCGCCTGTAATCAGTTTGGTAAGGAGGTCTCGTCGACGTGACTGCCGGCCGAACCGGGCGATAGAATCGCGCAGCCGAGCGTCGCCGTATCCATAGATGTAATCCACGACCCCGCATATATCTCGGAGCGGTTTGAAAGGAATGAGACGCAGGAGCCACATCAGTCGAGGTACTTCGCGGTCAAGCGCGAATACAGGATGTAGATACTCCATCAAGTTCACGTAGTGCGGAGGTGGATCAGACCCCATAGCGTTGAAGGACTGGCCCAGAAGGACTTCGCCTGCGGTCCTTGCATCAGCACACCTCCAGTCGAGCTCGCTCAGGATGTATCGTCAAACCTACCTCCAGTATCCAGACTCAGCATCTTCAGAGGCCTCACAATATCCCACGGGCACCCATCCGCCCGCTCAACCAACTCTACAAAACTTTCAACATGCCCTTGAATCTCCAGCTCCAAGTCAGCTAACACCTTCGCTGCGAAGACATGCGTGACTCTTCGCCTCCTCTCCCGATGTCTCTCCTTATCTACGAAGTTGAACAAGCTCGGTCGCCCCATCGCTTTGTATATATCGCCTTTCGTACATGCCGTGTTTGAAGCGTAGATCACTCTCGCAGCCTCGGCAGAGCTCATTGATATTTCCCGTGGACCGAGCTGGAATATTTTACCATGTTTGCGGTGCAGAGCGTGTACTGTGTTCATTTGTTCGCCGCGAGCGAAGGTGTAGAGAAGCCATTTTGAGGTGAGTTTTCCGACCGTTGGGCCTGGGAAACGAAGGGGGCCAAGGGCTGAATAGTTGCGATGGAGTCGTCTACAAATGTGAATTACTGCGCCTATGAAGAGGAAAGAGATAACAAGGCGAATGGAAATCATCTTGGAAGTCTTGGACTGGACGGTCACTGTGAAGGGACGATTCATATATGGAATGGTGCGCCCCACCTTCCAGAACAGGCTCATTGGCGAGCTTATTCCCTGCAGCGTTCTTGTGAGATGTTCCCCAATGAGAAACTTCTCAGCTAACGCTCCTTGAATGTAGGTCTCCCGTGACGACTATGGGGATTGCGGCAATGAAACTCATTCAGAGCTTCTCATGTGTGCCACTTCCCTTCGCCTCGGCCCGCACGCCTTGCCATGCTTCCGCAACTTTCCAGCACTTTTCCAAGCCAAGCGACAAGAGCACTTTACCGTTACCTCCTCTGAAGCTGACATCGTAATCACGTTCATCCACCTGGGCAATTCCGTCCGCTCCTATGACAACTACCTTTCCAGGTTCACTCCATGGTTCACCGCTTACATACTTGATCCACTGGTCCGTCATGTGCAATGCTGCGTTGTTGGTTGCTTTATCCAAGTGTTTTGAGTAATTGCCCAGGAGTAGGGCCACATCAAATTCATGTGAGGCCAAGCCCGTGAACTCGCCTTTTACTGGGTTAGCCACGTGGAAATGGTATCGGAAGCTGCATTCGCTGGGGCGTGTAGATCTCCATCCTGAATGAACGGCGAGAATAGGGATGTAGAAGCGTAGGTCGGAGATTAGTTCGTTCAGGGTCCGGAGTTCCAGCTGTGGGGTCGATGCGGGAAGGCTGTACGCAGACAGTAGGGCGGTGGTTTCGGAGGTGGTGAGATGCTGTGCGCAGGAGGCTTTTAACTTGTCGAAAGCGTTGGGAAGGGCTAGGACTCTACTGTGGAGGACGGTACCCTGTGTACTAATTAGACCGAACTTGAGCTTTCTTGAGGAGCGAATTGACTTACGTCGTGTCTAGTGTCGCCAATCACAAACTCTTTACACCAAGCGGGCTTGTGCTCCTCTTGCGCTCCATCGGCCATCACATCAAGCGAGATATTCTTTTTGAGGAACTTACCATCCACACATGCACAGTAATACTGCGCCATCGGGAGTTTGTTCACCATCTCCATAGCATCCATCTCTCTCAGCTGCTTCTTTCTTTGCTCCGCACCTACCTGCTGGAGGCCAAGGAATTTCAATTGGTCCTGATACATCATATCATGCCATGATCTGACTCTCGATTTTCGCAATGTTGCGTCCCCGCTCATGATCACGACTTTGTCAAACAGTGCCTCACGCCCAGTATCCACGCAAAGCAATGTCGACAGCGAAATCCCACCCGCGGACTCTCCCGAAGCAGTAATCTGGTTTGGATCACCGCCAAAGCCTGCAATGTGTTTCTTGATCCACTTGAACGCCATGACTTGATCCTTATACCCAAAGTTGCCATCGATACCCAACTCACTGCTCGCAAGAAAACCCAAGATGCCAACACGATAATTAATCGCCACACCGATGACCGGTTTGCCAATCTCAATACTGCGCTCTACAAAACGAGTGAGGTTGTACTGCGGCCAGTTGTTGCTGCCAAAGCTCAGGCCGCCGCCGTGGATCCAGACGAATACTGGTAGTTGTTCGCCTTGAGCCGCTCTCTCGAGATGGTCTTTGGGGACAGTGACGTTAACATGCAGACAAGAAAACTCGTCCATCGGTTCTTGGATTCCTTCTTCCATTGGCATGGTCACATCTGTTCCAACAAGAGTGAGGTCCCATGCCTGAGCCGCGCGGCTGAAGGGACAGGATGGACCGAACTGAGTTGCGTCATATACGCCATCTACATCGTGGGGTAGCTTGGTGTTTATGACCGAATCTTGCCATCTTCCAGGTATTGTCGCATACTTAAGGTTTCGAAATTGCACTGTTGATGTTGAGGGCTTGCCGCGGATGGTGCAGTCTAGTGTGGGGTGGCGCAGAGTGTGTCCTGCCATTGTGCGACAAGGCGAGGGGCGTTAACGAGTTGGTGAGACGGAGGATTATGGACCCAGGTGGATGGTAAGAGATTCCACGGGCGTGGTACGGGTGAGATGTAGGATCGAAGGGTAGGCGCCACATGTGTACTCGTTGCCCTGAGCCGAGGGACCTAGACCTCGCGCTAATGCAAGTGGGGCCCTCCCCGCATGGTGATGGATGTGGATCACAGTGGCCGACACAACAAACCGAACTTCGTTTGGGCTAGATTTTAGGCCCCCGTGTCAAGACATTGGGCTGTTGGCTGTAAGCTTGTAAGCTGACGAGGTAGCCTAGGATGACTCGCTCTGTAATGCGCGTTCAAAGTTTTGACCTGATATTACATGACCCTATCTTACGTTGGCGCAAGAGCCAGTCTAAGTTTTGGTGTCGGCCACTCTGGATCGAAAGCCACTGTGGACCAGAAGCACATACCGGGCATCTCGCGAAGGATCAATAAATGGTGCGCCAAGTGTCAACAGTCTTCCGGGTCAAGCTCGATGGCCCAAAAGAAACTACGACATATGCCATGGTCAGACCGACGTGATTCCTATGAGGGGCATTAGCGTCCATTTGGTAGCTTCATTGGATTACTCAGGCAAAAGGGCGGAAGAAGCGGATCTGTAAATGAGAGTGACCGTACGAGCAATGTCCTATTGCGATGTAAAGCAAGTATGTTTTATCATTCTTAAAACTCGAGATTGGAACAACTGTTACGATGTTTAGCGATAAAAAGGAAACGTAGTAAGCGACGGACTTATAGTATTTTGGTAGCGTGTAATAGCTACCTTGTAAGAGACGCATGCCAGTAGTGTTAATGGTTGCCGTAGATTGACTTGCGTTTGTATGAGCTACCTTCCTTTTAACATAAACTTATCAAAGTTTTCATGCTGAATTTGGGCAACCCCAATTGTTTCCTTTGCGTCTGAGTTAGTCTTTGGGGCCTTCGTAGCGCTTTATGTTGATAGCGCGGCACGAATGCATCACCAACTAGGACTCGATGCCCTTGGTCGTCTGGTTTCCCAAGCACAAATGGAAATGGTGCGTCTCGGAATATCGCTATCGTAGATCCAGCTTTGGCATCTTCAGGTACCAAGGCGACCATACCCCTCTGAGTGATGCAAAAGCGGCGGCCAACGCAGTTTGTCAACATTGCACTATGCACTCTATGATTTGAATGAAGATTATCAATGGAGAAGTTAGCCGGAAGCAGATGCGATCGTGATAAGTTGTAGTTCGGTCCGGGCTGATACTGGTGCCACGAACGCATATTAAGCGTTTGCTTGCTGGGACGATCGACATTGAATCCGTCTAGATCTTCTGCTTGGTCAAGCAGTACCGAAAGCAAGCGAATCCAGGCTTTCCGTGCCTCGAGGCCGTCACGTGTCGTGTCCTGTCTGTATACTTCGAGATCCAACCTATGCGGCAAATCACTGCTGGAAGCTACCTTCTCTACGAGATCTAGCCATGACTCGTATACGTCTTCGATCTCAGCTGTGGCTGATGTGCTGTCTACTGTTTCTGGAGAAACATGACTAATTTCATCTATCAGTCCGCCCCTTAATATGAGGATTTCATCCCGCACTTGTATGTCCGCTGTGAGAACAACATCCGATTTGAACGGGGGCTCTTGGTCGGAGCCCATGTCCTCAATCGGTTTGAAAGGCAAACAGCGCCAGGCGTCCGCTGAGTTTGGTACCCAAGAAGGTAGACCATGCTTCCTCTCTGGATTTTGGCACGCTGAGAGTATATGTAATCCCCATTTTTGTCTCAACACCTCCTTAGTGGCCGTGATGTAGATATTGCGTACGTCGCTTCGATAATCAGGTACAAATCGAAATACGTTGGGATCAGCCAAGCCAATAACGGAAAACACCATGTCGCGCGCATCTGTTGCTTTGCACCCCCTCGCGTCTAGAAGGAGCGTGCCTAGACGTACCCAGTTGGAGCCACAACCTGTAGCAGTTCTGAGCTCTAGTAACTTCCACGGGTGGTAATCCCACGGTAGTGTCGCAGCAGCTTCTGAGGTGATCCCCTCGTTCATCGTAGGGTTGCCGTATCCCAGACCCTTCACGTATTTTACCATTAATAAAGCACGCTCTAGGATACCTATGTCGAAGACTTTTTCACCACATGAAAGTAGAACCTTGTCATGAAGGGCGATTTCTTGTCTGATCCACACTCGCTCGAACCAGGGTCTTCCGAAAAATGACGCCAGGGCTTTCCATTTGAGAGCGACCTCTGGCTCAGTAAGCGAAGGATAGTGGATTGCTTCTCCAGGAGCATCTTTAGGTGGCGCTCCAAGAATGGTCAACAAGTCGATTGCTGTGTGACTGGTATCTGACTCGTCGCCTAGCCAGACATGGACATTATGCGCTTTCTTGTATATGCGTCTCATGAGTGAAACCTGGCTGCTTCTCTCATCAACATCGCTTTGATTGATACACAGTTGGTCGATCCAAAGATACTTCTCCCAGACTGATATGCCATCCATGTAAAAGTTTCGGAGATGTCGTAGGGCTGAATCAAGGCTTTGCGTGATTGGAAGTTGATATCCGTCCAGATTGATGGTATGATCCTTGATTGGAGTACCCCAACAGTAAGACAATGCTGTGAAGGCGGACGCAGCTGGCTTCGAATGTTTGATGGCAGACACCTTGGGTTCGTCTAGGCTTATGATCTTGAGAGACGCCCGAATTGGATCGGTGAAGCTGATGTCGTAATACAGTTCTAGGATCCGAATCTGTGACTTGGTAGGTTCTAGAGTGGTGTACGGGTACGGTCCATTGATTGTGACAGGGTTAGACAGGGAGAGTGCATCCTTGGCAAGCGTAGCCTGTCGGGCATGCGGAGCTTCGGTGTCCGTCGTCGTGAGATTGGTTCGTACAGCACGAGCATGCTGGTCTTGACTGTCCACCCCTAGATGGTCCAATATCTTGTGGATAGCCTTGTCAATTCGACCCATGCGCTCGTGAAGATCATCAAGTGAACCCTCGATCCGGCCCATGCGGTCGTTCAATTCTTCGTATGGTGGCTTTTCAAAATAGTGAGACATGCTTTTGTGATAATCATATACAGGATAGCATAGGATGCTCGGTTCTGACGTAGCTGGGTTGTGAAAGGCACCATCGATCACAGAGGGCAAGTGCGGGCGGCCTCTCAGAGCGCAAGCGAATAGGATGACACTTATGTAAAACTAACAACCAATCATACCGTGCGAGCTCGTCAACAAGGCACTGGGTGCTTCGCTACCATCTTGAAGTACCAGATCGAAACGCTCTGTGCAGCGCACTACTTGGAGTACACACTCTAACTTACGCACTTTTGGTTCTATACTTGAGCCCTTCATCTACAATTTGTCGATTGTGGTTTTCTTTCACTACGGACATCAAAGTCCACTGACGTGAAATATCCGTCACTGTTAGCTGCATGAATTTGTTGCTTCTAGGCAAGGTTGATTCGTGGACGATGTGCTATTGGAGTCTGGCTATAGTTTGCCTGCAATTTTGACTCGCACCCCTAGAAATCTACTTACCACACACAATAGAACAGAAACTAGTCCACATCAAGGTCAAGACTCTAGAACTCCCAGGCGGACCTGCGTGAGTGACTTGTGAATGGTTATGAGTAGGACAGTCTGTTCATGGGGATGTGTGTGGAATACGAAGCAGCATATACCGGTCGTTCGGAGTTGCTTTACCGACCTTGGAATGCCAGATGAGCAAGCACTCTGAAGCAGAAACTTCCGCTATCTCGTGGACCGGTCGCTCTCTGGGTGTGGCGGTTAGTTCCATAACACACTTTTGGCCCGCGGTATTCCTTTGATACCGTGTATTACGACTCCAGACTCACCTTGAACCTATCTCACTGGCTGGAACAGGATCTCATCCCTCTCATCTTCCGTCAAAACCCTGGTCGGACCCTCCCCAGCACTGCGCCTCGCCATGCTCTCCCTCTCCCTTGATCTCCTCTGATGCCTCTCGTCAAAGATCTTCACCCCATTCTTCAAGTACCTAGATCCCTGCTTCTGCTTCTCTTCGTCCACCTCCCCATAGGTCTGACCAGTCCATTTGCCCTTCGTCTTCAAGTCTTCGTACTCCATCAATGCCGGCTCGTCTCGCTCTATGTCCAAACCCGGACGCCCGTAGAGCTGGTCAATGGTGTGCGTCGGAGTGTGATGTGCAAGCGGGTTTGTAGTCGATACAGCGGGAGGCGGCAAAGGTTTCGTGCGACCAGACTCCTTGTCCTTCTCTTCCTTCTTCTGCCGCCGACCCCAGAAGAACCATGCACCGATCGCGGCAAGGGCGACAATCGCAAGAGGAAGAGCAAGGAAGCCAAGCTTTCGGCTGCGAGATATGGTCGCGGAAGGCGCGGCGGTCTGCGGGATCGTCAGCAGTATCGAATCAACATGGGCAAGGACAAGCGATCACTCACCACCGTTGCAGTTGATACTGGAACACTTGCATTCCCTGTCGCATTCCCTAGTTTCGCCAAAAAATCGCTCATCTCCCAGCAATGACCATTGACCGTGAATCCGAAGCACCAATCATTCGGTCCGTCAATGTTCACGCCAGGTGCTTTGTATCCTGGATTAGGCTGTGCATGGGGGGAGGCAAGGGTTGTGATGAAAGCGGGAAAGGCTTTAGAGTATAGATCTAGCCATACCTGATATGGGACGCACTCTGCGTTGACGCGGAAGCCTTTGCAGGATTCTGAGGGGTTCTCGATAGACGCACCGCCGCTGGGATAGCTAGTGATCGCATATGACAGGGGAACCTCAGTCGTTGTAGTCGTGACCGGCTGGGAAAACACTATCGCGATAGTCGTCGAACTCGGGATAGTCGTCAAAGTCGAGCTGCTCTTGAGCCACCAACACGGTTCTGGGACGGACAGCGTTGGATCAGGCGGGGTGACAGGACCAAGGGCGGTGTTCGTAGTCAAAACACATGGTCCGGGGGTTAAGGCCATTTTGGATAGCGAGCTGTGCGACTCGCGGTGGAGCGTGAGAGATCGGCGGCGACGACACAGGAAAGAAAAGGGTTGTAGAGAATTAAAGCCGTTTTTTGAAGCGGGGTGCGTTCGCGAGGATACGTGACTGGTGAATGAGGAAGCCGTACTTACCTTCCCTTGTTTGGTAGCGAGATGAGGTGCAAACGCGCTGCTCACGCGATTGCAATAGGCAGACGCCTTGTATTTACGATTATTCCCTAATGTTGCTGTACCTCAGCGTCGTCAGCTTGATCCTCGCGCAGCAACCAACATTGGAAGCAATGCATCTGTTCGGGGCTCAAACATACATCAAGTTGAGACACCTATGATATCAAAATTCGACGTGAGCTCGACTCACGTTGAATCGAAAGCACCCAAAAGCGTTCACACCTGTCCGCTCTCCCAGCGACAGAACCCGTCCGTCTATCCCTCTTCAAGTCTTCGCCGAGAACAACCCATCTCAATCCTGCCCCCGAAAAAGATTCACCGCTCCAGACTGCCCTCTACACCCCCTTCCCCAACAGCCCACTTCCCGGTGCCCCACTCTCCCTATACTTCCGATACCCGCCCTTCCACGCTGTCTTCCCCTCACCCTCACCCTTGGTTGCCTTTTCCTTTCTCCCCATCTGCTGAATTCCCCGTTTAAACGGCGTCGTTATCGTGAAGTTCCTGCTTTAAAACCTTCTGCCCACCGATAACCTTAGGTTCCATATCGACAGACGAAGGCAGTCGCTGACGTTGTCCGCGGCTCCGCCACATTGTCCACCAAATGGCGAAGGCGACGATGCCGACGGCGGCGAGAGCGCAGGGAATGAGGATGGGGAGGATAGGAGTTTTGTGTTTGGGAGGCACGATTTCCGTGGGCATGGGGAGGGCGCAGTGGATGACTGCGGTGTGGCGGAGGCTGGTGGAAAGGGTAGAGACGGGGATGGGGGTGGGAGTGGGGATGAGAACGATGTTGGTGGTGATGAGAGTGCGGTTGGGAATGATGAAGTCGTGCTTGAAGAAGACGGCGGAGTGCTGGTTGAGGAGGCTAGTGCGGAAGCTGGAGTGGTCGGAACTGTTGCGCTGGGAAGATCTGATGGATCTGATACGAAAGGCAGGCAACAGATACCTCCCGGTGCTACCGTTCTTTGACACTCCTCGTACGATGATCGCTGTTGATCTGTCACTTGTTCAGCACAGTGTTTTTACGTTTGTCATTTGGAAATGCACATACTGAGCGGAGCGGTGTTGATAGAGCATGGAAGAGCGGGATCGCTCAGGGGAGGGTCGGCGCCCAGCTGAGGTGCTGCATTGGGAACTTCACTCGTAGTGATTATTGGCGTCATGGAAGTCTGAACCGGTTGTTCTGGCGTTGCGAGGGAAGGAATGCTGATTTGCAGACCTGCAGTACCGGTGGAGACTGACAGAGTATCTTGCGTTCCTTTGGAGGCATTTTCCGGTTGCGTATTGATGACAGTGATCCAAGTGGTCTGCAAGATAGTGTCTGTCACTGCTTTATGTTCAGCTCAAGACACGTAAAGACATGCAATGAAACGACTGGGTTACCTTGAGGAGAAGGAAGGATAACACCGAACACTGAGCGCCGGGAGACTCAGCAGAGCACGAGGGAAGGTATTTAGTATCAATGCTCACCGTCACTCCCACCTCTACTACCCAACGATACCTCCTCAGCGCTGACGACGCTCACGATCAACGTAGAAGGTAGTACAGCGACATCAATGGTGGTGGAGTACACCGCTGCCTCCATGAGCGAGATGATATTTGCTGCAGCCGCTCAGAGTGTATAAAGCGTCGGCTACAAGCCTTGAAATCAGGAGGGAGATGAGGATGACATGAAGGGGCATACAGCTTCAAGAAATCTAACATGCAAGATGACCAAGCTAGACGACGGAGCATAGCTTGCATCAAGCATGAGGGGTATCTACGGCTGGTGCCGAATGCTGGATGACCACACCTTCGGTGCAAACGCCGCTCGTATGCCGGCGCAATCGGGCACACCTATGTGACAGGAGAAACCCTTCCCGGCGAATCCGGAACCAAAAAGAGAAGTGTGATAATGATGATCATCAACCAACCACTGAGGCTGAGACCATACGAAAAAGGTTCACCCCAAGACTCGTCACGGAATGTGATAATGCGATGGGAGCACAGCGTTGCATGTTCTTCACATGAAAAAATAAAAATAAAACGTAGATCGGGGCTGTAATGAGAACAGTAAAAGTATTGAGTGGTGCCCGGAAGGCCGCCCGGAGCCCCGTGTCTTAAGCTGAGGCCGGAAGCAACAGTCCATAGTAGGCGATCTAAGACAGAATGCCTGGAAGTTACCGCAAGTATTTCGCATCGCGCGGCTGGCAGGAAGTTAGTGAAGCGCGGGATAAAGCAATTTAGTGGAATTGTGTCTGGGTCCAAAAGTGACCATCATTCATTGGGTATATTTCATGCTCAACTGACGCATCGATACTTGGCCATCGTCGCCCTTTGTGTCGAGTGCTAGCACCGCGACTCCCGCCGGTCCTTCTTCCTGAGCCGCTCGACTCCTGTCGTGTGTGGTTCGATGTCCCAACTTTTGCAATTGTTCTTTGTTGGCCACAGGGTACACTTCGCGCCATGGCTTACGCTAATTTATCCGATTCCATCACTATCTCACTTCGCCTTGTTCTTCGCAGATTCCGCCTCTCTCCTCGTCGCGTCCTCCAGTAGTGCTGTGTCGACGGCGCCACTAGGCAGGTGTACGTATCGGACGACGGAACCTCGAATGAACATGTCTTTCGTCGAGCACTGCGCATGGTCAGCGTTCAATGCCACATAATGTCATCGGCCGAGTTGGGCACCACAAGAAGATTGTGAGTGCATTGCATACCAGATGTGGCCATTTCAGCTCGTCTGTCGCCTCCGCATTGTCCAGCTTGATGTTCAGGTATTGATCCACGCTCTTCAACGTTCCGCGTATGCACACTTCGTTCTTGAGTTCGACCGTGATCTCAGAGTCTACAAGCGTCTTAAAGAAGCTGTACGCGATAATCATTAGCAATGTCCTTTTCTCTCGTGCCACGATCCTAAATGTTCTTGTTTGCGCCGTGTGCGTTATCGACCTTTGCAGGTCGCGTCTGGGTATATTGAAGTGCGAGTTGAGCTCGGCACCGCTAGACGTACCTGAAGAATAGCATTTTCGGGACCGAGGATTGCGATGGGCGCAAGGGCAATAGTAGCAGTGCTGACGTCGAAGCGGTTGTCAATGTCGCGAAGCTTGGGGCTCCGATTCGAGCTCAGACCGCGTGGGGTCGCGCCTGCCTTACCGAAGTTCCGCCGACATCACGTGTCATTGCCTCCCTTCATCTGCACCTCGACATGGGTCGTCCGAAGGCTACTCTGTGAACGAAGACAGTGTTTCTTATCGCTTTCCTAGCTGAGATAATCATCACTCGGATCACCAGTATGTACATGTTGTGCGAATAATTGATCTTTGAAATGCTTTTGTCTATCTTCTTCATCACTTCGTGGTCGGCATTACATACAAATCAATCTACAAGTCATATCTCATTTACAACTTCCCTCTTCTCGAGTCGACTGCATCCCTGAGCTTCTTGATTACTTGGCCTGGGTCAGCTGCCCCGAATACAGCGCTTCCTGCAACGATGACGTTGGCGCCGGCGTCTGCTGCCTGGTCAATAGTCTTCTCAGATAAGCCGCCGTCGACCTCAATGTGCATGTTGGGATATTTCTGGCGGAGCGCTGTAACCTTGGGAAGCTGATCAGCCATGAACGACTGGCCGCCGAAACCAGGCTCGACTGTCATGACAAGGACCATCTATCTGATTTTAGCCAAGTTGTTTCGTGAGATGTAGTGATACTAGGAAGCCAGCGGGTAGAAGAGTCATAGCATGTCAGGGAGGATGTCGGCTAGGCTTTGGATGTTTGGTGCACGTCGGAAGTATTCCCCTTTTGTAGGGGAAGAGGCGGGTAGTCGGGCGTTAAGGGTGCAATGTTTGCATGCTTAAGCGCTGGCTGACTGAACGGCCGTCTTCAGCCCTGCAAGCCAAGAATGACAGCCGCCTTCCAGACCATCCATATCATCCATATCCTGTATGGCGCCGGCTCTTCTTTCCCAGCAAGTGACAGAGGAGTAGTTGGAAAGGGTATCCACTTACGTCAGGTACTTCCTCCTTCACAGGGTTGTCCAGGATTTCCCAGAGCACATCGACAGGAGTCTTTGGCTTTATCGCGATGCCAGCCTGCAGTCCTTCGCTATGTATGAAGCTGATCAATTCCTTGGGCGAAGTCTTTGCGGAGGAGGTGCCAGAAGGCGAATCGGCGGCAGTCGAACCAACGGCGGCCTCGTAGTGGAAACAGTACAGATCACATCCGGCCTTCTTGAAGTCGCGGACCCACCGCTTGGGCTCGGCGATCATCATGTGGCAATCGAAGGTGCCGCGGCCATGAGCGGCAGCAGGACGGTCGACGTGAGTACGAATCTTGGTGACGACCGGGGCGCCGAAGGTCATGTTTGGGACGAAGTGGCCGTCCATGATGTCTACCTGGAACGCGTCAATGTCATTTCATGCAGGCGCAAGCTCTTGGAGACGAACATGAAGCCAATCGGCGCCCTGGTTAATGGTGTCAGAGCATGCTCTGCCCAGCTCTGCGAAGTCGGCGGATAGGATGGAAGGCGCGATGATGGCGGGCGGCGACATGACGGCGGCTCTGAGCGAAGGGGAAGCTGTATCGAAAACGGCAAATGACGTAGAAGGTCAATGGCGAGTGGACGATGTGGGAAACAGAAGTGTGATTATTCGGCCTGGCTGCGTGGTGTTGACATCGGGAGCTCGAGCGGCGTCACGCCGACCCCACTTCGGACTGCCCCGCGGCTGTCTGTTTCGAACCTCTTCATGCGCACCGCAAACACTCTGCTCATTCATCGTTCTGTTTCTGTCCCTGTTTCGCCGCCCCTTTGCGAGATAAGATCGGTGATTCAAACATAGGTCTTATTCTCAATCTCCAGGCTTACCGTCATCTGCTTTTGTGCCTCGTGTTGTGGCTGGGTGCAATACCGGAGACATTTCACGTGAGATCAGAAGCAGAACGCTGTCCAGCCTCGCCTCAGTCTTACAGGCGACTGAAAAACAATATTGCGAGCTGCGAACGCCTTCTCCATCGAGCCTATCGGCGACTATGCTGTGCTACGCCGTACAGCACGGCGATTGGGCCTGTCACGAGATTCGATCCTCGCGAGGTGGCCCAAAATAGCCACGACGGCGCTTAACAAACATCCGTCCAATCCGCCTTCGCCTGGCCGGCCAGTCATCCAGCCCCCAGAGGCGCCCACGTCCCAAAGCGTGAACACCCCGACGACTGCCCATGTTCGCGTGTACAGCGTCGTACAGCACGCTGGCCAACCACGCACGAGAAGATGCGGTCGCTATGTCGTGGCCGTCCTTGAGCCGCTATCGCCTCTCCACCCACATGGTGGCCGCTTTGCGAGTGGACGGTGGGGACCAGCATCGCGTTCTCGAACGCCACTACCTGCTGGCCAACATGTCTGTCGACGCGGGCGCGGCTACGTGCGAAATATACATACCATGGCTCGGCGCGCGCTCGCGGTGCTGTCGTTTCCTGGCATCTTATTCTCACTCCCCCCCGAGCTTTCTACCACGCCGCCGCTTCGTCGACCGAAGCGTTTCATTTCTATCACCGAGCTGTTGATCAGCCAGGGTTATCGCCCGTTAATTCCATCTGCATTCCTTTCCTGTTAATAGTTTATCTTTTGACCTCGCCAAAGACCCAAGCTCGGATTCCCAGTATACACATTCTTTAATTATAGCACGAGGCGGAGCTCACATCAGCCCAATATACAGTATGCCAGAGATACTCCCCACTGCAGCATACGCATCTGCAGCCATTGGCACTGCCAACTTCCCTCAATATCCTGTGTCTCCGCTGGACGAGAGACACACTCTTAATGTCGTCGATGACGAAGGCACCATCCCACGGTACTACTTCACGCCAAGGTTCTCCACCACTTCGACATATCAGCCTAGTGCCGACTCTCCTCAGAGTTGCCGAGACTTCGCTCTTCCAAAGGCACCTGCGCCCTTACTCGAGATGATGAAGCCGTCGCCAGTCCCGTCGCCCAGATACGCCTACCCCTCCTCGACGTACCCTGCATCGTACCGCGCAAG
The DNA here is from genome assembly GCF_027946475.1 of Didymosphaeria variabile. Taxonomy (NCBI): domain Eukaryota; kingdom Fungi; phylum Ascomycota; class Dothideomycetes; order Pleosporales; family Didymosphaeriaceae; genus Didymosphaeria; species Didymosphaeria variabile. Next base: position 1,323,852 of record NW_026611628.1, on the reverse strand, counting down.
CAGTGCCGACAGCGACTTCGACTCTCTGTACGACGTCACAGACGACGAAGCAGAAGTACCCCTTCACGCATCTGCTTCGGTCAAGCAGATAGCGCGCACAAGTCGTAGTCGTTATCCTTCTCTCATCATCCCATCCCCTTCCGCTTGGCCGACAATAGAAAAGCTCAAGAGTGCAATGTCAGCGCACCCTCTCACACGCCATCTCAACTGCTCACCCCATCGAAGCAAGCCTTGTCACTGATCACGTCGCACAACCTCTCGGTGCCGGCTCGCTCGGCCGCACCTTCCCTGGACGGGAGCCTGACTTCGGAAGAGATGGACAAGTTAAGCTGCCCCTCGACGCCTGAGACTCACAAACGCGTAAGCATCAGCAGTGTCGACTCGTGGGCACCTGTACAGCTTGACGACCAAGCACTAGCAACCCTTCGTCACCTTTCTCGATCACGAGACTCGTCAAGAGGTTCATCACCGGAGCGGCAGCCATCACGTGGCAATGATGGAAGCGAAGGTGAGATGAGAGAGGTTCGCCCGATGCTCAACTTGAGGATTCCCTCAGGCATCAATCAAAATTCATCCGGTAACACACCAGTGTCGGCACTCTCAGTGCCTTCACCCGGTGGGTTCTTCTCATCACTCCAGCCTACTACTCGGCATACGTGGAGCTTGCCGAAACGCGATGAGTCGATTCCCAACACGTCGACGGCTGAGAAATTTTACTCACTTCCGTGGGCATTCCAGCGAATGACCCCTGCCCAGCATGCCATTATGCTAGCAGGCTCAACGCTCGATGGCTTCGATGATGGCCTACCGACCTCTAGGCCAGTTATGCTTGGTGAGGCCGAAGAAGCAGTGGAGGTCTCTGAGATCCACCCAGCCAAGACGATCTTCCAGTACAACGAGAACTACCACGTAGAACTTCAGAAGCTTTCCTCTGCAAATATCGAACGGACGGGTCATTGGCTAGAGGAACAAGAAGAATTGCAAGCTGCACTTCGAGATATGGACATCATCAGCTCCCCCCAGCCTCTCTGTCGGCATCCACAGCCGAGGCAACTCTATCGACAAGACAATCAAGAAGTCGGTGAAGTTCGCTGAAGAGCCACTCCAATCACCCAAGGAGGAGGAAGAACCGAAGAAGATCGTTACATACGTTCAGGGCTTTGAATTCCTTCGACAGCGGACACGAAGGATGGATGTCTACATCCATCGCCAGACCCGCGCAGAGGCCATGCATGTGCACCGGCGATGCAACCCCAGGTCGCATCGAGATCAGCTTCTGGGCAAGTTCGAACTCACCAACCCAGTACGACCAGCGCCCCCACGACCTGTGTCTGAATTTTATGTCAACGACCCGACCGTGCTGAAAGAACGCATCGCTCGTGCTCAGATGGAACGCCAGGCTCTCGACCAAATGCTGCCAATCTGCTGGGTCCTACAGGCACTCCGACAACTCAACGGCGGCAAACTGCTCAGCAAGCCCTCCGCTAAGATCGTCCGCCGGACAAGCATCCCTAAGATCCTCGACGTCGGCGGCGTGCCAACTAACGATTGGGCATGGGATGTAGCCTACGACTACCCATACGCGACGGTTACAACAGTCTACAGCGCCGGGCACAACCTCACCTGCAACGTCACTGGACCCTCCAACCACAAGCACACCACAGTGCCCAACCTCTGGACCCTGCCCTTCCCCAGCGGCCACTTTGACGTAGTCTCCGCCCGTACCCTCCACGAGCTCCTCAAAACCGACAAGCCATTAGGCCGCTCAATGGACGAGTACGACCTGTGCCTGAAGGAGTGCTTCCGATGCCTGAAGCCCGGCGGCATCCTCGAATTCGCACTGCTGGATGCAGACATCATCCATGCAGGGCGCCACGCCCAAGCTCTCGGCGTGGAGTTCGGCTTCAACCTCAAGACGCGCGGATACGACGCCGCGCCTACAAAGTCCTTCCTGCCGCGTCTCCGCAAGGCTGGCTTCCGCGACGTGCAAAGGATGTGGATGGTTCTTCCCATGGGCAAGACAGCAGCAAATTGGAAAGAGACGCTGCCTGTGCTTCCTTCTAAGGCAGCCACAGAGCGGAGTATCAGTCCTGAGGGCGAGGTCATAGAGACGGACGCGCCCGTGTGGGGCACGACTGTTGATGCGGCGATGATGACGGGGATTGTGGGGAGTTGGTACTGGGAGAAGTGGATGTTGAGGTTGCAAGTTGAGATGGGCAAAGAGCAGGAGAGGTTGTTGGAGGGGGTGGTGCAGGCGCTCGAGGAAGGAGCTGGGGCAGGTAGTGGATGGAGGTACTTGACGGGATTTGCGAGGAAGTAGAAGTCCTGCGCTGTGTATAGAGGGTGATCCGGTTTCAAATTGGCTCGATTCATGAGTTTTCGCGCTTTAGCATGGTGTTGGGGCTTCGGCTTTCTTGGGATCTTCGACATGGGTGGGAGGTTGATGGGAACGGACAGATTGGGATGGGTGAGGGTGATACCACGTCGCTATGGTTTTCTTTTGTTGATACTGGATCGTAGATAGTACACGGTAGCAATGAGAATGACATGCGAGCATGGGAAAACGTATCACTCTCCTTTCGATGTTGCCGAGAAGGAACCGAACTCCGTGGAGATGCTATCGATGAAGACATAATATGCCAGGCTCTCGTCAAGTGTCGATAAGAATGCATCATGCAAGAGGAGGCCCCACAAATCAGTTCCCCAAATGCTGGAGACGCACCAAGCTCATGTTTGTGGCGGAAGGACATTGCGTTCGTGTTGGAAGTCTGCCGGGTCGATCTGGGTCCAACACTTTGGCTCCTCAGCGTGCGTATAATTGGACAAAAGCTCTGGCTGCATTTTGGGGCCGCAGGGTCGGGATGCTGGCACGGCTGGGTACACCCCACTACCTTCGGGCATGTCTCCACCACTCACCACACTTCGTGAAAGAAGTAGATAGTCGTGTGACGACGATGATGTTGAAGTGCGACATTCGATAAAACGATCGCCTTCGCGCTCTCAGCGCGGAGCCAGAAGGGTTGCAGCGCAATCTCGGGCACGGCAACGCGCCGTTACCCTCCCGCATCCGTCGCGCAGCCGCATCGTTCGCACCAGGCGAAGCCACTCATGCACCACGTTTCTACGAGAGATTAGGGTGGCCAGGGCGTTTCTCCCGCGTGGGAACGCGTACAGTGGTCCGCAAAGCCACGAAGGATTCCAAGCGCAGCGGTGGTTGGTCCAACCTCGCGATCAGGATCCAGGAAGGAAGCTTTGCAGGGCATTGTCGCATCTCCATGCGGAATAGACAGATCCACGCTCGCCGACTTGCTCGCCGTCTACGAGCACGTCGCGTTTGCTTCGACCCCTCGATGATTCAGATGCGTCGTTGCGCGAGCTGTTCACTCAGCTGACGCTCTCTCTCTTCCTTTCTATTCACGCCAGGTTTATGCGTCTGAATGTCCTTTCTGATGGAACTACGATGACCACGACGATTAACGCAGAGCAATGGCCGAGCAAGGGTGGGGAGTTGATCAGAGTCGCCATTGCGATGTCAGTCATCACTATGCTCTCCACGATCTGGAGACTGGTCGTGCGATTTCGGGTCAGTCCTGGGATGGGCTGCAGCGACTGGTTGATGCTGGCAGGAACCGTAGGTCACCAGTGCGCGAAACAAGATGCTACTAGCAGAGTGAACACTGAGCTGATATCCTCCAGGCCATGAGCTTCGTCTGTAATATTCCTTTTATCATTCGCACCGTGCATGCGGGTACCGGACGGCTCGCCGCAGATCCCTTTTGGACATCGGACCGCATCTACACCTTCATACACTTCCAGTTCATCTCCGGTTGCTTGCAGATGTACGCAATGTTTCTCGTCAAGCTGTCTGTGTGCACCTACCTCTTAGCACTCAACTTCTCGCGAAAGTTCAGAATCATCATGTGGATTGTCACACTGATCGTGGTCATATTCAATCTGGTCATGCCACTTCTGTTGCATTTCGCGTCATGCCGACCGTACTACTTCCGCTGGCATCCAGGAGTCGTGCCCGAGTGTTGGCCCATAATGATCAGCACGGTCGCTGAGTATGCGCAAATAGTCTCGAATATATGCACAGACTTGGTGAGTAGGTAGCAGGCCGCGAAAGTACGTGGACTGACGATAGGCAGGTCTACGCTTCTGCACCGCTCGTATACTTCAGACAGGCAAACCTTACGAAGCTGATGCGCTTCAAAGTGAGGTTGATGTTCCTCCTCGCTCTCGTGTAAGAAATCCGAGCCTCCGTATGGCGCTGGTCTAATAGGCGCATAGTGGCACTTCATCATCTGTCGTCAAGATCTATGTGTTGCACCGATGGCTTCATTCTAGCGAACCGTTCTATGATATAGCCGACCTAGGTATCTGGGGAATCAACGAGATCTCCATCTGCATCATCGTAGCAAATCTCCCGATACAACGCAGGTCAATCTCCATAGCGATCGCATGGGTTGTGCCCAACCGACTACACTCACGCCTCGGTATCGAAAGCGTCCCAGAACTTACGGAAGACGATGTGTATCCGAGAACATTGGAACATTCGAGACGGACTAGAACTACTACACCTAGTGCAGACGACGGTAGTGAAGTGGCAATCATCGAGCTGGAAAATGGAAGGATTGTCCTGGCGCCGAGGGCGCCGACGCCGGTTGCTACCGTCAGAGCGAGTAGCAGCCAGGGCACGTTGGCAACCTTTTGGAGAAATGACTCCAAGGAATCTATCACCTGAATGCGTTAATACGGCGCTCCATACGCTCAGAATTGGGCCAATGAGCGGAGAATACGACCATCGACGAATTGATGAACACATAATTATGAGGACGAGCTATCACGACAGTAATATAGGTCAGCGGCCTGCTTCTCCCTGGGACGGTAACTTTCAAGCATCAGGAACGCCATAGGCTGTCCACTACAAGGACAATGCCTCCTGTCATGTTACGAGTATCTACGCAAATCGGTCGCTCGAGGCACCACTTTGCCAACATAGCAGCGAGGTGTCTTCGAAGTAGTACCAAAAGCATGGCTTCGAGGTCAATAGTGACGCGCTACGCAGCGAAGACAGGTATTCCAGCTCGCCATATATCCTCGTGTCACGATTAGCTGCAGTATCGCGTTAGATGGTATTGCGAGACGGCTGGGAGGATGTTCCTGAAGTAATACCTTTGAACGTTCAGTCTGCCATAGAGAAACTCTAGTCCGTGGCAGTCGATATCTAGAGATACCCATAATGGCTATATTAATCTTGGCACTGTTTGGGGTAACGGTCGCTTAATTGCAATATACCCTCGGTTGGCCTAAACTGCAGGGTTACGAACATGATCTGCTCCTTCGACATGGGAATAAGTTACGACGTCATATGGACCTCATTGAACTCCTTTCTTTCGAAACAGGTCTCGAACCTCGATTCCTTCGTATCGGTTCTCCAGTTTTGTTAAGATCTCACGACATCCCATGAATTGCGATACGACTACATGATGAGCGACCTAGACATCCTCGTCAGCAATGGCACGTGCTATACCAAAGCAGGAGAGAAGCTAGATGACAGCTTCATACCATGCGGAAATACAGCGTTTGGCTTTCAGACATGCTGTGGAGCCGGGGACAATTGCATGGCCGATAACGCGTGCTTTGGAGTGCATGGTAGTGGGTATGGCTCCCAGTTGACCTACCAAGCTGGATGTACCGACCCGGACTACAAGGACAAAAGCTGTCCAGATAAGAAAGGCATAGGTAAACACTCACCCAGATAACGTCCCACTCGCTGCTCAGTTCTAACGTCATCTAGATCAGCCATGGATAGCACTTACCCGCTGTGACGACGACGAAGGTGTCTGGGGCGCGTGTTCACAAGAAGGGAACCCGTCTACGCTCCAACCCGGTTCATTCTGCAGTTGTACCGAAGTGGCAAAGTTCACACCGACGGCATTCTCAGACGCTGCCACTCTTGCGCTTTTCGCCTCCTTGCCCACAGGTACCGGCGAGAGCATCAAGTTCGAGACAGGTCATGTTCCCAGTGGAGACCCGACTAGCGACTCGTCGCCAGCAGAAACTGGATCAGCGTCCGCTGGAGCATCAGGTACCAGTGGCGGTGGCTCGAGTGCAAGTCAGACTGGAAGTCAGACTGGTGCAGGGAGCGCCACACAAGGAGGTTCAGCCTCAGGTTCAGGGAGAAGCGCAACGGCGTCGCGGACGGGATCAACGAGTAGTGGCACATCGACCAGCGGTAGCGGCTCGAACAACGGTGGCTCGAATAACGGCGGCTCAAACAACGGCGGTTCGAATAATGGAGGCTCAAGCGATGGTAGCTCAGGTCTTGCATCCGGTGCGAAGATAGGAATCGGTGTCGGTATCACAGTCGCAGTCCTTCTCCTCATCGCCATAATAGCAGCATTCCTACTTCGCCGCCGGAAACGTCGACAATCTCAAGCTGCTGCTACCGCCACCGAAGTCGAGAAGGGTGACAAGAAGGACGCACCTCTGACGAACGGCGCTGCTGCAGGTCGAACATCCAACCTGAGTGCCGCCGATCCACGCATATCTGATGTGACGGGGGGAACTGAAACGACGAACAAAATGTCGGAGGCCGATGGGAAGCCTCTATCAGGCGCTGACAAGCCAGGTGTGACTGAGCTTGATAGTGGAGCTGTCATGGAGGTTTCCGGACAGACTGCGCAGCCGTGGGATCGAGGAGCTGAGCTTGATGGCAGGCCATTGAGGAAGCCATCAAGTCCAAAAGAGTTACCGGGGAGTCTTGCGGCCGAATCACCTCCGAGTTGGGTGGTTCGATAGCTCGCACGCGATTTTCATTCTTGGCCGCCTGGTGAGTTGTAGCTCCCAGCTCATCGTACATATATATTCGCAGCATCGAACTATCTAATCAACAACATAACTTCTTTATTCGGCCGCTCTCCGACATCGTGCACCAAACATAATGCTCTCGACGCCGTCGTTCGTTCCCCAGGCTCGCATAGCAGTAACTCCAGTGACGGTACCTGCATCCATCAGGCCCACCATACTCGTGCCCCCACTTCTTATTTCAGGTGTCCAAAGAATCTTTATCCACTTGGATACTTGTTGGGCATAGTGAGTTCTGCGCCCCCAAGTGCCCGAGTTACACATCTGAGACATTCATGCAACGGTCAATTACCGGGTATGTCCCTACCGCACCAACTTCGGTTAGTGTTCAGCCACAAACAACCCAATTGACGAATAGAATGAAAGTGACTGCTGTACGCGAGGCATGAAGCATGCCACTACTCGAGCAACTGTAGCAGCCATTTTACGATGAAGGTGGCACGGCAAAGCGGGCGCAAAGCGGGTTTCCAACTCAATCACCTCAGCAAGACAGCCTGCAGATGCTGCAACAACGCCAAACCTAACGCTCGGTTTGGTATATGTACCATCACTTTCCACTAAGTTCAGAATGGCGATGCACCATTGCACCTCGAATCGCCATCATGAAGCCGACTTTGGCGTGGGAGCCTTACACCCAAAAGATCATCCTCCACTGCCTGATTGTCACCACCCCGATGCTAATTTCCTCCCTCGTCATCATCTACATCGTCTACGCAAACCTCATTACCCCAACTTGCGCCTCCCAAGACCTATGTCCAGCTTCTTCCCTTAACACCACATCCAAAGCCTTCTACTATATCGACTTCTCAGCCGCACAGCTAGCGTTCGTGTCTTCATGGTCGGCAACTGTCAGCTTTACTCTAGTGGGCTTTCTAATGGCTTTTGCGTCGTACTCGAATGCTTCTGCGCTGCTGAGAGCGAGTGAGACGGAGGAGCAAAATAATTTGCCGAGTCCGCATCAGATGAGTGTGTTGCTAAGGGTACTGAATGCTGAGATCATGGTGTTGTGGGATATGGCAGCTGAGAAGGGGAAAAGGGTGTTTTGGAAGAAAGAGCGGGAGAAAGAAGGCGGGAAGCATTCGTCCTCAATTTTGAACACGAGTATCATGGTGTTGCTTGTTAGTATTGTTGCGAGGTATACATCCCATTACCCTCATCCCTTTAATATAGCATTGACGGATGTTCTCTAGTCTTTTGGTTCAGGTCGCAGATGTATACTTCCACATCGCTGCCGAATCCGTCAACCTCATCCAAGTCCAGCCACTTTCTCCCACTTCCCGCCAATACAGCCGGCAGATCGCACCATGGTGCCTGGACAGACCTTCCAATGGCCCTCTCGGACCCAAAAGCTTTTGGGGTTGCGCTATCACCGCGCAGCCAGCGCCAAACAATGACGCCACTTCGCTCGCCCCTACTAACACAACTACCATCCAGGACATGAAGAACACCGTCTCGGACCAACATGAAACGCTGAACTTCACGAACTCGGATGGTGTGCAGTTTGCTGTCATTGGACCAGCGAATGCGGATTCGAACGAAGACTACAAAGCCACCAGCTTCGGCGTCTCAGCCACATGTGCAGCCATTGCTGAAGGCGGATGCGATGTTGCTTCACCAATCACCAACGTGAAAGACGGATCAGGCAGCCCCATCCTACTAGTCCCCTTCACATGCACTCAGAATCGCTCCGGACTCTCCCTCACCGGCAACCTAACAAGCCACAACACCAAAACGCACATGCTCAACTTCCACAAGTACGCTGCGGAAAGCCCGCCTTTCCTGACCAACTTCATGGAAACTCCCAACGGCCTTTCTAACACGGATATCTTGGCAGCCATCCAGAACGAGACCGCAGATGAGATATTCCGCAACCCGTGGTCTGTCCTAGCGCTCAGGAAACTCCCCTTCGCGCAGCAAGCAGACTTTGAAAACTTACCTCCTGCGTTTCGAAATGATAGCAGGATATGGAAACACGATGTCCTCGGTGCTTTCACGTTGATGCTGTGCAACGTCACGGGTACGTAGCTATAGCTTGACTTTATATACAGACACGCGTGTACTGATGCATATATATAGTCTGGGATATGACCTACGTCAAATCAGGGGGGCGTGTTACTTCTCTCACTAAAGCGCCTAGCAATGGGTCCACGGCCGGCATGGCTAGTATGCCCGGTACGCGCTTCATCGGCACGCTGGCCAACGTCTTTCAGGATCTGTCCACGGGGCCGGAATCGAGGAGGTCGCCTTCGGCGTTCATTCGCGCGTTTGAGATCGGGATGAGTAGCGCGTATTCATTCCCCCTTGCGTCGCAGCTGAGTAGCCGTGCGAGTCTCCTCGCGCAAGTGCGGAGCTCGAAGGTCGTCACGAGACTACCTGTTGCAGCGCTCTGGACGCTTGTGGTTGCCAACGTAGGATTCGCGCTGTTAGGCCTGGGGTTAGCCATCTGGGCTATGAGACTTGCGAGTCCGGACGTGCATCAGACGCAGATGAGGTTGGGGGTAGCGGGGCTTGCGGCTGCGCTGTTTGACCGCGAGAAGTTCGAGCAGTCTGCTCGCGCGGATGATGGGCTTTTTTCTGAGAAGAGTGAGAAGAGGGGGCTTGATGTTAAGAGGATTGGTTTTAAGCGGACGGGGACGGGCGGGTCTACGTTTGCAGTTTATGATGCAGGGTCTAGGCTGGCTGAAGCAAAGGCGATGCGGACGCGGTACTTCAGTAGTATTGTGGGTTGACCTGCTTATCAAGATCCTTCTCGGATATATTCAAAAAAATGCTTTTGGTGTGAAGATTAAGTCACAAAGCGAGGGAGACATTTTCAGGCTGATCACGTATCGAAGTCATGTACATCACGACAGTACACGTCAGAACATCAGTGATCACAAATGAGGGCTTTGATAAAATCCTCATTGTACCGAAGGTATAACACCCGTTTCTCTCCGTCTTCGTATGCATTCGTCCACCAGAGCACTCGACGATCTGTCCAGCAGCTGAAAATGGAGGGGTATAACGTTCCGCCACCATGCATGCACCATGCACCAGTGGCCTAAAGCGGCAGGATCGTGACCAAATCAATTTCTCCACGAAACCTGTCGTGCAATGCTAAGATCTCGCGCACACAGAGATCGACCGGGTTTTGGGGCTGACGAGTAGTAAATCGGCCGTGAAATGAATAATGGGCCACCGAAATTAATGCCGTAGGTGGAACTAGCTGTTCGCAGCGGTCCGCATACCAAGCGTTGATAATGTGAACCTGTTTGAGACCAGCCAAAATGGTCTCGTAGGGTGGTATAGTCCCACTGATAACCCCCCATGCTGGAGCATATGACCCGACAAACAAAGAATACGTAGTAATGATGTACGTGACTCGAACGCAAAGACTGGACTGCTGGAACATCGATGACCGGATGAACGATTGCAAGGCCAGTAGTTGACATGGTGAATCTCGCAGGCGTGTCTTCTCGATATCCCAAGTGGTGCTATTCCCGAAGAGCAGCTTCTCAATCTTAAAACCATCCTTGATTCCGGATGTAGCGCGCAGAATTCCCGTTTACGTTTGTTGTAAATTCGAGTCCGAATTTCCCCTTAGAGTCCCATCTTGCTTCGCGTTGGCCCTAGCAAAGGCAGGATCAGCAAGGGCAAGAACATAAGATGATCATACATGCGACTGCATGCTTGGAGATCAGAAGTTACCGCGCCCACGTCCTCTTCTTCCTCGCCCTCGGCCACCCTTGTTCCACCGGCCTCCTTGTTTGTGCCCGCCTGCATGATGAGGATTCCGCTCTTGCTGCTCACGGTCTTCACGGTCTTCCCTCTCCCGCTCGGCTTCCCTCTCCAGCCGCTCCTGCTCTAGCTGTTCGGGCGTCTTCTCCACGCGAACCTCCGGCTTCTTTAGATCAGTCGGAAATCGAGGGTGAGCGCCGTGCTTGCAGGCTGGACCTTCCGGGCAGAAGCCAGCGAGATAAAAACGACATATGTTGGCTTTCTTGTTGTGCTTGAGTGCGCATTGCGGGCCGAGCGGGCAGAATCCACGGTCGTAGTGGGGGCACGCGGGACGTTTCGCTTCTGGGTCGATGTGGAGGTATAGACAGTCGTCACCGTTGGAGCATGTCTGCGTACGTGCGTAGTAGGAGCATTCGGGCATGCGACGGAGATTGTACTCGTGAAGGAATTCGCAGGTTTCGCCTTTCTTGCATAAACCGCGTAGCCAGTGCTTGCAGACGAGACTGATCTTGCTGTTAGCTGGTGTTTCTTAAGTGAGAGCGACCGTGTATGCGTACTTGTTGTATGATGAAGATACCTGATGCTTGTCCGGACAGCGGTTGCCCAGAGGACAATGTCCCTGCATATATGCCTTACATTGCGGGCGCTCCGGGTCCAAGCCGAAACGGTATTCTCGTCGCAAGAAGTCACTGAAGTTGAAGTCGTACGTCGTCTTCGCCGTCTGCGCCATGGCCTGGTCTGGCGGAGTGGCACTTCGCGCGTCCGTCATTGTGAAGCTGTCGCGCGAGCTCAAAAAGGTGGTCGAGAATTTATACCGGTCTTTCTGACAGTGACTGGTGTTCGAGAAGCTTCAGATGACAAACTTGCCGGCGATCTCTCAGCAGGACGTTGAGGATTCGTAGCGATAGTAAGCTCGCACTCTGCTGCTCAACATTCTAGCGTGAGCGCGCCAAGCCATATCACGTGCGCGATCGAACCCTCGGCTATTCCCGCCGCTAGCTGCCGCGCGGATCGAGTTTCCATGCATGCAATGCAACGGCTTGAAAGCGACGACATCGGAGTTTGCCTCCGAATTTGTCAACGTGATCGGACATCAGTCTAGCCCATAAGATCGGCATCTTAACGCGACTCGCTGCCACTGACGCTGTCAGCTTCCCTTTGTGTAACCAGAAACCTCATCGCCAACAAGACACGAGCAAGCGGTGAGGGGAAGCCGGCCGTTTGATTCCCCAGCCACGGGCCGCTTATCAGCAGAGTCTCGTGACATTTGCATATATCATGCCACTGGCTCTGCATGCAAGTCAACCTTTTCGACCATCACCACTGGCACGGCTGCCGGTCCCGCGTGTAAACAGCCAGTAGTAAACCTTACATCTGCTCGTATTCAAGTTCTCCAAACCTTATACCCACAGCTCTGGGTCCATGCAACATGTCAGGTCCTGCACCTGCGGCTCGGATACCTATCTAGCCTATGAGAGGGCGCTCCCGCTAACAAGGACCTCATCGCCAGCAGACATCAACATACGGAAGCAGACCATGCTGGTTGCTGTCAGATCCAGAACATCAGAGCTATTTGAAGGATCGCTATACCATTTACCCAATCAATCTGTCTTTGTGCCTCTCACCCTCCAATCGGTCAGGGCGTCTTTACGCATCAAATCGGTCCGTTTAAGAATAAGCATACTCATCTTCGTAGCAAAAGGAGGTTCGAGACGAGGCATATACCCGGGGCAACCACTCCTAATCCACTGTGTACGCCTCCGTAAGACCATCGCCAATGACAGCTTTTTGTCGATCCTCGCACCTGTACTACGATCCTCATTGCGAGGATTGCAGGAATACGAACCATGTGCCATACCCCAGATTCGTACTACCAAAAACACAATCGCATACGCACTCTTTTCGGCTCAGTCGTATTTAAAATGCTCGAACGTCTTGCGATCATTGTCTGCTTTCAAGTTTATGCTCTGACATGCAGGCTTAGAGCTGCAACTAACGCTAGACCCACCGACCATGAGCCGAGCTCCCGCAGCTGTACCTTACTCACACCACAACATCATTTTCTCGCAACCTCCAGGGAAAATGTACTCCAACGCTGTGTACTATCCGAATTGGCGGATATACCGCAACCAGCCACCTGTGTCACTCAACTTTGACGTTATCTCTCACGTCTTCTATGCCTTTGCTTGGTAAGACCTCCCCGCATTCGCGATTGCTCTGCTGACTACTTTACAGGGTGAAGCCGGACGGCACCGTTTATGTATGTCGTCCTTCACGTGCCAGTACGTGCTCGACTAATTTCTACAGCTCAGCGATGAGTGGGCAGATGCCCAAATCAAGGTCCCTGGTGCAGACGGCATCCCGGAAACAACAGGCTGCCTGAACTCCTTTGCTCAAATCAAAAAGAGATACAATCGTCTCCGAGTCGTCTTGTCCGTAGGCGGAGGTGGCAAGGGAAGTGAGCCCTTCGCTGAAGTTGCCCGCCACCAACATAGCCGCGACCGATTCGGACAGACTGCCCTAGCACTGGTACAGCAATTCGGAATAGACGGCATCGACAGTGTGTTATCCTCTTTCAGATTTACAATCCACCACAACTGACTCGTCATCAGTCGACTGGGAGCATCCCTCAAATGCACAAGAAGGCTCAGACTATATACACCTGTTAGCCACTCTCAGAGCTTATCTGCCTGCACCCCAATATACCCTGACCTCGGCGCTCCCTGCCGGCGAATGGGCTCTCCAGCACATCAATCTCGGACACGCGGCCCACTATCTCGACATGGTCAACCTGATGTCCTACGATTTCTCTGGCTCATGGGTAAAGAAATGCGGACACCATGCGCAATTGTTCACTCCGCGGAGTCCACACTCCCCTGATGCAGCTATCTCATGCCATTCAGCTGTGTCGTACATGGTGCGCCAGGGGGTGCCGCAGAACAAGATCCTATTAGGCGTACCAGCATATGGGCGCTCGTTTACCGGGACAAAGGGAGTCGGGCATTCCTACAATGGCCATGCGGGCGAGGAGGGTACATTTGAGTACCAAGATCTACCACGACCAGGCGCAACGGAGTATGTGGACGAGCAGATTGGCGCGGCGTACTGCGTGGGCGGAGATGGCGGGTTCGTTACATACGATACCCCGCGCACCGTCCAGATGAAAGCGGGATATGTGCGGCAGAATGGGCTGGCGGGTCTGTTTTATTGGACGGGAACTGGAGACGCGAGTGGGCATACAAGGAAGGACAGGAGCTTGGTGTATAACGGATTCCTCGGACTGTTCCCGCAGTGAGGTGTTTGGGTTGCAGCAGGCCTCGGAAGGCATCTGCAGGCGCGACATGGCGCAAAAAAAAGGATAGCATAGCGATACGTCGATGTAATTAGTTCAACAAGCGCCATGTTCTACGCATCCCCCGCGTGAGGTGCGCACGACTCCACCATGGATGCGAAGGCGGAGGAAGAGCGGCGTTTCTGCACGCTGATTGGCCGAGATTTGAGGCTATGATCTGGACACAGCTTCGGGCCCAAGCTCGAGGGATAACCTCACCTTCATTGTCGATATTGCGCCGCGCAACCCCGCATTCGTACCTGCCCTTCCTTCCGTACCCTGCAACTGCTCTTACTGTGACATCGATTCGCCCCAAACTTGACGCAGGATTGCAGACGCTGCGGGTCATCGTAACCTGGCCATCCTCCATGCCCGCATCATCCCTCGACTCCGGTACGCGCACCCTGCGTTCCCTTCAAGTCGCATACAAGCTTACACGTGTAGCCGATTACGACCCTGTCGATCACCTCAACGCCCTCTTCACACACCCCTCCTCCCTCCAATCCGTACAACACACCTCATCCACCCTACGCGCATACCAAGATGACCTGGACGAGGACATCGCCGCCTTCGTGGCCTACCAGACCGCTTCAGACGCCGACAGCGTCCAACGCGTACAAGATGCAAAGACAGAACTCGCCGATCTCTTCAAAAAGATTGAGAGCGTGCGCGAACGGGCTGTGCAGACGGAGCAAACCATCACTGAGATGACGGCGGACATCAAGCGCCTTGACAATACAAAGCGCAATCTTACGCTGTCCATGACCGCACTGAAACGCCTACAAATGTTGACGACGGCGTATGAGCAGTTGAGGAGTTTGAGTAAGAGTAGGCAATACAGAGAATGCGCGAGCTTGCTGCAGGCTGTACTGCAATTGGTTGCGCATTTCAAGAGTTATAGGAGTATAGACCAGATTGCGACGTTGAGCAGGAACGTGGCGGATCTGCAGCGCGAGCTCTTGGAGCAGGTGTGTGAGGACTTTGAGGTTGTGTTTGCGAAGGGAGAGGTTGGGACTAGGAGGGGAATGCTTACTGAGGCGTGTTTGGTCATTGATGCGCTGGGGGAGCACGCTAGGACTAGACTTATCAATTGGTATTGTAATACCCAGTTGAGAGAGTATCGGCAGGTGTTCCGTGGGAATGACGAGGTAGGCTCCGCTCCCTCCTATCCAATATCTTCCCTCGACCGCGTCTCCAGGCATCAGTTTTGGTACTCACTATCATCATCTGCTTGCCCTGAACATAGAATAAACTAACGTTTTACAGGCTGGCTCGTTAGATAACATCTCAAGACGATATTCGTGGTTCAACCGCATGATGAAGACGTACGACGTCGATCACGCCGCGATCTTCCCGTCGTATTGGAAGGTAAACGAAATGCTAGCCAATTCATTCTGCGAGGGCACGAGGGATGATTTCAAGGCGATATTGCAGCGGTCGATGCGGCGAGGAGATGGACAGACGCTGGACGTCGACTTACTGCTTTCGTGTCTACAAGAAACCCTTAATTTTGAACACAGTCTTGAACAACGATTCTCGACTGAATCGCGGTCGTCCATGGACACGATGGCATCCAAAGATGATAAGTCACACGGGTTCAGTCAAACGATCTCGGAGGCGTTTGAACCATACATGCGACTCTGGGTGGAGTCTCAAGACAAGCAACTGGCGACTTTGATACCGAAGTACCGTCACCAACCCCTCCGCAACGAGGAAGAAGAATTTTCGGCGCAGGCTGTCATTCCGTCGTCGACAGAACTATTTCACTTCTACCGCATCACCCTAGCCCAGTGCGCAAAGCTTTCCAAAGAATCTAGCTTGCTGGAATTATCAACAACGTTCGCAAAATACCTGGATCAATATAGCCAACAAGTGCTCTACTACTTTCTCAGCGAGAAGTCCGGTCCACAAGGTCCATCAGTGGAAGATGCTGTATTAATTCTCAACACAGCCGACTACTGCTACGCCACCTGCAATCAGCTCGAAGAAAAAATAAAGTCCCGTATCGACGAAGACCTCCGAGACAAGGTCGATCTCCAGAATCAAGCCGACGCATTTATGGGTATCGCCTCTGCCACTGTACGCGTCTTAGTCCGCAAAGTCGAGCTGGCGTGTGAGCCCAGCTGGCGCGAGATGCGCAATACGCCGTGGTCGAAGTTGGAAAGCGTAGGCGACCAGAGCACTTATGTTGCTGAGCTGTTGCGTCACGTCAAAGAGAAGTCATCCGAGATCTTGAAATGTCTACACAAGCAACAATACGCGAGGGCGTTTTGCGATGGGCTTGTCGACCAGATGGCGATCGCATACATTGCCAATATAGTCCAGAGTAAACCCATCAGCGAGGTGGGAGCGGAGCAAATGTTGCTCGACTCTTACGTGCTGAAGAAAGCGTTTACAGAGATTCCGGTGGTCAACGAGGAACCGGGCACCGCACCTCCTGCAACGTATGTCCCCTTCCTATCCAAATCGTCCTCTTCCAGCATCCGTACTAACTCTAATATCCAGGTTCGTGAAACGTGTCAACCTCACAATGTCTAAAATCGACCCCCTCCTCAAAACCCTCCAAGTCCGCCCTCTTCCCCCGAAGCCCTCGTTCAAGCCTATCTCATCCACATCGCCGACAAATCTGACACGAATTTCCGCAAAATCCTCGACCTCAAAGGCGTCCGCCGCGCCGACCAATCCGTCCTCATGGACCTCTTCAACGCCCACAAGTCTTCCTCATCTCACGAAAATCTGCCTGCCAACTCTACACTCCTTACCCCACTGCAAATTGGAAGTGGGGCACATGGCACGGGATCGGAAGTCTGGGGAATGCGGGGAGTGTTATGACACCGAATTTAGGTGGCGGCAGGTTTGATCCTGCGGGGCTGGGGAATGCGATGTTGGGGGCGGTTAGGAGGGGTGGATCGGTTTGGAAGTCCGGCGCCGGGGGCAGAGGGGCTGAGTGCGGAGGGGAAGGAAGGCACGGCGAAGCTGAATGAGAATTTGAAGAATATTGGGAAGTTCTTTAGGAGGGATGTTGGGGGTTTAGGGGTTTGGGAGGAGTGAGGAGGGGAGGTAGGGTGAGAAGGCTTCATGATAGGACGATTGTCTCATGCAGAGTTGCATGCCAAAGAGAGCGTTTTGTCGCTTGTGATATGTTGAGGACTGATGTGTGCGTGCTGTTCAAGCAAACGTTTGAAGGTCATCAATATGACGCTGCTAAAGATATGGTAAACGCACACCCGAACAACGATCACGTCACGGTCTCAGCTCATCCTGATTCCCTTCATAATCTTTAGTTTCCCAACTGAAATCCTCCGCCCACCATACGCGATCCACTACCCATACCTCAAGACCGTCACAATGCCTTACCTATTCACGATAGTAGCCATACTCACCATCCTCGCCGTCCAAATCCGCATTACTCGTAGGAGGGCACAGATGATAAGCCGAAGTGAGCCAGCGAGGAACACAGCGAGGATTCCACACGCGAAGACACAAAAGAGCTACTACCCAGGCCGGTAGCGGGAATTCTGTTGAGCGAGCTCGCGCCCAAAGGAGAGACCGGAAAAAGGAAAAGCAGTAGAGGAGCTGAAGAACATGTTGATGACTGATGTGTGGAAGCAGGGCGGACGATTTGGAGATTGCGAGACGTGGGGCCGGGGAAGGGGAAGGGGACGGTGAGTCTAGATAGGTCATTCGAGACCAGTTCTTCAATCTGTGTGCCATCCTAAACGGAAATTTTGGGTGGGTACATTTGGTGTATTGGTGCTGAAGTGTGTAGGTCCAAACCTACCATCAAAGTGATTTTCTTGGTCCTTGACATCAATTAATTCTGTTGTAGAGTCGGCCTAGGTTTAATACAGCTTAACTACTTCTGCTTGCCATGCATATTTTCCGTTAGGGTTCGACAGTTTCTGTTTAGTTCTACTTGCTTATAGATGGTGACAATGGAAGACAGAGGTTATAAGACACTGTTTCTGTAGGATAATGCACATGACTATAGCCTAGGCGGAGCAAGCAGATTGTGTCTCGACAGCAAAGAGTAGGCTTTCACATGTAAGAATCCGGCCTTTTCTTCCTGTCGTTCTATCCAACATCACACTCGCCATCTAGCTCTGTGTTGTCCCAAACTTAGGACGAAAGACCAATATCCAAAAGGTTATTTAGCCAACCATTCGTCATAAATTCTTACAAGCTCGCAGTCTTCGCATGTTTGAATATGGCTCTCAGCATTTCCAGTGAACAAGGATTGATCTTAAATTAGAAAAAGCGCAACATCTATTGTGTCAGCATCAAAAATGTATCAAAATACGTGGAGGGTATAAGGTCCAGCAGACAAGTAGAATGAGAGAGGGTAATAGCTAATGCCATAAAGAGCAGCCTGCGTACGCGTTTCAGATGCGGGTAGCTCCCAGTGCTCTCTCAAGCTGTTACTTTCCGCTCATGTTCCTCAGATCTGTCAGTCGAACGCAAGCAAACGAGCTGTATGGTTCATAATGCAAAGTAAGCTACGTCATAGGCGCAGTCACATTCGGCCAATCAGCTTGGCTGGCGCGACAATAGCATAAGGAAGTTTTGTTGTTATGTAGAACGCTGAAACAGAGTGCAGGGAACATTTCGCAGCTTCAATGAATGGTCTGTCAGCAGTGACATCGGCAGCTATATGAAGGACTGAAGGAGTGCGGGGCCAGCGCAGGAACCACTGGTACAGGGTGGTTGCAATCTAGATGCGGAAGCCAGCTTTGGCCCCACCGTGATGCATAGAACACCATACCTAAGGTAAGCATACCCGGGAGTTTCGGCGTTGGGGCGTAGCGATCATCCGTTCATTGGAAGGAACCATCCGCCGTTGGAGCCGAGTGCCTCGCGATCCTTCACAGCCACGTGCAAGGATAGCTCTTTTGTAATGCCAATTCCACTCCGAGTCTCTCCGCATCAGACGTTGCACGGACTCAGCCCGTTGGCTATCTACGTGCGACGACCACGATACTCGATTACTGGTACATACATGGTCAGCTAAAGTACAAAGATTTTTTTACGCCAGAGTGCACGTAGTAGGCAGTTGGTCTTTGACCTCGATCAAAGCTAAAGATCTTGATGCACTGCTACCCTCGTAAATCGAACCACCCCAGGCTAGTGCTGATGAGAGATTTTCAATCAGTGTGGGACGCATAGACATGGTCCCTTTTCGTTCTGATTGTCGAGACCTCGTGATGGAGTGCTAAAACGAGGGTTCTTGAAACGTGATATATACGAAGGATTGGCATATGCATCTCCAGATCGAACCTGTTTATTAAGCCATGTTCTCGCCAAGAACCCACCTTTTCTTTTCCTTCAGAACCTTCTCCAGAAAAGTTCACCATGTCACTGTTTGGTATCGATGAGACATGGGGTCGAGCATTGAGGCGAGCAAGATGCTCTAAAGCGAAGGCTAAAACGAACGCTGGACATAGCCTTATCTAACTTCTATGATCAAAGATATGGTGTATCAGTGGGCTGGGCTTGTGTACACAAAGGCGCAAGAAAATACTTGATCGTTGTCCAGTCCAGCTCGCCCATGCTTTGCAAGCTCTGGAAAACAATCACTCTTTCAATACTCTCCCTAGACTTACTCGTTTGAGCTTCTACTTCGTCATGGTGGCATTGAGCAAACAGCTAGTGGCTGCAGCAGCTACTTTTGCACTTGTTCAAG
The DNA here is from genome assembly GCF_027946475.1 of Didymosphaeria variabile. Taxonomy (NCBI): domain Eukaryota; kingdom Fungi; phylum Ascomycota; class Dothideomycetes; order Pleosporales; family Didymosphaeriaceae; genus Didymosphaeria; species Didymosphaeria variabile. The sequence goes on along the minus strand of NW_026611628.1, from coordinate 1,304,254 downwards.
CTGACCTTCATGGATTCCAATTCAGTAGTTGCGATCCGGCTTAGGTAGTTAAGCGAGCACTGTACAACCTCGGCATATCTCTGATCTTGTGCGTAGAGTATCGGGATGTAAATGCTCATGGAGCTGTTTCACAAAGTGGGACCAGGTAGTACTCGGCAGCTGTAGTCAGTGGGATGGGGCCGGAAGATGAGCGATATTGACACGTAAAAAGTCAGATCTCGCTTCTTTAACCATGCATAGAAGCTCATGCGAATCTGGACTTTGCCATCGGGTTTTCTGTAATATCCGTCAGCATTCAGATCCCAATCCGGCTGTATCGGGTTATTTCGCGTGATCCTCTTCCTGTAGGATCGTCTTGGAGTAGCGAAATTCAGCGCTATGCTTGAAGTCTGATCCCAACGCAGGAAGGATCTTCAGATCATCGAGAAACTATGGGGTGGGACTCCGCTTTTTTCCACGGACACTGCGTAGCAATACTATGTGAGGAAAGAGGTGTTCTACGCTTCTCAAGTGCTGGTCATGGTTTCTGGTATTCTGATGCATCTGGCTGTATCTCGATTAGCTATTGGTCCGGGTACAGGAAAAAGTTCATTACCAGCGACTTAGGACTTGACCTCCTTGATACCAAAGACTGTATATATTTCGAGAAATCCTCTTGATAGCATCTTGAACTCAACAGATCACTTGGTTCACTTTCCAGCCAAAATCCAAATCTCAATCATAACATGCATCTTCAACAACTCGCTTTGTGCTTCGCCACCTTTCTTGTAGGGAGCTATGCCCTCCCGAACGAGAAGCCTGAAGCTTTCAATAAGATGATAGTCGGCCGAGCAGTTGGCGGTGTAAGTAAGAAATCCAGATACGATACCCCCTACTGACCATGGTTCTTAGAACTGCAACTTCACTGGAGCGTGTTTGGGTGGTGGTGGCAACGACGTTGGAGAGTGCATTGGCGAGAGTCAGTCTCGTTGCTGCGACGATACTTCATTCGTAAGTGCAGTCTAGGCTACTGCACTGCCTGAATAGCTTTCGAAGAACTGCCTGCTAACTCATATGCGCCCAAATGTAGTGCTCCATAGCCGGTAACACATGCGAATTCGATGCTACCAACTTTGGCCGGGCGGCTCTGTGTTCCTAAGGGTATGCAAAAGAAGGATTGGACATTCCAAACACTCAGCTTCACGGACATGCAGCTCGCTGGCAAAGCAGCGATGGAAATCCGACATTGATAGCAATACATTCATTTAACGTGTCTCTTTCAGCAGATTGACCCAGCCGCTGGCCCGATTTTCTTGGTGAGATGATGCAGTGCCTTGTTCTGAATCAATCGCGTGACGATTTTGATAAAGTCAAATATGTGAATCTTGAGTTGGAGCTTTGAGAGATGTTTGCGGGTTGAGAGTGCATCTGACCAAGTGTGGTGTGCTATACTGCTGCTGCGACTTCCCCGCACAATCCTTATTGCACACCAGCCTTCTTACGGTAATGTGAGCTCCCCAATCACCGAGGCTATTGTTCCAACTCGCGACTGCTTTCGAGAACATGCATCCAACCGAGTTGCCGCTGGAGGTGGCGATGAGGTCGAAGGAGGGTGAGGTTATAGAGAGCAACTTGTGATTGCGACTGGAGAGGAGATTGGTCAGGGAAGTAGGAAGGGGGTTAGTACTCGGTGCAGGAGGGTGTGAGCTAGTAGCAAGGACCCAGGATATTGGGCACCTACCATTTCGAAAAGAACTTTGACCGCCTATTTTTGCTTCAATGAACAGGTCTCTGCTATATTATCAGTAACATGCGAACAGATTGCATCAGCCAATCAGCAAACGGCGTTGTGGCGGAGTGGTTATCGCGCAAGACTAGAAATCTTGTTCCTTCGGGAGCGTCAGTTCGAATCTGGCCAACGTCGATGGTTGGAGTGCATACTCCAGGAGTATACGAAGCAACTCTTTTTGCATTGTTGCTTTGCATCGTTGTGTGGTGGAGTAGAGTGGGGCTCAGGTGGGTCTGGACAAGCGACAGTGGGGCGGGCTGTGGCCCGCGTATCCACCAGGTAAATCTGACCACATGGGATTCCTATCAAGTTGTTTTACGGTTCGACAGATTTTAGTTTTATTGTAGAGCAAAAAATTCATATCATTCATGTCCCATTACAGTGCCTGATTATGAAGCATCGTCAACCCAACTTCTCTCCACAGTGACCGTCCGATCCACCACAATCCCATGCTTGGGCAAAGCGTTCAAGTCCCGTCTCCCAGGCTCCGCTAGACCTCGCCCCTTGTACTCCAGCACAGGCTTTTGCGAAGAATGTGTGCTTGAGCCATCGCTCTCCGAATCCGCTATAATTTCTTCGATTCTTTCTTCTCTTAGTCCAGACGTCGACCCAGCTTTATCCGCATGACGCCCCGACATATCGTTGAATTGGTACGATTGGCCTCCTGTCGGACCCGAGCGTGCTGTCCGCGAGCGCTGACTGGAACCGAATAGAGTAGGTAGGAATTTGACGAGGAGTGGCTTGACGCATGGAAGGCAACCGCAGACGATACCGATGTTTACTTCGACGATACCGAGCGAGGTCGTGAGCGCCGCGTCCCAAAGAAGATCGATGTTTGTGAAGTAGCGCTGCAGGTAGACCATGCGGAAGACCCCTGCGACGCAGACAACCAGTCCACAAGTGAAGACGAACACAAGACCGAGGCGCTGTTTAAGGGGGAGTTGTATGCGCCAGAGGTAGCGCGCAGGCCACAGATAGATTATGAAGTCGGTTGCGGTATTGATTGCGCCGATAGTGATCATGTTGGCGTGCATGTCGACGCAGTGAATTTCGACGTCTTTGTCCCAGTAGGCGTTGAGTGGCCTGCATTGTGTGAACAAGAGGATGACACAAGTGAGCGTGTAGGCGGCGACAAAAGCAGTCATCGAGTGGGAAAAGATGCTATTTGTGGTTGAGGGGAAAATACGGAGGTAGGTCTGGCAGATCGACATCTTCGTGAGGCCAACGCAAAGCGGGTATACGACTGAAAAGGCAAAGCCGATCTGGATCCCATTAGCGGAACTTCGATGGAGTGGTTTGCTTATCTAAGTAAAGACACGTTGTTCGCAGCCTGACTCTGCAGTGCACACTACGGCGCCTATTCTTTGGTGCGAGATAATGCGCGTGGAAGATTGCTCACCTTGTAATACGGTTCACCCCATTCCGTTTTCAAATCCCATAGATGATACCCAAGGCCATATAGACACGAAGAGGCACCGAACCCTGTAAGCGTGACAGCAAGGATTGCAGCACAAAGCATCAACCAGTCGTCAATCCCAAAAGCGTTCCTGAGGCGAGATCGCGCGTATATTCTGGCGGCGGTCATTACCAGAACTAGGAAGCATGTCGATATCGTCAAGCCGAGTACGACTGGGACTCGGGTCGTAGGGTTCACAAAGTTGGGCGGTGGGAAGTGACTTTGCCCTGGCTCAGAGTTGCCGAAGGCCATGCTGTGCGTGTGCCAGAGCACCTGGGCTAGATGCCTCTTGGAAAGTTGAGTATAAGTAAAGCAGATCGATCTCGGGGAACCAATTTAGTTCATGATGGCGAGTGAAGATCAAAACCGGGGCAGCTCCCTTAGAAAAGGTGACTTGCGGTGACAGTGCACTCTCGTGTCCGCAGACAAACGCCCAGGGTGAGGCGGAAGGATGCAGTCTCGAATGATTGATCGTCAGAAAAGAGAGGAAGCGAAAAATAGATAACGCAGGGATACCCCTAGCCGTATTTCAGCGCACTTGATGGTGTGAGATTGCATGAACTGATGTTCGTTCTGCGACTGCTTCGCTTCAGGAAGCCGAAGCCTCGAGATTTCCCCTCAGACAAGTGCACTTCCCCTTAGCTTGTAAGCCGTTCGCAACAGTGACATGCGCCATGCGGAAGGGCCGCCAATCATGTGCGTGTTAAATCACGAGGTAGCATCCGACGTGAGTCGATGCTCCTGCTTGCAAGGGCGGCATCCATGCCGAAGAAGCCTCAGAATATTCCATCTGATCAGAAGGAGCCTACAATCACGGAAGAGCCCTGCAAAACCCCATGGGGAGCGGTTCAGCTCTCCGTCAAGGTTTTGATTGGTCAGTAATACCGCTTGCTAAACTTTAACTCTGAAACTACGACGGGGAGAGATGTGCCGCTTCCGCATAGCGAGGGTGCTCAGCCGTGGCTGATGGCCATACTGTTGTTGATGCCCAACAGGGCGTATAGTCAATAGGTTGTGAATACTATATGCGATGACATGGTAAGTATCAGATAAGGAGGTTGCAACGGATTCCTTCCTGTGAAGCACTGGCTTGCGAGCTGTCATCTTGCCTTATTTGTCACGAATTCAGCTGAAGGCTTGTGCCGGCAGGTTTGGATCTGCTGGCGGGTGCATTTCCGGTGCAATGGGTGTACGAATGTCGGTTCCTATACCTGGGGAGCTCTACTTCCCAAACCGGCAAGTTCGAATGAAAATCTCCGATGTTGGCCAATTGGAACGTTTAGGCAAGCTTCGCAGAGGAAAACGCGGGATGAACGCTAGAGGGATGCGAACCGAATCTTGTTCAAAGCTTAGCTCCCATGGATCGTCGCATGATCACGAACGGGCCGATAGGATGCACCGTCAAGCATCCCATCACCACTCGCACGATAAGCCGAGCCGCAAATCCAAGTCGAGTATTCGACCGAGCTGTTATCCTCATAAGGCAGGAGGAATGATAAAATGTAGCAGCTATCCCGAAGACCATCTCGACTCGTCCGAAGACAAGCAAAGGTCTCGCTGGGGACAAGTCAATACGTTTGGGGGTCAGTCCACTGGTAACAGAGCGCAAGACAAGACGTCGAGAGTGTTGAGCGTATCCTTTTTCTTTGGGTCTTCAGATGAAGGGAGGGTGCCAGTACAAATTATTGCGGGTACATCGATGCGCCAGAATCTGAAGGAGTCAAAGGTAAGTCCGTATCACCTGAGCTATCGATGGTGGTGTCGAACGAGTTCATCTTCTCGCCGCAATTGTGACGGTAAATACCAGAGTACTGAGCATGGAGTGCCGGAGTGGAGTGGGCGTAGAAGGCTATTGCTCGCGCACACAACAGACTCGAGTCGGAATAACCGCTGCACAGATCAATGCGGCGCGTCACCTGCTATCGAAGCGGAAGCAGATGTAGGCGCTCGTGAGAGTGGAGGGAGAAAGGTACCTTTGCTTGTAGTAGGTCGAATATGGTGGACAAGATCACGCGTTTTCTTGGCGCGCGGCGCGGGTTCGGAAAATCCCGCCAGGCCGAAAAGCGGTGAAAACCATGGATCCGCGTGTAAACATTGAATAAACAAGGCTTTGGGCTCAAGCCGTCGCGCTAAGGTGATTTCTTTCTGCTTCTGCCTACACCAGAACAGCTTCCGACCTCGAACATATTAATCAGTACGCCCACGATCTCACCCAAGGCCGTCGTCGCTCTTGCCTGCAGCTCGCCTGCCCCGCCCTCGCCCAAACTTGCGCGCTCTTCCGCTGCATCGCGCACACGACCTCCCCGAAGCCATTGCTGCACGAGACTACCATGGCGGCTGATATGGACATCGACTTTACGCGCCGCAACAAGAAGCCCCGCCCGCTGACGGAGCACGAGAAGGACAAGCTGGAAGAATTCGTCGAGGCGATACATTACTCTTCACGGTGCGCTCTCTCGATCTTGATGCTCACGTCGCGCCGCCGCTAATCGCGCCCGCAGATACTCGGATGAGGAGTATGAGTACCGACACGTGCAGCTGCCGAAGCAGATGCTCAAGCAGATACCGAAGGAGTACTTTGACGGGAGCCGAGGCACCCTGAAGCTGCTGTGGGAAGAGGAGTGGAGGGCGCTGGGCATCACCCAGGTACGTGCCAGCCTCAGTGGATAGTTGGTGCAACGCTAATGATTGCACAGAGTCTCGGATGGGAACACTACGAGGTCCATGAGCCCGAGCCGCATATCCTGCTCTTCAAGTAAGCTTCATCACCCACGGTCCCAAGCGGCCACTGACGCAGTATAGGCGACCGATCAACTACCAGCCGCCAATGCACTGAACTATCGACTGACGCTCACCCGCCAGTCGCGGTCTTCGGAGCCTCAAAGCCATACCGCACGGCGTTTACGTGCCACGAGACGACGAGCTTGAACACGCCTTTTGGGCAATCCTCACTGCCTTCCTTGTTCATTTTTGAGCGAACGCGGCTGAACTGTTTAATGACGACATGAGCATGGCGGAACGGACGAGCTGGGACATCATTGTTCCGCGTAATTGGCGTTTGCTATTGCATATCTTGGAATGCCGATGACTGACGGCTTTGTACATAGGCGCAGTCTTAAGAGCTCGCCATAAAGTGGCGTTGAATGATACAGCTTCCATCATGCTTTTTCCCTTCAAAAAGATGTTTGGAAAGACGTTATGCGGTGGGGTTCGCGCGTCACTCTTCCGTTGCCGCGTTCGCAATGGCATGACATTGGTTCTTTAGCCTGGACTACAGCTTCTAGAATGATTTCATGGTGCTTCGACCGCTTAGCACGTTATGCAGTGGACCTTTCAGAGGGCACCGCATGAAGGAACACGAAGCATGGTTGTATTTCAATGCGGTTTAGCGCCTTCCCCGCAAATCCAGGATCCCCGTCTCTTTCCCTTAGCATCAACGGTTTCCAACGGCTGGGGTCGATCATCTGGCTAAACTCCCCAACGCTCTTTGCTTTCAATCATCTATCGCCCGCTACCATACAATCCTCCGGAAATGTTGCCCTGGCAATCCTCAATTATCGATTGTGCCCGGACGCTCCGGTGCGCTGCTGGATGCTTGGTCGCTCTTGCTGCATCCGGGCCGCCGCTGATTCACCACCTTCTAGGTGAGCCTTGACAGGTTTCCTCTGGTACAACATACGATTACTTGTGCCAATCTGAGTCCACATCAAGTCTTCTGCGGTTCTCACCCATCGTAGCGCAATGCAGTGCGCAACTGTCTATCGACGCACCACCTTATCGCGCTTTTGTTTGGTCTAAACCCAGATTGCCCCAAGGTGACTTTCTCGTGCCGCTGGATTATATTATTACTAATATATGGTCTCAGTCTTGCAAGCCAATGCGCCGTATTCGTCCCTGCAATGAGTCAACTAATTGCAATGCCTTAGCAACAGTCTTTTTCCTCCATGGCTTTTATTGCTTTTGACGCAGTCAACGCATTGGCCACGGCCCCTGCGTCTACCGTGTACCGGGCATAATGTGCTTCAGGTACCATTTCATCCTTGTTGTGGGGCAGCACTCCAATGCTTCCTTTACTATCATTGGATGGCTGATACTACCATAACGAACAACGTCTGGTTGGAGACCAGGGTATCGCCAACATCCCATCGCAGGCTAAATCTGTCCCAAAGGTCTTGTCAGGGCACTACAGTGGCGAGAGATGAAGCCAGCTTGGAAGTTCTGCTATAAGAACCAAAAAATGGCTTCACGTCTTGGGCTCGCTACCCAAAATCAATTTCGCAGAAGGCTTATCGGTCACTATATACACACTACAATTTATACAGACATGAAGACCTGGCTCCATACTCACGGCTTGAGAAGGCAACACTCTGGTAATAGTCTTCTTACGATCTGACTGGTCCATTGACTGACAATTCAACAGACGCAGCTCTGCCGAATCGAAAATTCAACCCCTCGGATACCAACAATGCGCAACATGCCCCGCTGCTACCAAACCGTAAGCTTACGGATACTGCTGCCAAGGTCGCCGCTTCGAAGACCGCGAGCAGGATGTCAATCGAGCGTTACCTCCAGGCTCCGTTGGAAGATGAACCGGCTTCAGTTCCAGCTATCAATGCAGCGCTCAAAGAGAAAAGCCCACCGGTCTGGAGCGATCGCAACCACCCCCAAGCCGGCCATCGCCGGGGTCATTCACGCGGGACGTCTTACGATGCCAACTCGGAAGGCAGACGCACCTTTTACACTTCTGCAAGCGGCCAAGATTCCACAGGCACCTCTTTCAGCATTGGACTAAGGTCAAATCATAATCAAAGAAGCAACGCCCACCCTATGATGCCTCAACTCCCACGACTGCGTACGGTCGCGCTAATGCATGACAATGTCCACTCGCCTGACGAACCTACTACCGGAAGAACACTAGATTCTGAGAGGACATTGACTGATCAGAATGATGGGAGCCCGCCTGGGAAGTCTGTTGATAGCGCATATAGAGCACGAATTGAGGCTGAGCTCGCGCGCATACAACAAAAGGCACGAAGGCTCGAGGAAGAGGTGCGGAGATTCAATGAGCAGAAGGAGAACGAAGCTTTGCTTGTTCCAAGGATTACAGATGATATGGCGTATCAGCAGATGGCATCAAAGCCGAAGCTGGCGTGGATTTTGGGCGGCGATAGCGCGAATGCTAGAACTTCGGAAAGGCCCACGACGAGTGCCAGGGGCACTGCAGAAGCATTCAACGACAGTCCAAATCGACCAGCAACCAGTGCCGGGCCAATAGAAGAGGTGCAAGATCGGCTACCTCGCAGAAGTAAGTCGAGCAGTGTCCTTGTCGAGGAGGCTCGTCGGTCAAGCAACAGGAGGAGGGCCGTGGTGGTGGGACAAACGCCTAGTAAGCGTCCCAGGTTTTTCTGTACCTTCTGCCAGAAGAGGTTCCACAGTAGGGTAAGTTGAGAGTCGCATTCTCCGCTAGCAAATCGAAAATAGTTTCTGACTACAGACGCAGCCCGAATGGATCAGCCACGAAAAGAACATACATATGCCCGAGGAACTTTGGGTATGCTGTCCTCGGACAGGAGAGCTCCTAGAGCATTGCCCGTTCTGCGCGCAAAGCAACCCCAGCCCTGCGCATTTGAAGGGCCACAATTATTTCTCGTGCCAGAACAAAGTGCTGTCGGAGCGAACGTTCGATCGAAAGGACTACTTCCTACAACACATCGCTCAAGAACACAACGTCAGCGCCGGTCAGAAGCCCATTCGACTTACGCAATTAGTAGAAGCATGGAGACGCCCTCTTCCCCTCAAACAAGGCCATCAGGCGCTACATTGTGGCTTCTGTGGCTTCACGTTTTCGACCTATGCGGAACGTACAGAACATATCACTAGTCACTTTCTGAAGGGCATTGATATGATGTCATGGTGGAGTGAACGCAAGAGCCATGATGTGGTGCCACCTGCGCAAGCCGTGCAGAACAATAATCCGTAAGGTAGCCTTGCATATGATGTGTCTATGCTAACAGAACTCGCAGTGAACTTCCTCATAGATGTTGCTATTGCAAACGCACCTTCGCAACGCTTGGCGCCGCGCTGAAAACACATCCTGTATGCAACATGTGGTCGTGCAGCTTCCTGCCTGGCATGCAATATACGATCTACCCTTCTGGCTCTGATTCAGACCTTGAAGCTGTATGCTGCTATTGCAACGAGACTCTGAGCAGAGGCAATGGAAAGGTTCAAGGCACCATCCTGAAGGAACATGTCAGCACTCATAATTTTCGCAACTGCAACCAGAGATTATACTTTTCTGCCCAGCAATTCCGTCAGCATCTCCAAGATAACCACAAAATCAATTTCGATGGTACGCTCTTCGCCGGGTGGACGTTACTCCTAAAGTCGAGCAAACAGGATAGGACTGCTGTTTTCGAAGTGGTTGATGTGAGCCCGAGGCGGGCCTATACAGATCCGGTAGTCGCAGCGCCCAAACAGCAGGGCAAGAAGGCGAAAGAGGTAGCTGAGCCGAAGATGAATTTCATGGACTTCTCGGAGACGCCGCAATTCGCACCAAAAAAGAAGATACGTCGTAAAGCAAGTACTCAAACCATGCCCGATGCTCTTATCAAGGGAGTGCGCGACTCTACCATTGAATTCACACGCGCAGCGACGATGGACCATGCACATGGTGGTGTGGCACAGGCATCGCGTTCTGCCAGAGCAGACAAATCGACCCACGCTGTCGCATCGCATGCTATCAGTGCTGGTACCTTAGGTTTGGAATTTTTCCGCAGAAGACTCGACGGTTCGGCGCGCAACCGACTCTACGTGCGCGACGAAAGCGAAGGACCACTGAGCAAGAATTCGCAGAAGCTCTTCCGCAAGGTACCCGGAAGTGCATTTGGTGGCTTAATTCTTCACAGCTCGCTGTTGGCTGCGACACCAGCCAGGTTGACGAACTCGGTGGACATCTACACGCTACATTGAATAATACAATTTGACGCGGTCTCGTTCGGCGAGTACCTGTCTCCTATGCGTGATGATTTTCCACTCTAGGTGATGCTACCGCGCAAGTCGGTGGGATGCGGCCGGGTGTCCAGAATACATGTAGCAATGACATGCAGGACGCCGGGAAACGTTTCGTAACGCCAACGTCGCTGCTGCCGTTGTTTATCCGCATGTAGTCACGTTAACCAGTCAGAGCAGGCGGAGCGAGCACATTGTCTACCAGGCGGGCGCAGCATCGGCAGATACAATCCTGGGGGTACCTCGGTGTGACACGCGATGGCAATTTGGTGACACATGATAAACGATTTAGCAGGAGGTGTAGCTTGATTGTGGGTTACACAGTAGTGGGCATTTTCGCGGTGGAAGGTTTGGCGTTTGCTTGGCGACTCGGGAGGTCGCGAGAATGGTAGACATAGGGTGGGCGCTCATTGGACACGCGACCCGATACTCCAAAGATTGATTAGGTACGGGGTGGCAGGCATTGGCGGAGATAGCCGACCTACCGATGTTCGGAGGCTGGGGCGGAGCGGAGAGCATCGTGGAGACTCGGCGAGATAGCCGCGATCTTTCCCAGATCTGTGGTCACCATCCCCCCAGGCACGTGAGCAGCACGAGGGCGAAACTCTGAGATATGACGCAGCTGGACGCTCCTCCGAACCTCGTGCCGCGAGAATGGCGTCGTCTCACACGAGTCGTCCAGCCGGTATGGTTGCGACTTTGGCCTCAAAGATGGGTACGGGGAACGGCGGCTGGGGAGAAATTACGGAGTGATTAGAACGACACCAGCTGCTCGCGGTGAAGATGGCACCGGAGTGACGTGCAGCAGGATCCGTAAGGGCGTGTGCTTGAGTATCTCGTACCTAACAGCAATTCAGTGTTTGGACGGTGGAGCGCAAGCGTGCTGCAGCGACGGTAGCGATCATCTCAGTTATCTCTGGGCTCTGTACGACTTCCGGTATGCCACTTCAAATACTTTTACGGCACGGGGGCGCTGCGGACAGTGGGGTGGGCGTTGATTGGGCCAGGCGCGTCTCTTATCGCTGCTCTCACGCTCGGATATTTCGCAAAGTCGGCCTAACTGCTTTCGCATTTCATCACGTAACCCGCCTGGGCACGGACGACTGGAGACATATGCGAATGCCATGGCTCAAAAAGAGTGCTGGGCTCCCGCCAGTTCCCCAGAAAGAACGACTCTGTCTCCGCGAAGGCAAGACCATGCGCAACGCACCCGCGACCGTGTCCTAGACTGCCCCGAAGCATCCAACGGACTGCCACCCTGCGCCGCTACTCCAACGAGCACACGAGACGTTCAATGACGGCCCGCACCATATCCCATCTCTTTCTCCTCACTGCCATCACAGGCAATTTAGGTCCCTGATAGCATACCTCGCTTTTCCGCAGCTTCACGGCCCCCGAATAGCCTTATCTGCCCGCCAACCCACTTTGCAGGCGCCCGTCCTGCACGCAGCGGGCGGAGACGCATCTCCCACGCGATAAGCCGGTTTACATCCCGATTTGGAGCCTCTCCCACCGCAACGTCGTGTGACTGGCTTCTGCTCTCGAGCTGTACAGCAAACGTCTATCACATCGTACCGGCCTAGGCCCGAGGACCTGCAGCGTCCCGCCCTCCCCGCCTTACCCCGGAGCACTCTTATCGCACACGTACCAGACCACCAGTCTGACCGCCAGCAATATGACGACAGCCGTGGCTATACAACCTGCCATGCCGCGCCCGACTCCCGTGCCCATCGCCGCTGCCCGCCCCAAGAAGCAGCACAAGCCGTCGCCCGGCAAGGAGAACCACGTCGCGGGCAAGCCTGTGTCGTCCACAGTCGGCCCAGTTGCCAACATTCGAACAAGGAGAGAGAGGCCTTGCGACGCCTGCCGCAGGAGGAAGAGTCGCTGTGTGATTCACGAGGGCGCCGTGCTCTGCGTGCTGTGCGAGTTCCACAAGCAGGAGTGCACCTTCGTGCAGAGTCCGCTGCCACGCAAGAGGAAGGTCGTTGACGGCGAGAAGAAGGATTCGCCCAGTGCCCTGAAAAAGAGGTATGTTTGGACTTTGTATACCCGCTTTCAGCCCTACGAAAGGGCTCTGGCCCACGTGCGCACATGTCGCCCACCGACGCACCGGTCCTCGTTCCTCGCGGCGGTGGAATGTCCTAGCCCAAGGTGGAGCGTCTATCCCTTGGGATATCATTCCATGTGTTGTCGATATATGTATTGCAAAGGGTCCATCACAGCATCTCCGCTATCGCGTGTCTTATCGCCGGGAGCCCCGCTAACATGGAGCTAGCAAGCCGGTTGATGCAGAGCCTCCACCACTAGCGCTGCCGACGCCCACGATAACTGCCACCGCGCCCAGTCCACCGCATCAGTCCCCATTGGGTAACGTGCACATACCCCATCTGGGAGAGACACTTGGTCTGCAGCGACGTCAGCACAGTAGATATATCGGTCTAAGTTCTCCCTTTGACTCACTACTTGTTGGTCTTTCCCACTTTGATGCCCGCAACGAATCTCCCACAGACCTTGGTACTCTGAGAAGAGTCAATGATCATGAATGTTTCATCATGTTGCCCGATGAGAACACACACGAGTACGTCGATGAGGCAGAGACTCTGAACCAAGTCGAGCAGTGTGTCGGCGGCCATGGTCCTGCTCTTCTCGAGTTGTACTTCCGCATAGTTCATCCCAGCTTCCCAATCATTCAGAAACATCTCTTCATCGGGCGGTATCGGAATGGCGATCGATCCTTTACGCCTGCTCTGATTGCTGGCATGTACATCTTAGCTCTCAATTGGTGGTCTTTAGATCCGAGGTTAGCACATCTTCCCAAGCCAGACATCGCTCGCCTCGAAGCGATAGCGATGAATTCGTTGTCGAGGTCTATGGAGAAGCCGAAGTTGTCGACGGTTCAAGCAGGTTTGCTCTTGCTGCAGCGTCCAGAAGCAGATAACTGGAGCTTAACGACACAGTTGGTGGCTATTGGTCAAGAGCTTGGTCTGCATCTTGACTGCTCCGGATGGTCGATCCCTCGGTGGGAACGCGGTCTGAGGAAACGCATCGCGTGGGCGCTGTACATGCAGGATAAGTGGAGCTCGTTGATCCACGGTAGACCATCTCATATCTTCAGCGCGAACTGGGCTGTGCAGCCGAGTACGGACGATGACTTCAAAGAGGAAGGCGATGGCTACGAAGCCCGGGCTGACGAAACCGAGGACGAGTACGAAGAGAACCAGCGCGGTCAGACTCTGTTTGCGCAGATGATTGGTCTCACTCAGATCATGGCCGAGGTCATGGACACATTCTATACGCAGGTCGCGATTCAGGACTTCAAGAACGCCGGGAAGAATTCGACACAATTAATTCTTCAACGCGCGAAACCTGTGCAGATCAAGCTAAGGCAATGGCACGAGAGACTCCCAGCCAATGTAAAAATGAACGCGCAGACCAAGAGCAAGTTCTCTTCGCTAGGTATGTCAGTCCAATCCTATAATGAGACTCTGGCTCACCTTTACAGGCTACCTGCACCTCGCGTACTTCGCTACCGAGATTACGCTCCACAGGCGCATCGTACAATCACTCGCCTCAGACCACGATCCCTACGGCTTCTACATGATCCGCAACGCCGCAAAGACGCGCCTCATCTCCGCCATGGACTTCGTCAACCGCCTGCGACACGAGCACCTCCAATCTTTCTGGTACTTCGCCTCCAAGATCAACTTCACCCTCATCGGCACCTTCGGTTCACTCCTATGGGCAACCGCTCCTGCGCAGGAAGAAGCAGACTTCTACAAGACGCGCTTGCGCGAGTACCGCTGGACGCTCAGCGTGAGCAGCAACCGTGCGCAATTTCTTGACTATGCCGTCAGCATGCTAGACGCCAGCCGCGCTATGCTCAATAACCTCGCCGAGAAGCCTTCTCTTGCGCAACATATCAGCAATGTGGGTGTGCCTGCCGCACCGGCGAGGAATCCCAATGGCATTGGATATCAACAAAACGACAGCGGGAGTCCGATGGAGGGCCAGATGTACAGTGCCGCAGACCTACGACGCATCAACAGCGCTGAGAGCTTTCACGGTTTCGGCAGCGGGCCGAACAGTGGGGAGAACTCGTTGGAAGGGAGTGTCCAGGGTGATGCGCAGTAGTCATCTTTCCTGTGCGCTATTGTTAGACGAGCTGTTACGACTTGATATTGTTTGCGTTTTCTGCTGGGCGTTTAGATACCACCTAGATCTGGTGCTTGATTGGGACATGCTGTACCATGGCATAGCCGGGCGTTTCTTGTGTGCATATAAGGCTACGACAGACATACCCTTACGATCACGATCGGTTGGTCTGGAGAAGGGGCGCGTGCAGAGGCTCTCGCGCGGTACTTAGAGCTACATGGATATATATAATGTCTGCGATCAATCGATTACGTGGATGATTCAATATGGTGTTTTTATGGTGTGCTATTGCAAGGTGCAGATATTACGTACTTTGCGGCACGATGAAAGGCGGGCACGCGGATGGGTGCTCGATGCGGCTTAGTCACGATGTTGTCAGTTTGTATGCGCATGGTGCAACTCTGTTTGAGGGCCGGCACGTGGCAAGGTTGGCTGACATGCGGAAGTTGGGATGGGGCCTGCCTATATAAAGGGCCTCGCCCGCGCAAGAGGATACTTCTTCACAGTGCTTTCTTCCTCTGCGGGGATCAAAAGACAAAAATGGGCGGACCTATGGGTGGGGAGGGCGAGGACTAAAAGAACCTCGGAGTCACGTTATGGCGTGGAGGATCTCTGGGACTAAAACCAGCTCGAGACACCCCATGGGCGTGAGGGGAGGGACTAGAAGATCGCCGAGAACTTCCTGATGGGCTGGACGGTTAGGGAGACTGAAACTCAACTGGAGGAGTCCCATGCGGATCGGAGGAGGGGTCGGAAAAGACGAGCAAACATAACCATGGCTTGGAGGATCGGGGAGATACAAATCGTAAGGCCAAGGCTATCATGGTGTGGACACGGAGCATTGCTCGAAAAAGAAATGCATTTGGAAAAAAGGGCATGGGCGCAAACAAGGACAAAGATGGGCCATGTGTTTGTCTGTCTGTCTGTCTGTCCGGGGTTTCAAAAGTCCTGAAGAAAAGGACAATGGGACCAGCTCGGTGCGAGAATTAGCAGAGTGCCTTGGCTATGTGCCGTCCTGCTGCCCGGTCTTGAAGACTCGGAGGCAGGAGTCCAAAAGGCTCATCGAAAGAGACGATGCGTTCGAGTTGATGTGCTTCTCTCTACGAATCCAAAAGCATTATCGTGGGGAGAAATGTCCTTGGTCTCAACAGAATGGCGAGCAGTGCCATGTGTTGTCCGGTTTCTGAAATCGACAGTGTCCGAATACATGAGTCTGGTCCCAAAAGCGCTTCGAGGAGCTCCATGCTCGGCCGGACGGGAAGACGGGATGATGACAGTCTATAAAAGTCTTCTCTCAGCAAAGACAGAGTTGAACACAGTTATGCCTCGCTCTGTGGCGGAATAAAAATAAGAGATCCGAATTCATGAGCGAGAGGGCGAGCACCAAACGACTCTAGTAATACATGCATGGCTTGGAGGATGTGCGAGACTTAAAATGCCAGTGTACGGACTGATGGGCATCGAGAGTGTCCAAAAAAAAAGACCGAGGAGCCATGTGTGCGTGGTTCCGAAATGTCAAGAAGTACCCGTCATGTGCCGTCCGGTGCGGGCGTTTGCGATATAAACGTCAAAAGACGAACCCGATGTCTGCGGACTCGAAAACGGAACAGAGACGGTCGATGTGCGAGCACGCATAATCCATGGCGTGTGCGTGTTCCTCTCCCCAAGGAATAAAGCAGGAAAAGTCTGGATTATGGCTTCGCATGCTATACCAAGATGGTCAACACATTCTATCATGTCCGTGCCTACAAATTGGAATTTGATAAGGCTCATGGGTTTCAGCTGTCGCCGTTCTCGAAAGACAATTCCGTAGAGAATTCATGTGTTTTGTATCCAGAGCCCTCTCATATACTGCTCTTTTCGAACATTGTCATCAAAATCTGACCACTTCTCTTGCATGGCGCTGCGGATGGTATAAAATCCAGACCAGGAATATGGATATTGTTCCTTACACGACACAGTAGTTGGAAGGTGGACTAAAAGCTGGTGTTATGGCTACGTATGTGGAGAACTGTTGCTCTCAAGTTCCCTTGGCCGAGTACAATGTCTTGTGCCTCGCTGGGCACGGTCTAAAAAAGGAAGGGGTGGCTATGACATGTGTCCAGGCTGGATATGGACATATAAAGTTCTATGACATACGTTCCATGAGGATTTATACCATCGGGCGAATGAGGCGTGAAATTTACACTCACTGCGTATGATGCATACAAGTTCATTGTCGTCCTGGCTCATTGGCCACGTTGATGATCGGCTAGCAGCATGATGGTCAAAAGGTTTCCAACTCGAGGCATGGTCAGTTTAGACTAGGATAACCCAAGCTTCATGCATGTTGCAAGGTTTTGCGTCGGTATTGTACGGTCGATGTTCATGTGCATGTGAAAGGCTGGCTACCTATATTATGTGGAGTGTCTCATTGACATTGGCAATTGACGAGGTAGTACCTGATGGATAGTTAAATTACTCGTAGAGAAAGGCCCCTCTCAGCAATCCTATACTGGATACAAGGCAAATGTATAATTGTAAGATGATTGATTGTTTGACTGAAATGGCAAAGTGTTTGAAAAGTAGGCGGAACTATTTGAGGCAAAGCTTGTTTAGCACAACATAAGTATATATATATATGAGTATTCTTTGCTTCTTGATATCTCGTACGATAGATTTTCCAGATTTCCCCATCTTTGCAAATGCGACTTCCAGCAACCACGTTCTGGGCTGCACTAGTACCAGCAGGATATCAGTCGCTCACGAAAAGGAAGCCCGTATCACAAGCATTCAGGATCGGAATCGAGATGGATCTCAGATGCTGACAGCCGTTGTAGAGAGCTGCACTACAGGAAAACACTATATAATCACTCAAGCCTAACTCACCATAGTTTCAAGATTGTACGAGACACTCAATCGAAAGACAGCTACAATGGCATACGCTTTAGTCCTGCCTTATGGGTTCTTTTTCAACTTTGCAGAAGCTTGGACCGCGATAAGTCCTGGGGCCCGAGCAACGGGGCACTTGTTGCGCCAAAGTTGAATTTCGAGAGCGTCAGTGCCCTCTGTCCCTAATATATAAAGCGGCCGCCTTACGCTGCAGTTCTCGCCGTCTGGCCCTCTCTCCCCGACTTCAACTCCCTCAGCCCTGATCTCGACTCTCACAGCAGATACCCATCGCACGTCCAATATTTCGTTCTGCTCAGGCACAAGACGCGTCACATCGAAGGATGACGACCGATGCGGGTTGGGAGCCTACCTTCCTAGACTCCATGCATTATGCTTGTGTACGTATGCTCATAAGCATTGAAGTGCTCTCAACTGACAAATGACTGATATTTAGACGACATTCAAGACCACAGGCGAAATGACAACCTTTGAATTGAAACTACCTGAAGAGCTGCGCTTATCTATCTTCCGACGCGTAAGCACTCAAGACGCATTGAAGCTTGCTATTGTCTGTCGAACATTCCGAACTTCCGCTGAACAGGTCCTGTACGAAACCATCTCGAATGTCCAGTACATGAATCGTCTCTATAGGACGTTGGTGGTCCGACCGGATCTAGCTAGCCTAGTCAAGAGCATCGATCTTTGTCCATTGATGCTAGAATCACCGGTGCCGGCTGTCGTAGACCATGGATGCTCTGTTGGAATGACCGACAATGATTACCGTTTCGATTTGCCCATCACGGAGAATCGAATCGCTGGACTGATACTACGAGCCTTGCCTGCGCTTGAATCGCTGAAAATCAGCATTCTGTATCTGGAAGATCGACGCCTATATACTGAAGAAGGATACGATGACTTAGCCTGGCAGAGCGCTCATCCAATTATCGCAGTTTTGGGTCCTGCATATCACCCTTCCAATGGCAACCACACGACTCTGCTGAGCCAGATCCCCGGGTTGAAAAACTTGAAGGATTTAACGTACTGTGGCGCGAGGTTTCCATCGTCTTTGGGTTCATTACCAAACCTAGAGAACGTTCATCTGAGTCGAGATTGCTTTTTCATGGATGACCCGAAACAAGACGCGTAAGTCCGCTCACCCTTGATAGTCTAGTCAGACAAATGCTAATTCAAGGCTATAAAACAGTGAAATCTTCCATTCGAAAGCCACTAAATTCTCCTTGGACTGCTGTAGCTCTGTCCTCGATCCAGACCTCACACGGTCGAAGTACAGATACCTTGAGTCATGCCTGAAGCAGTACATCTGTCTCAAGACTCTGACCATAGATATCCTGGAACAAGAACGGGTAACCAGGCACGGAGATGTCTCAACCCTTCTTGATCGCCTACGAGATGTGCAAGGGCACATCGAAATGATGAACTTAATCGTTGTACAGCCCCACGAAGGCTTACACTACCTGAACTTGGTTCTTCCTGTGCCAAGCATGACTGCGTTCTCGGGGCTGAAGAAGCTCAGCATGCCGTACGAGTGGATCGAAAAGGTTGACAACGAGACCATCGTCATGACTGTATTCTCCAAGGTCTTTCCTCAGACTCTGGAGGTGTTAGAGCTACAGATCCCCCAGGAACATACATGCGCATGGTTACTAGAGTTCGCCAATCAGCGCAGCAAGTCGAACTTCATTCACCTTCGCGAATTTCGCTTGTATTGTTCGGAGATGCGAGGCGTCGGCTACGAGAAGTTCCGATACGATTCACGATACGCCACCCAGGTGAAGGACATAGGCAAGACTGGAATACACGTCGAGGTTTCATATCATCCGGACGAGTACAAACCCGAGTGGGACAACGAAGACTACGACCCTATATCGAAGTCTGTCGTGGATGAACTTAGGTCTTTGTCCGTAAGCTATCAAGCGGGTTAGCATCTCCAATTTCTGTACTGAAACATTTCCACTGACACTGGACAGGACCTATGGTTGCTATCGCTGGGCTGAATGACAAAGCTCGACGCCTAATTGCGGACCTTCAGATTGTCCAGACACACACCCAGCTGCCGTCTAGGTGGGTGATCTAGCACCTTTGGCGATAGGGCCAATTCTTTCATGGCGAGACATCGCTCGGTATGAGTTTTGGTGGAAAATATGGAACGCAAATTGATAATCTCTTATCTGCGCTGGTTTCTCATGATACGATCCTTACTAGCTGACGTAGCTCTATTGCATGTACTGTGATCGTCTTTTCCGGCGTATCCCGTTCTCTTTCGGCACTTTGATCACGTGCTGTTAGGCTGCGTTCGTGGAATAGCTGTGATGTGACTTGTTTGTGTTCTGCTGAGTGGTTATGCCTAGGATGGAACCGTGGTACGCGATGTAGCTACTTGATAGCACTGAGCGCAGTCAAACTGGCGTATCTCGTTTAGAAGGTACATGCAATCTTCCTAGCGTCACTGATCAGCGGTGCGTACATGGACAAGGTTGAAGAAGATACAGGAGGATGAAAGTAGGATAGACGATGCAGAGGTTGACTGCACTTTTAGTGCCATCAAGCAACCCTTTCGCGTACCACGGTTCCGTCCTAGGCATAACCACTTAGCAGAACACAAACAAGTCACATCACAGCTATTCCACGAACGCAGCCTAACAGCACGTGATCAAAGTGCTGAAAGAGGTACACGCAACGGGCGAGCCTCTAAGTAGGATACTGATATATCACTCACAGAAAGGACGGAAAGTTACATGTGTAAAGTACAATTTCATTCAAGCCGACATGCCCTCTCAAGAACTGCAGCCTCGGGTTATTGAAGGATAATAAGCTACCTAATACAGCAACTGCCCATCGGCTTTATTGTTCCAGCCTTCCAAGTCATACCGTATCATGTTGCATGCACCATAACACGACACTCCGAACCAATCGATAGCGCCGAAGTTCGACAATGATTCCGGAGCCAGGGTAGCTAATCTCCAGTGAATCGCAGACTTGCTTCCCAGCAGAGTCAATTGCTTGACGAGAAGCGGAGTGTAGCCAAGCCACCAAGTGGAGGCGCTTCAACCCGGGACATAAGTCTGGAAGAATGGTTCCCGAGGTCTGCAATGCCCCGACACTCCTACAGATCATGTGGATTGACGTGATAGCCTGTCGCTGGAGAGTAGTGGCACTCCTCCGTAAGAAACCTAGTAATGCTGCATCGTCCGAGAATCTGAAGTGGCCGAGGCTCCAAGGAAGGAGATATACCTCGGACCGAGTTTGGCGGCAAGCTTGAAGCAAAGCTAAGTCTTTCATGGGCTTGCAGCTTCTAGTAAGGCCCCCATAATTCTCGATGGTCCAGGTTATGTTGTTGAAGACGTATTCAAAGACTTGAATTCGCAATTCTGCGGGCAACTTGAGCAGTGGAGATTGTCGCTGATTGCGGAGAGTGCTGTGTTCCATTAGCTTTTTCTCTAGTTCTCGGACGGCTTTCAACTCACATGGCTTCCAAGAGGTCCGAAGTCGAGTTTGGAAAGAATGGGAAGAGTTCCTGCGACGCCGTCAGAGACGACGCTTCCGAGGCGCTTAACTCGAGATTCTTAAGATCCATCGTTATGGGTGCCTGGTCGAGGGTGCAAGGCGATCGACACTATATACTGTAGGGAAGAATACCGGTCTACGCCAAGAAGGCCTAAAGCATTCTGGTCCGTGCATGCGTCCGTGACCTTCGGTGCAAGGGTCAATGTGTGAATTTCGCCACACGTGACAAGTGGGAAAATGAAAGTACCATGGGTACATGCTGTTACGCTGTTGAGATTTTCCAGATCTATGAATTCTAGACTGAGTAGAGACTCGAAGAAAAAGGCATAGTAAAGTTTTGTAAGTTTAGATGCTCTCATTATGTTAGAAACCATGAATAGATAGATAGTGTATGACTAATTAGGGCTCTTCAATCACTTGTTTTATACCTGCATATCTCCATTTGGAGATGTAAGTTTCAAATGCTCCCTCGCCGTATCGACCGTTACTTGTGGCATATGCACCAACTGTAGTGCCTGCACATTTCGTTAGCTCAACATCAGCAAAGCTTCACAAATTGTCTCACCTGAGTATACAGGAACCATCAACTCGCCCCTTGTGTAGCCAAAGACTCGCAAGTCCACACCGCTCGAGCCGGCAGCACCAGCAGAAAAGCTGTAATGTGTAGTATTTATCGCTTCGATTTGGAACTTCAACTTCGAGTCCGTCCACTCTTCAGGAAGTTCTGTCAACTCCTCAACCCATCTTGTTGCATTCTTCCGCCGGAAGCTGCTCTCGCTGATTCCACCAAAGCGAATATACGGCTTTGGCTCTGCATCAGGTATTGCCCTTGTTAACTCCGGGATAGGACCGAATTCATTCTCCGGTAATGGATAGATAGTACCTGAAGTTTGGTTCTTCGGCTCCGTAGAGCTAAGTAGCACAACTCCTATGTTAAAATGCTGTGACTGATCTTGAAAGATGGTAATACCGGCTTCTTCCGAGTCTCGAGTCAAGTAGCCTTTCCAGTCAACCTCAACACTGAACTTGAAGAGAGTATGCGATTGGCGGCGAGAAACGAAGGTTTGGCCTCGTCCGAGGGAAGAATCACCATCAAAGCCGGTCAAGTTGAGCATGGAAGAACGTAGAGCTAATGTGTTGTTGTGACCCTGCGGTGATACCTTGTAGTTCTTTTGATGAGGTATGCGCCAGTGCAGAAAATGGGGTGGTGTTTGGCAGCCAGGCTCGAAATCAACTTCATCATTAGCATCCACAAGTTGTCCGTTGCCTTCACGAGGAACGGTTTCCGGGCCCGATGGTTGCGGAAGGGTGAAGTCTCCAGTCATAGTTCCAGAAACATTCTGGAATATAGGAAACTCTCCTTCCGGCCAGTCAACGGGCACAAGAATAGTTTCTCGGCCCATGGGGAAATTGGCATGATAAGGGTCATCTGCATAGTTGCCGCCCGCGCGCACACTGAGCCCAGATGCCCACCACTGGCCGTTGCTGTGCTGAAAAAGGTCCGCGTGGCCAACAGCTTGGAAATAAGAATCAGTGTGTTTGTATGCAGTAAGTAGTGGATTGTTCGGAGCTCCTTCGTAAGGTCCGTGTAAGCTTCGAGAGCGTGCCATTGTCACCATGTGCTTTTCACGAGTTCCACCCTCTGCCAGTAGGACGTAGTACCATCCATCTTTCTTGTATACACGGGCCCCTTCTGGTGACGCTCCCCCGGAACCCATCCAGAGCCATTTATATGGCAGAGTGATCTCTCCGGTGGTAAGATTGACTGGGGCGTGGACAACGCCTGAAGAGTTGAATGTGCTCGTTACCCAAGCAATCTCATCATCGTCCCAGAAAGGAGTAGGATCAATACCCGGACCATAGTAGTGGATAAGATCGTCCCAATCACCGTATGGGTCTCGCGTGTTGAAGATGATGTTGTCCCATCGAGTGAGATTCTCCCTTGGTAGGGCCTGATTTACAAGAGTCGTAATGATAGAGAAGACCCCATCTCTGTATCGAATAGTTGGGGCGTAGATTCCGCTCTGGCCACGATTAACATAGCCAAGGTATGGTAGCTGCTCCGGCCGATTCAAAGCATTGGACACATGCTTCCAGTGTAGTAAATCCCGACTTGCATATACCGGCACTCCAGGAAACCAGTTGAACGTGGATGTTGTGCAAAAGAATGTTTCGTTATACTCGGGTACGAATATGCATGATGGATCTGGATGGAAGCCAGGAAGAATCGGGTTATGGAATGAAGATTGTCGAGCCTGAGTCAGTCCTGACATCAGTATACTCAGTATCAGCCAGTGTAACTGCATGGTGATTTCGTGGTTCTGTTGTGCCTGATTTCCCACTCAGGTCGGAAGAAGACGCACTTATGTATCATGACAATTGCTCCGGCTACAATAACCCTGGGTTGCGACATCCACCTGAGCAATATCTATCCCAAGATTCGTGATTCAACCAGCAAATGCCAGATGCGACTCCACTGCTTCCTAAAAGAGCTCAGTCGTACCCAGCTATTTCCTTGGCGATGCATTCACAAGTACCCTAATGAGTAACTTGTTCGGCGTATCGTTTTCCAGACGTTCGTGTTCGTGGAGAATCCCAGTTACCCCGGGTCTTAGAATCCACAGCTAATGGACGGAAGCTTGCATTTAGCCTAAAGAGAGTTCTCGCCAAAGATTTAGGTATGGGACAACATACAAATGCGCGAAACCTCTTAGTCTTGGGTCCTAGTCACGTGTCAGCCAAGATAGTAGACATTATCCCGCATACAGTCAACAATACAAGATCGAGTTCTATCAAACATTGTGATATCTCCCCAAATCTACAACTTGCTAACGAAACCCCCAACATCCTTCGTAAACAGCACCGACATCGGCTCCGCCAATAAATCCTCCTCCTTGAACGACTTGCCCATCTCCTTAAAGTGATCGCTTGAACCGTGTGCCTGCAGCGAAGCCTGATCTTTGTATCTACGCAAAGAAACTCGTCAGTTATCAGTAGTTGGACAGCATTTCTAACGTACGTTTCCAGCATCACGATGCTCGGCGCATCGCCCTTTGTTTCGCGATTGATCTGGTACCTGAGTGTTCCTGGCTCTTTCGCTTTCACGGAGTCTGCGGCTATTTGGAGGAGTTCTACTACCTGTATCTTGTGTTAGGGCTGTCTGAGGTGGAATGGGAGAGGTGGAGTACTCTGTCGGCTTTTCCGGGCTTGGGCTTGAGGATTGCGATGACATCGAAGGGGGCGGACATGTTTGCGATGATAGCGAAGGTCTAATAGAGTGATGGTATAGGAAGAGAGAAGGCGTGTAGACGGCTTGGTACCTTTAGGTAGGAGATGTGCTTTGTAATGGTGTAGCTTCGATGATGCTAGTTGTGGGGAGGTAGAGTGGAGCCGACTGTGCCGAGGCACGTTTCAAATCTTTCGTCTACATCAACGTTGTAGACTAATCACATACACGAGCAACATGGTATCTAGAATAATGAAGCCACGTCTTGGTTATCGGGCTCAGAGCTATCGACTAATTATTCCCATCTCGACTGTGCTATCTGCAACTCCAGATCATCTGCGTCGTACACCACATACGCGCTCCTGATGAACGAATTTCCCAGCAAGAAAATCCCCGAACCATTATTCGAAAGCACCCCCAAGTAGCACAACTCCGTGCCATCCTCGCTGTGCACTTCGCCTAAATTGGCCGGCATGCCGAATGGGTAGATGATCTCGCTGTAGGGCACACAAACATGCGGCCCTTCTGCGCCATCTTTACCAGCGAACCCAAAGTGCAGTGAATCAGGCGATGAGCGCAGTGAGCAAGGCACATACGATGTGTTACGGTAAGTGCGCAGTGTGACGTTGAGAGGCGCGGCGAGGGTGTCGTAAAGGTCTTGTGGAACGTACATGTTTGGAGATCCGGTATCGAGGATGGCGTTGTAGGAAGTATTGATCAAAGGTTCGTCGCCACCGTTCTGCCCGTCGCGTCTGAAGAGAGATGTCAAGCTGACGGACCAGGCAGTGAAGTCATCACCTGCCGGCGTTGGGATTATGGATGTCAAGGGCGTGCTTTTCAGTTCGCCTTGTGCCTTGGACTCGTCTATGCCGCCGAAGAGAATGGTACCCTCTTTGGCGTCCTGACTGTTGAGCCAGACGCTGAAAAGCCGCTTGGAGATATAGCCGAGGCGGTAGAGGTTCTCCCATAGGATTACGGGGCCGTTTACGTCGCGGTTCTGCAATTGGCTTCCCAGGCCGACGATGCCCCAAGTCTGTGCGTCGTAAATGGTGTCAATGACATTGACGAGGGCAACCGGATGCTGAGGAAGTGCGACACCACCGACGCCAATTGTGTCGTTATAGAATTCGCCAAGCATGATATTGTCGGGCGTAAGGCCGTAAGATGCATTGAAGATGACGTGTATGTCAAGTGCCGTTGATGAGGCGTTGGGGTTCCATACCGGGAGTGGGCAATTCGGTGTACATGCTGGGGATGATGCAGAAGGAACCCAGGCGAAGGGTGACCCGGTATCAGGCATAATTGAGAACTTTTGAGGTGGAGTTCCGACGGTCAATTCTATCTCTAGGTGCTACAAACAGTCAGCCTCTGAGTCGAAGGCGCCATCCACTGCACGGTCGTACTTGTTTGTCCAGTCTGTTGTACACGGGCACCTCGATAGTGCGCCCGTGCTTTCCAGCCTTATGTGAGAGTTCTGCATGGTCGCCTACTTCGTCTTGTATGCTTAAGCCCGCTGCTTGTCCAAGAGCGAATTGCGCGAGTATAAGGCTGTGTATGAGGAGTGGCATTGTTCGTTAGTCCCAGGCAACAGTAGGTGACCTACAAGGCTATATGGCTGTTCTCTAGCTCATCTCCACGCCTCCAAACTCTCGCTTAAGAATTGCTTGCCGTCCCATCTGACCAAGAGTTAGGGACTAGCAGGGTGCCTTACATGGTGTTCGCATGGTGCTGGCCAATGGCGAACCAGAGGTGACCAACATTGCCGTGATACTATTCCAGTGATCTTTTTCGAATTAGATCGATTGACTGCCATCGTTTAGAGTTTCGAGATGCATAGAGTCGTGTAGACGCGAGCGGCACGTGTATTTTAGCGCGGACGCGACCTTACCAATGACATCATCGACTTTTCTCTGACTGCGAAAGCGATGGAAGTCACAATGGGATATCTCGCTGTCTAGACTTGATTATCCTGTGATCAATATTGAGTTTATCTTTCATCGACCCTTCAAAGCGCTTTCAGCACGCAACAAGCTTCTCCGTTCAATCCAGGTCATTCGCATTTCACGAAGAGGTCCATACATCATTTGATAATTCGAGCGTATATCTCTTTGCATGTACATGCAAGGTGCTTTTCTACGAGCGGCAAAACACCAATTCACTCCTCTATCAACAATCACTATGAAACGCACCGCAATAGACTCATTCTTCAAGCCCTCTACCCCCAAGAAGCCGAAATACGAAGCCAACACAAATGCATCGAATCACCTTTCCTATCCTCATCCAATCCCACACCTACCAACAGACTTTCAAGACCAACTTGCCTTCGCCCCCGCGGAAGAAGGCAAATCGATCAATGATCGCCTAGACCTCGACCTCGTCTACTATCAGCCCTACATCCCCTCATCGATAGCCCTAGGCGTTTTCGACTTTCTCCGCCAAGAGCTCCCTTACTACCGCGTACAATACAACATCAAGCGCGGCCCGGTAGAAACGCAGATCAACACGCCACGCTACACTACTGTCTTCGGGGTAGACGAAACATCCCGCTTTAATGAAGAGGGTGAAATTGTCGACGCTAAGACGGGGAAGAAGGCGGAGAAGGGCAAGTACAAGTGCACGCCGCGACCTATACCACAGTGCCTCGACTACCTGCGCAAGCTCACCGAGGGAACCACGAACGAGACGTACAATTTCTGCCTTGTGAACTACTACGCCGACGGTAAAGACTCTATCTCTTACCACTCCGACGATGAGCGCTTCCTAGGCCCAGATCCGGCAATTGCTTCGTTCTCGCTCGGTGCGAAGCGGGATTTCTTGATGAAGCACAAACCGATACCGCCGGGTCCTGAGCCAGTCCCGGAGCCGAAGCAGGTCAAGTTGCCGTTGGGATCGGGGGATATGGTGTTGATGAGAGGGAAGACGCAGACGATGTGGCTGCATAGCATCCCCAAGAGGGCGGGAGATGAGGCGAAGAAGGGAAGAATAAACATTACGTTTCGGAAGGCTTTGGTCAAGGCAGGAACAGAAAACTACTACCAGTACAATGTGGGAACAGGGGGAGTTTTCAGATGGAATGCAAAGGAGAAGATGATGGCGCCGTGGGCGAAGGGTGATGCTTCATCTATAGCCGGAACGATTGGGCCACTGAACGGAGGAGTAGGAGAGGAAAAGAGAGGCGGCGCTAGTGTAACTGATGATGGTGATCTAAAGACATGAGGAGTGACGAAGGTAGGAGAGTAGATTCTTCACGTTAATTGGTAGGCAACTCGGTACTGTCAACTTGACTTTTACTATACCTAGGTAGCTTGAGCTGGCTGCTGATGGATAAAGCTGCATCAAAATCGATTCTGTGACGCCCGTTACGCCCGTTTCCTGCTGACTGCATCGTTCATGGATGGCTGGCGACTTCCGAGGCCTCAACGTGATGGGACCATGATGCAAGAACGAGTTTTCCAACTTCAGAGCAGCCTTGAGCTCGATGCAAGCTTTGATGGACGCCATGGGTAGTCTCGGCCTTGCACCGGTAGTGCGATGGGGACGGTGGCTTGTGCTTCTCGACCCCGCCCTCAAAGAGCAAGACAGCATGTCGAACCATGGCACCCACGAATGTCACAAGGATAAGCGTGGGACGAAAACCGCGGCTTCCGACGTGTGACTCATGAGTGCATTTGCTACTACAGGGATTAGTAAGGCCGGCCTGCATGAAGATGAGTACAGTGACGAAGGGGAGGGCGATGAGATAGAGTTCTTGGCGTTGTGCTTTCTGAAAGAAGGCGGAGTTAATAACCTGAGCCCGCCTATCTTCCACTCTTCTGCCCCAAACGTCGCACAACACGGGCGCATACTCGACGACGCCCTCGAATCGTCTCTGGGAGCATACACGACCTTTCTAGGACGTCATTGACCAGCTGCGCTGATTGCGCATTCCATTCAGTCGACCAATCCGTAGAGGCGGTGAAGCCGACCGAATTGTTGTGCGTCGCATCACCATTCCACACTGGCTGCGCGAATGCTTATCTGAAGAGCGCAGACTTTAGCGACCGCAGGGCATCAAGTGGTTTCCGCGCGACAGCCGTAGGCCTATTCTCTGGCTACGTCTCAGCTTCGGAGCCTTTTTGGAGCCCTTACCCGACGAAGGGCTCTTCGCGCATTGCGCTGTGAGGAGCTCGCCGACGTGCACAATCGCTGCTACCTTCGAATTTAAGCACACGGAATCTACGCGCGAACGAATACTTACGAGACAAGAGCTTGCGACAGCTCTACCGACCATACAAGCGACTTAGAAGAGGAGTGAGAAGACGCGAGAAGGCCCCCGCCAGCAGCTGGGACCAACACTCTTAAGCTGGGAACCTTACTGGGTTGGCGTGGAGTTACGACTGTATTTAAGACCGTGTCATCCCGCAACCCAAAGGTTGCCATCCAAGCGACCTTTTCGCACACTCCTCCTGCGCTCCCTTGCCAGTCGTTAGCCAGTGCGACCCATAGCTGCTCCTTCGCCTCCTCTAGCTCCGGACTCTTCGTCCATCACGAGCTGTTGTGAAGCGATCCTCAACCTTCACCCATCGGACTTACGGCATTAACTCCGTTCTCTCCGCGAGCGACGCGCCTGTACCACTGTCGACATCATGCCGCCGACTCCGCCCTCGACCACCTCGTCTAACTCGGGTCACTCGCCGCCCGACCCCCAGTTCAGGGTCGTTCGGAAGCGCAACCGCGTCCCTCTGTCCTGCGGGCCCTGCAGGCACCGAAAGTAGGCTATCATCTCATTGATGTGGAGACGCGATGCTGATGGTCGTAGGCTGAAATGCAACCGCGGCCACCCGTGCGATAACTGCACAAAGCGGGGAGATAGCGCATCATGTACGTACGCAACTCCAGGCAACCGCAAAAAGAGCGCGTCCACCACCGGCTCCGCCACTACTCCAGATGACATGCAAAACCGCATTGACCGTCTTGAAGGATTGGTTCTTTCTTTGATGACCAATGGCGCCCAGAGTGCTGGACCAGCCGCCGCGCAAGCAGCCATTGCAGCCAGCATGAACGGTAGTAATGGCTCCGTCGATCAGCCCTACGATATCAGCCCGGAATCGATACAGGAAGAAGAAGTGGGCGACGAGAGCGAGGTTGAAAATGTCACCAAGTCGATTGGCGTCATGAAGGTCGAGAACAACCGTGCCATATTCGCATCCGAGGCGCATTGGTATGCGATACTAGGAGAGGTACGTTGCGACGCGCATACTGGCCATGGCTAAGCTAAAGGGCATTAGATCTCAGAAGTGAAGAACTACTTCCACGATCACAAGAAGCAGTATGACGAGCAGCTCAAGCGATATAAGGCGGCGCATACGGACGACATGAATGCAGGCACCGCCTTTCTATTTGGTAGCCAGAAGCCGATGACACAGCCCGAGCTTCTTCAAAGGTTTCCTCCCAAGCAGACCGCCGATATCCTCGTTTCGCGATATTTCAATACGTACGATCCAGGCATTCATATAATACATGGGCCGACCTTCCAGAAACAATATGACGGCCATTGGATGAATCCAACCGATACACCTGTCATCTGGCTCGGTATGGTCTTTGCCATGATGACTATAGCGCTGCAATCATATACGCGTGCCGGAGACGAGCCGCCAGAGTACAGAGGGCGGTCATGGGCAATGTCGACCGAGTATCGTGATTACACAGCGCAATGCTTGGCGGCTGCGGATATCACATCGCCCATCACAAATATGCTGGAAACGATGATCCTACACACACACGCCGACTACGCACGTAGCAGAGATTCTCAGGCTGGCATGATAGTCAGCACCGGGATAATCGTACGCTTAGCCATGCGAATGGGCTTGCATCGAGACTCTGGGCCTTATGCAGGTATCACGCCCTTTCAAGGAGAGATGCGACGCAGGGTGTGGGCAGCCATTCGCTCGATGGACTTGCTCTTTTCAGCGCAGGCTGGATTGCCACCAGTTGTCCGACCACGCGACACTAACACCGAGATTCCGCGCAATATCTTCGACGACGAATTATTTGAAGATATGAGCATCCTACCACCTTCGCGATCCGAAGAAGAAGCAACGCCCACCTTGTTCCTTATCAACCGGACGCGTTTGATGTACAAGCTTGGAGAAGCTGTTGAGCTCACCGAAGTTCTCACCTGCGCCTCCTACGAAGAGGTCATGAAGCTTGACAGCCAAGCGCGAGAGCTGCATGATAGGATATCACCTCATCTCAAGATCCGGTCGATGGACGAATCAGCGCGAGATCCATCGACTCTCATAATGCAACGCTTTACGCTCGAATTACTGTTCCTCAAAATGATATGTTCGCTTCACCGAAAGTTCATCTCTGCTTCTAGGGTCAACCCCCGATTCGGCTATTCAAGACGAGCATGCATCGACGCATCGATGAAATTACTTCAACATCAAGCCACGCTCCACCGAGAGTGCCAGCCTGGCGGCAGACTACGCAATGTCAAGTGGTTCATCTCATCACTCACAACAGTTGACTTTCTGCTCGCGGCAATGATAGTGTCTTCCGACCTATATCACACTGCGCGACAAGAACGTGCAGGGAGGAGAGACTCTACCGACATGTACTACTGGAGCGAAGACCGACGGAATGAAATGATCGATGCGATCGAGACAGCCGTGGGCATCTGGGATGGCTTGAAAGAGCACTCCATGGAGGCATACAAAGCGCATGCAACACTGAGCATCATGCTAGGTCAGCTGAAAGGAAGCCAATCGTCAAGATCGCAACCGCAAAGCTTCTCGAATACACCCGCCTTCAACACCTCGACCGCCATGGATGATGCCAATGTGGCGCCTGAGCATTCTGCTGCGATGACATTGGGCATGCTTAGCACCGGCGGCATGACGCCGAACTCGGCAAACATGTTTGAAACGCGGTACCCTCCATCTATGGCAAACCTGTTGAATGATCCTGCGCCGCAACAGCCAACTGGCCTGACGCCCAACTTTGGTGCAGCCACCAACGGCGAGGTCCGCGCTCCCAGTCCGTTCTCGAACCTCTTCGGAGGTGGGTTCCAAAATATGGACTTGCCGAGCGCGGACAACATTGACTGGGTGCGTGACTTAAAACCCATGATCATCTGACACTGCTAACAATCAACAGAATGCATGGGACTCGTACATCCAAGGCCCGAGCATCGATGCCACGAACTCGTTCTTCCCTATGGATCTCGGTGGCATGCCCATGCAGACGGACGGTTTGCCAAATAGCAGCACATCGACGAGTGGGCAACCCCAAGCAAATATGTTTGCCGCGAATGGGGGACCCTTTATGGGGGTGAGTACACCTGTAAATGATATCGACCCAGTGTCTTATGTCCTCCAGGCGCCTCAGGACCCGAAGACGTCATCCGGAGATGGTTATGTGATGGGTTTCGCGATACCAAAGTCTTCTTAACGATCGTTAATGATTCTGGCAAAGCGGTAGGAAAGTATTATCGCAGATGCTTTTGTTTGCATTTGCTTAGCTGAGTTTCGGACGCTCATTGTAGCGATCCTTGCGGACATGATCTTGTTGATGGCTATGAATGGGACGATGCGATCTTGGCTTGGCACAATTAGGACGCATGTATCTGTACGTATATGACAGGCGTCGGAGAAAAGTATGATATCCACTCTCTTGCTGCATGCATAATAGACGCATTTGGCTTAGTGCACTGTACCCCTCCAGCGGACAATCACCGCTCAACACAGGGCTGGGGACCCAGCTCAACGAGACACAATGTCTCATAGACCAGTGTATTAGATTTCTTGCACTGTGCTTCATATCTTTCCTCAACCTCTTGTAAAGTCCAAGCACGCGCCAATCAAGCGAGAGCCCCAGTCCAGACCTTCCTGCCTCGGCTGCACAACTAAATCTGCCCCACCACGATCTCACGCCAGGCCACCCGCGATCGCATCGCGGGACCCTGAGGCTCTTCCTGAGGTTCCGAGGCTCTTTGGCGCATTCGCACGACATCCTCTCTGGGGACAGTGGGCAGGTGGGGGCGCCTACGTCACCCGTCGCCCAAGGCTGACGCCTCGTCGGGCGTTTGTTGGACCGGGATCGCGTGTTTTGTCCCAGGATACGGCAGGGCGTACGCCGTACGCAAGGCTACGGTACGTGGGTGTTCAGCTGGGCTGAACCTACCCTCAACCTATACCCTCCTTCTCCCTAATATCTGAATCTTAGAAACATCCTCCCGAAGACGAGACGTGTGCAGATAAAGGAAAGCGCAATGATGGCAGAAACGACACCCATATCCCCGCCCTCCGCCGCCCCCTCCTCCGCATCCGCTACAAACGACCCCCGATTTCCCCGATATCCCGTCAGTCCACCTTCCCGCACAAAACCAGTGCAGCCGTTTCCACGCGCACACCATATATCGACACGAGCACGCCTGCGATAAATGCTGCGCCCGTGGAGCTGGATAGTATCCCTGCGAGCCCGGGCCCCGTACAACGACGGGCTACCGAAGAGGAGAAGGACAGGAAAGGAAATGTAGTCAGCCCTGGACTCGGAGAAGTGGACGAGGCTGAAGCTGAACTCCTTGGGGAGGGCGGGAAGAGTGGCAGGGGCGAGGTTACACAGGTATGTGCACCCGGAGGACAAAGTGTGGGGAGAGAGAGGCTGAGGGCATGTGCTAACAAGGAACAGAAGAGGGCAGCTATGCTCGCAAGACGTGGCAAGGATCCCGGCGTTATTGTGGATTTGCCGAAGGAGCCTACGGCGGAGGAGGTGCTTGCTGCGAAAGCGACGGAGGGGGTGACAACGCCGGCGGTGGAGAGGCGGTGATACGGCGAAGTTCACGAGAGGATGTCCGGGAAAAATTACCTTGACTTGAGTGTTTTGGATACCTTGCGAGTGCTGGTGGATTTTTACACTAGCGAATTCAAAAGATGATTTTGACGGCTGCCGGTGTCCCACTGGTGATGATGTTCATGAATGTTCTTTTTTTTTCATCATCACTCCTCCGATCCACCACTGCGCGCCAAAGTCTATATAAACCCCCTCTTGTTCCCCTCGTTCAGCTTTCTTTCCTCACACTTAAGGCACAGCTCTTGATGAGTACTAAAACGTACGATGTATACTTGCATGTCTTCTGTCGCCTTCGTGCGGTACTAAAAGGTCTGAAGCCCTACGATCATGTGCTTTCTTCGCCCCTTCTTCCACATCATGGAGAGTTCCAAAGACCGTGCAACCAACCTCGAATGTCTCTTCCTCCTCCCTCTCTTCCACAGCATGACTGAGTTTAAAAATGGTCAGACGCCCTTCATGGCTCTGCTCTTGCCTGTGCTTTCCTCACGAAGGGTCTTGAAAAGTGCGAAACACAAAAGCGATGTCGGTTCCTGGCGCTCGTGCCTACGCATGGGAGCTCGCAAAACTAGACGAAGAGGATGTATGTGGTCTTGTGGCACTTCCGCCTTGATCTTTGATCGGATCTTACAATTGAAGGACTGCACGTGTCGGGTTATGTCCTCTCGCGTTGGCGCCTACGCATGAAGCTTCCAAAATGGATATTGGAGACTTCATGTGCTAGGGTCGCGCTCTCCTTCGAAAATAACGAGCACGTACCGCCCATGGAAGACCTGCATTGTTCCATGAAATGTGGCATGCTGGCATCCAAAAATCCAGACGGACCAGCCGATGCTGCTGTCTCCCTCTTCTTCCTCTTGATCCGAGACTCGAAAATCTTCCGGGAAGAAAGTATGGGAAGCTCCCTGGTGCTCGTCAAAATCTCTAGTTGCCATGCTATGCTTGTGGACTCTCCTGTCTCTCT
The DNA here is from genome assembly GCF_027946475.1 of Didymosphaeria variabile. Lineage (NCBI taxonomy): Eukaryota > Fungi > Ascomycota > Dothideomycetes > Pleosporales > Didymosphaeriaceae > Didymosphaeria > Didymosphaeria variabile. Next base: position 1,270,452 of record NW_026611628.1, on the reverse strand, counting down.
CCCAAAGCCCCTGCAGTTACCATCGATGTGGATCCTCCTAAGACGACTGTTCCAAAGATCCAAGACCCAAAAATATATGGACCTTCCTGCAGCGCGTACAAAATAGGCGAGCATAGAGGACGATGTTGGCTTCCCTTGTTCTTCTTCCAAAACAAGCTAGACCCGCCTTCATGGGACCCCCTGGCTGTTTTCAAAAGCTTGAAGTACCTTCGCGATGCGCTGGCTCCTGGCTCTGTTTTAAAGTACCTCAGGTTCCGGCCATGTGGACTCTCCTGCCTCTCCTTCTAAAAATTGCAACGTTCGAACAATATGGAGTTCACGACCCCCGGCACCTCTTACCGGACCAAAACCTGATTACACCCAGGAAAATGTTTTGGCGTTTCATGTGCGGTTGCAAAAAGACGCTGGGTACACTTCGTGTCGTTTCTTCCAGGTCCTCTCCTGGTACTTCGAAAATCCAAAAGACGTAGCCGAAGATACGGATGCGGACCTCCCTTGCCGTGTCTGCAGCGGCATCGTGCATTTTGGGACCAAACATTTGGCCAATTACTATGATGTCCTTTACCGTCCGAGGACATTTCACCAAAGGCGCAGCACACGCACTTAATGTCCTTGTTCTGTCTTCCCTTTTTCCTATCAAAGCTTCCAAAAGCTGCCACCTCAAGCCATGTGAGCCTCTTTTGTTCGGTCTAGCCCAAAAATGCATTTTCTCGTACCAAAAGCGATCGATACAGGGCAATGTCCCTCGCCGTGGCTGAGCGTTCCGTCAGAAAAGTGCCAGCATAGACAGAAATGTCTTCCGCTTCCTCTCTCTTTTCTACAAGAGGGGTTCAAAAGCGCAGACGAGGGCCACATGAAGCTCTTGCCTCGTCCCTGAGCGCACCTGTCGTGTGCAATACCAAACAGGAAGTTCGTTGGATGAATGTCGTCTGCCGTCTTTGCGCTTCACAAGCTACTCCCCAGATTACATATGCCCTTGTGGCTCTCTTCTTTTCTCTTCTACACAACGACTGCGGATTCGCGAGAGGATCAATCTAGAGCTTCCTCGATCAAGTGAATGGGATCCTTGTGTTGGTGGACCAAAATAGTTTCGTGGGCAAAGAATGTCCTCTGCTTCCTTCGTGCTCTTCAAAAGCACTGACCGAGCACATCATGGACCGTTCTTTTCCCTTCTCGAGGTCTGCTTTTCATCAAAGCTCAAAAGGAAAGAAGTCGAGGTATGGAGAAGGATGTACGGATATGTGCGAGGCGACGGTTTCCGAAAATCAGTTCGACCAGTTTGATGGCCTCTGTCGCTCTTGTGCGCTCTATAAGACCACTGCATTGCCTATAATGCCAAAGAAGCACTGGAGAAAGGCAAGAAAGCCAGTGTACCTGGCCTTGGAGACTACGAAGCCCAGATCCAACAATCTCTGGAGCGGTTCAAGAACTATGCGCAGTTGATCAGCACAGAGCAATCATCTTTCACATCAGGCAATGTCGAAGCCTTTGATAAGGAGGCTCTGATAAACTCAATTGAGACCATCGACCCTGAATACCAAGACCTCCCATCTGAGGGTGAAGTTGCCAGCGATGATAAAGAGTCTGATGTTAAAATGGCCAATACCAACACAGAGGATTCAGACACTGAGGCCCTAGATAATCCTGAGGTGGCCCGCAAGTATGCAGCAGAATTCAACTTGGGTGTTCCAGTGCCTGAGAAGACCACAACAACAGTGCAAGCTCTACGACTCAAGCACCCCCGCGAAGCCATCCCCATCAATCCAGTAGTAGCTGGCGATCCAAACCGGAACCATGCCTAGTTTACATGGGTTGACGGGAAACGTGTTCCCATCGGCTCTAAGCACATTCAGAATAAGACTAACTGGGATGAGATGGATGAGATTGATAACGATCAGCCAAAAGCATGGGTGGACAGAGACGAAGATGGCCTTCCCGCCCTAACCCTCCCATGAACCCTGGAGGCTCCGCAGAGAGCAGGACTGACCCACTCTTTGCATTCGAAAATGCCCCACGCCTGGCACCAGAAGAGGTTAAACGTGCGAACAAAAACCGGAAGATCCAACATAGCATGCTAGCCAAACTAGGTCGAGTAGGCCTGCAGGATGCGAATAGTAACTTCACCTTGCCAACAGACTACATGAAGGACTTCAGGGCCCTAAACCGTCGCACTCACCTGGGGAATGCTGTAGCCCATGAGACTGGCCACGAGCTTGATACAGTTACTGCACGCGATGCCAACACGACATCCAGCTCTGCTACCAATGGAGAGCAGGGCGAATACTACCGGATTCATGAACCTATGAACCCGGCAGAAATTGAGCGGTTCGAGCGATGCAAGGCGTCAGAAAGGCTCAAAGGTGTTCGCAATCCGGATCATGTGTTTCTTGGGGCCTTTGTCGAACCATCTAGGGCGTTGAAAAAGGTAGGGCTGTAGCTGTGTATGCCTCCTGCCGTGCAGGTCATAAAGAATACCATAGCCATCTCATGTCTTTTTTTCGGTTTGCTCCATTGAGTTCAAAAAGATAATCGAAAAAGTCGATGCGGGCATGGAACCTGATCTTTCACTCTCTCTGAGGATCAAAACGATATCTGGACCGTTACATGTCCTCTGCCGTCCCGAATCCAGGAATACGTCCTCAAATGCGGTTCCTCCTGTCTCTCTACTCGTTCGACAGCTTCTTGATCGCGGATATGAAAACGAACAGGAACCGTTGTTATGCTCTGGCGTCTTCGTGCGCTTAACAAGCTTCGATCATGTATAAGTATGTCCTTCTTTACTCTCTCCCGCATTGTAATCTACCAGATTGAAATCGAACATGGATATCATACCACTCATGGGAGCTCTGGCGAAGTCTGCCAAGCTCCATGATTGTCAAAAAGCAGTTTTGTCAGAGCCCATGTTCTGTGCCGTCCACCTGCAATTCACAAATCGATCTTCCGATGCACATGTGTTCTCTCTGTCGCTCCCTTGATTAGGCCAGAGGTTCGAAGTCCAACTAGAGCGATTGCATGCGGCTCTTCCTGGATGGGTCCCAAATCAAGGCCTCTAGCTGGGCATTGAGAAGTTGAGCTGACGCATTCATGTGCTCTGCTGTACTTGGACGTGACACGAAAAACGTACACTGTGGAAAAGATGTCGCTTTCCTCCTTCTCTTCCTCGCTGCTGAAGTTTCAAAGGGCATTTTCAAAAAGGAGCTTTTCCTTGCTCTATGTTGTTCTCCCTGGAGCTTCCATCCGTGGGGAGCTTCCATCCGTGGCTACCAAAAAGGCTTCTGATATCTCAGTCTTTGCATGATATCGAAAACAACTGGAACACGTACTATGCTGCTTGCGCCTCGCCCAGGAATAAATCACAGTTCCTGTATATCTTTGGCTTTCTGGAAAATCTGCCGTCCTGCACAGAGACCTACAATCGTCATTTAAAATCGCTTCCCCGAAGAACAATGTGCTTCGTCGTTCGTGGGTCGAAAAAGTAAACACGTCACGGTCACATGTCTGCTCGTCTGGTAGCTCCCCCTCCACAGAAGGACCAGAATATGGAAAAGATTGATGCGATGTCCGCCCTCGCCGGCGGTACGAATTTCCACGACTCACAAAATGATGTCGTCTCTAACTTGTCTCCTCCACGGCAAGCTCTGGATCAAAGACCGAGGGCAGCGGACTCATGGCGTCCTCCCTTGCGCTCTTTCAGGGCGATACCTTGATAATGCTAAATATGATATCCGATACTTATTCCTCTTGTCGCTTCTGTACGGATAAAAATCATACCGCTTGGAGACGATCTCTCTTCTTTCTCCTCCATAACTCCAATTAGCTTCGAAATGCATACAGATGCAATACCATGTGTGATTCCCTTACTTCCTCCTGAACATTGTTCTCAAAGCACTCGGAAAAGACCTAATTGTGGACCGAAAACCACCGTTTGCATGTCCGTATGGTTCCTAGCCCCTGGGAGGGATGCAAAGCGTTGTCTCTAGTTATTCTTCTGCTTCACAGGACTTCCAAACCTTCGACAATCATTCGATGTGGAGCCTCCACGCTTTCCTTGAACTGAGCTTCTCACTGTTGTGGCTGCCTCCTTACCCTCCTACTTACAGGGCTCTCAAGCCCGAGAGAGCATCCTTAAGGCCCTTTAACCGCTCTCTGAGTAGAACACCGCACTGCATAGCTTGCTTCAAAGCATGGAGTGACACAGATATATGCTCTTCGATGTGTGCGTGTGGCTTCGAATCCTCGTCTACAGATATCATGGCCGCTCTCTCTGTTCAGAGGGCCTCACAGCTAAGGCATATGTGGGTGTCTTCGGTGCTCTACGAGTGATACAGCAAGCAATTTGGTGTTCGAGAACATTGCATCGTGTTCTCATGATCAACGTTGCTGTGCGGCTTCAAAAGCCCGTTGGATGCGGAATGATGACTTCTTCTTGCCCGCGCTCCCATACTACAAGAAAACAAAGAGCGAAAGACGGTATGGCTGACTTCCAGCGCTTCTTGAGCGACATTAGGGATTTTAATCACTTGAAAAGAGAAAGAACTCATACGACTCGTGCTGTCTCCTCGTGTTTACAAAATGAAACACAGCCAAATCGATGGCTGCTCTTTGTCTCTGTTTTATTTGAGAAAGTTTAAAAAGAATACCTGAACTCGGTGATGTGGCTGCCTTGGTGCTCTGCGGCAGAATTATTCGAGTATTGAAGTTTATGGATTCTGTGCGCATGTTCTCGGTCTTCTAAGTTCGCGTATCATTTCAGTAATGATGATGGTGCTCAACAACCAACAGTCACCATGAATTGCAGAATTGAATCTCAGTATTACATCTATTATGCCCATAGTGCGCTCATCCTTGTTCTAATTGCTACAACTCAGCGTTTCGATAGCTTCTAGTTCAGCTATCGTCCTCTACAAAACCCGGCGGTGGCGCAACATGAACCTCCCAGTACTTAGTGATACTTTCATCCATCTTCTCCTTCTGCATATCCGTCCTCGTATCATTTCCATACGACTCATGCGTAGCACCAATATCGAGCACTCCCTCCCTCGTGCCATCCTTTAGGTACTGCAAGAACTCCATGCTCACTCTGACGTACTCTCTCAGCCCTTCTTTCACATTGATCGTAGCCCCAGTGGTCCATGATAACAGCAGCGGCTCGATCAGGGGAGCGTCAGTAACGCTGGGATGTGACGTTTTCAGAGAAGTCATGAACCAGGTCGCTCCGCACCGCTTGAGCACGTCAAGTGCGATATCACGGACAGTGTCGAAATGTGGTCGACCGTAGAAGATTGTGTGTGCTTTCGACCAGGAGTCGGAATGGACCAGGAGGAGCGGGACGTCGATGTCTGTGTTCAAGCGTCCGGATTCTTTACCAGGGTCGAGGATGATGCCACCGATTGCAGGATTACGGTATCCACTGTTGCCTTCGTCTGCTATGGTTTTATTGGCACTTTTCAAAGCTTGCATGGCTCCTGTAGCTCCGAAAGAATGCCCTGCGATGATCACTTGGGACATGTCCAGTCGATTCTTCCACTCTTCCAAGGTTTTCCCTTCCTTGCGGTAGTTCTGATCGAAGATGTTCCCGCCACTTCCAGCATTGAGACCCTTCAGAACGCGAATCGTCTCCTGGATTTCAGAATCTCGGAAGGCTAATTTCTTGAATCTCCAATCATCGTTGGAGATCTCGCTGTCCGGATCCTCTGGCTTCAGCTGGGATGCTCTGAACAAGATCACATTCTTCTTCTTTCCATCAGGCAAATGCACTATAGTGCCTGGACAAGATCCGTCTCGATGTTCAATAGCGGCCACGATTACTCCACGACTCGCGAGCTCACCACAATAGGCAGTGTAATCAGTACGAGCGCTTACATCGCCATGAGAAAGTACGACGACAGGCCATTGCATCAGATTGTCCTTATCAGTCTTTTCCGAGTCACCCAGCAAGGCCACGTCCACCTTGGCGGGAATATCTATGCTGGACGCTAGACCCCAAAGCGCAAAAGTAAAGAGCGGTCTTGAGAAAAAGTTGTTGAAATGCGCCGCGGTAGCATAACCCTCCGCAATCAAACTGATCGGCTTGGGAAACCATTTGTGTTGCGGCTTGGAACTTCGAGCTCCTTTGACAGCGGGGTAGTAGAGCGTGAAGAGAACCGTGTCCAGTTGAAACGCGGGCTTTCCGTCGGCCTTGAAGACTGCATCAACTACTTGCCGCGGATCCTGTACAGGAACTTCGATGTCGATGGTACCAACGTCATGAGGACCGGTATACTGCGGGAGCTTTGAGGCGAAAAGCGGCGACCAGACAATGTAGCAATATAGTATATAGAGAGCTACTATGGCACTCAGAATATAAGCCACAGTAAACCGGGGTCGAATTAAGTCTGCCACTCGCTGTAGCCATGAAGTATGATTTTGATCCAGCCACCGAGGCAATGCCTTTGTGCCGTCAGTAGCCCTCTGGAGCCATTTGCTGCCGATTGAAGGTGCGTCTTGTAGCCATCTTGGTTGCGTATCACTCATTCTGTGGTCCGGATCCAAGGGTAGAGGTGAATCCGGCTCTTCCGCGATAGCCGTTTCGTCCTCGTAAGAATGTAGCTCAACGTCGTCGTGGTAAACCTCGGGCGTCGTCATGACTTATTGGTATTTTCATGACTCTTAAAACATCATTTTAAAAAGATAAAAGCTGTGTTGTTGGTGACCTCGGACGATGATGTATGACGAAGCGACAAGCGGCCAAGCTATTTGTTGGCGCTAGTGAGAAACCAGCCAAGGAAGAGACACGTGTTTAATCACGTGAAACCGTCATTTCCAGCAAAACGTCAGTGAAAAGTTGCGAAAGCTGATAACCGGATTAAAAAAAGCGATACCTCGTCGTGAGGTGATACTGAGGTAGTGGCACGATTATGGATACTCTGTGTCTGAAGCTACTCATCCAGCTTGATATCGGCCTCGTTGCCACTCGCTCCTGGGACGGCGAAGCGTGCATCAATCTCACAGGCTGCGATTGATCATCCTTATGTGTCAAATGTAGAATTCACAAGACATACCATCAGTTGTTTAGAAGTTTATCAATATTGATGGTTGAACATATCTGAATTTATAAACTGTCGCGATCGCGATGCTAGTCTGGTATATACACGAATAAAACGTCCATGGCGCCTTATAAACATTGCCTCAACGTAATGCCCTTCCAATCAACACCAACGGATCTTTAATCAAACTTGTTCTGGTTCGCATTCTGTTTCAACATAGTAGAATCGGGCTTGTACTTCTTCGAGAGTAACCGCACGTCATACTCGACATCGAGCGTCGCGCCATTCTTCTCGTTCTCGACAGGCTTGAAGGTCAGGAGGAGATCGTCCTTGACGGCGCAGACGGTGTCGGTCTCAAGGTAAGGGTCGTCGTTGGGGTACAATTGAACGGTCACATCGATATAATCGGGATGCGTGACCATAGCGTGGATGTGCGCAGGACGCCACGGGTGGCGGCCCATGATTTTGAGCAGATCGGCGGAAGGACCAGATGTGTCGATGGCGTACTCGGTGGGCTTGAGGCAGTAGAACCAGAACTTGCCGTTCTCGTCGGTCTTGAACTTGCCGCGGAGGTTGTGCCTGGTTTGGTTCTCGGGGTCGAAGACGTCATATTTGCCGTTGGTGCTGGCCTGCCACATGTCGAAGACGGCACCTGGGATACCCTTGCCTGTGTCGACGTCCCTAATGACGCCGTGGAAGAATGTGAGCTGGCCATCTTTGGGCATGTCTTGGACGACGCTGGCACCGAGCTCGCGGAAGGGGGTTTCGGGTGACCAGAAAGGTCCGAGGATGGTGGAGGAGGTGGCTTGTGAGGGGTGTTCGACGTCAGTGACGACAGTGTGGTTGATTTCATCTACGAGACTATTGCACGATTAGCAACAGTTGATTGAATGCGACAGTAGTCCCCAAGCGAGGCGGGAGCACTCACGATTCGACGCCGAGAATATCGCACACCCTCCATGCTTCATTTCGGTTCTTCTGGTAGGCCTGACCGATGGCATTGACGTAGTTGACACCGATGATCCATTCCTCCTGTGTGAGCTCCACGTCGCGGCAGAAGTCGTGCAGGTGGGTGATTAATGAGGTGAGGATTTCTCTGTGGCGGGGTTTCGTCTCGGCGCTCATCAGGCCGACGACATGTTCTGTGAAATTTGGATCAAATTTGCTCTTGTTGCTCTTGACGCCAGGGCCTGTCGGGTGAGGGGCGCCGTTTGTTGCCATTGTGAGATTGGAAAAGTCGTCAATCGAAGGAAAATCAGAATAGATGATTCAAAGATTCGTTGGGAGATGATTGAGAGGAGGGAAATAAAGGGGGGTGACGATTGATTTAAGCCTCCGCTGGGGACCGTAGTGTCCCTTTATAATTGACAGAGTACCTAGTAGCAAAGCCGAGAAGAGCTGCAGGTCATGCGACGAATCGTACGGGGCCGCTTGCATAGGTTCGGTAGTTGACTATGGCAAGGTCTCGATTGGATGCCTGCCGCGGGGCAGATCAAGTCGGATCCTGAACTCGGCCTTCATGGCCATAACCGCGCGAACAAGGCACATTCAAAAAATCAAAAGAGTACAAAACACGCCCACAAATTTTAAGAGTATCTAGTTTCATTTTCATAAGATGCGAATCCCAATCTATCATGATAGATGACGATGATTGTTGTGTGTCGCAATTTCCTCGGCTCTGTCACCCCGCGCGAGCACCCCTGCGGCGGGGTCTCGAGCAGGAGGATAAGATCAAAGCCGGCGGAAGAGTTATCATCCAGTGCGCTAAGACCCAATCCGAGCCTAGCGCCCCTGGCGCTCACATTCGGCAAGCAACAACCGGTTCGCTAGTCAGCAGAATATCTGGGGAAGCTTGCGCCTCCCGCTGTGTCTGTATGCTTTCAAAAGCATCCCATTGGTTCCACGAACAAGATGCACGCTAAATTGACTTCGTGTTCAGACACAGAATCTTCAGCCAACAAGCGCCTCCGACTCTTCCATTTTGCATTCACAAACGTAACGAAGAAAGGACACGGATCAACCACTGCATGTCTGGAGATTATGTGCTTCTTTTCAAGAAAGACCAGGCCTCGAGAAGAGATCCAGTAAGCCTGTAATATGGTTCGGAGATTCCAGGATCGTAGGAGACCCTTTGTGCGGGCTCGAAAAACTTGACAGCGTTGCTTCCCAAACAACAGTGTCTGCGTACAATTGGTCGCTGTATTATATTCAATTGGAGGTAGGACGTGTAGATGATGGCGTTGAGCGGCACTGTGCACAAGATCGTGTCCATTGATGTGGAAAACGCATAGACCGCAATGGAGTCTCTATCCTGGGTTCCGTAGCAGGAGTAGATGCATTCAGACGAACTACTAGATAGGTCAGCGGAGAGGGTTCATAAAGAACATCTCATTTCTCTTCTAGTGCTCCTCGTGTGGACCAAGTCAGGAGCTAGCCTTGTCTCTATCTGTGGCTCTTGAACACAATGAAGCAGCTGATAGAACTGAGCGCTGTAGTAGGTTCAGAATACACCGAGTACAAAAGTGGTGACCTTTCGAAGCAAAGGACTGTGGAAGACTTCTGAATCACTCACGAGTTACATACTGTAAATGGACCTCGGCTAACTTGGTAGATGTTTGAACAATTTAGTCTCCTTAATGTCGATTAGGTTACTGTGGTTATTCGTTAAAGTGATGGGCTGATATCTGCAACGATGGGCCCTTGGTTTCACATGCGAAGTCGAATTGTAGGAGTGGAAGTAAGTATACGACGCAGTACATGGCGATTTTTGGCCGTGTGCTTCGTTTTACTGTTGATGAAATCACGTTCCGACTGATGATCACAAACCTCTACGGTACGTTAAGATGAGCTCCGAGTAAGACGGCCGAACCTTCGATGAAGCAGTGATGGGCGAAGTAATGCCCCTACATCGAACCCAACATACTCAAAGGAGGATTGGGTCAATTGGCGCAATTAGGCCTTGAGCCGCGCTGGTAGCCACGTGGTGTTTTGTGATTCCTAGGAGGGGTTGTTTGAACATGCGTGATTGATGGGACGTTCAGGTGTCCTTGGACAAGTGGGGCGTTGGGCTGTTCCGGCAGGGGCGACTTTCGCCACCAAGTTCCGTCCCCCGCTTGACCCTGCTGGCGTAAGTCAGCACCCCACGATCTTGGCATACAGGAGATTCCAAGCTACACGAGTCTCATAAGCCCCGGACCCAATCTTAGGCTGTAACCCACACAGTGATCTGCGGTTCCCAGATGTCCAGGCGACGAGAATGCATGGGCTGCTCAACGTCAGGTACCATAGATATTGGGTTCTTGCACCTGTCGAGCAGGAATTTCCAAGTCAACATTGAACATCTTGGGTTGCTCCAGTACTCTTAGGCTCCTCGCATGATGCTCTCGCTGCAGATTCAGTTGTTGTCAGTGCCGCTTCAGGCAGCCTCAAGAGACGCACAGCCCCAAAATATGTCTTGCGATTCAGAATAGCGCTGCCCAGTTGCCCAGCACTGTCAATACATTGAAGTCGTTCAGGGTTAGCGCACACTGGCGATAAGCTTAAAGCTAGCGCACGATCGCATCGGCGGCTCTGCAGATCGCTATCCGAGGGTCGTTACCGCAGACGCATGACAGTGACGTTGCAAGCCTACTAACTCTTCTTTTGGCGAGGTCAGATTCCAGTTCAGCTGAAGTGGGTAATACTTAGTGTTTGAAGTCCTCATTTGGGTGCCGATCACTAACCTTGCCGAAACTTTTCGATAGTCTTGATCACGGAGATGAATTACGATGATTTCAATTGGCTCGGGGCACAGCTCCCAAAGGGGGCCACGACAGATTCACGACTACAAACCATGTTACATTGCATCGACGATCAATGATTTTTACTTTGATTGTTGGACTCCTCGAGGATCCAAGATGACAACTGCGTACAGCACGTCAATCTGCACGTTGTGGAGAAAGGCGCACTTATTTTGTACACGTCTTGACCAAGCAGCAAATCCACGAGGGTTGGAGCCAGTCCAGCAGTGCATCAATCGGTGCCTCGACAGAAATCGGAAAGTTGTGACCTGCCAGATTGACATTACATAACTACGCCAGTTGGACTTCGGTGCTACGGCACGTTCGGTCATCAGGCGGCATTGTTGTCCCGGACCAAGCGCCACAACTGCACAGGGCAAATACTCTCGCCTACAGACCAGTGCCATCGACGCACTTGCGGGGCCCCGACAGAACGGCAATCTGAATTCGCATGCTGAAAACACCCCTGTAGATCGAGCTTTTGGCTCGCTAAACGATATGGAGACGGGCTGTAACCCACGCACCCAAGCCTGTACCGGGTTCGATACCTTCGCTAATGGTTAAGCCCCCGACGATCAAGATGTTAGTAGCACGTAAGCATGCATCCGCTCAAGACATTACCTCGCCGACGTTCATGGAGATCTGCTAGAATGGCAAACATGACGTGGGTCACCAAACCGTTGGTTCCTATTTTCAGATCCGAATGCGATGGTCCCGAAATCAAGCCCACAGATATAAAGAACAATCACTGCTATCTGTTTAGACACAGACTTCTTCCCCAACGCTGCGAATTGATTGCGACAATTGTGGAACTCACATCGCTATCATGAAGTTCACACAGGCTTTGTTGCTCGCCCTACCGGCTCTCTCAGCCGCCTACCCTGGCATGTCCAATGCCGATGTGGAGGAGTACACTCGCAAGCGAACAGTCGACGAAGCTTCCCTGCAGGAGAGGCAGCTCCTTACCGGTTTGATTGGCACAGTCCAGGCATTGACCAACACCGTGAGCGGGCTTTTGGGTGCTGTCGCCAACAACATCTCCCCCGACAACAAGCGACCGGAACCAGGTTATGGTTTCAAGGCACCCGGCGCTGGCGATTCTCGCGGACCATGCCCCGGCCTCAACCTTCTGGCTAACCACGGCTACCTTCCGCGGAATGGACATGTTACTTTCCAACAAGTCCTTGAGGCGACCTCACGGGGCTTCAACATGGGGGCTGATCTAGCCACTGTCCTTGCAACCTTTGCCGTCCTTGCTGATGGCGATACCGCCACCGAGAGCTTCTATCTTGGCTCTCTCACCGGTGCTGATGGTCTCAACCGTCACTCCACTGTCGAGGCGGATGTTTCTCCCAATCGCGAAGGTGAGTTTGCTCTTTCTCTACCATGGAATACCATTAATCGCGAACAGACTACTACAATGGCTGCGGCGATAACCACCACCTTTCCTCCCGCATGTTCAAGCAGAACGTTGGATTCGCTGCCGCCGATTCCAGCAAGCAGTTCACAATGGACGTCATGACTAAGCAGTACGCTGCCAACGCCCAGTTCTCCAAGGACAACAACCCATACCTTTACTACTTTCCCTTCCCCCAAATTGTTTCCCTGGGTGCCTTTGCCTTCTACCCCAACTTCTTCTCCAACGGTACCTACGGAGCAGGCGGTGTTGCCAACTACGAATCCATCTCGTCCATCGTTGGCGCCGAATACGACTCAAAGGCTGGTAACTTCAAGTACGTTCCTGAGAAGTGGCCCGAGAACTGGTACCGCCGCGCAACTCCCTACGGCGTCGTCCAGGCCCTCACCGACGCTTTCCTCAGGATCTACCCTGCCAACATAATTGTACCTGCAGTTGCTCAGGTGGGCACTGATAATCTGAGCGTACAAACGCTCCTCTGCGACGTGTACCAAGGTATCAATTCCGTTACGCCCCTCATCGCGGCCGGAAGTCTCGAGGATACATCCAAGCTCGTCACTTGGGCGACCAACAAGCTGCTCCCTGTTCTTGGCAAGAACACCGCCCTGGGATGCCCAGATAGCACCCTGTCTCCCAATGCTCAGGACATTTTATTCCCTAACGCCGCCAAGGTCGGTGGGCCGGAGAAGTCGCCGCCGAAGTCGGATGCGAAGACTGGCAACAACGTGTACAACAAGGTGTACTTTGAAAGCGCACCTGTGAAGCCGGCTTGCTAGATACTTGCATGAGTTGTTTCATGGATGAGCAACTACGTTCTTGTGTATATATTCTCCAAATCTGTTCGTAAGAACAACATACCAAAATAATGAATCATGGAAGTATCTCATCTTGTGCCCTGCTTGGTTTACAACATTAGCATAGGATATGGTTCCCTTTTTTTTCAATCTATCGCATCTTCGATGGGTATCACAACCTTGGAACGCACTTGATCACGTGCACTGAAGGTGTCCACGGCCTCGGGGGTCGCGCTCTACGTGGTGCTCGAGGGACATCGCTCAGCAACTGCTAATTTTCCCAGGGCAAGTTTACATTGTGATGGATATATGCTGAAAGGAATGGTCAAGATAATAACGAAGCTTCGGAGTTGCTAAAGACGTTCCGTCACTGCAGCTGTAGCCTCGCGCTTTCGCTGTGACGCTCGGCCCTCGCGCCTACGTCATGTCCGAAGCGCAATTACGCCGCACCGGATGCCGCGATCCGATCCAAACATTCGACGTTGCATTAGCTACACCCGTTCCATCTTTTCAATCCTCTAATATTTCAAAGCAGAGGAGCGCGAGCATTCATTCGAAGCTTGGACTGTGCTTCCGAAATCGGCTAGCACCGAGCCTTGCCGAAGATTCAGCTCCTGCTCGATGCTCGCCTTGTTGAGCAAGGTGAAAGCGCGAGCGAAGGAAGATGACTTATGAGCGACCGGAAGTGAGTTATTGTGCATCCGGCTACGATGAGGAATACACCCGTTGGCTTACGTGATGATTAAGCAGCGGGTAGTGTCAACTCTCAAGGCAACGGCAGCACATGTGATGTGAACTACTTATACCACGCTCCTCCTACGTAAATATTTCGCTCCTACATCAACAGCAACTGCCAATTCCCTGCAAGCATTCAAAATCATCGTAGCTCTTCGTCAGCATCAGCAAATTCACCTTTCAGTAACCCATCAAAATTACACACGTGACAACCACATCCGAAATGTCTATTCGCGCCGGCGTTGTCAAAGCCTGGGGAAATGCGCCCATATACGACAGTATTGACCTTCCGGCTCCCTCAAATGATCAAGTCCGCGTCAAAGTCCTCGGCGCTGGCGTACATACCCTAGTCCGGTCTCGCGCAGCTGGAAAGCACTTCTCTGTGGCTGGAAAGAACCCACCTCACGTACCAGGCACCGATGGTGTCGGAATCATCCCTGAAACAAACCAGCTCGTCTACTTCAATGCACTCCTATCACCAACAGGATCACTTGCGCAAGAGATCAACGTAGGAAAGCGCGATGTTTTTCCTCTGCCAGAAGGCGCGGATCCGGACACGATTGCTGTGCTCGTCAATCCAGCCATGAGCTCATGGATGGCGTTGACGACGAGAGCAGGTGTGCAGCCTGGGAGCGGCGTGAAGGTGGCGATCATCGGCGCGACAGGTGTGAGCGGTCAGACTGCAGTACAAATCAGCAAGGCTTTTGGTGCGAGCGAGATCGTTACGATTGGAAAGCCTGGACCTAAGCTGGAGAAGACGAAAGAGCTTGGAGCTACTGCCTTGGTCCCTCTAGCTGAAACTCTCACCGACACTGACTTCTCTGCTGCAGCGGATGTGGACGTTGTTCTGGACTACCTCTGGGGTGACGTTTCTTCGGCAGCATTTGCAGGCATCATAAAAGCTCGTAAGAACAAAAGCCAACGTCTAAACTGGGTGGAGATTGGAGCTTTAGCTGGTGAAACGCAAGCGATACCAGCGAGTCTTCTGCGGCAAGCGAACGTAGCTTTTCTGGGCTGCGCACCCGGCAGCTGGACATTTCCGGAGCTGTATGGTCAGACTCCAGCGATGTTGGAGGCGCTTGTCAAGGGAGGCGTCAAGACTGATTTTGCAGTCAAGAAATTGGCAGATGTGGAGAGCTGGTGGAACGAGACAGGTGGCGCGAGACCGCTCGTAAAGCCTTAATATTTGGTATCTCCCGTTCTTCCTTTAGCCTTGGTATGGAGAAAATGCAGACTGGTAGTCTTGGGCGCCACAGAGTAACAAGAACAAGTTGATCATTAAGAACATTGTCGTTGATTCCAGGATTCCAAAATGCAGTTTGATCCCGAGAACCTCTCCACGTTGAAAAGCATGCGTCTCCATTCACTTTGTCTGCTCGGTGCACTTCTCGCCGAAAACATGCTGCCCTTTTGATTGTTTCTAAGATTGGTGTTCCAAGCCTTACAGATCACTACATTGACCTATGACAAGTCTGTTTTATTTGTCTGTTTTATTATGTGCCTTGCCCCGAACGTGGAGAATGAGGCTTGAGACCATCTGTCGCATACGCACTCGTAATCGCAACAGGCACCGCATCCATCATCTCACGAAGCCACATCATCACCAACCATCGCAAGCCAAATTTTCCTCAACCAAAACGAGCTCCCGTCGTCCAATCACTGTTCTCACCTGTGCGGGGCTTTGTCTCGTATATCTCGTATCTTGGAGCGTCGGTCGGCGACACATGAGCGCCACCCACATGATCGCGCGACGCGGACGCGTGTCCTCAGACCTTGATTCGTCGACGCGCTCCGTGTGCGACTTCCTCAGGCCATGACCCGCCAACCATTTGATCTGGCCTCAGTACGTGCGTGTTCGCTTGTCGAGCTTATCATGGTGGCTTAAAAGCGTTTGACTCACTGGATATCGTGAAGCGGTGAAATATATTGTCCTATAAAGATCGATACTTGCTGCGAAAACATCAGGCAGATAGATTGTGCGCTACATCCATCAATCAAGTAAGACTTTTCCTCTTTGATTTCGCGTCAACAACGATGTCTTCCGTCGACGCTTCAGAAGCTCCTACTGCATCCAGCGCCACTTACCACGGTTCATGTCACTGCGGTCACTTTGCCTATACAGTCACGCAATCTCCTCCTCTCAATGACCCATCCTGCGAAGTGAGCGACTGCAACTGTAGCATCTGCTCCCGCAACGGATACCTATTCATCTACCCAAGTGACAAGAACGTCACGTTTACGAGCGGCGCGAAGAGCGATTTCAAAGTACGTCGATAGATTCGTTCTGTTCGCGGGACTCCTTCAAAGCAGGAAGTCAGTATCTGACCTCTCATTAGAAGTATTATTTCGGGACCCATAAGTTCGCGCATTACTTCTGCGCTACGTGCGGTTCGAGCTGCATGGCGGAAAGCGAGGATCCCAATCTGTACCCGGGGATCATGGCGGTCAACATCAGAATGTTTCATGACCTGGACCTAAAGAGCTTGAATGTAAAGTCGCTTGATGGGAAACGACTTTGAAGGAGATATTGTGATCGCGCTGGTTTGAGAAGAGAGCTGAATTGCCCGAATCATCGGTGCATGTGGTTGAAAGGAAGGATGGCGCAGTATTCTGAAGCTTGGATATCATTCGTTATCTTATCTTCATCGTACCAATCTCATTCAGATGACATATGGGTGAGTAAGTGGAATCCTGCATTCATTCGTGTCGTGGCGGGAATGTGCCTCTAGCCCACGATCAACGCCTGATCAGTCTCTGATGCTAGCATTCCCAGCCCCGTAATTTCGTTCCGTCTTCGAGACGATGTACCAAGCATGTAATACGCCCGGAATCCAGCCTAGAATAGAAAGACAGATGTTGATGAGGAAGTCGGCGCCGCAGCCCCTCTTGAGGAATACCGGAACAGGCGGAAGGAAGAGGGCAAGAAAGTAGAGAAGGACATCGCTCTATTACACGCGTTAGAGACAGCGAGTTCGCAGGTGGGGATGTATTACTGTTGATGATGGTTGGCGGGCCATGGTGTTGGTGTGGGTAAACGGGGTGACGGGCAGTCGCGATTGGTGCGTATCGCGCTTGCTGTTAGATCGTAGGTCTGTTGTGGTGGAGGAATGTGTGTAGCTTCGAATCAAGAACTGCACACTTAAATTCGCAAGCTGGCAACCTGTTTGCAACTCTTGATCAAAGCCATCTGATGACGCGGTTTTGACCAATTCGGGGACCCGGACCCCTGTTCCTGGAACGCTCGGAAGCACTAAATTTTCGCGCTTCATTACAGCCTTGCCGTTTGTCGACGTGTCAAACCTGGAACATCGAATGAAGTTGCTGTCTACCAAGAACTCACTGCCGTAGTCGACGGTGCCAGTCCGAATTAGGGCCATCATGTGTAACACAGCCACATATGTTGCGCCGGCTTCCGAGCTGCTTTCACATACGAGCAGTATCGCAACAATAGCGCTGCACACATACTTAACGATGCTTGACAGTGGCGTTCAGGGTCGTTCAATGGCCATTGTGAAACAGAGACGAAACGGGAAGCATCTATCCATATCTCTTCTTCAGCAGTGGCCGAGCCAATAGACTTGTCAAAATCTTTGCAGGAATCGGATTCCATTCATTGGATTTCTGCGCTCTGGTGATAGGCCGGGTCTTCGTTGGTATGTAAACGCTTGCTACGTTACGCTTCTTCACGGAGCAAAATACAGCGCAAGAAAACGCCACGTACATACAACCTTACAAGTCTGCCTTGCATTTAAAAACGTTTGGGAAGTGTCAACAGCTCGAGTAAACAAAGCTGTACCAGTTGCGCTATAGTCACATCCAGCTAAGTCTCTCTCTCTGGCCCACGATTTGCCACTTACATGCATAGGTGTTCGCCTACAGTGGATGTCCGCCCTGTCTAACGAGGACTCCTCCAAATAAGACCTCGACCGCCATCTCATTTAGCAGTCCACCTTGATCGGCATCCGATCCTCATCGCCGGCTAATTGCACTGATGCATGTCACGGAGAAGTTCGTTGCACCGAGTCTATGTCCGATAGCCTTTGCGTGGCGATCATGGCCGTCAAATGATTCAGTGAAGACGCCATTGGCTCTGAGACTTGGACCGAATTCCTGACGCGGTATTTCAGAGACGGGCCATGTTTCCATGCCAATCAGAGTGATCACGCTCTAGTTGGTGTACTTAATTTCATCAGGGCCGACGTCATTGTTGCCGGGTTGTAAGTCATAGACGAAGGATTCGTTTAGCGAGCATGCGGGGGGATCGTTCCGATCTGTGTTGTAGACGCGGGATGGGTTCGGAAGTGTGGAGTTTCATCTAGCGGGACACTGGATGGCCTGAAGTCATCACAAGGAATACACGACCATCGCATCCCTCGTACCCGTATAGTCGATCACCGAGGAGAAGACTAGGCTGGCTGTCCCGGGTAGCCAATACATTATTCTGTGTGACATCAATTCGATCGAGTTTATGGTTCCGACTTGAAGTCGAGATTTACTCCGGCCCTCAGCACAGATTTGATAACATCACGTCTTCAGCACGATTCCAGCTCAGCTTAGCTAACTCGCTCATTTTCATAGTACTCTGGCGTGTTGATAGTGACTTTTAGCTTTTAGTTTGTGTATAAATCTAATTGTCATTCTGTTGCCTGGATCCTCCGAACCAAGGATGTCAAGATTCAAGTTAATCCTTCTAGGCCCGAAGCTTCTTTGCTTTTAAGCAATCAACTGGCGCTACGCTGTGATTGACATAGTTTACGCTGTAGTTGACATGGTTTTGATTGCGTCAGGAAGCAAGAGCTAACCTTGGAAGGATTCAAACACGTACTCAAATGCCTAGTCACTGGTCCCTGGGTAGAGGTAGACTAAGAAAGGATGTAACAAGGATTGATACACGGGCGAGGTCTTAACCGAAGTGATCGCTGCTCCTTCGACTACGCCAGAGGAACCAATGACGCGAAACTTAGGTACTAGTGTCTTAAGTCATAGGTCTTCCGTGCGTGGAGTTTACCAGGTGAGGCAGGTAACACACAATGTAAACCTCATTGATCCTTTCGCACTGCAGTGGAATATATCCCCAACGCTGAGCACCTAACCGCCCATACGGATTCGACGTTTCAGAGTTAGCCGATCGCCAACACGCTTGCGTTTTAGCACCAGGCGGTGCGCGTCTTGTTCCCGTGTGGTGGGGGCCAAGGCGTACAATCTCCCCCGCAAAAGACCCCGTCACTAGGTTTGTAGTCGGAGCATTCACAAGGCGGTCAAGCATTGTTTCGAATGCTTAACTTTTGGACGCATGTCTCGGTCAGCGGGTTGTGGCATGGACATCAGATCGAGACCATTGCTAGTGCGGTAAAATCCATACTCACGTAGTAAAGTGAACACTCGTATAGTGAAGTCAATATTCGTGGGGTAAAGTCGATTTTGGTCGTACAATGGTTTCAACCAGCAAGTAGTGATCAGAATCAATGAAGTTGCCCTTAATCAGCAACCTAAAATGTCCACATAATTTACAGAGCTCAGAAACTCTAAGACTTGTCTGGTAGATCGATATCGTTCTATTGGTGGAATGAAATGGAAGATGCTTCTCGAGTAACTTCGGAGTTCCAGACTGAGGGATGCGGTCAAATCCCTCTTCGACGATCTTCGTGCAACCGACGAGGGATCAGGTTGGATACCCTTGTGACGACCAATTGATCCCTCACGTTGCCGTTCTATCCGTATCTTTCACAATTGGATATCGATGTCACTGCTGATGAGGGACTTGGCTTGAAATGTGTATAAATTCGGCGTGTGTCGCCCACAGCTTCTCCTATCTACCAAGCATCTCACATCCTCTCATCATCTACGAGAATCAAACACAGGATCCTCCTAAAAGATCATTATCCCCATCCAGCCACTATGCGTTTCACCGCCATCCTCGCTGTCCTAGCTGTCACAGCATCTGCAGCCCCTGCGACCTCTGGGAGCCTTGATGCTTTGAAGCGAGAAGTAGCTGCTGGTAAGTACCAATCTTGTGGTCCTATCATTTCTGCACCCAGAAGTGGTACTGTTTACTGTCCACTGTCCCAGCTGACACTAGTCTCTAAACAGCGGCCGACGCTTGCAGGGACCTTGATGCTTACCAAACCTGCACCTCCAGTTGCAGCGCACTCGCTCCAGGCTCTGCCTGCACCATCAACTGCCTCATTGCTTTCTGCGCCTAGCTTCCTGTAGCTGGCTTGAGGCTATAGTGATGCTCCAGGGCCCTGGAGTGAATCACACATGTCGACGGCGGAATGCAGGGGTCAAAGTCTCATGACACATTGGAGTTATCTCCATTTTTCTGGGCCACTCGTCAAGCAGCCCTTTCATGTATTTTTTTAGGGGCACCTGAGGCAGTCAGGAGGTTGGATCGTTCTCGGGGTTCGCGTGGCCTGTCACGTATTGGAGCCCGTAGAGAGGCTAGCCGGTCTTTACTTCTACACAATGACAAAAATGAGTTACTCCGCAGTCAAGTTAGGACCCACCACTATTAGTATAAGTGAGAATCCCGTACCTTTTTTAGACCAGCCAAAGCCGGCCTGCGAGTTCGATCCAGAATGTCCCTCTGCTCCCTAGGGAGCGAAGACAATTCTACCTGAGAAGTCGGCTCAATACGGAAGGGATTATGTGTGTGTTTTGGAGCGCGCTCCGAGTAGTGCGACAGGTAGTCAACGGAGGATCACTTAGACATAAAGTGGTATTCTGGCGGTTACTAGCTTACTTGGACTATGCCCCTACCCGAGAAGATGCTATATGTAGAGCCACAGGCGGAGTTGAGGAGTCGATACTTCATGGGGCGTTCGAGTGCACTTACCGCGTTGAGTGTGGAGGGAACAGAACAACGGAGTCACTGTCGACGAAGCCCAATAATATAGCTGAATTGTTCACTAACACAACATGCACTACTGTTACTGACTTAGATTCAAGTTCTACGTTGCCAATGGCTCACAAGCTTTGTTAAGTTCGTCTTGGTAGCTAGTAAACGCCGTTCACTTGACTAAATCCTGCTGCAATTCTTCTCCGCACCCGGTTTTGCTAACAATCACCACGGTGTTGTTTAAGATGTTACCGTGCACTTAGCTGCAGCTCCATGTTCAGACCGTGTCCTCAAGAAGAGATTTGAATTTGCTAACTATGCTCGGCAGTCGAAGTCTGGTTAATTTTCTTGTGGAATCGTCATGAGGTGTTGATCCACACCCGTTCAAACATAGATTAAGTCAGCTGGCCTGGATTCACCTTAGCCAAGCGGCAGCTACCTGTCACCGACGCCTTGAGCAAGCCTGCAGAATTCAAAGTACACCGTCAGGTGAGTATCGACCTGGAACCTCTTCGTCCTCATATAGTCCATCGTATAGCCTTCTTCAAGCTGCGCATGCATATTGTTATGGATATAGTCCAACAAGACGGTGATAGACGGATTGGGTATTGGCACTTGAACACGGGCCGTAGTCGAGGTGGTGGGGTCTCTAATCCCGCCTAGTGTCGAGCGCCCGCCGTGGCTCGATCGTTTGCCTTGAAGAGTGACTGTCACGGTGGTATAGCGCCTCTGGTCGATGATTTTGTACTCGCCGTCGAGTTGAATGCCTGTAGGGTACTTCAAGTTCAGGCCTTTGACAATGCGTTCGCAGTCACTTTGAAACTGGGCGAAGGCTTCCTTGAACTGTATTCGCTTCTCTTCATTTGATAGAGTACCGTGATTTCCTGAAGTATCGGAACCGCTCGTTGTAGTCCCTTCGCTCGTTGTCGAGCTCATATTCTTGGCTTTGGTACTTTCCTCGGAGAATTCCGCGAGGTGCAAGGAGAAGCGCGGATTCGGAACGGGAAGGTAAGACACCAGGCGAGTCAGGTGTTTAGCGTTATCGATATGATGTTGCGCGTGGCAGGCACGATCTCTACGTGGTGAAAAAGACTCCTGATGCTGCTTATGGCTTTCTTTCACGCGGGTTGCGACTGCCGCTACGTAAAGCCTAGAGAAAAATGTCTCTGACTGTGTAGCCTTGCATGCCGTCATTCATGGGTAATACGTCAAGTTGGAGGATGGTGAGATGTCGATCCGCAGACAGTACTTGAGAAGATTGTATGATAAGTAGACGTACACAGTGTATTGTATGCGGAGGCGAACAAAGCCGTGGACGGGCTTTACATATATGAAAGAATCTGCAGGCGTGATCGCCTACCCCTGGATGCCATCATATCTCCACGGGCGGGCTCCACAACCCGCAAAATTGTCTAGCACCGCCGTCCCTGTAAAATTCAGTAACCATGCTGCAAGATAGACGCGTTGGTGTGAATCCTTTACCGAGGGATGCTTTGTGGTCACATGGCACCCAGTGCTTACGTGTCACCACACGACACTGCAGCAGTAAACCTCGTTACCAGTGGTGGACGTTATGGATAGCATCCTCATAATTCTAGCTTGGTCTTCCCAAACAGGCTTTACTCTGACCAACCCACGATGTTTGCACCGAGAAATTAATCAAATTTCGGAGCTTTCTCGGATTATGATTAACAATTGTCAGACCCACTTCAGATACCTGATCAAATGGCCTCATTACCTTAATGAAGCGTAAAAAAACGTGAGTCTTCTTGCTATCTGCCCTCAAGCAGATCGTCTACAGACGGAGGTGTGCACACGATGTCCGTATAGGGGAAGTGAATACATGCGCTAGCACGAATCAGGAGCCGGAATACGAAACCAAGATAGGGAAGAGGACCCATGATGGCCAATGTGTCACTACGCAATTGCAATTCATTATCTTTTGATCTTTGCCTGCAGGTACCGGCTAGTCAGGCACAGGATCAAACGCCAAATAAGACCAAAGATACCACGTGAATCTCAAGACAACGTGGAACAGGTTGCTAGGCAGTACCGAGAAGAGGGCACACTAACTCAGCCTAGCAGGTATTAGTACCCAACCTTCCAGTCGTCTTGTGACCCGTTCCTACGGTTATTACTGTTCCGGCCCGCACTAGCGGCCAACTGCGTTAGCCAACCAACACACCTTGGTATCTACAGTATAAGAGCAAGCAGATATCATCCTATGAGAGTTGAACTAACAGGGTATACATACATATTTGATCATCCCACCTGAATATTTAGTCAATACACATTCGCGGATCGGGCCTACTGGAAGAGATCCATCCCAAAACGACAAGGAAACGACTGGACGTGACTACATCGTGCGGTCACTACCTTGCCATCCTTGCCACACATTCAAACAGATGCATAAAGAAACACGTCTATAACACGTATCACTGCTACATGGTGGTCAGCAGATCCCCGCCAACGCATCCTCACGTAACGAGTTTGCCATGGATAGTTCCCAATACACATGTAACTACTGCGTCATGTCTAGTACATTCCATCAACCATATGCACAGCCATCTTCCGGTACAGCCTTGGCGCTGCCGCTTCAAATACAACACAAAGATGCACAAGTCCTATTTTACGATGCTAATGTGTCCAAAGCGAAGACCATCAATTGCTCACCCTCACCCAATCAATACATCAACCCTTCCCCTATGCGATAAAGCTTACAGCAGCAGAAGAGGTATATAACGGCGCTGGAAAACGAAAATGCAAACCAAAGCAGTCCTAATCCTCCTCCAACCCAATTTCCCAATCATCTCTCAATATAAACATAGCATCATAACATCATATACAAACACCTCTTTCTCTACGCCCAATTACTTCCAGAATTTGAACTTACTCTTCTTCGGCGGCACAAAGCTCTCCACGCTCTCCCCATCATCGCCCGTGCGATAACTCCTTCCATCTTCACTATCCTCCTCATCGCTATCCGCATACTTCCCTCTGCCTAGATACCTCGCCCCCACGCCCGCGGACCCATTCCTCGCTCCCTGCGCAAAGTACCCGTCGCCGCCAGTGTCGTCTCTTGCCTGCATGTCGCGTCTCGAGTACGGGCTCTCAGGCCCCGCTCCCACGATAGCCGGATGCGGCGGATAGCTATCGCGCTTGGAGCGACTGGATGTGTGCGCAAGGACATGCGCCTCATGCTCGAATCTCTCGCCACGGTGCTGATTAAGGATGCCGCCCATGCTGCGCCTGTTGACCTTGGAGTCTGGATCCTGAGGTTGAGGATAAGATTGCTCCTCTGAGCGTCGCTGCGGTAATTGTGATGAATGGGATGCGTTGGTGTTGGGTAGCCGGGAGGAGCCTGATCGCGACGGAAGAGCGGCGGTTTGCGTCTGAACATTGTTGTAGGTAGCGACGGGAGCGCTGACGTGCCGCTGTCGCTGGGCCGCCACAGACTCCCATGCAGAAGGCGGCGGGGCGCTAGGCGCATGACGTGAGGATCCGATATCTACGCTTTGTCGGCGGTTTTGAGGGTCGCTTGGTGCGGCGCGGCCGAGCGCGGGTCCTGTATCTGTTGGAGTATGAGGGTCAGCATGAGAAGGAGGTTGGAATTGAGAGGAAGCGCGCTTGCGGTTTGTAAAGCCTGGGATGATGATCCTCGGGCCCACTTTGTACCTCTGACGTGCGCGATCCTCCTCATCCATTTCCTCTTCGCTACCGCTCTCGCTCTCCGATCCTTCAGTGTGTGAATATCCGTCATCGCCTACTGTACGACGAGGACGTCGCTTCCCGCCAAAGACTCCAAAAACGCTGCTAATACGAGATTTGCGTCGTTCTTTCTCTTCCTCATTACCGGCTTCAGGGGCGGTATAGTCCAGCGCAGGCACGAGCAGGCGGTAAGGCGTTGTGATCCCGGCAGGATCGTGTTGCGAAACTTCCAAATTGAGACAGATATCGAGGCCGCCCGCCAGGTTAATGGGCTCTCCTTCGCGCCTTACTCCCTTCCTACTCAAAACGCTTGGACGACGATAGAAGCTAGGTGGACCGCCAGGTGAATCGCCAGCAAGCGAAGGACGTTGTGTCGGTACACTATGTGTTGACCCGGGAGCATTGACACTGTCGACCGAAGCTCTTCGCTTGAAGAGTGACGTGAGTGAGTTTCGCCGAGAACGAGGGCGCTCAGGTCGTTCAGGTGAGAACGATGACTGAGGTTGCGTTTGACGGTCATGCGCAGCAGTATTCGCTGGATTGTTGTAGTAGGAAATAGGAGGACCCCGCTCCTGTCGTCTGCCACCAGTTCCACTCAAACGGCGGACCATTTTACCAGGGGTGTAATCCGATAGGGTCCTTGTAAGCCTGGGTCCATCTGCGCCTGGCGATGCAGGTGGCGTATCTGGCGGTGTACTTCCCGGATTGTACGCTCGCAGACTGCACCAGTTTCGACGTTGAAGCAAATGGACATTGTTTCTTTTCTTGCCATCAACATCGTGCGTGAAGAGTGGAATCATGTTTTCTTCTGTGTCCGCATTAAGATGGTGCACTTTGTTACGCTTGTTGATGATGTCCGCCATAATCTCAGGAGGAGGTGTATTGACAATAGCGGAAGAGACGACGTTTGGCATATAGCGATGATCCTTATCCTTCGGAATATTCAGCTTCTTGTTGGAATAGAACTGACCAACAGCAGCCAGGTGAACGTCGCCACCAAGGATAGTAACACGGACTGACTTAGTGCGTGCAATGTGCTGTAACTCGTGTATAAACCAATTGCGCTCATCCTTGTGGTGTTTTGCCGTCCAGTGGTCGTCAAGATCATCGAGGATTTCGACCCCACCATCGAACTTATTCACGAAACCACCTAGAAGACCCATGCGTCCCAGTGCTTTAACGGGGTCCATGAGCCTGCTGGTCAGGATGTTTTCAAGAAAGTTCAATCGAGGATACGCAATGGGAACGCCAAGCAAAACTATCAAGTGCTTGGTCTCGCCTTGAATAATCTCTTCCTCTAGACGATCGAAGATGTTGTCGTATGATTCTTCTGTAATGATCTCGTTTCGTTGGCGCTCAGTGCGGCAGTCAAGGCCCAGGAATGCTACTTCTCTGCCAAGCTGCATGAAAACACTTCGAGATTGCTCTTTGATGTAAGGTCCTGGACGAGCACCAAGAACCCACGAAGGCTCCGTTGCCCGTGTTTCGGTTGGAATAGATTGATGTTGGAAAAGCATGTAGTACTTGAAGGCGACTGCACCAAGTCCTGTGAACACAGGCGTCTCCATGAAATGGTGTGGATAGGAGCCATATCCCTAAAAATGTTATCACTGTGAACTCGAGTTGAAGAAAAGGTACTCACATCGATAATGTCATGATCGTCCCAGATGTTGATCATGGGAATCTGAGAGTTCGCCAGTCCGAAGAGACCTTGAGAGAACCACATTGAATAACGATCCAAATAGAACTGTTCTAGCTCGTTCTGCAGCTCTTCCGAGAAAGGAGTCCGATGTTTTTGCCAGAGATTGTTACTCTCGGTCCATTGTTTGAACAGCGTTGTATCGCGCATCGCAGCATCATTGTAGATTTGATCACCACCGCCAATCATAACATGGAATGGCCGGGTTTGATGGTTGTTCAGCACGTCTCGCCACATGGGATCCGGACCACAAAATTCTTTCGAAACAACGCTTAACGAGAACCCATTGCAGCTGTGGAACATGATGTTCATCGTTTCGCCTCTCGCAGGGACCCAGAAGCCAATGGCAGGTCCACGGTTGATCCTGTACGCGATGCGCGCCTGCTTCGGTCCAAGCTCGACTTCGAGATTGAAGCGCCAGAATGTGACGCCCCTCTCAGCATGTAGCCTCACGGCGGAGATTTCCTTCATCTTGCCTAATTTCTCGCCGTCCCGCTTCTTGATCCGAGATGATTTCTGAGGCCCCGCACTCTGTGGACTCATGGAGCTTCGGAGTTCTGAGAATAGACCCGTTTCACCTTCTTCACGAGAGAGATCAACGTCTACGGGGATATCATCGATAGCTTTGACGTAAAGAGTCTTCCCAGTTCGTGACACCTTCACCTGACCTTCCAGTGGATCAACGTACGCCGGATGCAGGTTGTCTGGATCCACGTCTTCAGGCGGGTGTGGTAGGAGATCCATTGGCTGTGTAAAGAGGCGTAGTGTAGGTGGTCTTTGGTAGGAGGAACCTTCATCGGTAGTCACGATCATCACGCTACCACGCCATATCTCCCGATCTCTGCCCATCCTACTCTTGTCTCGACGAAGGCCCGTGTAGCGGAGAAGTGGTCCACATTTGAGGTATAGGGGCGGATTGAATGTGGTGTGTGTGGTGGGGGGCTCCACATAGCCGTCGTAGGTAGGCTCTGCATAGCTACCAGAACGGCGACTACGAGTCGAGGTACTCTCCTCCCACCAGGCTTTGTTACCATTACCACCAGTGCTGCTGGACCTTTGAGGAGCATCGAGGTTCAGATCTTCCTCTACGAGCATGCCAATTGCGCCGTTCCTCCACTCGTCTAGCATTGGCGGTGGAACGTATCGCCTGTCAGGGTCGTGATCTTGCGAGAAGACATCGCCAATGCTATGATTTCGGGCCTCTGGTGGCTGTGCAGGTGGAATTTCTGTGGCCGAATCGGTAAACCCAACACTTCTTCGATTTGCAGCGGGCGCCGCCGTTGCGCCATGAGGCCGAAGTCGGTCCTCTCTATCCAGAGTGTTCTTCTGGTCAATCTGTTGCTGTTCCATCTCTTTTTGTGCTTCGAAAATCCCGCGACTGTCCCTCTTTTTCTCATGCTTCACTGTGTCCTTCGGAGTAGGAGGGAGATCCTTGGACAACTTTCTGCTGTCATATCGAGCGACACCACCGCCTACGTGTCGCGACGCATTGGGGGCATCTTCAACTCCGTACAGCCCCAGACCAGAAGGTACAGGGGCAGGTTTACGTTCCAGCTTTTCCACGGATTTCTCCAGATTCCTGACTGGTCCCGATCGGTCCCGAAAGCTACCTGATCCTCTAGAGACTCCAACCTCCTTCTCGTTCACACTAGACGTGCGCCCGACGGATCTATCCGCATGAGTGAGACCCTGCTGATGACTCAGTGCAGATGAGACGCGTTGGCCCTTGGACTGAGACGGTACTCGATGTGGTCCAGGTCCCGCGCCGCTTCCTGAGGGATCCCAGGGCTCAGACAAGTCATAGCCATATCCATCTTCAGATTCGCTGAGATCATCCGGTAGCAGGGGAGATTTTGGTTTATTCTGCGCCGGCATGGAGACATGTCGCCTATTGCTCGCCGCGCGGGTGGGAGCTGGCTCCGGCCCTGTCACCGGCCCAGACACATTGCGCTGCTGTTTCGCCGCAGCCTCTCGCTCTCGCTCTCGTACGCGGCGCGCGCGCATCTCCGCCTCGGCCTTCTCTTGCGCTGCCAGCTCCATTTCCAGTATCCTCGCTCTCCTCTCCTCCTTGCTTATGTCATCCAACTTCCCCTCTAGCTTCTGGAGTGGAGACCTGTCCGGCACCGATGGCCTACGGCCCTTCGAATTCTTCCGAGCCACACCTTCGGATGCTCCCGCTAGTGATTGTGGCGGTGAATATGGCGGTGAGCGCAGCTGCTGCAACCGTTCCGCAGCTATCGTGATGTTTGGCTGCTGGCGACTCGCATTCATGTATATCGTCGGTTCTCGAGAGCGCCCAGAGTGAGAGCGATTGGGCGCCCTCGAGCTGCTCTTAGGCGCGTACGGATCCTTGTACGATACTGGTGGTGGTGCTCGGGGAACGTCTGGGGCTGCAGGCAGTGCCTCGCCTGATGCGCCGGTGGTAGGAGGAGGTATATGCTGGCTCTGTCTGCGACGATGCGACGAGGTGCGCGAGACGCCATTGGCACCAGATGGAGCAGCTACAGGTCGAGCGGAATTGCTGGGCATTGCGTTCGAGGTCGCCGGTGCATGTGTAGGCTGGGCTTCGACGGGCCGACGATAGCTGGCCCCCTTCTTCGAGTAGCCATCGGGAAGTGGCTGCTGGGCATTGTTCGCAGTCTGCGAGACATAGGTACCGTTGTTGCCGCGGTTTGCCATGCTGAGGCGCGCCATGCGCTCAGATAGTGAGGGCGGGGAGGAGCAGTCCACAGCAAGGGACAGCGGCAGACGTCGTGCGGATCTGCGGTGGGGTTACACTATTTCACAAATTGCCATCTGCTTTCGATCCAATTGGACTTGAGCTGGATCCGTAGAGACACTAATGGCGTGCCAATGTACAGGTAACGTGTAGGCGACGGGATGCTGCGCAGGGAAGCGCTGGACAAGAGACGCGCAACGGGGACAAACGCAGGAATATCAACAAATCAACTGCACGCGCAACAAACAAAATTGTATGTACATGGATGCAGAAAGACGAGCGCGCCCGGCGGGCTGATATCCACACTGCGGCCAACGCATCACCGCGAGAAAGATGAAGGCGGGAAAGAGTGGCTGGGGAGGCGCGCCTGCCCCAGACGGGTTAGCGCCTTCTTTCTTTAGGGCCACATCTGCGGCGGCTACCGTTAAGCCTTGAGGAGCATCCAGTGTTCAATAGCATCCACTTCGACTCCGCCGGCGCCTTTCACCACGTTGCAGCTACGCCGGACGCGCGCTTCTCCCTTGCTACACGCAGCTTTTTTGCATTACTTTGCCGACCTGCTTCTCCGAGCCTAGCACGGTGCAGCTGCGCAGCCCCATGCACCAGCAGCTCGTCCAGTAGTAGTCTTACCCGAAACCCTTCCCTCACTAACTCCTTCGCCGCCTCGACATCCCCTCTCCAACACTTATCAACGAGGACACCGTCGCTCGTTCGAAGACCTCCTCCTCCTTCACCTCGTATTCGGCGGGCGTCCTCTGTACCTTGATACTCATTCGGGTGCATGCTCTAGGCAGCCGTTCACCCCGTTGCAATGCGCATCTCCAGATTCTTGAGCCTGCTTTCAGCGGCGACGCTGGCGTCGGCAGCCCATCTTCCTCCGCGCAACTACACGAGCCACGACTACTATGCCATCCACGTCACCTCGTCAACCTCCCCAGCGGAGCTCGCTGCCCACCTGGGGCTCACCTATGATGGACCCTTCCCAGCGCTGGAAGACCACCACGTGTTCAAAGCGCCGAAGCACGAGAACGACATAGTAGACGATGCAGTACAAGAGCTTAAGCGGCGGCGGCGGAAACGAGAAATCGGCATAGAATACCACATCCTCGACAGCGTGCGCTTCAACCAGAAGCAAAAGCTCAAGCCTAGGCACTGGAAGCGCAGCCGGATACCCGAGCGCAACGATGTCAGAGCAAAGGAGAGCAACGCTGTCAAGGCCCAGCGGGAGATTGCGACCAAGCTTGAGATCAAGGATCCCATCTTCGAGGAACAGTGGCACATTTTCAATGTGGCCACGCCCGGGAACGACATCAATGTCACCGATGTCTGGATGCAGGGTATTACGGGCAAAAATGTAACAGCTTGCATTGTTGATGACGGGCTCGACATGGACAGCAACGATTTGAAAGACAACTTCTTCGCCGAGGGCTCGTACGACTTCAACGACCACGAGGACCTCCCCGTACCTAAGTTATCAGACGATCGTCACGGTACGCGATGCGCTGGTGAAGTTGCTGCGGGAAGAAACGATGCTTGCGGTGTGGGTCTGGCCTACGATTCGAGGATATCCGGCGTCCGCATATTATCGGGCGATATTACCGACATGGACGAATCGCTCGCCATCAACTACAAAATGGACAAGAACGACATTTACTCTTGTTCCTGGGGCCCACCAGACGACGGGAGAACTATGCAGGCTCCCGGAATTTTAATCGAGAAAGCTATGATTACAGCCATCCAGCAAGGTCGCGAGGGCAAAGGTTCCATTTATGTTTTTGCCGCAGGCAACGGTGCGGCAAGCGACGACAATTGCAACTTCGACGGCTACACAAACAGTATCTATAGTATCACGGTCGGTGCTATCGACAAGGACAACAAACATCCCTACTATTCCGAGGCCTGCTCTGCGCAGCTTGTCGTGACATATTCTAGCGGGAGCGGCGACGCTATCCATACCACCGACGTTGGCGCGAACAAGTGCACCGCTAACCATGGCGGCACATCCGCTGCTGGTCCCATTGGAGTCGGTGTATACGCTCTCGTCTTGCAAGTTAACCCCGACTTGACTTGGCGTGACCTACAGTGGCTCTCCGTTATGACCGCTGTTCCATTCGACCAACCTAGCGACTGGACGCAGACCCCCGGTACTGGTCGTACATTCAGTCATCAATTTGGTTACGGCAAGCTTGACGCGTGGGCGATTGTGGAAGCTGCCAAGACTTGGAAGGTGGTCAAGCCACAGGCCTGGTTCTGGTCGCCATGGATGCATGTCAAGAAGCCCATTCCACAGGGCGATAAGGGTCTTGCGAGCGTCTTTGAGGTCACTGAGCAGATGTTGAAGGACACCAACTTCGAGCGTGTTGAGCACATCACCTTGACCATGAACATTGAGCATCAGCGACGTGGTGACCTTAGTGTTGAGCTGATTAGTCCCGACGGCATGACGAGCCACCTTTCGACGGCGCGCCGTGACGACGAAGCCCCGTACGGCTACGTTGACTGGACTTTCATGAGTGTAGCTCATTTCGGCGAGAAGGGAGTGGGCAAATGGACGGTCATCGTGAAGGACACCAATGTGAACGCCATGGTTGGCACCTTTACCGACTGGAAGCTCCGCCTTTGGGGCGAATGCATCGACGCGTCGAAACAGAAGCTCCGACCATTGCCGACCGAGCACGACGACGATGATCACGACGTTATCGATGATCATCCGGCTCACACGACCTCTGTTGCTGTTGCTTCATCTGGTACCAAGACTGCCTCCGTCAACCCTTCAGACATGCCCACTCGTCCTGTAAACCAGAAGCCCTCTAGCAAGCCCACTGACACGGAGCAGGCAGCAGTCTCTTCAACTCCTACTACAACTGCAACTACGCCTTCTGGCTCGTCCACTTCTGCGACAGCCTCTCCAGAAAGTTTCCTGCCATCCATATTCCCTACGTTTGGTGTGTCTAAACGCACCCAAATATGGATATATGGTAGCATTGGACTGATTCTTGTCTTTTGCTCTTGTCTAGCCGTGTATCTCTTCCTTGCGCGTCGGAAACGACTACAGTCGAGCCGCGACAACTACGAATTTGAAGTGCTGGACGACGCGGAAGACAATGAGAATGCACGGATGCTCAGCGGTGGAGCGGCTGGTCGCCAGGGCAGGAGAGCAAGAAGGGGTGGTGAACTTTATGATGCGTTTGCAGGAGAAAGCGATGAGGATCTTTTGAGCGAGAGCGAGGATGGTGATGCTCCGTACAGGGATCGCGATGAGCCCTATGACGAGAAAGCGGCGCACAAGGAGGATGGAAGCGACGCTGAGGGCAGCAACGCAAGTGGAAGTTCTGGCGGCAAGAGGCAGTAGAGTGGGCTTAATTGCATTCCTACATTGGGTGGCGTTTTTAGAGACTCTTTCATTCCATGCTTTTATTGCACTGCACTGAAGCGTTTCTGTACATAGGCAAATGTATGAATATGGCACCCGCGTGAGGCGGTGACACTAGCGTGGCAAAAAAAGTTCACGTCCCACATCTCCAATCGCGACAACTTTGTGACCAGTTTGTGCCGCGCGTTCCCAACTACCAAAACAATTATTCGCTACAGGAGAGATGGCCGACGAAACGGTTCAGACCCTTCTCCAATTTGAAGGTCATCGGCACCTCACAACGCGCCTACTTCTCTCCACACTCACCGGCCGCCCGATTCGCATCTCGAAAATCCGACCTTCCTCGACACGCCCAGGTCTCACACCATACGAAACGAACTTCATTCGCCTCCTCGACTCAATCACAAATGGCGCGCAAATTCAATTTTCCATGACCGGTACCACCCTCGTCTACCGACCAGGCCTCATTACAGGCAGCGCAGAGGGTCTAGGAGCTATGGGCGGGGTGATCAGGCATGAGATACCAAGAGAGTGCAGCAGGAGAGGCGCAAGTTGGTGGCTGATACCACTCGCATTGCTTGCGCCCTTCGCAAAAGACAAATTGAACGTTGTACTGCACGGTGAGGGCTGCGTGACGAGTAGTACCCCGGCGGGCGATGTCAGCGTGGACTCGGTTCGGACAGCCATACTACCGCTATATAAGAGTTTCGGCATTGAGAGGAACATAGAGCTGAGAGTTCTTAAGCGCAGTTGTGCGCCTGGCCAGGGGAAGAGTGCTGGAGGTGAGGTGCAGCTTGTGTTCGGACACCAGGTGCGGTTACCGAAGACGCTGCACCTCATGAACAAGGGACGTGTGAAGAAGATTAGAGGTGTGGCATACGCAGTCGGAGTCAGTGGATCGAACAATGCGCGTATGATTGAGACCGCGAGAGGCGTCCTGAACAAGTTCGTGCCCGATACCTACATCTTCTCGGACGTGTCGAAAGCACCACTCATCTCCGGAATGGTGTCGAAATCAGATCCAAACGGCAAGACGAAGGGCGCCGTAGGGTTCGGGCTCAGTCTCGTGGCGGAAAGCTCAACGGATTGTATTTACTCAGCGGATGTGGCGAGTCCGCCGCAGGGAGGCGTTACGCCAGAAGACTTGGGCAAGCAGTGTGCGTATCAGCTGCTGGAGAAGATAAGCGCAGGAGGCTGTGTAGAAGTCACCAGCACGGAAACGGTGCTATTACTCATGGCGATGGGGAGTGAGGACGTCGGGAGGGTGTGCTTGGGACGGGATGTCCTGGGTACGGAAGAAGTCGTGCAACTGGGAAGGGATGTCAAGGTTTTCACTGGAGCTGCGTGGGGCTTCCGAAGTAAGGGCACAGCTGATGGAGAAGATGAGATCGTGGTTAGTGTTGTTGGCAGAGGTGTGGGCAATGTGGGTAGGAAGGTTGCTTGAGAGGCTTGAAGTTGGGGACGGTAAGAGTGTAGGTCAAATGATACCCTTTCATGATTCACATATGCCGAGATGTGTGCTTTCATCTCATTGCGCACGATGAAAGATGAGCGGAATGCTAGCAGTCGTAGACTCGGCTACTTGATCAGAGCGCATACTACTATTACCTAAGGAACATGGTTCAATTAGCTGGATTCTGCACTCATATTGTTCAATTCTGCCCCAGCTTGGTGGACGTCACATTACCTGGCGTACTAAAGTATCCCTGCATAGTCGCACGGTTCGCGCGGGTAGTCGCGTCCCGACGCGTCCTCGAGTCCACCTCACCCACCTTCACCATCTACCCCGCGCTCTTGCTTCATTCTGTGTGTAATTATTCTTGCTTGCCTTCTCCCACTTACAGAAGTCATTCCGTACCATTCAAGGCAGGAGGAGATGGTCATTCTGTCGAGGCGCAATGCGCCTAAACTGCTACGTTCTGTGAACAATCAGCCGCATGCAAGCTCCGAGGACCACGAAGAGGGTGCACCGCGCATAGTGAGCACGACGCAAACCAGCAAACCACAAATGAAGGCGGACTTAGATATACACGCCGATCCTATCTCTTCAAGCGATGAAAACGAAGCGCCACGGCCTTCAATGAGCCAATCTTCGAATATGTCTACATGCGACAATCCGCGGAATACCGCGAGAGCCACAAATGGCGCGTCCAAGAAGATTCAGAAGGCACAACACATACGTGCTCCAAAGCGGGGGGCTTTCAGGCAAGGTCTGACGCATAAGGACAGCTTCACTGAGGAAGACAAGGAGAATTCGCAGGAGGGACCGTCAAGTTCCTCTAGCAAGCGGGAGACAGCAGAGACAGTATACTTTGGCATGGGAGACACACCGCGGAAAAAGCAGAAAACCAAGAACGTTCACACGGCGCCCGTTGAGTTTAAGAGGAAGTCGTTCGGGAAAGACAAGCGTAGGTGAGCCCGCAACCATGGTTTGGTGCGGTCAAGCTAACAAAGTCCCAGCAAGTACTTCGTCATCCATACCTAAGAAAAGCGAGCTCAGTCACCTTCATGATCTTGACAACGCATTGAGTAACATGCTTGACGAGCACGAACATTATGCCGAAGTGTCTGACGATGAGCAACCATCGCCTGCAACTAAACGTCGGCGGACGATTCAAAGGCTGCCAGCTGGCTACGCAACGTCGTCAAATCCCACCACCAAAGACTCTCAAACGACCGCTCCCAGCTCACCGCTGACCTCCATTCCCGACCACGATGACGAAGAGCCGAACACCAATGGAGGAGACCTCGCACAAGACGAAGACTCAATATGCGCTTTATGCCAGGAAGAAGTCGATCCCGAAGAGCAACAGGAATTCTGGGCTGAGCACAGCAATCGAACAGTCCGAGACCAGATGCGTTTCTGCAAAGAACACAAACGGTCAAAAGCACAGAAGGAATTCAAAGAGCAAGGTTTCCCGGAGATAGACTGGGCCAGCCTACCATGCAGGATAAGCAGCTTCCGGCCAGACTTAATCGCATTGTTACGAAACGAAACGAAAGAAGAAAGTGTATACCGCACTAAGCACGCCAAACGTCTTGTCTCAGGAAAAGCGGCAGCTTTACCATCGAAAAGAAAAGGACGGAAAGCGCAAGCACTTGAGCAAGACACACTCAACGACGTTGACACCACGTCGTCATCTACAGGCTACTACGGCCCTCGGGGAAAGCGCGTCATGATGGAAGTCATCACTGCGGATCTTTCAGACGTCATCCGGGAAGTCGCAGCGAAAGACCCCGTGGTCGGTCGGTCGGGTTTCGCGATGTTTCTGCAGGCTGTGCTTGTGCCGGAGCTCACGCTGTTACTAGTCATGGATGATATGCAAGTGGACAAGGGGGCGGCGCAGGGGCTTGTGAAGCAGAGCGGGGAGCTGGGGACGCTGTTACATGAGGAGATTGAGGATGAGGTGAGGTTGGCGAGTGAGGATGAGGAAGAAGAGGAGGATTATTGATCTCGTGAGGCATGTTTCGTGGCGATGAATTTAGCGCTTTAGAGATATCTATGATATGTTTTAGCTTCGGCTGGCTTGTGGATATTGGGGTTGATGGGCTTACGATGCGATACCATTTCACGGAGTTATGGCACATTTGTCATTGCAATAGACTTGATTCGGCCACCTTCCATGTAATGTCGTTCAGATTTTATGATTGGTGCTGACTTCACTGATAGAGCTTAGCCGTCTGACTTCGAGATGCTATAGTCAGAGCCGGCGTCCTGTCTCACTCCACTCAGATTCATCCATATAAGACCCCTCTACGCCTCCTCCCTTTTCAATCCTCACACTTCTCACGTTCCATCCATGGGTTCTAAAACGCTGAAGAAAAGTCGTCATGGACTTCCGCGTGGGTCTGGAAAAACATTATGTGTTCCATGCATCTGTGTGTCAAAACAGATCAATAGTAGCGCATGTGGCTTCTCTCTCCTCTTATCCTCTCAGTTCGAGCAGTTCCTTTTTGGACACCTAAGCTATGACGAAACGAAGCCATGGATCTACGTGTTGCTCTCGAAAAAAAAAGAAGACGAACAACAAGTCATGTGCCTGCGTGTCAGAAAAGAAACGCACGCGAGATGCGATCTGTTTCCTCCTCTTCTCTCGCACTTCTTTAGCTTCACTTCTGGACACTAAATCGCCCGGCAATCCTACACATGGGTCCTTGTGCTGCTTTAAAACTAGTATATCAACGAGTATATGGGTCTGCGTGCACAAAAACTACAGTGAGGCACCCACATGCGGGTTCTCTATTGTCCTGTCTTCACGCTCTTTGCAGTCTACTTGCGAACAGCAAATTCGCCAGAGGAAAGATTCATGGGGTTGTGCGTTGCTTCGAAGAGTCGACTCAGACCGAGAAATGTGTTTGCGCTCGTCTTCGAAAAGGACAAGCCGTGTTCGCACGCGTGCTCTGCCTCCACTTCTCGTCTATCTACGCCGTCTACGATCGCTGCGGGGGAACTGAAAGCTATCAGACGGTGTACCGATGTGGTGGACCAAAGGAGATTCATCGAGAGGCACATGTTTCTGTGTGTCTACAAACCAATACGGACACAGTCATGTGGACTTTGTCTCCTTTTCTCGTCCCTCGAGACTTTTCGCAATCTACTCGCTATAACTCAAGACACGAATAGGCCAACTATATGGGCTTGTGCGTTGCTCTGAAAAACGATGTTAGCGTAACCCCATGTTCGAGCTTCGATAAAAAATCCTAGCAACAGAGCATGCGTCTCCCGCTCGTTCTCAAACTCTGGATCTCCCATGTGATGAGGGCGAGAGGATCCAAAAGCGCGACGACTAGGCTCAAAATGTGTCTCTTTCTCCAAAAAGACACCAAGACTTTTGCGATGCGGTGTGGCGCGCTCTGGGCTTTTGTTCTATCTTAGAGAGAAGTTTGCTTCAGGGTTGACCATGTTGTACCTCCTCGCCCATGACAGGGTACATACCATTTCATAGGAGTATGTTCTCTTCTTCACGCTCTCTGAAGTCCGCTCGTGCACATCGAAGGAGACTAGGAACAATCCGATGTGCCTGCCGGCGCGTCCAAAATGAACCACTCAAGGAGCGCATGTGTTCGCGTCTTTGGAAACCAGCCGCAATCACGGACGCGCTGCCCCTACCTCGGCTTCTCCGAGATCTTTTGAAGTACCCGCGATACAATAGCGTGTTGTGCTCCCTTCGACCCTTTCAAAATTGAGCGAAGTAGCACTTATGTGTCTGGTTTCAAACAGCCCTATCAGCGAACATATGTTCCCTCGTTAGTCCCTTCACTACTCTTGTCTGTGATATTTCATTGCCCAACCTGTCATGGAGCATTTGTCCAAGGGTCATACAACAAGAAGAAACATGTCTTCTCCTCTGTGCCGGAAGTGGTATGGCTACACAACGATGCGGTTCCTCGCTCCGCTCCTTGAAAGCTTTCAAACAGGCTGGACCACAACTTGTGTGGTGTACTCGTCCGCCCGTCCAAAACCACAAGAAAAGTCCAACTATGTCCAGTGCTATTGTTCTGGCACACACATCTCGAGTGCATCTCATCCCTCTTCGCTCAAATTCAAGTATATAAATTTACTTCTGTAGCCCTTTACCTATTCTCCACAGTCTATGCAGTACTCTGCGGACACTAAAAATCGAGCTCCAAAAGCACATGGGTCTTTGAGAGGGTATAAAAGACGAATATGGCCTTATCCGTGTTCGAACCAAAAAAGCACGAATGTAAACACGAAATACGTTACCTAGCGCCTCTGAAATCACGCATCAAGAGAACCCATGTCTTGGGAGGATGCTGTTAGTCCACACGAGGAGTTGTCATCTCGTTCCTGACGGAGTCACATGAGGTATATTAAACCTCCTCCCTGAAGTGCTTTTCTTTCTTCACATCTCCTACAGTCCTCTATGGGCACCAAAAGGGGACTGTTACAGGTCATATGGTCTTGTGCACAGTCCTTGAAACTGATCTGGTAGACAACCATGTGCCTGAGTGACCAAAAAGGAAAAAATATCTGCAAACATGTGGTGGTAGATTGAGTTGCTCTGAAACCAAAACCGATGGAACTGACCTGTTATGGGGAGATACCGTTTTAACGCACAAGATCTAACGTTGTGTTGCCTCTCTTGGCTCCTCTCCGGGCACACCTCCACGCTGCTTAAGTTCCTTTCTTCTCTTCACGCTTCCTCTAGCTCTCTGCGAGCACCGAGAAGCAAAGGTTCACTCTACATATGCCTTTGAGCGGACTGAAAATCGGTCGACTTGTCCACATGTGCCTGAACCAAAGAACTGGAAGCACAGAACATGTGAGCTGGCAATTCGATCGCTCTGAATCGCATGAGAAGAAGTCAATGACTTCGTTTCAAAACTCTTGAGGAATATGTCCTATGCGTCTATGAGCAGGTCCAAAAGTAGGCCACGACGGGTTTATGTGACCAGCTTAGAAGACCTGAAACCATAACGCCATGAGGTGTTCTCCTCGATGTTTTGAACACAAGGATTATTTGACGTTTATTTCCCGGAACAGATCTCAATTGCATGAAACGATTGAGCATCGTCTCGTCCATTTTCGCTCAAGATCTAGTATTTAAGTGCGCTCCGGGGCCCCTTCTCACTCTTCTCTACACTTCCTGCTCCTAGTCAACGACACCAAATACAATACAAACGATGTGAATGTCCTCGCGGGTGGTTCTGAAAGGAGTCAGAACCGGTTACTATGTGCCTGTCTCTGAGTAGCTTGAGGTACTATAAGATACAGTCTGTCTGGTTCTCTAAAGTTCGAACCAGAAACCACGATGGTCCCCGGGGTGCTGTGGCATTTGCTCACAGAAGGGCTTCATCGGGTACTATGGCGCCTTCTCTTCCTCTCCTAAGTACAGCCGTGGACATCAAAAACAGTTCGGCAATCCATAAATGTGGGCAGGTTCAAACCAAGGCCCGCCTGTGCTTAGTTTTTGGGTACATGGAGTCCGAGATCGGCATTTTGAAGATGTTCAAGGCTCCCCCCGTCCCTAACATTTGCACATCCACATCATGTTCCGGGGTCTGGGCAAGTCCGACCAGCGTATATAAACCCCCCAAACGACACCTTGCTTCCTTTCTTACAGTTACACCTCGACACGAGAAGATCCAAAAAAAACTACCTAAAGAGCCATGGCAGTCTTCTGGGAAAGAGAATGATGAGGGACATGTGTTTGTCGAAAACATTTCCACACCCGTTTGGTGTGGAAGGCGTTGTTGACAAAATAACTTATCCTTAAACACCCCTATGCTCTGGAGATGGAGCTGTTGGGTTTAGCGAGGATCTCTCGTTAGGTTTTGCCGCTTCGGTAGGATCTCGAAGGTTGGTGATGGTTTTCATCATCTAACTCATCCTAACATTTTTGTATGATTCTCGATCAGAGTTGAGTAATGAGTGTGCGCTGACTGGAAATGTTCGGTGGAAGCATGCGTCTCGAAAACTAGGTTGTGACGCTTCATTTTTACGCTGTATCTTTTGCTTCGGTTGTTCCGGTAAAGAGTCAGATTTCTGATCCGAGTTGAACATACACATATTTCTGATATTTTTCCATCTCTGGGATTGCTCGTTTTCTTCTATCGTGAACGGAGCGTTTATTTCGTCTTGGTGGGATTGAAGTTTCGAAATTCGATGCGACTACAAACGCATCCCCAATCATTAGTATCATGCTCTGACATTGTATTCTTGTACAGATACCTCAAGAAATGATTACTTCTTGCGGACGCGGGTACAGCCGACGGCGTTAAAAGGCTGGGACGACCCACACAGCAAGACGCCACCAATACCCCGCATCCGCGCTCTCGCTAGCCGAAGTAATGCTCCCTCGATTACCGACACTTCAAGAACGAGTCGTTGCTCATCAATACCCTGCGACGCTATGTACCCTTCGACACCTCACACAAGTCGATGGGGGAACCTAGCGTGCGGATAGCCAAGCCGAAGACCTTGAGATTCTACCTGGATACCTCAGCACAAGATACCTCAGTGCAAGATGCCGTTCCTAGCGGAAGAACACATTCGGATACCAAGCAAAGACTTGATGTCATGGATGTTCGACGAGCAGGATTATGATCCTGACCAGCCGGTGAGATGATGACAGAAGACCGCACGTGTTTTGACTAACATCAATTGAATTGGGTAGGTATACATTGATGCAGCGTTACCAGACCGAGCCATCTCTTCTCACCAGGCTAGAAGCATTGCTAGAAAGCTAGGTGCCGGCTTCCAAGCGGCTGGTTTTAAGAAAGGGGACTGCGTGTGCCTGCTTTCGTTTAATGATGTGAGTTTGTGATGGAAACCTGCATCTTCCGAGCAGAAGGGTCGTTATCGTTTATGCTGGTCACACGCTGATAAAAAAAGATATATTGCTCCATGGTATTCCTGGGTGTTCTAGCTTTTGGAGGTGTATTCGCGGGCACGAACCCATCACACACGGCCTTCGAACTGGCACATGCATTCAAAGTCGCAGACGTCAAAGGGATTGTAGTCGAGCCTGAGCTCTTACCCAATGCATTGAAAGCAGCGAGAGAAGTCGGGATCCCGTTTTCGAGGATATTTGTATTCGACCACCACGCCTCGTTGACAGCACCGTACCATGCGAATGAAGGTTGGTCCGTAACTTCCAGTGTGAAAGGGCCGGTGGGTGATCTGAAGAGTTGGCGGTCGTTGATGCAGCACGGGGAGAGCGATTGGGAAACGTGGGACGATGAGGAGAGAAGCAGGGAAACTGTAGCTGCGAGGCTGTTCAGCAGTGGGACGACGGGGTTGCCAAAAGCTGTGGATATGACGCATCACAACCTCATGACGCAGCATACGTTGGTTTACGACTACAAGCCACGTGACTACGTGGTAAGTCCGTCCAAATTGAATCATTTGCATCGTTCTGAAGTCTGGCCAGCTCTCACGGTTACTCTGCACGCCTCTGTTTCACGTCTCTAATGTCCCACGCGCATACACCTCACCTCTCCGCTCTGGTTCAAAAACCTACATCATGCGACGTTTCGAGCTCGAGCCCTTCCTGCGCTACATGGAGCGCTTCCAGATCACGGAGCTCAACATGGTCCCGCCGATGGTCATTCAAGTTATCAATTCTCCCCTCTC
The DNA here is from genome assembly GCF_027946475.1 of Didymosphaeria variabile. Lineage (NCBI taxonomy): Eukaryota > Fungi > Ascomycota > Dothideomycetes > Pleosporales > Didymosphaeriaceae > Didymosphaeria > Didymosphaeria variabile. The sequence continues at coordinate 1,229,268 of NW_026611628.1, read as the reverse complement.
CCGCAAGTACTCATTGAAGGCGGTTAAGAACGGCGGCTGTGGAGCGGCGCCTTTAGCAGCAGAGCCACAAGCGCGGATGAAAGCGCTGCTCAGTCCCGACGCAGTGTTCAACCAAGTATGGGGTATGAGCGAGACGAGCTGTATCGCGACCATGATACACTATCCCGAACATGATCCCACAGGATCCGTTGGGCGGTTTCTACCTAACCATGATGCGAAACTAATTGATGATGAGGGAAAAGACATCACAGACTACGATGTCGCAGGCGAGTTATGCGTTCGCGGACCGCTGATCGTGAAGGGCTACTACAACAACCCGGAAGCAAATCGCACGGCATTCGACGCGGACGGGTATTTTCACACTGGAGATGTTGCTTTACGCAAGCGGTCCAGCGGTTTGTGGTACATTGTGGATCGCAAGAAGGAACTCATCAAGGTGAGAGGTTTCCAGTGTGCGCCCGCGGAGCTCGAAGGCGTGCTGCTGTCCCACCCGGCGATCAGTGATGCAGGCGTGATTGGCATACCGGCTGCTGGCTTTGGATCAAGCGCTGGGGAGCAAGGCAGCGAAGTGCCGAGAGCGTACATTGTGCGGAAGAAAGGCGCGAGGCTGGATGAGAGCGGTGTACACAAGTGGATGAGGAAGAGACTGGCAGGATACAAGCAGCTGGTCGGAGGCATCATGTTCGTGGATGTAATCCCGAAGAATGCGAGTGGGAAGATATTGAAGGGAGAATTGAGGGCGATGGCTAAGAAAGGACTGGGTGCAAAGTTGTAGACAACAGATGAACGGGTAGCAGAGAAAAGAGTATGTTGGCTAGAAGGCGACGTTGATTGTCACTTGGCAGGCACTATCCACCCACGATGTGCGCTGAGCCGGACTGGTAACTGAAATGTCACAGAAACACACAAAGTTCGTGTTCTATAGATACCAGTATCATTGTGGCGCGGAAGGGGTATCCACAAATCAAGCTTACGTCCTTGGTCTTATCTTGCGGCTCACGGCCCCTGCTGTTCCACAACCGCGTATCTTGACATGCCTCCATGCATCACGCCCACAAGCTAGTACCATCCCATCAATCACAACATCTGTAAACTCTGATACCATCGTCATATCCCAACTTAATTCCGCGGTGCCTGAGGCCACGCGACTACAGCGTCTACGCGGCACGCCGTCGGGACCATGCAGGTTTTGCGGGGTAGCCCGAAGCCGGGGCATGGAAACGAACTACAGGCGTTCCTCGCGATAAGACTACGGCGCTCGTCCCGTCATAACGTGCAGCCACCACCCCGCGTGGATCCTCATTTGCTGCCCGTCACCATGCCTCAGGCTGGACTTGCCTATTTGGAACGCGTCGCCCGCATGCTGGATCGGCGGCATCTGATGCCCTTTGTGCCACTGCGACGAGAGCTATACAAAGCTGGCCTCGTCGTCCCATGTTACACGGTGATGTTCTTGTAGCTTTCGTTTCTGTCTGCAATTGCAAGATAGTTTCTTTGTCTTTGAACCAGTCCATGAAAATACCTGTAGTCTTGACCGACGATGACGGTTGCTGCGCGTAAGCACGTCAATGAAGAGCCTGTGACGTCCGTCCTGCCTGGCGGCGACGTGCCCTTTGCTCAAGACGGTCATGCTTTCAACGCGGATGAAGAGGTGCTCGCTGCCTTGGGCTACAAGTCCGAGTTCAAGCGCGAGTTCTCGCTGTTCACGACGTTTTGCGTGAGTTTTGCGGTGCTTGGGTTGTTGCCGAGTTTTGCAAGTACACTGTACTATGGCATGGGATATGCAGGAACGGCTGGTATGTTTGATCCTTCAAAGGATGAATGAAGTTGTGGAAGGAGAGTTGCAGCTGACGCTGAACAGGCATGACTTGGGGCTGGGTTGTTGCCATGGTAGGCATCCAAGCCGTCGCGTGTAGCATGGCGGAACTGTGTTCTTCCATGCCAACCAGCGGAGGATTGTACTATGCGGCAGCTGTCCTCGCACCACCGAAATGGGGCCCATTCGCAGCATGGATAACAGGGTGGTCGAACTTCCTTGGGCAAGTCACGGCCGCGCCATCAGGTACACTTTCTCTCCCTATCAACACGAACATAGTCAGTTAATGGAGGAATCCAGTAAACTACGGCACAGCCGCCATGATCCTCGCCGCCGCCTCCATCCAAAACCCCTCCTACGTACCGGAAGACTACCACACCTTCCTGCTCACCACCTTCATCATGCTAATCCACGGCGTCATGTCCTCCCTCCCTACGAAAATGCTCGCCCGGATCAATACCATAGGGTCCACTTTCAACATCCTTGCCCTCATCGTCGTGCTCATCCTCATTCCAGCCGGCACAGATCGCACAGAACGCGGCCTCCCACGCTTCACGCCATCCTCCGAAGTCTGGGGCGACATCTACCCCGGCACGTCGTTCCCACCAGGTATCTCAGTCCTCATGTCCTTCGTTGCAGTCATCTGGACGATGAGCGGCTACGACTCGCCCTTCCATCTCGCAGAAGAGTGCTCAAACGCCAACATCGCCTCCCCGCGCGCCATCGTGCTAACCTCCGCCGTGGGCGGCACATTCGGATGGTTTCTCCAGCTCATCGTCGCATACACCGTCGTCAGCATCGACGACGTGCTCAATAGCGACCTCGGCCAGCCCTTCGCCGCGTACCTCATCCAATGCATGCCGCAGAAGATGGTGCTAGCGATCCTCTCGCTGACCATCATCGCGGGATTCAGCATGGGACAGGGCTGCATGATCGCCGCGTCTCGCGTGACGTTTGCGTACGCACGCGATGATTGTTTCCCGGGGAGCAAGTACTGGAAGCGCGTCAACCCGACGACGCAGACGCCCGTGAACGCCGTGTGGTTCAACTGCGTGATCGGCATCCTGAGTATCCTGCTCATCTTCGGGGGCAGCGTCTCCATCGGCGCGCTGTTTTCCATCGGGGCCATCGCTGCGTTTGTGGCGTTCACGATACCCATTTTCATCCGCGTCTTCTTTGTCGGCGACCGCTTCCGCGCTGGCCCCTGGAATCTGGGCCGCTTCAGCTTGCCTATCGGCGTGGTCGCTTCCGGCTTCGTCATCCTTATGGTGCCCATCCTGTGCTTACCTAGTGTCACGGGGGGTGACTTGACGCTGGACTTGATGAATTGGACATGCCTTGTGTACGGCGCCCTCATGCTCCTGGTGCTCATATGGTGGTTCGTCAGTGCGCGCAAATGGTTCAAAGGTCCGAAAGTCAACGTCGAGCATTTGATGCTGGGGCGCGAGCCAGGCGTGCTGGAGGGGGCAGAAAGCGAAGGCGAGGTGGGAACGCAATTGACAGGCGTGGGGAGTCTAGACAAGGCTAAGATTACTGGGGAGAACTAAGGTCCTGAGGAGGAACTGAGAAGGATATCGGTGTTTGTTTAAGACGGGAAGAAGCGTAGGATTAGTCTCAAGAGATACCAATTTTTCATATTTGGATTTGGAATGATTTGGAAGTCAGTAGTAGCTCGTGTTCGCAGAGTACTCTGCCTTCGTGCCTGGGAATGCGCCAACGGGTGCTCCTGCTGAACGCTCGTCTTCGTCTGCACTGTCGTCCTCTTCTCCCTCGAACGCGTCCCCGGGATCAGGAGGAGCTCTCATACGGATGATGGCGTCTTCCTCTAGCGTCGGTATGATGTACGGCTTGGGCGTGTGGTACTCTCTTCCTGAAGGCATGGCCGAGAGGAGCTGAGAGGATGAAGGTACGACCTGAACCGAAATCTGAAACAGAATTAGCATCTTCTAGCGTAAGTGTATACTAAGAATTGAAAATAGAAAGTGAAGGATAAGGGAGCTCGAGGGATTGCCCCACGATGGCATGGTCGGAATGTAGGGGTTTCCTTCCCGAGCATTCAAGAGGCATGAAGGAATCCTTTGATCCAAAAGGCCGGCCTGTACGTACTGTATCATTCATCTTCTCCCACTTCTTCAACAACATGTCCACCACCCTCCCCTCCTCAAACTTCCCGCATCCGTCCCCCACGCGCCGCCCTTCTCGACCTTCTTATCCTCCCTCTTCTCCGCCCACTCCTTCTTCAACTTCGAGAGTCCAGACTTCTTCTTCTCTTCATCAGCATCTATAGCTGAAAACCCTAGCTCCTTCTGTGCACCTCTAAGCCACGCGATCCCATCGCCCGTCTTCCCCGCCAACTCAGCGTCAACCCCGAGGAACCGGCACGCCTTCCCCCTTGCCGTCCGTCGAAAATCGTCAATGTATTTGGTGAAACTGTCGTCGACTTTTGATGAGCGGCCCAGCATGGCCTGCGCTTTTGCTGCGTGTTCAGCGGACGAGAGGCAGAGACGTGCGAACAAATGTGCGCGCACTTTGGGTATCTCAACGCTCTTAAACATCCAGTCTTTGCTGTTCTTGTTTCTGTCCTCTACTACGGCGGCCGGGTATGGGTCGTCTTTCAAGACGGTAATGAGCGTTGCTTCAGCAAGGGTTAGCTCTGCCAGTGCGCCCAATACCGGGCTTGTGATGTCTACAGCAGCAGGTTGCGCGTGCCACTGCTGCGCTCTATTGACCAGGAACTTGTATATAGCATTCGCATCAAGAAAGTGCTTCATCGCCGCGGTGATAGCGGTGGCGCGCTGCTCGGGCGTAGGGAGCGTTGCATTGTACAGCGTGTGCAGCTGCGCGCGGGCTTGTAGGCTATACACATATGCCAGCGTTGATAACGCAAAGAAGAGCTCGCTCTCAAGACTCTTCAGCTTCACCCTCGTGGGCTCTCGTCCTGGAACGGTAGCGGACAGCGTCGAGCGCCATTCGACCTCGAGCTCCTTCACCAGCACGAGATCGATTTCCTCGCCAGCGCAACTGGTTCCACTGAGACCTGCATCGAGGGCAAAGAGATACGGTATGTACTCTTGTAGAGCGGAGAGTACGGTCGAGAGGTTGGACGCTTGCGAGCCGGGTGGGATGCGCTTGTAGCGTTTCAGGACGTCGCGGACGACGCCGCGCGCGGTTGTGGCGCAATTCGGTAGCGAGGGGTGAGTGCTGCTGCTGAAATAATCGGTGAAGGAAATACTGGATGTTGTAGGCAGCACAAAAGGGAACGGCATGTCGAGGTGTTGGTGGTGGGGTATTGCATGCGAGCTTCCCTTCTTGATGCAGGGAACGTCATAGCTTGGCACCATGCATCGAACAGTAACGCCGTCTCAGGTAGAATTGAACCCTAACAAAGAATACTGAGTAATACTGAATGGGAAAGGCGAAACCAGCACATTGAAGAAGACGAGTCTTGCTGTAAAAGGACCGGCTACTGGAGCTGGCCTGCTCAATGGCAGGCATATGTACAGGTTTATCAGCTCACCACTGCTGTCGCTGCCTTCCAAATGCGCAACTGAACGCCTCCATTCGATCCGTACGTGACTCTCAAAGCTGCTTATAGCCCATGCTTGTCGTGTCATTCTTCCACTTAGCCAATGTCCCATACACTGCTTCACCAATCGACCGTCTAATTCTTCTCGAAGGTATGCTTTTGCGCGAAGAGGTATCCCTTGACCTTGGAGTCTTTCAGGAGTTCGAAATATCGCTCTGCAAAGCACTTGTCAGCTTATCTGCAAGACAAAATCATGCCAATCCACCACCAGAAGCGCCCTCCATGACCATGTGGGACATGCGCTACGACATCTCACGCCATTGCGCTCTCCATCCCCTCTCTCCCTTGACATATGTTCGGATTCCGGCATACCTCTCAAGTGTCCGCACTTCTCCAAATGGTTCACGCCCTCGCGGCGGTAGCATTTGCCCATCTCCTCCCGCACCAAGCGCGCCATCATACTCCGCACCCACTGCTCGCGGATGATCGCATCCTGTGCTGCCTTCAAGGCCTGGTTGTCGTCGAAATCGACGCCCTCGAAGGTCGGCGGGACCTGGGGCTTCTTTGCGAGGAAGGCGGCGGATTCGGGGGTTGGCATTGCGGCTGCGCGGCGCTTTTTCGTGCGTGTATCAAAGTGTGTGGTCGTGGAAAGTGGCGGTCGAAAGCCCCGGGCTTAGCTTGCGAGTGTCAATTGGGCGCGAACAGTGGTGTTGGAGCTGCGGTTGTCTTCGTGACGAGAGCTCGGATGGCGCTAGCTGAAAGCAAGAAATATCACGTGCCGCTGCTTCGCTGCACCTTGATCGTTCCCCATTGCTATGTTCATTGACTATCACTGTTATCTACAACTCCCTATATCGACTCTGTAAATATCACAATACTCTAGATGCCCTCTCCTCGTGCGCTATCAATTACTTGTACCCCGGCCTCTATGCCCAACCTTCCCCCTCGCCTTTCCCTTCTTCCAGCCCGGACCCAGCATGCCTGCAATCCCTATTCCCAGCCCTCCAGTCGCACTATCTCTCCTCCCCTCGTCGTCTGCCGCCTGATCCCTCAAAGCTCCCAAGAACTCGTCTCCTTTCACCTTCCAGTCCTTCACCCAACTGCCCATCGCTGACCCGACATTTCCCCACTCCGCCGAGTACCGCGCCTCCTCAGGAGTAGGGGAAAGATACTTGACTTTCCAGCGCCAGTCCTCGAAGCGCACAGTGGACGTCTCTTCCCCGAGTTGCTGGAGGAGCGCAGCGCGCCGGCGTAAGCAGAGCGCGCACGAGGTGTGGATGCTGAGAGTTTGGAACGGATGCGTCAATAGATCTTCGCATTCTTCGTCGGCCGCCGCGTCTACTTCTGGGTTTAGTCGTGATGTCACGGGCTCCTGCGATGTATTTGCATCTTCCGTATGCGGGTGCGATGAAGTATTTCTCGTGCTGTCGTGACTTGTGTGGAATGCAGCGAAATCTGCGGTATGCACATCATCCGGCAGCGTTGCAGGAGGCTGTGAGCCCTGTGGCGGTACCTTCAGAGACGCGCCTTGCTCTACCTTTGCGGGATGCGATATCGACCTTTGCTTCGAGCGTACGGCTGCGCAAGGGCGGACGGGTCTGGCGGAAAGGGTTGTGTGCCCGCAGCCGAGAAATATGTATAAACGGTAGTAGCACATAGTGTAGAATATACGGTACTCGAAGTCCACGAGCTGTACCGTGTCAGACTTGTTGTATGGAGGACTGAACTGTCCAACAATGGAAGCGCGCTCAAGTGTTTATGTATCCACGCTACCGTGTTGCCGTTTCTTTGTTATGTCTTCAGCCTTCATTTTCAGGAACGTGGGCCAACTTCACCCCGTGGGACAGTAAAGATATAGTGAGGGACGTGAACGGATTCATGCGGGGTTAGTTGAGGTTTCCGTTCACGGCGGCGCGCACAGGGTCCGGGACCGTCCCCCTAGTAGGACTGTGGGACAGTTGTGAAAGCGTGAATAAGAAAATCTACAAGGATGACAAGCCAACCAGCGCTGGCAATGTTCAGAAGAGGTGGATGGTGGCACGTTGCGCAGAGGTGTGACTGAAGTTGGGAAACGAAGTTAGAAAGATGATGTAGTGGTTGCAACGGCTGGCTGCGGAAGGTGCATAAGTCGCCCAAAGTAACCATTCATACGGTGTCCTTATTTTACCTTCATCAGCCTCTAGACACATTTAAAGCCTGATCTTGTTGTTACTTCACTGGGCAAGGCCTTCTGCATGCATGTGCGGTCTATGCATCATGCTCAGTTGACGGATAAATCGCACAAATCATGCTGATGCTGCCTTGTACCACTAAAAGAGAGTCAAAAGCAAACACCGAAGCCTATAAGTGAAGACATTATATTATACATACATAGATGACGAGTCGTGTATTCTCTTCTATTGCAAATGCAGTCCGCTCTTAAGCCGAACCTCACAGCTTCTCAGTACTCGGAGGCACAGCTATCCCTTCAGTGCCCTTTTCCACATCCGTACTTAAGTCAATATTACTCGCGGCAAGATCATCTCTGCTCGCCCGCTTACTCCTCTTTCTCTCCTCCCTCGCAGCCTCTCTCTCTAGCCTCTTCTTCTTTTCTTCTTCGATACCGGTCTTGGTCTCTTCGTGCTGCTTCGACAGCACATTCTTCGTGATCAAAAAGCTAACGGCAAGACCAGCTCCCGCGAAACAGACGTACAAGATCCACATAGTGGACAGCGAATCAGCGAACGCCTCCCTTGCGATTTCCTTCTCGTTGTCAGGAAGTGTGTTGATGAGGCCGACGTTAGCACCAGCAGAGCCTCCACCAAAAGCTGCTGCGGTTTTTTCGCCAAGTGCTGAACGGAGCAACGGTTGTTTGGAGATCATCTCATTTTGAAAGACAACCGAACCGACGACGATGGAAATGGCAGACCCGAGGTTGCGAACGAAGCCGAAGGTTGCTGTTGCAGTAGCGATGTCGCGCTTCTATTGGTTTTCGTTAGCATGTGATATCAGTCAAAGAAATCGATTGTTGAGAAGTTAGAGTTCGGCACATGCGTCGAACTTCCAGGCTAGATGCTAGCCACATGCATGCAGAAGAACAGGTGGAGTACAGCGGGGAAGCGGAATACGTACCGGGACAAGGCTTTGGAGCGCAATGAGGGGTGATTGAAAGTTGGGCCCGACACCGATTCCAGCAATAATCTGGAAGATGATTATCTTGGCCCAGGACGAGTGCACACCGAGGTCTATGAATGTGCCAAAGCCAGCGAGCATGAATATCATTCCAAACCAGATGCAGGGTAGATATTGGCCAGTTTTGCGGATAAAGACGCCGGTGAATGCTGACAAGAACGACAGAGACAATGCGGTCGGGAGGAGGTACACGCCGGAGAGTATGGGCGTTGCTCCAAGCACAGCCTGGAAGTAAAGAGGCAGGAAATAGGATCCAGAGATGAAAACAAACGCATGGAAAAAGCAAGTTCCTAGTGCCGCTAGATTCGATCTCTTGGAGAAGAGATCGAGAGGCATTAGGGGGTATGGCGCGAAACGGCTCTCCACCAGGAAGAACAATCCGATGGTGACTACCCCAAAGACGATGAGACAAATGACAGTCGCGGACTTCCAGGGGTAAGTGACTCCGCCGAATTCGAGTCCGAGGAGGACCATAATCGTTCCAGCGACCATAGTCAGTGAGCCTAGCCAATCTACGGCCTTGAGTCCTTCCCAGAGCGGTGTCTTGGGCGTGTGCAAATCCAAGACAAACAAGATGATGAGAAACGCACATCCGTCCAGAGGTAGGTTGAGATAGAAACACCAACGCCATGTAACATTTTGCGTGAAAGCTCCTCCAACGATAGGACCCAAGCTGGAAGCCAATGCCCAAACGCCACCGATGATGCCAAAGTATGCTCCTCTTTCTCGCATGGCGAAGAGATCCGATATGCAGATGTTGACCAGCACGATTAAGCCTCCGCCTCCAATGCCTTGAATAACACGTGCTGCGATGAGCATGTTCATATTCACAGAGACTGCTGCCAGCAGCGAACCGACGAAGAAGATTGCATTTGTAACCAGTAAAATAGGCTTTCTCCCAAAGATATCAGACACTTTGCCCCAGATTGGCGTGGCTGCCGAGTTTGCAATCAGGTAGGCGGAACCGACCCAGGTGTATCCCGAGGCAGAATGAAATTGTTCGGCGATCGTTGGTAGAGCGGTGGTAACGATAGTGATGTCGAGTGCCACGAGGAGGACGGCAATTCCAAGGGAGAGCATGATCAGAGCGATCTTGAGCTTGCTTCTCTGGGGCTGCTCATCTTGCGCGTGGGCCTGGGTTTGCGCTCCCGCATTGGTGTTTTCTATAGTATTCTCAACTGTCGCTGGGTTCGTAGGCTCGTTTGGCGGGAGGTAAGCATCGGGATTTCCTGCAGTACGGCTGGAGGCTGAACTGCTTGCGGGCGTATCCATAACTTCGAAGTCTTTGTTTACCATTGATGCAGGCTGCGCTGGCGGCGCTGGAGAATCCGACACAGCATCACCTTTTGTATGCGACGCCATGGTGGAAGTTGAAGAAGAATAAGGCGACCAAGAGATTGATGTCGCGATCAACCGCGCACAACGAGAAAACTCAGGCTGACGCTTTCGTACAACAATTGGCTCCAAATAACGATGAGATAATGGACTCGGCTCGGAGGACTAGACGCCCCGAAGTTGGAATGACTCGATTTGCGGGGCGCATCGGCACAGGGGTGCGAGATCTCCGAAATGTCGACATGGCAGCTCGCGCGCTTGTCCGCGAGATCGTGAGAACGATGGGGAAATAATTTCTAGACGGCCAGCACGATGATAGATATGGGAGTGCACTGATAATCAACGGCTACACCCGCGTAGAAAAGCTTGGTTTTCTTGGCTACCATACGAGATTAGGCCTATCAGACCCACTACTGAGCTACAGGACTGTTCCTAGCAACTGATGACTCTGATGTCACGGACACCGTATGAGAAAGCAATGCAGTGTTGGCCTGACAAACAGTGTCTGAGCGAAGTGACAGGTCGGTACGACTGTGTTGTTGTGCGCATCGTACAACACGCCAAAGCGTGCTGTGTACGAAGAATGCCAACTTTGTATGAGCACTGTAGTACGATGTTCAAGGCGAGACTTTGTTAGTCGCGTCTTGAAACCTCGATACGTCTTACCTGCTACTTTACTGCCGTTCCATCTAATAAATCAGTCTGCTGAATGCGCAATTTCACGAGAAACGAGGTACAAGCCGAGGATGGACAGTTGATCTTGGTCAGAAATTGGATTGTCTTGCTGTAGCTTTCGACGACAGACGATATGTGATCTCGATCGACCGAGCTAGGAAGTCTACTGTTTCTCAGGTCCGCGGGTCGTGAAAGGAATCTATCAACAGTACGGTGAGAATGAGAAACGAGACACGAAAGCCATTCAATGGAGGAGCCGAGAGTTTCGAAGCTGCACACGAAGTGACGGCGGCCGACAAGCCTGTTTTCGTGGATGTTTTAGACTGTGAACCCCTCACGCGCGATAGCCCCGCGAAGTTTAGTGTTTACAGCGCTCGAACGGTGAGGATGATCTCGTACCGCACCGATCGACCCCGCATATTCTGGCAGATAGTGAGAAGAGGACCCTGTCGCAGACCCCAGGCATCCGTTATCTGCCCCGTACAAGATGCTGGTTCGAAAAGTGGGAAAAGTGCTGAGAACGGAGGCCGTCGTCATAAGGATCGAGATAGCAGTTTTGGTGTTGAGGACCTAGACGTGCGGCTAGCGGGCCTTGCAGCAGAGTGGTCGAGCAACGACGAGTAGCAACACCGCACACTAGGCGTGCCTCTCTGCTGCCTTGCACCACGCCTCCCACACAGGCGGAAGTCGTCTCTCGCAGGAATTGGATCCGTCTCGGCGTCGCGTTTAGCGCATTCTATGGCGATGGCAACACAGTGGAAGGAGGCGTGTCCCTCAAAATTTTCTAGCGCCCAGAGCCTTGCAAAGAAAAGAACCTGGCAGCGGCGCTGGTCCAGGCTTTGTTCTGTTGGGACTGGATGCACAGCGCGCCGATCAGCCGAGCGTAGCCACGAGCCGGCGGATACTCGATGCCCTGAGCCTGCCAATGCGCGCAGCTCCTTCCTGTGTCGGGCGGGCGAGTGGCTCTGCTCTGCTGCGAACACTGCGAGATAGCCAGCCGAGCACTTGTCTTGGCCGCAGAGACGGGCGGTCCAGCGCACTGAAAGCGGCCCCCCACAGGACCAGCGGCGTGGAGAGCGGTGGAGCATCCCAGTCGTAGGGCTCGAATTGGGCGAGCGCCCAGAAGGCGGGGAGGCCAGCGGCCAGGGTGACACTGCTACACGCGTTCGGCTAGGCCTTTCACTTTCCAAAAGCCTCTGCCGTGGCCAAAGCGCAGACTGCATACCACCAAGCGCCCAAGCGGCATCCCAACGTCGCTCCACGCACCCACGGTCGATTGTCTGCACCTGTGACGCCCCTTGCGTCCTCCTCCCACGCCGCTCCCCCATTCCCACCAAGACGCCCACAACAACACGCCCGCCCCGCAATTCCCTCGAGTGCTCGTCCTCCTCCCACGCTCTTTCCGTATAATTAACGGCACTCGCCGCGCGCGGACGCATGTCGAGCTCGCCAGCAGGCGCACTGAGGAGGGAGGTTTTGGTCCGATAGAGACACGCAACACCGCCCGCTGGCCATTGAGCCTGCGCAAGCACAATGACAGACGTGATGGCGCCGCCCGTGGAGATCCTGTCGCAGCGTGCCCCGCTCCGCCCGTCCAACTCGCACACTTCCTTCTTCGACTCTCACCAGGCCCCGTTCGCCCTGCGCAGGAGTAACAGCTCTTACTCCCACCTCGACGACCTGCGCGCCTCCCCATCGCCGCACTCGTCACGCACCTCGTCGGTCCAGTCGACGCCCCCGAGCAGCCTGTCGTTCGGCCAGAATTCAAGCGACGAGTCCAGCAGCAGCGATGACGAGGGCCTAGCTTTCCCTGCGTACAGCGCTGCAGGCAAGCCCAAAAAGGGCGACACGGAGCCGTCTCTTCCGAATCCCTTGCTTGCCCCCGTCGCTCCCTCTCCTGCAGACGAGCCCCCGTCTACTCCGGATCACGTCCCGGTATCCGAAGACGATACGAACCTACGTCCCGAGCCCTCACAGCACGTTGACTACCTCTCGTACGATTGGAAGGAGGAGGATATCTGGTCGTCATGGCGGCATATTGTTGAGCACCGCAGCGTGTACGGCGAGCGGTCACGGTTAGAGAACGCGTCATGGCGTCAATGGGCAAAACTGCAGTACAGACTTCGGACCGTTACCCCAGAGTCCCTGAATTGGTATGTCAGCGAAACGTGGCCGACGATCCTTGATGACCTACGCTAACCATTCGATAGGTTGAAAGAGAGCGACGTGACATGGCTGTATGGGCCTCTACAGCCCTCGGCGAATCGACATATTAGTCAACACGCTTCGGAACCGGTCAGCCGGTTATCCAAGTCCAACTCATTCCTTGCCAAGAAGCCCATCTTGAAGAAGCGAAGTATGTCGGAAGTAATGCTTCAGAAGTCGATATCGACATCATCATTAGTCAGTCAAGCTGCGGCAGCGGTGGAAGCCCAGCAAACTACACATGTGAACTTCGATGGCCGAAGACGACGGCCATTTGTTGGCCGTGCGACTGCATCGGACTATACGATGCTAATTCCCACACGGACAATCAGCCGAGACACGACGGATTACTTCTCTTCTTCACAATCAACGTCTGGTCTGCTGACACCTGATCAAGGCGATAAGAAACACATTCGCTTCGACGAGAAGGTCGAGCAATGCATCGCCGTTGAGTGCAAAGGCGTAGACGAGGATGAAGAAGAAGATTTTAACCACAACCCCTGGGCAAAGTACCGCGACGATGACTCCTCGTCAGACGAAGGAGTTGTGATGATGAAGCGTTCATCAAAGAAAAGGCGACCCTTATCAAGAATCAGCTCTAAAGCGAACATAAGTGGAGAGAACAAGACGATAGCCAAGCTAGAGCCTACGACTCTAAAGTATAGGACAGATTCTCCGGACGTTACGGACCAACATCCCACACATTCTTTGGGCTTCTTCCGCTCAAGTCGACTCTCACCGTCGCCCTCACAAGAAACCCTCCGACCCGCCCATCCTTCTAGTAATTTCCTCCTCCCTGAAGACGACAGCGAAGATGATTTCTCCTTGACCTTTAATCCCGCAGGAGCCTACGAGGTCAAAAGACCACATACACCAACCCCTTCAGATCCATACTTAATACCTCCCACCGGATCCTCTAGAAGAGACTCATCAGATTCCAGTTCCAGTGGCCTACGACGCACGGCCTCCGGCATGTTTATGCCTTTCGAAGACGAAGACGAGAACCCACCCGCTCCCGGCATTATCGGCAAGGTAGTAGATACGGTGAACACGGCTCGGGATATCGCCCACGTGATATGGAATGTTGGGTGGAGAAGTGGAAATTGATCGGCGAGCCTTATCATCATCAGCTCCGGCGTTACATGGCGGCTGTTTCCATAGCATTGGTTCGGGATCTTGGTCTTCTGCGCACACAGCGTTTTCGTATTCGGGCCTGGTCTTGGATGTACCAGGGCGGCATACTTGGTTCCGGTTTGGGCGCTTTCGATTGGAGAATATACACAGGTCAAGATACCTTGGTGGTACCGTGGCAACGGTGCCACCGATAAGAATGACCAATCAACGAATGTCTCAAGGCTTGTGCTCCCTTTGCTGCGATATGATGTATAGACGCTGCTTTCAGCATGCACAGTCAAGGGGCATCACCAATGGAGACGCGACCGCTGAGACTGCTTTGACTCAATGAAGCAGGTGTTCACGGTACGTTTACCCCGCCAGACAGCTCGGAGAGCGACGCGATCTATGGTGAGGGGTGGTTATGCGTCTGCATGTGCTAGAGCGTGTACCCCCGTTTCGCTACCGAAAACGGTGTGGGACAAAGACTCTGATTCAACGGCTGCAGTGTGGGTCTATATCTGGGCCTTTCCAGCTAGACGGCTGTCAGCGCATCAACATGCATATAGATAGCAATTGACTCGACAGCAAATCTATTGAGGGGAGTGTTGAAGTGCGAGGTGGTAATCCGGCGACTTCGTGCATTACCTGAATAGGAAGGCCACGTGCACTCTATCTGAAAGCCGCAGAGCGCGCAAGCAGAGCGAAAGCATCGTCTTGTACTGATAAGACAAAAGTACACCCATCTTGCAAGAAGGGATCTGGCCCATAATGGCGTCAACCGTTTCTAAACCAGGTCGTCCACAGCTTGGGGACGTTCCTCGACTTTGGCTCAGTAATGCGGGCTGACGTAGGAAGGACCATGGATCGCTGTGTGTTTATGACCAGGACATAAACAAACAAGTACACAAGGGCACGTTCGTTGTGAACATGTATGTGATATCAAAAAAGAAGTGAATAGTCATGTGTTCTTCGGGATACCTAGGTATTAAGAGCATACGTCGTAATCTCTGTTGCCAATTCGGGAATAGCACACACCGAGGTCACATATACACAACAGAGCAAGTACTTATCAAGCAGCAGATTCCGTGTTGATGAGCACATACCAAGTCTCGTACAAAACACAACCGCATGACTGAAGCATGACTCGGATGTATATTAAAGACTCTACGATACTTGGGAAGACACTGCTGTTCACTCTATGTCGCACATAAAGGTGGGACGGGTGAGGGGAAGGAGCGGGGGAGGTAAAGGCAGGAAGCCACAACCAGGAGATGGCGCGTGTATTCAGGCGGAAATGAGACATTATAGGCAATGTATCAATCGTTCAGAGCGCCGAGCATAAGATAATTGCCAGCTGGCATAATGAAGCCTTCTCGAAGTATCCATGTGGGTTAGTACGGCGTTGCGGCCGGCAGTCACCATGGACGCCAGGTGGCCCGTGCGCAATTGACAATGTGGCCTTTGCTAAAGCTCTCCGGCCGTTATAACCCACCGGTTCAGCCTCCACGCTTCTTGACCACCCACTTCTCTATTTCTCGCTACCGTCGGTTGTCTCCTGCTCCCGCAAGACAGCAGGTATCGCCACAATGCGTTTTGCAGTCGGTGCCACCGTTCTCGCCGCCGCCTTTGTGCGCGCGGAAGATGCGTCGAGCTCTGAAGCTGAGGCGTCTACCTCTACTACCGCTGTAGCAAAGTCTACATTCACCGTAAGTACTCAATCGAACAACCTGAGCTCCTAGACTGCCCTAGAATTGCTTATTGCGACTTGCTCGTGGCAAGCAATCAGGCAACATGGTCGGCTGGGTTGTTTATTTGTCCCGCACCAGCCCCTCCTGCCTCAGGAATCATTACTGACTACATTCACTACAGCCTACCAACATTAAGGCCCCGTTCTTCGAACAGTTCACCGACGACTGGGACTCGCGATGGAAGGTTTCGCACGCAAAGAAGGATGACAAGTCCACTGAGGAAGAATGGGCCTACGTTGGCACCTGGTCCGTCGAGGAGCCGTCCGTGCTCAAGGGCATTGAGGGCGACAAGGGATTGGTGCTCAAGGACAAGGCGGCTCACCACGCCATCTCCGCGAAGTTCCCCAAAGCAATCGACAACAAGAAGAACACTCTCGTTGTCCAGTACGAGGTCAAGCTTCAGAGTAGGTGCTCTTGAGTCATTGGAGCTCCAGCGAGATACTGACAGCAGAACAGATGGCTTGGAGTGCGGTGGAGCCTACATGAAGCTTCTCCAGGACAACAAGGCTCTTCACGCTGAAGAGTTCGCCAACAGCTCCCCCTACATCATTATGTTTGGTCCCGACAAGTGCGGTGCTACCAACAAGGTACGGCACATTCTTCGAATCTGAGAAAGCCCAATCTAATGGTAGCAGGTTCACTTTATTTTCCGCCACAAGAACCCTAAGACCGGCGAGTACGAGGAGAAGCACTTGAAGAACCCTCCCATGGCTCGCATCGTCAAGACCACCTCGCTCTACACCCTCATCGTCAAGCCCGACAACAGCTTCGAAATGAAGATCGACGGCGAGTCTATTCGCAACGGTACTCTTCTAGAGGACTTCAGCCCCTCCGTCAATCCTGAGAAGGAGATCGACGACCCAGAGGACAAGAAGCCCGAGGATTGGGTTGATGAGGCCCGTATTGCCGACCCTGAGGCTACCAAGCCCGAGGATTGGGATGAGGAGGCGCCATTCGAGATCGTCGATGAGGAGGCTACTAAGCCCGAGGACTGGCTTGAGGATGAGCCCACCACCATCCCTGACCCTGAGGCTGAGAAACCCGAGGACTGGGATGATGAGGAGGATGGTGACTGGGTCGCCCCCACTGTTCCCAACCCCAAGTGTGACGAGGTCTCTGGCTGCGGCAAGTGGGAGCCTCCAATGAAGAAGAACCCCGCCTACAAGGGCAAGTGGACCGCGCCGTACATTGACAACCCGGCCTACAAGGGTGTCTGGGCTCCTCAGAAGATCAAGAACCCCGCCTACTTCGAGGACAAGACACCCTCTAACTTCGAACCCATTGGCGCCATCGGTTTCGAGATCTGGACCATGCAGAACGACATTCTCTTTGACAACATCTACATTGGCCACTCCATCGAGGATGCTGAGAAGCTTAAGGAAGAGACCTTCGACGTCAAGATTAAGGCTGAGAAGGCTGAGGAGGAAGCCAACAAGCCCAAGGTTGATGACAAACCCAAGTCGCCTTCCGACCTCGAGTTCATGGATGACCCAGTCCTCTACATCAAGGAGAAGGTCAACCTGTTCATCGAGATCTTCCAGCGTGACCCCGTTGAGGCCGTCAAGTTCGTTCCTGAGGTTGCTGGTGGTCTTGGTGTTATCGTTGTTACTGTCCTGGCCATCATTGTCTCGGCTCTCTTTGGCAGCGGTGCTGCTCCTTCTCAGGAGCAGGTCAAGGCCCAGGCTAAGAAGGCCAAGGACGCCGCTGTTGATGCAAAGGACAAGGCTGCTGAAGCGGTCGCTTCTGGCGCTGAGAAGGCTCAGGCCGAGGTTAACAAGCGTACCACTCGCTCTTCCGCTTCGTAAAAGCGAGGACGCAAAGATACCGGTGGGATGCATGAACACAGCTGTTCAACTGTGACAGTGTAAGCAGAAACGCGGCAAGGAAAGCTAGAGAAAGTCAAAGGATGGTCTTTCGCCATCACTAAAAGGGCGATTTTCAGAGTTTTGGTGGAGCAACTGCTCCCCACATGGTTCCATATTCTTGGATGTTCAGTTCGTTCATATTACTCTGGGTGTGACACGGCGCTACGAGTGTATTATACTGCAGCCTTGGGCTCGAGAATGAGATGATGAAACCAAACTTGCTGAATCTTCCCGACGGATGAGCGTGTAGGGCGTGTAGAACACTCGATGGCATCGTTTTCGGTTCACATCTAACGTTTATACAGGTATAGGCGCGGTGTTGGAACCACTCCATTTCAGTGGAAAGCTTCCAGTGGGAGAGACAGGGTGAAATTGTCATCCTTGAGAACTCGCGACCGCCCTCGGAGTTTTGTAGATAGCGCCCCATGAAGATAGGTCTGACAAGATCGGACATGCCGATAGTCGGAATCATTGACGAAGTTGTTCCGCACAGATTGCACATAGTACATTTGTGATATTGAGGCTCTCGGAATGAATTGCCTGATTCTAAGCCGAGACGCCCGAAACGCTGCGGGCGATTAGCGTCGTTGTAAGCGTTGATAGCCGGGCTCATCCCCAATGTGGGGTTTCCGAGGTCATAGCTGCCCGGTCCTGGGGCAGCGAGGAGCCATGAAAGGGACAGCTTTTCCGGGACCACTTACCATTGACACACAGCTCTAGGAGCTTCTTTCTCACGCACTGTTTTCTGCAATTGCCATATACAGCAGCTGGGGTTTGTCTTGACATTGTCTGGTTGCTCGTTGGGACTGCTTGATTGTCCTCCTCCACACCACCGGCAATTGACCGCCTCCACAATAATGGCTGCTCGCCATACCATCCGCGGCATCGCAACGATAGCCACTCGCGCATCTGCTCCCCGAGCTGCTCCCCTCTGCACCAGGATGTCTTCTCCCTACAGCTCCAGCCAGAAAGCCGTCAGGCGGTTGCACGCCACGGCTCAGCACCTCAAGCCCGCCGCCGCTGCTGCTCAGAGCTACCCCACAACCCACGAGCGCATCGAGTCGCCCCCCGATACGCCGAACTTCTTAGACAACAAGTTTCTCGCTTCTAATGCTTCGCAATGGATCGAACTGCACGACCCCGCGACCAACAACCTCGTCACTCGTGTGCCGCAGAGCACCGATGAGGAGCTCGTTGCCGCGGTGGACAGCGCGGAGAAGGCGTTCAAGAGCTGGAGTCAGACTAGCTTGCTTGCGAGGCAACAGATTATGTTCAAGTATGTACACTTGATCAGGGAGAACTGGGATAGGCTTGCGGCGAGCATTACGCTCGAGCAGGGCAAGACGTTCGCGGATGCGCGGGGCGATGTCCTGCGTGGTCTGCAGGTTGCCGAGACAGCGTGCGGCATCACGACCCAAATGACGGGTGAGGTGCTCGAGGTGGCCAAGGACATGGAGACCAGGAGCTACAGGGAGCCCTTGGGCGTTGTGTCTGCTATCTGCCCGTTTAGTAAGTACAACCCCAATGCCCGGAATGTTGGTCGAGTGCGACAATGCTAACATAAACTTTAGACTTCCCCGCCATGATTCCCCTCTGGTGCATACCCATTGCCACCGTTACTGGAAACACCATTGTTGTGAAGCCCTCTGAACGGGACCCCGGCGCTTGCATGATTCTCGCTGAGCTCGCCGAGAAGGCTGGCTTCCCCGCCGGTGTCATCAACATTGTGCACGGCTCCGCGAAGACAGTAGACTTCATCATCGACGAGCCGCGTATCAAGGCTATCAGCTTCGTCGGCAGCAACAAGGCCGGAGAGTACATCTACACTCGAGGCTCGGCCAACGGCAAGCGTGTGCAGGCCAACCTGGGCGCAAAGAACCACGCTGCTGTGCTACCCGACTGCAACAAGAACCACGCTTTGAACGCCATTGCAGGTGCTGCCTTTGGCGCCGCTGGTCAGCGTTGCATGGCACTCAGCACGCTCGTCATGATTGGCGAGACGAAGGACTGGGTCCCTGAGATTGCTGAGCGCGCGAAGGGCATCAAGATGGACGGTGGCTTCGAAGAGGGCGCTGACCTGGGTCCCGTCATCTCGCCGCAGTCCAAGAAGCGCATCGAGGACCTGATTGCCAGCGCCGAGGAGGAGGGTGCTACCATCCTCCTTGACGGACGCGGTCAGAAGCCCGAAAAGTACCCCAACGGCAACTGGGTAAGCCCCTACTCCCCTGCTACCGACCTCCCAAACCGGGTAGAAGGAAAATGCTAATAGTAAAAGGTGGGTCCTACCATCATCGCCAACGTCAAACCACACATGAAGTGTTACAAGGAAGAAATCTTCGGCCCCGTTCTCGTCTGCCTGAACGTCGAAACCATTGACGAAGCCATCGAGCTCATCAACGCTAACGAGTACGGCAACGGAACCGCCATCTTCACGCGCTCTGGATCCACGGCCACCCGCTTCCAGAAGGAGGTCGAGGCTGGCCAGATCGGTATCAATGTGCCTATCCCCGTGCCGGTGAGTCCTCCCTTTTCTCCCCCTAAAGAAAAAAAAGACAGGCGCTAATTGTGTGTAGCTCCCCATGTTCTCCTTCACAGGCAACAAGAAGTCGATCGCTGGCGGGGGCGCGAACACGTTCTACGGCAAGCCGGGACTACAATTCTACACGCAACAGAAGACAGTCACCAGCCTGTGGAGAAGTGAGGATGCAGTCGCCACGAAGGCCTCGGTCAACATGCCGACACACAACTAGAGAGATGGCTGTTGGTACGATGTGACATGTCGTTTTGATGGCGTAGTTGATTTGGAAGCGTGGTTGATCAACAGCATCAGACTGCCATTCAATGTATATACCTTGGTCCTGATATGAAGAAATTGAAGATGAATCTTGTCATTGGCTGCCGTACAGCTGGGTGATGAATAGTTGGATGTGAGGGTGTTTCTGTGATACAGCGGGGGAATTGCGAACGGTCGTGTGGTCGAGTGTGACACAGCAGGCTGCTAGTCGGAGGAATGTATTGGCGATATACCCTAGCCGAACCTCTGGGCCCTGGTATTCAGGCGTTTCGAGGGTATACAACTATGGGGGGTGCACCTAAGATGTTACTCCGGCATTTGAGAACTCGCAGTGACATTGACCGCGGTCAAGGGTGGATTTGACAGCTGTCTTTTGCTCGAGCAAGTGGCACAGCGAGTACTTCCATGGTTCACGAAAAGTCAACTTGCTGGACACAGACCAACCTCAAATTTATCAACGTCACGTCAGCGAAAAAAGCTTTGCGTGTTCTCGTCAAGTTGATCCATGCGCAGTGGTCAAAACCGAGACCGAGATAAGGCATGAGTGGGTGTGGCGGCGCAGGGTGAAGCTGAGATCCACAGCTGTCTTGTCTTCGCGTGCGCCCTCGCGTGAATAACGAAAACCACATTTGCATCTTGCATTGCAGCACGGCATCGGAAACAGGACGAGGCGAGGATAAATATGGATGTATGGCTGCATGTGGTGCCGGGTTGCACATGGCGGACCGTTGCACGCCGCAGAGCCGAAGCATCTGAAACGACGGGGCGATCAATCGAGCGATGAGTGAGTGCCCGGGGTGCAGTGGGCGTTCACTGATTGATTGACCGCCGATCCACAGAGCTAGGTGTCAGAACACAGCCAGACGCTGATGTCACGCCGGCGAAGATCACATTTTCTCGGTGCTGTTACGTGTCCAAATGTGGAGGGAAGGATTCGAGAAGGGCAGTCGAGCGATGGATCGGTCAGGAGAGCCAAGAGGCGTACGCACGCAGCTTGCGAAGTGGTGCGCGAGTTGCCCGTTCGAGAGCGTACGGATGCGGGACGGCTGTGGTTTGCAGCGTATCGCGAGTCGCAACCGTGCGCCGGCGTGCCCTCTAGGAATGCGCGGTGCGCGGATGGTGCGCTCGCTGCGGCTAGACTTGCAAGAAGACTATTGAAGGTCCCAAGGATTGAATCGGAGCGTCTGGATGCTGGCTTTGGCTGGCTTTGGCGAGGTTGGGCGTGTGGCTGGCGCTGGGTGCTGTGCTGTGCTGTCGCGGCATGCTCGCAGTGGTGGCACGCGCCCGGAGGAAGGCAGCGACCGCAAACGCAAACAGGAATGCGCAGAGTATTGGGAAAGCCCTGGAGTACGTCGTGCGACGTGGTGGTGGCTGTGGTCCCTGGCGCGCTGCTGGCCGTCTTTTCACCACCCGCCGCGCTCTGCGTTTCGCGTCGCTGGTGCATATTCTTCCCGGCAGATCGTCTCTGCCCCAGTCTCCCCAATTAGCCCCGGTCAGCCTCCGCCCGCGAATGACGAGTACGCAACTCAACAACAATACTTTGATCAGCTACTCTCCGCCAGCCGCGCTCTTCCGCCCGTTTCTTCATCCATCTCTTACGCTCCCCGCCCCAACCTCTCTCCCTTCACCTCGATACATCTGCTGGCTGCCCCGTCGTCTCGCACGGCCTTGCGCTCGCTATTCATAACCTCGCTGCAATCTCACTAGCCTGCACACCGACCGTTGCGATAAAGCTCCTGGCCCCGCTACCCACGAATAAGCGTCTCGCAGCCTTGCTTTCCGGTGCCGACTCGCCGGCAGCTCCATCTTTTCCTGCCATCCTCACCCTATTCTTGCTCCCCGGGCCCACGCAGGGACCCATATTCGATCATATCGAGCACGAACGGCCGCCATTTCACGATCGTCGACGGACACTACGCCGCACTCGAGTTAGCATCCTGCCAGCCGCCCTGTTTCAGCGTTAATTTGCTTGATAAGAGCCATGTCCGTCGCCATGGACCAACAACCTCAGCAGACCCGTCCGCGGTCCAAGTCCACCTTCAGCTTCAAGAGCCAAAACAGCCACTCTAGCGACCCCAACCGCCACGAGAAGAAGAATTCGGTCTCCGATCATCAGAGGAAGGTATCAGACAGCTACAAGCCCCATTTGACAACCTCCGGCAAGGCGGACCCGAATGCTGCCATGAACGAATCCCAGCCCAGTATGTTTTGCGCCATCCTTTGTTGTCGTTACGCTTGCTGATGATGTCCAGTCGCCGCCGCGCTCGAGAAGCCCACTTTGCAGTCCCTCCGCTCGTTCCAGCACACAGACAAGGATGGAGTCCCTATTGGTATGTTGCTCTGATATAGTCAAGTGATGAAATGTGGGCTGACGACCCGCAGCGGAGCCCGATCTTTCCAACCCCACGCGCTCACGATGGGAACGCCCACTCGATACGATCCGCTCCTTCGAGGCGGCCATTGATACTGAGTATAGGAGAAGAGCACATACGGTCCGCGGTACGTTTTCAATACTCTTATGCATGTATGTATGCTGACGGATAACAGACTCTTCCACAGAGGTGATGAGTGGCTACAACAGTCGGAGGAGCAGCTACTACGGCGGCGGAGGTAACTACGATCAAGGCCGTTTCTCGCAAGCCAGCGGTTATTTTGGCAGCCGACAAGCTGCGCGCGACAGTTATCATGATAATGGTCTTGGTATGGGTGGACCCGTTGGCGGCATGGGTGGACCTCCTCGAACACGGTACAACCGCATGCAGTCCGATCCCGGGTGGAACCGCTACCCTCACGGCAACGGCAATGGAGTCTATCCTGTCCAAGGATACCAGCAATCTCGCGACACAGTAAACACGAACGGATCGAACGGCAGCCACAGCGAACCTTACTCCACAGAACCCAGCAGTGAAAATAGCTCGATTGAGCGCTCAGCAGGTGGGATGAAACCCGACGCAGGCGAGCAATACGGGTTTAATGGCTTTGGCGGAGGACCGATTTTGGAGGAGTATCATAACGGCATGGGTCCCGCGAGAAACGGATACGCTGTGCAACGTCCCAATGGCACCCTCAACTATGCCGCGCCGCCACCCGTTCCCATGAAGCAAGGCCCGCCAGCGCCGCCAGCGCACGCGAACAAGCCCATCAAACTCACGAAGTCGAACGATGCTCCAAACAGTGACAGTAGCCCCGCGGTCACACAAAACCAGAGTAACGAGAAGCGGAAGAGCTGGTTTAAAAGACGGTTCAGCAAAGACTAGAGAGAAAAATTGGGATTTCGACTCTAGGCTATGAAGCGGCTTTCAAAGTAGCTGCCTCCTTCCTAAGCATGAACCTCCGAGTTCTTGCTCAGGATAGACATGGCGGTGTTTTGTGCATTTCGTAAGAGAAGGATGGGTACCGCGACGAAGATGACTCGGTACAGCGACATAGCTGCCATGATAACGACGTGATGCGGTTCTGGGATCATGGCTGGGTATATCGCGACTAGGGCGACATAAGCGCTTTTCAGGGTACGTCCTGGTGGAGTCTGAGGGTCTTTGCTTCGCGGAACTTATAGGAACGGATGGTAACATGTCCACAATCTCACTCTTTATACCCCTTTTCCATTTGAATGGCACAGCATGCTTTTGTACAGAAAAGCTACATAGTAATCTTTAATGTGATGCGTCAGAAGTTCTTACACTCATAGTCTATTGAGCATAGAAAATTGAGCTTTTCGTTCACTCATAATGAGCGTGGCTATTGCACTGGAAATTTCATGGAGTAGCACTGGAAATTTGCGAGATATCACTTTTTAGTCGCGTGGTCACGTGTACCTAAATGTTCCCCTACTGTCCTTTCTTCTTCTTCTCAGCTTCCTCCGCCTGCTCTGCCTGATCTTCTGAATACGCCACCACGATGTATGCTATCAGTACCACGTTCGCCATGACGGCCGCTAGAGCGCCGGCGATCGTGTTGTTGCCTTGATAACGATCAGCGCACATCTCTACACTATGAACGGATGTCGGACTTACCGACGAGCACGTAGTTCACCACAAAGAAGTATGTGCCGATTGGGAGTGTGACCATGGCGAAGGTAAAGCTTAGGAGTTTCCACAGTACGGAGCTGGGAGGTTTAGCTGGTGATTAGCAAACTGAGGGAGGAGGGACGTACGCAGGCACTGCGGGCGCGATGTTGGAGGGCTGTGCTGCATGTTGGGTGCCGTCGGCGTCGACGTCGAGGGGGTCGTTCGAACTGGAAATGATTCTTCGTGTTGCCATTTTGGGCTTTGGGATGATGAGCGGTCTCGTGCGGGTTGGTGGAGGATGGGAGGAGTGTGGCGAAAAGCTTTCAGCACTGTTTGGTGAATATCTATGCCTATGCCTGGTCGGTATGTCGACAAGATGTCCTAGATTCGTTGATTTTGGCGATTTATCCTCGTTGAGTGCAGTTCTGTGCGCCCTGGCGTTGTGAACAATGAATGACATGGAGGAGGATGGGTCCGTGCCCACTTTACGCGTGTGAACGCGAACCTTTCTCCCCGCCACACCGCTGCTCTCCGCGTTCTTTATCTCGACATCTTTAGAAGGCGCGGATGGGCGCTTTGTCTGCTTGATCTTTCCTTTGTTTGGCACGCTCAGTGCGCGCTTCATACTGTATAATCGTCAACCCATCGACAGCAAGCCGGCAAACTTTCCGCTACACTAAAAAAGAACGGCAGCATGGTTTACAACAGAGATCCGATTGAGACGTCTTCACCGCCGCGATTTGGTGGTGAAGGGGACGAGTACAACACAATACCCACCCAACCTCTAGATCGCATGTCGCGGTCGCCACATGTCGCTATACCATCAGAACCTTTCGTTACGCAGCCTACGCAGCCTCTCCTACCGCATACGACGCAACCTACACAGCCATTGACGCCGGGCAAGAATCGAATGTACAACCCGACTTCGTCGCAAGTCCAAGTGCCTCGCTCGTCGCCCGCCGCAGAGCGATTCTCCTCGCCCTTCGCAAATAAGTCGCAGTCGCAGTCGCAAAACCGCCCCCGAATTATCAGCGCAATGGCACCGCCGGGCACGATGGCTCGTTTTCCAAGTGCCGTTCCGCGTCCGCAAACCATCGACATAACTTCAGACGACCCGCCTGTTGCGCAAGACTCAGATGAGGAGGAATGGGGAGGGTCTAATATACCTATGTCGAAGTTGGAGCAGCAACGTGTGCAGGAGACGCCGCAGAAGTCATCGTCTTTCGGTTTCGACCTGGCAGACAAATTTGCGCACAACACGAACGGAAAGCGACCTGCGGATGCAGCAAGCTCTTTTCCGCCAGCTAAGAGGCCGGCGATCAGTCAGACTGGTCCGTCTCGAGCGCAGGCTATCGATCTCACAGACGAAATGACGCTTGAAGATATCCCCGATGTTAATCTGAGGAATAAGGTGAAAAGGTTAGGGGATATATACATAAAGATCTCTGTCCAAGACAGACTCAATGCGTTGATGTCCAAGAAAGGAAAC
This sequence comes from Didymosphaeria variabile, assembly GCF_027946475.1. Taxonomy (NCBI): domain Eukaryota; kingdom Fungi; phylum Ascomycota; class Dothideomycetes; order Pleosporales; family Didymosphaeriaceae; genus Didymosphaeria; species Didymosphaeria variabile. The sequence goes on along the minus strand of NW_026611628.1, from coordinate 1,203,521 downwards.
TTCGACGATACGGCCGACTTCCTTGCGACTTTGCCTGAGAAAGAAGAACAGCGAAGCGCACCCAAAGGTACGGCGGTACAGCGGTCATCACCGGAACCTATGGTGACGAAGGCGACGACAGCGAAGCGCGTGCTCAGCAAGCCTTCAGTGAGCTTGCAGGATCGATATGCGAAGACAACTAGCCAACCCGCTGCACCAACGGCCGAGAGCCCGCAGAAGCCGGCGAGGAAAGGCAAGCTTATGCGTGGCCGACGGAACCGTTCAACAACCCCGATTACGCTCTCTTCTTCTCCGCCACCTCCACCGCCGCGCCTGCAACAGAAACCAAACCAGAGAGTACCGCATGAAGACGACGAGGGTATCATCATCTCTGATGACGATTCAGACGTTCAGCAAGAGGAAGAAGAGGTGTTCCACGATGACGGCGAGCTGTTGGATTTCTTCAACAACTGCACTGTGGAGGGAATGGTCGATCTCTCTGGTCACAAAGCAGAGGACATCCGATTGATCTTCGAGCATCGCCCTTTCATATCGCTTGACAAAGTCGAGAAATTACATGTCGACTCACGGAAACCGGACACCGGCAAGAAAGCGCGGAAACCGAAGATTACGTTTGGTGAGAGGCTTGTTGATGCTGCGAGGGCCATGTGGAACGCGTATACCACAATCGACGAGGTTGTCAAGAAGTGTGAGGAACGGGGTCGCCCGATGGTCAACGGCATGGCGCGCTGGGGCATCAATATTTTCGGAGCTTCCACCGATGGCGAAATCGCAGCCACGAGCCTTGATGATAGCGACACTGGGTCGAACCGCGATTCCGGATACCAAAGCCCCAACACAGTCGGAAGTGACTCGGATCGAGAGGACATGCGCAAGGTAGCCGATCGTGCTTCTGGAAAGAGAAAGCTATTGAAGAAACCGGCTATCATGAACGCCGACGTCGAGCTGAAAGACTACCAGGTCGTCGGGCTAAATTGGCTGAATCTGCTTTGGCAGAACAAGATCTCTGGTATTCTGGCCGACGACATGGGTCTAGGAAAGACGTGCCAGGTGATTGCGTTCTTGTCTCACCTCAAGGAGTCTGGCGCTCCAGGCCCTCACCTCATTGTGGTTCCTGGCTCGACTCTTGAGAACTGGGCACGAGAGTTTAAGCACTTCGCTGAGGAGATCGACTTCCAGATCTACTACGGTGGACAGAACGAGCGCTTCCAAATGCAGGAGGAGATTCTGGACAAGATCGAAAACGGCGACATCGATGTGGTTCTCACCACGTATGATCTTTGCGGTAGGAGGGAGGATAATAGCTTCCTGCGCAAGTGCAAACCGCAAATGGCCATATTCGATGAAGGCCACATGCTGCGGAGTTCGAACACGAAGCGCTACCAAGATCTCATGAAGATCAAGGCGCAAGTCCGTCTCCTGCTTACCGGAACGCCGCTACAAAACAGTCTACAAGAGTTGGCTTCTATCCTGGCGTTTCTGATGCCAGACATCTTCGAGGCCGAGGATGTTCGCGAAAGCGTTGCTGTAGTCTTCAAGCACAAGGCCAAGGTCAACGAGAGTGATACACACGGCACCCTCCTCTCAACCCAGCGTATCAATCGTGCCCGGTCCATGATGACGCCGTTCGTCCTCCGCAGGAAGAAGGCCCAAGTGCTCAAGCACCTCCCCAAGAAGACCTGCCGCGTAGAATACTGCGACCTCACCCCGATCCAGAAGAAGCTCTACTCCGAACAACTCGAGCGCCAGCGCAAAATCCTCGTCGACCGCGCCGCCGGCCTCCTCCCCAAAGAAACCGCAAACGTCATGATGCGCCTCCGTCAAGCCGCCATTCACCCGCTCCTCTTCCGCGAACGCTTCACAGACGACATCCTCCGCAGAATGTCAAAGGTCCTCCCCAAAGAAGACATCTTCCGCGAGAGCGTCCCAGAGTACATATACCAGGACCTCGAGCCCTACCGCGACTTCGAAGCCCACAAGCTCTGTCTGCAGTACCCGCGCAGCATTGGGAAATTCGCCCTCAAAAACAACGAGTGGTTGGACAGCGGAAAGGCGCAGAAGCTGGTCGAGCTGCTGCGCACGTTCAAGGCGAATGGGGATAGAGCGCTGGTCTTCAGCCAGTTTACCTCCGTCATGGACATCCTCGAGTGGGTGCTCGACTCGGAGGATATAGGCTACTGTCGCATCGACGGGTCGACGCCTATCACGGAGCGCCAGCAGCTGCTCGATGTGTTCTACCAGGACGAGAGCATCCCTGTTTTCATGCTGAGCACGAAGAGCGGCGGTGCGGGGATTAATCTTGCGTGCGCGAATAAGGTTGTTATTTTCGATTCGAGTTTTAATCCGCAGGACGACATTCAGGCGGAGAATAGGGCGCATCGCGTGGGGCAGACGAGGGAGGTGGAGGTCGTGAGGCTGGTGACCAAGGGTACCGTCGAGGAGCAGATTCATGCGCTGGGCGTGAGCAAGCTTGAGCTTGACAAGATGGTTGCCGGCGATGAGGGCGAGGATAAGAAGGGCGCGAAGAAGGGCAAGAAAGATGATGTTGCGTTGGACGCGGCGGAGAAGCAGGGCTTAGAGGCCGTGGAGCAGATGCTACTCAGGCAGCTGGAGGAGGAGAAGGGTGAAAAGGGCGATGTGAAAGAGCAGTTTATGGATGGGCTGAAGAAGGCGGGCTTGGATATGAGCGCTGCGGAGTGAGCGAGCGCACTGTGTCCGGCGAAGGCTTTGTAGGGAGAAGACTATGTTGCAGAGTTAAGACCCGTGTTGGATCAGGGGATTTGCGCTATGCTACGCAGCATCCTTACATTGTCTGGCGGACATTTGGATTGTTTGAGTATCGAGGCGCTTTGTTTCTTTTCGTTTATGCCTAGCTAGAGCTACCTTCAATCGTGGAGAAGGCTTCGACGGGCAGATACTGTACCATAGTCTTGCATACATAGCGTTGGCGTTGGCTGGCGGCGATACTGCAATTCCATCTGGTAGTAATGCAAGGCATACTGCACTCTAATTGATAAACCCCTGGACAACCCTGTGATGCGAGCGAGAGCGATCAGACAGGTAAACTTAGATCTCATAGCAAGTGCACTTGATAGCAGGGTAACGCTAAAGCTACTACAACCGACGCACGCGTACGATACGTCGTGGAAATGGTATCCCAAGAAATCGGTAGGAGAAAGACAAAAGGGCATTGCTTGGAATGTGGGACGCAGTTCGATCAGTCCTCCACGCTCACGCCCGCCTTATCCGCAGCCTTTGCATCCTGTGCCTGCGTCTTTGCTTCCTTCATCTTCGCGCTTCCCTTCTCCGCCTCCTTTACAGGTTCTAGCTTAGCAGCACTTTCCTCTTCTTCATCCTCGTCTTCGTCATCTTCTTCATCTTCTTCATCCTCCTCCTCCTCCTCGTCATCATCGTCGTCGTCGTCGTCGTCCTCACTGTCCTCTTCCTCTGAACTGGTCGCCTCCTCAATAGCCGTCTGCTTCTCCACCAGCTTAATCTCCTCCTCGCCGGGACTCTCAACC